>NC_141146.1:70309236-70974236 GCF_053477565.2 Lygodium microphyllum
GAAAAATTAAATGTTCAGGCACGACCCTTAGAAAGTCTCAGTGTCGCCCCGGGACAACAAAAGAGTAAAAGGCACATTATTAAAATGTGGAAGCGCTCCTGAATCCTTGTAAAAGAGCACCAGGCTCGCTCCTATGCAAAGTGTACGCATTACTTGGGAATAGGATAAATTAGAATGGTGGGAAACGGGAAAAAGGGCCTAGGCTACGTCCGGCCATGTAAAAAAGGGAAAAGGGGATGACCGCCCAAAAAGGATTCAGGGCTTTGTATATAAAGTTGAAAAGTGAATGAGAAGCTCATTCTTTTGGTGTGTGGCAAAAAGAGTCTTCTTCTTCCTCTCTTCTTTTCTCCTTCTTGCTTGTGTGTGCTCTTGAGAGAGGGAGTGTGAGAGGGTGAGGGAGTGAGTGTGTGGGAGTGAGGGATCAAGAGGGTGAAGCTCTTCACCATCTCCTCTTCTCTTCTTCTCTTCTCTTCTTTTCTCTTCTCTCACGCACGTGGCTATGGAGGATGGAGCTTGGAGATGGAGGAGGCTTGAGGATGCTTGAGCTAGCATCAAGAATCGTGGAGCTACCGGAGTGCAAGAGAGAGGAGGGTACTCGATCAAGCATCAAGGTAAGCTCACTACACTCGTAGGATCGACGGCGCGTCGGCTAGGTGAGAGATATAGCCATTAGAGCTCGCTTGGAACACTTGAAATAATAAGCAGTCCGCGGGTCTTGGCAGTTGAGTGAAAGCTTACACAAGGCATCTTTTTGGATTGCTAAACCCAGCCTCTCCATCAATTCTAAACTCATGATGTTAACAGATGATCATGTATCTATGATAGCATGATCCACAGTATTCCATCAACGTAGGTTACAACCCTTGGGCAACGTTTTTCATCAGCATGCTCCTAGCAATCCTCTCCTACTCGCGCTATGCCCAAAGGTTCCACAATATACCCAGTATACATGATCTTTTTAAATTCCTTGCACACTCCTAGAGACAGCTTAATCAAATGCAAGAGATTCACGTCTAGTCTAACTTCACAAAGAGAGCTTGCCAAATCTAATTCGTGATAATTCACTAGAGTTCTCTTCTCTCACAAGACCATTCTCTATTTTGGTCGTTAAAATGGCTTTGGTGCTTCCTTCTTAGCTTTTGCCTTTCTCCTTGGTAATTCTTTATCCTTCTTGGCATCAGCTTTACTCTCTATGAGTTTTAAAGGTCCTCCTTCCATGTTGGGGTTAAGGACTTGCGTCCCTTTGTCATCCTATTTAGGGTTTCCATCGATAGGTTTCACAACATCTTTGCTGCCTTCTCTACCCTTTTGACCTCTCGTAATGGCCCGTAGATTAGAAGCTTCAATGCCATTGACCCATATAGCCTCAATGAGGCTAACTCCATTGCCATGAGGCAGCTCCTCTACAATGTCTTACCTCTTTGAAGTATTTGTTTCGGTCCATCATCTTGCTGAAGATTATTCCCTTGCACACGATGGTTAACATGACTTGGTTGTCTATTGCTTTGCTAGAGAGAGCTTATCTTACTCCAACAGGTGGTAGCCAAATGACCCGACTTCCCACAAATATCACATTCAACATTTGGGCAATTTCGAGGGTAGAGTTGGTTGCCACACCATTTAGGTCAGAACCATGAGCGATGAGGAAGGATGATGCAAATGAGACTGCTAGTTTCCTATTAGAGCAGATTATATGTCGATTTGGTCCATCAAAAGACATATGAAACACCCGAAAAGCACCCATGACCAATATGCAAAGCATAAAGTGATTAAAAGCCTAACTAAGGTATGGAAAATTAAGCATAATAAAACAACTCCTTATAATCCACAGATGAATGGGCAAGTTGAAAGTACTAACAAGCAGCTTGTGGGTATTTTATAAAAAATAGTGTCTAAAAAGAAGAAAGAATGGGATAAGAAATTATATGTGGCGGTGTGGGCGTATAACATGATGTTTAATAATCTTTGTGTCATTTTCTCTCCCTCTTTTCCAATATGGTATCAAAGCTCTAAAGCCTACTTGAAGGGCCTTCACACATCTAAGCTTATTTAGCATTGTGACTATGTCAAGCAACAGCATCACATGTAGCGATGCACATGTTTTTGAAGGCAAAAGTCCTAGTGTAGGCACACTTTGGTGAGCTAGACAACATTCAAGGATTCTCTAATTTGAAGACTCCTGTCCTATGTGCTTGACTCATATGAAAACTAAATGTTGTTATTCCCAAGGGAATCTCCTTGTGCTGCAAAAATACCATTCTTTTTTCTTTGACATCCATTTTGATTAATTTTTGAAAGATTAATAGCAAGTGCTTCAAATGAAGATACGTTTGAAAACTCCCAAAGCCTCGAAAGCACAAGGGTGCCTTTCATCTTTAAAGAGATAAGCATGTACCATGCTGAGAGGTGAATGACAAAATGCCACTAGACGTGTGTGAAAGTGGAAGCCTGGCTACTATCACTAGAGACAAGGCAACCTGAGCTGCATTAGGCAAGGTGGGAGCTAAAGAGCTCCTAGTAGAAAATGAGAGAAAATAATAGGCTGTGCTCTTGTTATCAAGAGAATAGGTGAATCATAATGGAGAAGCTTGAGTGTCGATCTGTTGTAGCTTGCTTTGAATGAGCAATTTGAAATAGAGTTTGAAGGTTGCAAAAGAAAGGTAGCAAGCTTGAATTTTAGCAAGAGTGCCTTTTTCAATCCCACTCTAAATGTAGACTCACTCTTTGCTAATCATAGTTTTCATAATTAGCAACAAACATGTAGTCTAGAATCAGCATGGGTAGTAGGATAGATGCACTTGTTTTTTCTTGGAGTAATGAAGACAAGTTGAGTAGCCTATTTGTGATGGGTAGCTCACTAAGACATTGAGAAAATACTTGGCACTGATCTTGGCAACAATTTTCATGTATTCACACACTTTAAGATGGATTTGAAGGTTAACAAATGACTAAAACAACAAGCTGTGTGCTATAATAAATATAAGACAGCTTGTATTTTAATGATTAGATCTCATTGATGCTTCTATTAACACCTATTTATGCTTGGATAATGCTACATCATTGTAGGATGGTTTGTTAGCTAATAAGAATATTGATTGCTCAGTTTTGAATTAGCAATACATATTCATAATATAGAGATAAAAAAACAAATGTACTCAAAACAAACTCAACCCAATATGTGTATTGCTGAAGTCAAAATTCAATACATCAATTAGGACCAACATAGTTCTATGGAAAAAAAAGATGAATGTAAGATACAACGATCAAAGCAATGCTATTGCCGAACACAAGGATTGGGGATTAGTATAAGATAAGCTTTGTTGTGAGAGCACCTAGGTTACCAGTCAAAGAAGACTTGGAAAAAAGACTTAGGAAGGATATGGCATTGAGCAAGAGGACCCTTTGTTGCTTAACCTCTATGGCTATGCATAGGCTCCGAATGATGGTGATTTTCTCCCTATCATTATATAGGCCACTGCCTGCACTACGACACATTCTCTTCGCCCATTTGCTATGTTTGGTACCCGACAGCTTAGGGTACCTCACACTCAACATAGGTCATCCTTCACAAAAACAATTGCTATGCATCTAGGATGATACCATATGGTGCATGCAATGCAAATGTGTGTGACTACAATGCTTAAACAAGTTTATTCATTAACAACCAGCATTGTGAAGGCATAAAAACATGTCTTTTCATGTCTTTTTTCTAATGGAGATTGATGCATTGCTTAGGGCCACCCAACATCGAGCATTCTCGTGCTATTGGACCCTCTTAATTTTAAACCACACATATCCACTTAAGACCCCCCTCTTCAATTACCGCTTAAGATTGTGCATTCAGTGGTAGGTTTAGAGAGTGGTTTTTAAATGTATTTTAAACTTTATAAAAGTAAGAAAAATCCACTTTAACATGGAGATAGGGTTGGAACCTCATGCCTTGGCCTTATCATACATTTATGAACACAAATATTATTGTTTCTATTTATCGGATGCAAAAAGCTTATTTTTGCTATTTTTTCTTATTTATGCTATTTATTTATGGATAATTACTCATATTTTTGATTGATTGATTGATCTGATTGAAAATTATTTTTTCTATCACATTTCATCCCATACAAACACTATATGTATGACAAAATCCAAAAAATGCATATTTTATCTTAAATCACAATATTGTGGGTTTTGTGTATTTATAAAGAAATTATTAGATGATTTATTTTTCTTGATTCCTTATCTCTAGTGTCGAAATCTATAAACCTGGCCTTCGTCACCTACTTTTTGGATCCCAAATCACATAGCTACTTTATAACACCAAATCTTGCGGGGATTCGACAAACTAAGACTTGCATTACATTCATGGCATCAAACTCTCTCTAGGAAAACTCCAACTCATTGATCCACTACCATGTTACTTTGCATGAAAAATTGGTCTTTTACACCTTCTGGTCCAAGGGCGACTTAGCCCATCGAATCCCATGAACTGATATGCACAAACAACAACCATAAAAAACATAAGGTTGCCACAAAACAAAATACACAACACAACACAATAATATCTCTCACCCTATCCCATGACAAAACCAAGGCACGAAAATCCACAAGGGATAGGCCTAGCATAACCTAACAAAATTCCAAAGCGAGTCACTAACCAACTACTCCAACACAGACTAGCTAAAAAGAACTATCAAAGAAGTCATCCTAGTGGTGGCTTGAACTACCTATCTAACTTAGGACAACTAGAGTAGAAACTCCCATTAGGCAGGACTCCTATAGCCTAGCAGCATAGATTTTCTTTTAGCACATTTTTTTTTCAAGATTTCCATATTTAGGCATGTAAAAAGGAGGGAGCTAAGAGTAGTCACCCAAGGAGAATAGGGCATCAGCCTCAGGTCATGACTCGGTACCCAAAGACCTACCAAGCTCTTGCGAGAGGCGACACTTCAATCTTTTTCTTGCGCTCACTTTTGTTTTTGCTCCAACCTTCCCTAGTATTTCTTTTTAGCTGACAAGTCACTATCTCAAAAATATGCAACATATCCAAGGCTGCACAATGGTACATCCATAGGACGGGATCCTGCCACACATTATAGGTCCCATTCAATTGGTTGATCACTAGCTACGAGTCACCTTTTGCCAATAATTGGTGGATATATATTACCACATTGGGCTAGATTTTGCCCCATAATCAAGGCCTTGTATTCTGCCATATTATTAGTAAAAGAGTGTCCTAAATAAACTTCCATTTTCACAACAACCCTACGTTGGGAATATTTAATAACCACACCAATGCTTGCATGTTTAGTAGGCCCTCTAGAAGCTCCGTCAAAATACAAAGTATAGACCTAGTCTTCACTGATAGGCCATGCCATACTAATCAAGTTACTCATACATATGATAATCAAAGTCGAGTAGAGAGAGAGAGAGGATGTATGAGAGGTACAATCCCTCCTTCCTTGCTGCTAAACTCGATAGGAATACTAGTTATACTCATTTGAAAATGGTGGTAGTAGACCTTAATATCCCATGTGAAAGATCTATCTTGCCACTCAATAACCTCATAACCTTTACTCCATCAGATCACTCGACCTTGGTGGTAACGTTGCTCTAAATATGGATTCTCAAGATAAGGAATGATTTTTCCAATCCAATCATCTTGGTACCTACTACAAGTTAGAGTTGAATCATGAAGGACCTGCACAAGCACCAAAACATCAGCCCTTACACATAGTAAGGCTTTAGCTTATTAAAATTTAACTTTATTTTTAAACTCTACCCTCTGCAAATCTACTAAAAAGGGCTATAGACCATTCAAAAAACTTTTCACAAATTTATATTTCTTCGCCCAAAGGTCGTGAAGCACTTTCATTCTCTTCTTCCCTACCTCTTGATGTAATAAAGCCTATAATAGAGTCTCATCAAGATGCGCAAGAGAAATAAATCTTTCGTGCAATGCTTCTGTCTCACCCAATGAATGATTAAGAGCAATTCGCATAGTGGGTAGCTCTATTTCCAATGGTAAGACACACTCTTCTCCATACACTAGCTTGAACAGGTTGTGGCCTATAGCTCTCTTGAATGTCATATTGTAAGCCCAAACCACCACATACAATTTCTTATCCCAATCTTTCTTACTTTCAAACACTACCTTGGATAAGATCCCTATAAGTTGTTTATTCGTACTCTCAACTTGACCATTTTCTTGTGGATTATACGGGGTAGTTTTATTGTGTTTAATCTTTAGAGCTTTCGTCAAGGCTACTATAACCTTATTTAAGAAGTGTGTCCCTCAATCATATGCTATCTCCTTAGGTGGATCAAAACAACAAACAATTTGCTCCATTATGAAATTGGCCATCTCCTTAGCATTATCCTTCATTGTTGCTCAAACTTCATACCACTTTGTAAAGTAGTCCATTGCTACAATAATATAATGCTTCCGCATAGTCAATGAAAGGTATATTGGTCCAATGAAATCAATACCCCATTTTTCAAAGAGTAATGTAACTAAAATAGGATTTGATAGTCGCTTACAAATATCCTTGGCACCATGTCTTTGGAAGACATCATTGTTCTTAACATAATTGAAAGCATCATCCTGGAAGATTGATGGCCACCAATATATAACACGGAGAGCTTTCTTGGTGGTAAGCCATTGAATAAAATGTCCCCCACATGTTGAATCATGGCATTCCTCAAGAATGAGTGGTATCTCATCAAGTACTACACATAAGCATTAAATGTCATCCACACCTTTTAGATACAAGACACTTGCTAGACACTGACTTTTGCAAAAAGCGAAAGCCTAACGATGCAAAGCTCCACACTTCATTAAAATCATATAATCGAAAAGCGTAGTGTTGCTGCTTAATCTTTCTCTTCTCACACTTTGATAGAGCAACCCCAAACCCCCTTGTAGATAGATAATGTGTTATAGTTGCATACCAGGAAGGGATGGAAGCTGTGTGGATTTTGAATAAACCTTCAATGTCACTTCCTTCAGCCAGAATTTCCTTTCGCTCCCCGAAATCCACAAGACATTCCAAAATACCCTACAACTTCTGTGGCTTACTCTTAATCTCATAATCAAACCCATGCAAAGTGATTAACCAGTTTGCTAAATGATCATGCGACTATAGACTTGTTCATCAATAGTCTAAGTCCTTTCGCCTTCATAAAGAATATCACCTTCTCATAGAGAATATAGTGCCTAAATTTCTTTGTCACAAAAACCATTCCAATGCACAATTTCTCCATATAAGTATAGTTAACTTCAGATATCCCCAATTTATGACTAGTAAAGGCTATTGGATGATACCATTTCTCCTCCCAAATTTGGCTAAATAGTAGCTAATACTATGCATTGTTGCTATTGAAAATATATAAAAGACCTCACCTCTTTTGGGTGCTTTTAGGATTGGCTTTTTCACTAGTTCTTGCTTTACATCCTCAAAGGATACTTGACAAGCTTCGTTGCATTCAAATGGAACAGTTAAAAGGTAACAAGTTTGTTAATGGCAACATTCTCTCTGCCAACACATTGATAAATCTCTGATAATATCCCATTGATGATAGTCAAAGATCAACCGACCAACAAGTATATCAACCTGATAGTCCGCTTGTAAGATCCATGGCCTACCTAGCAATACTTGATAGCTAGGCCGCCCTGTGAACCTAATTATCATAAAATCCAGAATGCACTTCACATTGGCAATAGTCACATGGACTTTAGTAATGCACCCTTCATGTTGTCTTAAACTATCATCAGCCCCGCCATTCAGAGAATCGTGGATGTATCTTTTTTTATTTCTAATCCTAGCCTCTTCATCAATTCCAAACTCATAATGTTGACGAAGGATCCTGTGTCCACAATACCATGTTTCACTAATATTCCATAACATATGCTGCTACCCTTGGACAATGCTTTTTAGCATGCTCAAACCAATCATCTCCTACACGAGCTATTCCCAAGGGCTCTACGATATACCTAGTGTGAAGAATATTCTTAAACTCTTTACGCACTCTTGGAGACAACTTAATCAACTACAGGAGATTTACATCTAGTTTAACTTCACAAAGAGAACTCGCTAAATCAAATTCATAATAGTTAGCAATAGCTATATTCTCTTGCCACACCATTCTCTCCTTTGGTCTTTGAACTGGTTTTGGTGCCTCTTTCTTGTCTTTTTCCTTCTTCTTTCGCAATTCCTTATCAGGGCCAGTTTTGCCATATACGGCCTTTAGAGGTCCACCTTCCATGTCAGGATTAAGGACTTGTGTCCCCCTATAATCTTGCTTAGGGTTTTTCTCAACAAGTTTTACCTTGTCTTTGTCAACGTCTCTATCTTTTGATCTCTTGTAATAACCCGCTGTCGTGATGCTACATGCACACAGTGTGTAAAACTCTAGAGTGCATTGCCATTCGGCTTTCTTATTGATTTAGAGAGTCAATGTCATATTAGTCATTAGTGTTAGTGTCTGTAGTGTAATGATGGTTCAAAAATACTAGATTTTTGGACAAATTTAGCCTATTTTTGATATTTTGGATATTATCTCTTATAAATGTCCAAAAACTATAGAAAACTTCTAGAATAGGGTGACATGTAAAAGAAAGCAAGTGGTTTTCAGTCATTTTTGTGGGATTTTATGCAAAAAGAAGGATTGGAAAATTGTGCGACACGCGATCGCAGTATTTAGGCAGTAAACAACACTTCGAATTAGGAGATGAAGAAGGAGTGATTTGGGAGAATTTTGGCCACGTGTCTTGATATTTTACACACCTTTTGGAGCCAATGGAAGCATCCTATTCGCGATCTGAGTAGCAGAGAGGAAGCCATTGTTTTATGCATGTTTTTGGTCTACAAGAGATTTATCTTCTCAAAATGCAGAAATAAATTAACAGGCGTCACCTCTGTGAGTATTCTTCTACATCTTCTATTTCTTTGAACCCCTCCTCTTTCATCTACTCTTCTCCCTGAGTCTCCCTTCATCCTATTGTCTCTTATCCTCGTGGTAGACTTTCGACCACAAATGCTTCGACAATGGTGGTGAACCGAACGTGAAAGTCGGCAGTAGGCGTGTAAAGATGTGGGATTCTGCATGTTCAAGTGGTGGTGATGCTTTACAACAGATGACTGCTTTGTTGCAGCAACAACAACAATAGTAGTTTTTGTTACAAAAGCAGATGCAAACTCGGTAGAAGACAGAAAGAATTGATTCCTTAGCTGTGAATGCATTGCATGCAATGGAACAAGAATTGAAGCAGTTTAAGGGTCAGAATATTTCGGCCTTCATCTGGTTATACGAAGAAAAGATGTTGTTTCATGGGGTACCGCAATATGCATGGAGTCAGTATTTCTCCCATTTGGCCATGCATGCATTGTATGATCGGATTGATGAGTTATATAGAAGAGAGTTGATTGGGTAGCTTTTAAGAAAGCTTTAGAAGAAGATTTTTTCTTGGAAGATGCATGATTGGTAGCTAAAAAGACATTTATAGATTGGATTGAAAAGCCCAATAAAGTATTGGCTACTATAGCTTTGCTTCGTGAATTTGAAAGTCGGTATGCGCAATTGGATGATACCAATGAGCTGCAAAATTAATTTATTTTTGAAGGCTGCAGATCTTATCTTGTAGGAGAAGCTAACTGATCATTTAGAAGATGCCTATTTTGAAATGGGGCTGAAATCGGATTGGGCTAATGTAATTGACGCAGTGCATATGTTGGTAAAGAGAGAGTGGATAAAATTAAGATGGGGTACAGGCACGACACCTGCCAGTGCTCACAAGGGGGCTAAAATTGCAGCCACGGCACTTGTAGCTATGGCGGAACAACTGGCTATACCTCTTGATCCGGCTCTCAAAGGTGATGCTGTGGATGAATTATTCAAGGATGTGTGATTTGAGGTCGAATTTGATAGAAATCTATGCAAAGGTCAAAAAGTTGGATATTAAGGTAGAAGAGAAGGGCTGGGAACAACCCAAAGACCGTACAAAGAAGGATATAAAAGGAGTTGAATTTGGTGTGACAATTTACAGCATGAAAAGAGAGATTGTACAGCCTACCATGAAGCGGAAGCGAAAAGGTTAGTCTTTTGGAAAGATGGCAAAATAAATGCAACAAAAACTGGTCTTCCAACAATAGAGCCAAATTTTGGAAATGGTGGCATGCAAAAGAGGCTAGAAGATATGGCTGCAAGGACAGCATTTGTTGCCATAGATGTAGCCACATATGGGTTGAGAATTGAAAGGAATGATGAAGCTCGTAAAGGAGGCATGGATAAAGCAAAATCTTGCATTTGGATGCAAGCATTAGATTGCATCGAAAATGGAAAAACAACAAAGTTTGAATTGGATGATGCAAGTCAGAGTATACAAGGGAGAACATGATGGAGTGCACCAGTGGATTGATTTTCAGCCTATGCTTATTTGGCTGAGGTTCATAATCAAGAAGCTCTTTTGGAAAAAAAGAGAAGAAGAGATGAGGATATTGCTGGTCCTTAGTCTTCATGCCCATCTAAACGCATAACATGAAGTAAAATGGAGTAGTAGAAAAAGGATGAAAAAGCCATACCTGAGCATGTTATGGAGGATGCATCTCAAGAGAAGAAACAAGAAGGGAAGAAAAGGGGCAAGCAACTTGATTACAGGCTATGATCGGATCTTGAGATTGCCACAAACCTTAAAAAGGTCTTGGAAGATTGCATACTTGGTAGTAGAGTGGAATTTCCACTTGGTGAAGTTCTTGGAATCACAAAGCGTGAATTTCATGATGCAATCATTGATATGTTGAAACGAAAAAGATAGTTTGATGGTGAAGTTTTGTAAGCATTGATGCAGGTTGACAAAGACATAGAGAAACAACTTTAGAGGGAATATGATGATGCATGTCATGCTGATTTGGAGCAGGCTGATATTGAAAATGGGTTAAATGGGAGTGTAGATAGCAAGCTTGTGTGGTTAAAATTTGTCTTATGGGTAGCAATAAGTAGAGAGAAGGCTATGTATAATGGGGATGTCCATTGACAAGTACATGAGAAGAAGATGCTCATTTTATTCCAAACAGTCATTATTCACGAACGCATTGGGCTCGTGCTACAACATAGAAAATTGTTAAAGTGGGAGAAAGAGAGACCCCTTGCATAGCTCTCTTGGATCATGGCTCCGAAATCAATGTTATGGCACACAACTTGTATGAGAATGGAGGTTGGCCGATTGATCTAGATCCGGGATGGTGCATGCGAGCAACAAACAATTCATCATGGGATCTTTATGCGACTTGTCCAAATTTACCTGTGACTATTGGAGATGTTAGGGATGAATATCATTTTTTTGTGCAAGATTCATATAGTTATCCGGTGATTTTGGGATAGCCCTATAATTTGAAATCAAGATTGAAAAAAATATTCATATACTCCGGTTTAGAGTAAAGACAATACAAAGGCAGTACAATTTCTCATTGTTTGTGTGAATCATCCATGCAATCAGGATAGGTTGCGAGATAATCCTATTGCACCTAATGTATGAGAGCTTAAGGGTTTTTAGATAGCACTAAGTGGAGGCTATTACAGTGCCTCTAGGAAGATAAGTATTCCTCCAAGAAAGGGAGAAATTGTGTTTGTGTTTGGATTACAGGATTGGACAGCATGTAGTCTTGTCAGTTTTACGAATATTTTAGCTATGTCAAGGTTGAAAAGAAATATGTAGGATGGGCTGAAAAAGAGCTGAAGACATATGGTTTGATGGCTGCAAATGAAGGAATTTCAGGGTTGTTTTCAGGGCTGGTTGATGTTGATACAATGGCTGAAATTTCTGCAGCAATTAATGCTGAAAATAGGGCAAAAAAAGAGGTTATTTATGTTGACACTTTAGAGATATATGAAGTCATTCAAGAGTTTGTTGAGCATGAACATGAGAATATGGAAGAAGAAGAGGTAGAAGATGAAGACATTAACATGGCAGAGGATATTTCTTTTGACATTACAGATCCATAAGACTTTGGCACATGCTAGAGGATGTGCAGGTTAAGAGGGGGTGGATGTCGTGCCGCTACGTGCATATAGTGTGAAAAACTCTAGAGTGCATCGTCATTTGGATTTCTTATTGATTTAGAGAGTCAATGCCATATCAGTCATTTGTTAGTGTCTGTAGTGTGCATGGTTCAAAAATACTAGATTTTTGGACAAGTTTAGCATATTTTTGATATTTTGGATATTATCTCTTGTAAATATCCAAAATCTGTAGAAAACTTCTAGAATAGTGTGACATGTAAAAGAATGCAAGTGGCTTTCAGTCATTTTTGTGGGATTTTATACAAAAATAAGGATTTGGCAAAATCGTGCACGATCACAGTATTTAAGCAGTGAATAGCTCTCCGAACTAGGAGATGAAGAAGGTGTGATTCGAGAGAATTCTGGCCATGTGTCCTAGTTTTTTACGCCCCTTTTGGAGGCAATGGAAGCATCAGATTCATGATTTAAGGAGCAAAGAGGAAGCCATTGTTTTATGCACGTTTTTGGTCTACAAGAGATTCCTCTTCTTAGAATGCAGAAATAAATTAGCAGGCTTCACCTCTGTGAGTATTCTTCTACATCTTCTATTTTTTCGAAACCCTTCTCTTCCATCTACTCCTCTCCCTAAATCTCCCTTCACCCTCTTGTCTCTTACCCCTGTGTGGTAGACTTTTGACCCCGAATGCTCCAACACCGTAGATTAGAAGCTTTAGTGCAATTGACACAAACAACTTCAATAAGGGTGACTCCACTATGTCGGGACCTAAAACGGGCCCAGACACTAGCTCTAAGCCTCTTTATACTCAAAGAACACACCACCTCAGCCTTGCAGCCAAGAGTGTTTAAGGGTCACGATGTAAAAACACCTCATAAGCACAAAGAGAAGGAGGCACCCCTTGGCTAAATGTCGTGGTCCCTGTTGCTCTCTTACACCTCGGGGAGGATTGGCCCCTCGATGCGCTACTAACACAAATAACACGGACGTCACAAACTCCACTCTTGTTTTAATCCATTCTAGGAGATAAGATATTTCCTCACTTAACAATTCCCCAAGGAACCCAATTCTCTAAACCTACAACTTAGGTGTCTCACAACTCAACGTAGATCATATGTATAAGAAAACAATTGTAATGCATTCAGGAATTATACCATGTGATATGCAAAATGCAATTGTGAATGGCCATAGTGCTCAAACATTTTATGTTTTAAAAATCAACATTGTGTAGTGCAAATACATTTCTTTCAATGATTTTAGCCTATACAAAATGTTGCATTGCTAAGGGTCAGCACCAAGCATCCTTGTGCTGCTCAACCCTCTTAAACTTAAATTATAATGTCTTATTTGGTTTGCACAAGCAAATAGATTAGAATTTCAAATGTTATTAGCAACTAATCAACATTAAAACCCCTCTCTCCCCCTACCGTTTAGGTTGTGCATCTCGTTGATAGGTGTAGAAAGCCGTTTTTCCATGTGTTTTTCTTGTAAAAGTAGTAAAAACTATACTTTAACACAAAGGCAAGACCGAACTGAGGCTTATCCCTCATGCTCTAGCCATGTCATACATCCACGAAGATAAATCATATTTTTGCTTAATTTTCTAACACAAAAACCTAATTTCTCTCCATTTTTCTAGATGGGGCTATGAGAGAGCGTCAACGGCCAAGAAAAAGCATTAACAGCCTTCCAACCACGAAATACGTGCCTCCAAAACTGGATTTCTATGCGTAAGTGGTAGATTCATTTGTTTTATGAGAGATGTTTGATGAAATTGTTTGTAAATGGTTGCCTTTGATTGATAATACTGAAATTTATCAGAAATCCTGAAGAAAACCAAAAATTTCAGTCATTTAATGATTTATATCAAAACACTCAAAACCCGCAATTATGCGATTTTCATAGAAATGATAAATTTTGGGGGTTTTATTGTGATTTTGGAGTTCATATGGAGTAGAAATGAATATAAAATCAATTCTCAGTGATTATTATCAGTCCCAATCCATAAATCAAAAATATCAAAATTTTTATCTAAATAAATAAGCACCATCATTCTATCTACATCTTGCATTAGACTCCACCCCCTTCTCCCATAAAATCATGCGTGTGAACATGTAGCAAGAGGAGAGAGGAGAGAAATACTAAAAATCAAAATTTTCATTCCCTTTATGAAAATCAGCATGCTTACAATCAAAATGGAGCCCCTAGAGAGTGGATCAGAGATGTGTAGTCAATTCTCCCTCAACCATAGCATTGGAGAGGCACGATTCTCAAGAAAAATGGGGTGCAAAAAAATTTGCATCCCCTCCCTCCTCACGATGAGTTTTTTTGGTTTTTTCCTTCACAATCAAGGTTAAGATTTTAAACTTAAAATATCTAGTTTATCTCATTGTGTTCACACTCCAATAGAAGTGGATTTTTTTCTTTTGGAGGGGCAAATAAGGTCGGATTTGAGATCCATCTAGCTGGATGGCTTTGTGACGTCAAAATCCATAAATCTGGGACCTACCGTGCACTTTCTGGCTCCCAGATCATGTGGCTGTTTTATAATGTGAAACCTTGCGGGGATTAAACGGGGGGTCAAAGGGACTCCGATCAATGAACCGAGACTTGCATTGGGTTCCTGGTATGGAACTCCATCTAGGAAAACTCCAGCTCATTGATCCACAACTATTTCATTTTGCATGAAAATTTGATATTTTACGGCCTCCCCTTGCCCTATTTTTCGCTTCAAAAAAGGTCTTTAAAATCCGCTCTCTCATTGGCAACCACAGGATAGGGCAACTCAGTCCGTCGAATCCCACGAACTGATTCGTACAAACAAACAAAAGAAAGCATCAAGCTGCCACAAGAAATTTACTAAATAGAGCATAAGAACAACTCTCACCCTACCCTTGACATAATCAAGGCATGAGAATCTACAAGGGATAGGCCCAACATAATTTGACAAAAATCCAGAGTGAGGCACTAACCAACTACTCTAACACGAATTGGCTAAAAAGCCTTTCAAAGAGGTCATCCTAGTGGTGGTTTGAACTTCCTACCTAACTTAGGACAACGGGACCAGGATCTCTTATTAGGTGAGGACTCCTATAGATTGGTCATTATACTTTTCTTGTAATACATTTGCCTCGCAAGGTTTCCATACTCAGGAGTGTAAAAAGGAGGGAGCTTAGTGTAGAGTATCCCAAGGAGAACAAAGCATTGGCCTCAGGTCCTGACTCAATACCCAGGAACCTACCAAGCTCTCACAAGGCGACAATCTTTTTCTTTCGCTCACTTTGATTTTCGCTCCAACCTTCCTTATTTCTTTTCTACTACTTGCTATCCCTAGGAAGACAAGGCATCAGCTAGGAGGTAGACAACTACTCAAATCACCCTCAGATATATCTAATCAAATCATAGGACTTCATGCCTTGATTGCCAGTCCCCACAAACGAAAAGAAAATAACCCCCAAATACACATATAACACTATTAGCTTAAGAGGAAAACTTGAAAAGGTGATGACACTACCTGGAATGGCCACAAGAAGCTTCCGCGCAGCAAAGGCTCCCTCCAGGTACTTCATCCAACCTATGTAATGCAATCACTAAAATAGAAAACCATTGTACGTACCTGCACCAAACAGATGTATGGCCCACTTGGCCTAACATAAATCATTTTGTTCTAACCAAATATGGTCTACTTGGCATGTAAATTGTATCTTGTCAAACTAACCAAGCTAAATCAAAGTCACAAGTCCACCAAACCTTCTTTGCTGATATAACCTCAGTATGGGCTATTACTTCTTGACCAAGGAACGCCATTAATGGGAGATTGATCCCACAAGTTAGATGCGACTCCTATGCAACAAGTTGCAACATCGCATGCCTTTGTGTTTAAGTCTCAGGATGGATTTGCCACTCCTTAGAGTAAGGTTGGCAGGTTCTAGTGCAGGTCTAACTTGCAAGAGGATGAGTAATCCTGCTACTGAGTTGCCAAGTTAGGGTAATGAGCATTTGATAAACCAAGTTAGGGCGACGAGAATTGCCAAGGATTTACTGTCTTAATTTAAGGAACCTAAGGTGTTTGGGTTAACAGGGTATAACCCTAACCCAAGGATACAAGGGTACACAAAAAACGAAACCCTTGGGGATCTTGCCAAGTCGCAGTCGATCCCGGATCGAATGTTGGACGCATTCGGAGAGAAGGATTCACTCCTTAGGAGTTGGCCAAATAAACGACCGTTGGACTGTTTGTGTTTGTATAAGTTAGGAGCACTGTTTGTATTGCTTTGCTCAATGAACTAAGGATGGAAAGATAATTAATGCTTCAAGTTAAAGGCTTGGTGGGAGAGGCAGCATCAGTTACCCCCGACTGTCTGCCTGACCCTAACCAAGGGGGTTGTTAGCCGCACCGGGTATGTGGACTGAACCCGCCATGAGAGGTCTCTCCGTTAGGCACTACTTGGAGCACGAGGACGCTTGGGTGCTAGGGGGGCTCTGGCCGTAAATACCTTGCCTTCCGGGTCTTGCACAAGAGGCCAACGTGACTCGGGATTGGATCTCGAGGCTTGCATACTAGTCTACGGGCAAAAACTTGGATTAGTAATCCCTAAGGATTGTTGGATTACCTTCAGGTGGATTATGGATTGCCTTTTGGCAGATTATGGAATAGCCTACATGCTGGATTATATGATGTATTCCAAATATATATAAGGTCAAATGTTGTAAAGAAACTTGCTTGACATTGTTTTTTCTATGTTAGTGCTAAGCTTACATGAAGGAACCAGTGACTAAAAGGATAATTAAGGAAGCTGTTTTTGCATTTCCAATCAAATGTGGTAGGTAATTAGACAACTAAAGCAACCCTGAGGAAAGTGCGGAGGATGTGGCCATGGGTCCGTCCTATGGATGGGTGGTCTCGGTTGGCCAAGAACTTTTCTCAAAGGAAATGAACAGCAATGAACGTTGACCTAGAGTCTAGGTTACTAGAACCCCGATTTATGCTATTTTAGGGGAACGGAATGGGACTATGCCTTATGGGCAGAGAGGTGGAGCTTTGGATCCCTCTCATTTTCCATTCTCCTTGAACCAAGTGCAGCATGAATCCGCTTCGACCCTGACTTTTCTGCATAAAGTAGTTCACCTGGGGTTACGCTAGCTGCCATTCTAGGAATTTGACCACTAGGAAACCCTGATTCAAGTCGGTCCTAAGTGGGAATGGCTGGAATGCTTCCCCTACGTGGCAGACTCAGGAAGACCTAGATCGCAAACCCCGTAACATTCCATGGGAGTGCTGGGCAGTGCTTTCTAGACTCTCTTCCTGATGGGCTACTAAGACGTGTCCTACAAGTGAACAGGTGGATACGTTACAGTTGGTATTAGAACGAACCAATGAGGAACTAATTTACAAGAAAACTTAATAAGGAAAAGTAGAGAAAATGTTACTGTTAAGATCGTTACCTTACTTACTTTAGCAATACAGACTTGTAGTGTCAGGAAGCATGGAACAGATTCTTGGTGTTCCAAGTTATGTTTATGACCGCAATGCATGCTTTAGATTATTGACGGAGGATCGATATGATGAATATCCTAGACCGCATCTACAATCCATCACCCCTGTATATGGAACCGAGATGGACGGGTGATTTAGGAATCTATTACATAGCTGCCCACTGATTTGCATACCTTCGAACCAACCTAAAGATAATCAAGTGGCTGGAGGACCTGAAGATCGTGAAGTTGTTCATCTTTGTTGAGACTCACGCAAACACAACCCTACATGTCAGAGGTCGGAAGGTCAAGCTGAACAAGTATGTGTACGAGGAAGTGACCTGAATAATCCCAGCCGACAGAATCAAGGTGTTGGGACGTTACAGGAAGAATGGGTACCAAAGGAAAGAATACCCTAATCTTCCTATGACCTATCGATTCCTAAAAATCCATGACCCCAATCCATTCAGTTCCCGTAGCTAAATGTAACACAATCTTATTCTCCTCAAATGGATGTATTAGCTTGTTCCATCTTCCCAAGAATAATTATACTCCGAAAGGGCTATGCCCATATGAATGAAATAAGACTCTTTTTATAATGATTGTCTTGACTGTGAGTATTGATTTTTAAAAAAAATTTAAGTGATTAGGTCTCTTGGTTGAAAGCTAAATTGGGTATGAAATGTAATGTGAGAAACGTTTAGCGAGTTGTTAACGTTAAGAATCTCAATGCCCAGGCACAACCTTAGGTGCAGATTCCTAGTCCGACCCCTACACCAAGTATGGCCATGATTCAGGAGAAGAAGTTTCTTCTCAAGCAAATCAAGCCACCAGAATTTGATGGCAAGGGAAGGTCCTTCCAAACTGATGCCAAGATCTGGATCGAATCCATAGAGGATTATTTCGAAGCGGCAAATACTGCACCCGCAAACCAGGATATGCTCGCCAAGTTGAAGCTTACCGGCAAAAAAAGACTCTGGTGGAAGCAATGGTGCAAAGACCAAGGGATCTCGGAAGGGTCTGTTACTTGGGAGAAGCTGAAAAGAGCTGTGCGAGGAAGCTACTTACCACCTGCCTACCACGCACAGAAGATGAACGCGTTCTATGAGCTAAAAAAACTTGGTCTATCTCTTGACGCATACTATTCAAAGTTCATCTCTCTTTTGAAGTATGCGCCACAAATGGATATGACACAACAGGTATCGAAGTTTTGTGTTGGATTAAACCCACCCGTAAACACCCGCCTTGAGTCAATGCGCCCAACAGATCTTCAAGATGTGCTCATTCAAGCTACGCCCATAATTCAGGAGGTGTAGACCAGGCCAAAAAATAACAAGACTTGGTCTCATAAGGATCAGAAAAAAGGAGTGTATAGATCCCAGGCAAAGAGAGTTCAAGGCCAAAACCAGGGACAAAGGAAGAAAGCTAGGACTAACAACGTCAATAATTTTATTCCTACCCAAGGTAATGGCCGCAATCTTCGTTGCTTCCATTGCAACGAGCCCGGTCATTTCAAAAGGCAATGTCCCAAGCTTGGCGGAGGACAACGTCAAGGACCATTCCAAGGAACCGCCCATAGCCAAGGAGCCACCACCCGGGGCAGAGGAAGAATCGCCTGTGTTGCCAACAGGGAGATGCGAGAAGAAGAAGACCCGACCATGAAAGCAAACTTTGAGAGGGCAACAGTCCATGCCATCCTTCACAAGAAAGGCCCAAATCGCTAGTTTTCGGTGATTCAGACACCATCGAATTATCAAGGTAAAGACTTCAAAACCTTGATTGATTGTGGCAGTACGCATTCCTTTATTTCACAAGCTTGTGCAAGAAGAGTAGGAATAGCCACAATAGATGCACCTACCTTACTTGTGGAATTAGCAAATGGTCGTGAGGTCACTTGTACTAGGCAAACTGCTAAGGTGGAATTCCTACTGGGAGGAAAGTCAACTTCGATCAAATTCAGGGCTATGAACCTAGGTATCCATGAGTGTTTGCTCGGAATGGATTTGGCTTAAACCTAATGATGCCCACATTCACTGTTGAAAGGGCCAAGTTTCCTTTCGAAACTCTAAAGGGGAATTGGTCACAACTCAAGGAGAGGCTGGAAAGCCGAAAATTCAATTGGCCAAAGCATCTCAGATAATAAAGGGAGTTAGAAAGGGACTACCTGTCTATTTGATTAAGCTTAATAAGCTAGATCAGAATCATGAGTCTAGTGGAGAACCTTCATGGCTAAAGGAGTACGCAGACATATTTTCTGAAGAGCTGACAGAACTTCCTCCTTAAAGGGAAGTTGATCATGAAATCAAGCTAGTGCTAGGAGCCGTGCCAATTGCAAAGAGGCCATATAGAATGTCCATCCCGGAAGTGATTGAGCTGAAGGAGCAACTCAAACAACTGTTAGATCAAGGCTACATTCGTCCTATCAGTTCACCATGGGGAGCTCCAGTACTGTTCCAGAAGAAGAAGGATGGAACGCTGCTGTGGGACTATGGGTCAGCCCACATTCAATGTCTTGCATCTTCACAATCAGCAATCTTCATGTCTACATCGACCCGGAAGCAATCCGGTCCCAACCGGACAAGCTTTCCTTCACCGTTCTTCATTTCCTCTTGCATGCAGGAACAGCCCTTTAGGGGAGAGAGAGAAGAAGGAGAGAGAAAGACTAGATCTGGTTCTCTTCATTTAGTCCATCATTCCATGAGCGAAGGGCGGCGATATGCTCAACCCATAGAGAGAAATCAAGGGCCAATGTCAGTTGCAGGGGTTGTATTCAGCCTGCCATCATGATCCCCATGGATCATGGCGCATTTTTTGGCGCCAACAAACCACGCCATTTGCACGCTTGCATCACATTTTTTTATCTTCTTTGCAAAAAATTTTGAAGGGGTAGGGGGGGTCCAATGCTCCCAAAAGGCACACCCAATTTTGGTCACAAACTTGTCCACCTCTTCTCATCTTGACCGTTTGTTGGCCTCTTCCTCGTTCGGCATCCGAATCGAGCTCTGAAAAAATCCTGGCCATCCGGCTTGATATCCCGCATTGACTAGCAACTCCTGACAACCCGCACGGTAGTCTGAAAATTTATCAAAAATCCACAAGTGCCGCTCGAGCGCCTTTTAAAAGTCGTCTTTCACTTGGTGCTTAAAATCGTCCTAGCTAGAGCTGCCGCCTTCGATGTTAAATATTTTTCCCCTAAATTCTAGATTTTTTGGCAATTTTTAGGCACATCTCAGGCTCAAAACTCCGCTCTCACTTCTAAAATAGTATTTCCTTAATAAAAATTCAAAAAATAATAAAGTATTCATGTCCTTTTCCACACTCTAAAATAGTTTTTCAATTCACTTATATGTCATGACACAAATGAGGTGTTGTGTGGATTCCAAGGCCTTGATGCTTTAAGTAGCCTAGCATACTTTGTAGCACTCCACAATGCTCTAGTAACATGCCACAAACTGTATCATTCACATAACTCTCACCTCCTCCTCTCTTTCACCCATCCCCCTTCTCTCAAGAGAATAGCCATTATGAAAAAGGAAAGGAAGGAGAGAGAAATATTATTTTGAGAGAGGCAAGAGAAAGACTAAAAAACCAACATTTTGTATTCTTTATATCAGGCCACGAAATTTATATCATCGTGTAGAGGATGGCCAAAGGGAGCTTTGTTTCATCCAACACACGTGAAAAATGATGAGGATCTCATACGCAACAATCATGAATGCCCAACATGATGGCATGCTTCATTTTCTACTCACTTTTTTATCTTCTTTCTCTCTTCCAAATGACTAGATACATTGGGAAAAGGCACCCCTTTGAGGTCTACCATAAGTACCCCTTCAAATTGGGCATGTCCACATGGTTTTGGAGTCTTTTTTCTCTTCCTTGGCTACCCACTCTACATTCCCATATAAACTAAGATCTCATGGCCTTAAATTCTACCCTAAGTGCACAAAATTAATGTCTAAGTGATGGTTGGATGCTTCTTCATTATTTGTAGATTCAACTTGATGCTTCATTGCATCTCAAACTTTAAAAAGCTTTGCCTTGATCGCTTTGAACCACGAACCACTTTGGAGCCTAAAATATTCATTTTTTCCCACAAACACCTTGCGGATCCATCTAAAATTGTCTAAAATCTCTAAGAGTACACCTTTAAATATGCCTCTCATTGGTGACCACAACGTAAGGTGACCGAGCCCATTGAACCATGAACTGATCTACACACACATACCATAAAGAGCATCAAGCTACTTCACATAAAATACACAATATAACACAAAACACAACTCTTATCCCATTTCTTGACAAAGATCAAGACATGAATTCCACAAGGGATAGGGCAAGCATAATTTGACAAGAATCCAAAGCTAGTTGATAACTAACTGCTCCAACACACACTAGCTAGAAGAACAATCAAAGAAGTCATCCAAAGTGGTGGTTTAAACTACCTACCTAACCTAAGACAACTGGATTATGAGAGCCTAAGACAACTAGATTGTTAGCTGAGCATATGTATCCAAGAACCTAACAAGCTCTCACAAGCTGACATGAACTTTTTTTTGTTTCTGCTTACTTTTATTTTTACTCCAACCATGGTCATGTCATTTTTATCAAAATGCCACCCCCAAGAAGACAAGGCATCAGGCCTAATTGTGACTTGTGCCCAAGAACCTACGAGTCCTTTGTAAGGTGATTAACATAAGCTCTTTGAAATTTTTCTTTTCTTTAATTTTCTTATTTTAGGAGTTAAGATCCCTTTGTGTGTGTGTGTGTGTGTGTGTGTGTGTGTGTGTGTGTGTGTGTGTGTGTGTGTGTGTGTGTGTGTGTGATATATTTTTCTCTTTTATATGGTAAGCTTCCCTAGCTATCTCACAACTTACAAGGATTCTTAGAACTAGCTCTCTAGAGCAAGCTAGTAGGACAAGGTCACTAAGACTACCCCCTAAAAAAACTATTTACATGCTTGATAATGTCTTCACAGGATGCGAATAAGTACTCAAACCTCACTAGATATATCTAATCTAATCCTGGGACTTCATGTCCTACTTGCTAGTTCTGGAAAAAAGAAAGAAAAATACCTAAAATACACACAACACATTCCGCTTAAGAGAAAAGAACTTGGAAAGGAAATATGTCACTTGGACTAGCCATGAAAAGTGTCAGCATAGCCATTGGCCCCCTCTAGGTGCTTTTTTATGCATATCTAGTCTAGCACTAAAAAAAAGAACTATTAAACACACCCACACGAAGCAGACACATGGCCCTCTTAACCAAAGGAAATAAATCATTTCACTATAGAAGAAATGGACCTCTTAGCCTAAAGAGAATAGGCCATTTTGATCTATCTAGTACACAATCTTCTTGGCATATATATTACATTTTATCAAACTAACCAAGATAAACCAAAAACAACATAAGACGTGAGGGCTAGCCTCATACTACTTATGCAAGTCAACTCACTACAATTTGATCATCGAAGTTTAATCTTAGGTTTTTGTATATCCACAAGTCCAAGCCTCCCCAACTGATATAATATCAATATGGGCTATCCCTTCTTAGATGCTACTAGCTAAATGAATGACCTCATTGGGCTCATGTGTCCCATCTTGATTATTATTCAAACAGATTGGCTATCAAAGCTTCCTAGAGACCCCTTCTCTAGAGAGAATCATACATTTATGCTCCTTTAAACCTTTCCTATTTGGAATATTGTCATGGGACCTAAAATGGTCAATCACTGGCTATGGCACTAGCCGGACCTCATGCACACAATAGACAACCCCACCACATAGCCTCATGGGCCAAGAGTGTGTGTAATACACCAATGTACACTAGATAGACTTAATTATGCATTTGTAGCTGATATGTAGTCCAACATTTACCTTCCCTTCTCCTCAGAGGGAGATCCCATAACATGTAGGCATAGTGCCTTGTCACACAAACATCAGGAAGCTCCCCTCTCTTGATGGCCGTGGCTCCACTGCAACGACTCTCCTACACCTCGGGGATTAGCCCCAAGATGCGTCACTCCAGCATATAAAACATAACACACAAATTCCACTCTTTTCTTGTTTTGTAGGATCCAAGAATATATAAATCCTCACCAAACAGTCCCAAGGAAAGCGTACAACTGACCTACAGCAAAGGCTTCTTTCCACTCAGCGTGTAAGTCATGTCATAGGAAGACAATTGCTATGCAATCCAGGACTGATACCATGTCATGCATCATGCATAGTGCATATGATCCTAGTGCACAAACAACATTTAACAAATCAACATTTTGTGATGTGGACAAAGCATCCCTTTCATGATTTTCACTAAACATATGCTTCGATGTATGGAGACTAGCACTGATTTCTAGTGCTACTAGCCCCTTAGACTCAATTATCGCAATTCTAAATGGAATGCACAATTAAATGTTTTATAAATTCAAACCCTCTCAGCCCTCTCTTGATATTTTAACCTCACCCTTTCCTTCTAACATTTAGGTTATGTTGCGTTACACAGGTGTAGGGTATTATTTTGTATGTGTTTTTTGCATAAAACAAAAAAAACATAAACTATGACACATAAACAAAGATGAAATGAATCCAAACTTCATGCCTTAGCTTTGTTATACAGCCACAACCATGAATCATAATTTTCTAGATTTTTATAACGCGAAAATCTTATTTCTCTCTATTTTTAGCTATTTTCTCTATTTATTTGTGCATAAAAATATATTATTTTTTGATCTATGATCAGTGTGACTGATCATGAAAGCTGAAAGATGTTTTGTCTCAGAATTTTATCCCATGCGCATCTCTTTTTCCCACCTGAAACCGATAAAACCTTCATTTTTACACTAAAAATGTGCTTTTCAGGCCATAATTTAATTATTATGACTATTTATCATTACAGGTCTACAATTTTTTTGATGCACAGCCCTCAATCATAGTGCAAAAAAGATCCTTTTTTTTTTGTTCCATATGAATTTCATTTAGACCATCAAACAACAACAAAAAGCAAATTTCCTTTGTAAAAATGAGGCATACCCCTTATTTGCATGTTCTGGGTTTTGTAATTTATTATTCCGGATTTCCAATAGACCAACCAGCAGAAAATCTTCAATGTTGAACATCTCCCCTCAACCTACTCTTGATCTTGGAGCAATCCGATTCATGCCAGGCAAGCATTCTTCAATCGGTATTCCTTCTTCTTCATGGGCATAAACTATCCCTTAAGGGGAGAGAGAGAGAGAAGATAGAAAGATTGGTTTTGCACCTCCTCATCTGAGTAGCCATTTTAGAGGTTGAAGGCAGCATTAGGGAGCGTAGGAAGCAAGAATCTCAGTCATCTAATTAGTTGGGGGGTTTGCTTTGCAGCCCCATAGCCCCCCCTCAATCAAATCGTCGCCTCCTCCATCCATGGCGTTCAATTTTCTTCAAGCGTGGAAACCCCAAACCCCTCCCCCCCCCTCCCCCCACAAAATGAAGTTTTTAGGGGGCCCCCAAAGGGAGCCCCCAAGGGTCACACCCTTTGGCCCTTCCTAAAGTCATTTATACTTGGCCTCCAAGGCATCACCATTTCCACGTTTGGCATCCGAATCAAGGTCTAAAATTTTTTGCTCGAATGTCTCTGGCTTTCATGCCTTGGTTTTGTCAAGGGGAAGAGTGAGAGCTCTAATGCGTTCTGTTGAGTATATCTTGTATCAGCTTGATGCTTTGTGGTTGTGTTCATGTGTAGATTTGTTCGTGGGATTCGACGGGCTAAGTTGCCCTATCCCATGGTCGCCAATGACAAATTATTTTTGATGCCAAGAAGTGCTTAAAAATAGCCAAAAAATGTGAATTTCAAGGGAAAAATAGAGTTCATTGAAGGTGACAGCTGCAAGCAGTATGATTTTAAGCGAAAAATCCCCAAAAGTGCTTTAAAGATCCATCACACGACAGTTGGGGATCTTTCATAATTTTTTTGACTACCGAACTAGATCACAGGAGATGCTCGGCAGTGGGGAGCAAGAGGCATACGCATAACATGTCATATAATCAACCTATGGGTCCAAGATAGTAGTGGTAGATGGGTCTTGGCTACTCTTCGCATTACCCATATCAACCATTGCCTACCATATAATGCGTGGTCTGATAAAACTCCCCACAAGTGACTAGGTCCTGTCTCATTATCAATAGCGACATCTAGACTAGGACCACAATTGAAGAAGAGGTCCTTCTCATAAGCAAAATTAGCTACTGAATCCGCAAACTAATTCCAATAACGTGGAATCAACTGAAGAGAGATGCTCTCAAATTCATCAAGTAGGGTTATAACAATTCGATGATACATACGAAGGATGGGACTCCGGATTGTGTATGTCCCATTTAGTTGATTTACGATCAGCTGGGAATCTCCTTTTACTAACAACCGCCGAATGCCACCTTTCTTAGCAATGTTCAGTCCCATAATCAAGGCTTTATACTCTGCCACATTGTTAGTGAATCCTACCCCGAGATAAACAACTAGTTTCATTCTAACTCTATGAGGATCTTGAATAACTACTCCAACACTCCCTTTTTTATTAGGGCCCCTGGATGCTCCATCAAAGTATAACGTGTATGTCCACGATGGGTTTACACCATCAGCCATCAAGAACTCCTCCTATTCGTAATGATATAATCAAAATTCAACATATTTAGAGGGTGCACTAATAGCTCCATCCCACCTTCTTCATTAAACTCAACAGTGATGCTTGTCAAGATTTGTAAATAGTGATGGCAGAAAACTTTAATCTCCCACTCAAAGGTACTATCTTCTTGCTCAATCACTTTAAGACCTTGCTTAATCTTGACACTCAATGGTACTGTCTTCTTGCTTAATCTCCCACTCAAAGGTACTCGTCCATTGGCTTGCAGATTATAGGGAGTCGTCTTATTATTCTTAATTTTCCAAGTTAGGATTTTAATCACCTTATTCAAAAAGTGAGTTCCACGGTCTGATACTATTTCCTTTGGCGGACCAAAATGGCAAATGATTTTCTCAAGTAGAAAATTGGCACTCTCTTCCTGCCTTGTTGCTCGTGATTCTAGCCACTTTGTAAAGTAATTAGTGGATACTATAATGTATCTCTTCTGAATAGTGGACGACGGGGTAGGACCCACAAAGTCGATGCCCACTTCTCAAATGGAAGAATAGCCATAATAGGCCTAAGTGGTGAATTCGTATTCTCTCGATTGTCATGTCTATCGCATCTCTTAACATACGCAAATGAATTTGGAAGATGGATGGCCACCAATATCCAGCTCTTAAAGCCTTCTGTGTTGTCAACCACCCAGCAAAGTGCCCTCCACAAGCGGAGTCATGGCACTCCTCCAAGATAAATGGAACCTCGTCAAGCATCACACATCGGTGATAGATATCATCAACACCATGCTGATATAGTGTTCCTGCAATCAAGGAAAATTTCAATGCCTGCTATTGAATTTTCCTCTTCTCGAGTTCGGATGATAAAGTAGCTCCAATCTCTTCCATAGATAAATAGTGCGTTATAGCAGCATACGAAGTGTGAATGGACACCGTATCAATCTTGAACAAAGTTTCCATGTCACTTTCTTTGGCCAAGACCTCTTTGGGCTCTCCGAAATCCACAAGACATTCCACAATGCCTTGTAGCTTTGATGGCTTGCTCTTAATCTTGTAATCAAACTTCCGCAAAGTGATTAACCACTTTGCTAAATGATCCGGCAGTTGTAACTTATTCAACAAAAATCGAAGCTCTTCCACCTTCGTATAAAAGACCACCTTCTCATAAAGAATGTAGTGCCTAAACTTTTTGGTAGCAAATACCATTGCAAGGCACAACTTCTCCATATAGGTGTAGTTAATCTCCAATATGCCCAACTTCTGACTAGCAAAAGCTATCGAATAGTATCACTTTTCCTCCCGAATTTGGGATAAGCAGATACTATGCATAGTGGCTATTGAAAATATATAGAACACTTCGCCCCTTTTAGGTACTTTTAAAACAGGTGCTTTGGCAAGCTGTTGCTTCACATCGTCAAAAGATACTTTGCAAGCATCACTCCATGCGAACTGACAGTTGAAGGACAATAGGCTCGTTAGTGGCAAAGCTCTTTCTACCAAGGCATTGATAAACCTCCGATAATACCCTACCAATGACAAAAAGCTATGTACTTCCTTTGGAATACGTGGCAGACTCATGGCAACTATGACCTTGATTTTTTCAAGGTCAGTCGCAATCCCTAGTGAACTGACCACATGGCCTAACAATAGCCCATAAGGGACTCCAAAGACGCACTTCCATGGATTAAGAGCTATGCAAAATTGTCTACAAGACTCAAAATACTTCTGCAAAATGAACAACTACCTTTCTCTTGTGGTGGCTGTCCCCAAGTCATCAATGAATACTTTCAACTCCTTTGGGGAGATGTTACCAAAGGTCTTGTCAGCTGTTCTTTGCCATGAACCAAGTGCATTACACAAACCAAATGCCATCACATGGTACACAAAGGTACCAAAGACAGTAATAAATGTCGTTTTAAGCTTGTCTTGCTCAGCAATTGCCATTTGATTGTACCCCACAAAGCAATCCATGGACGAATATACTTCCCTATCCGTTAATTGATCCAAATTTTAGTCAATAAAGGGCAACATGTAGTAGTCCTTGACTCTTTGCTTATTTAGCTCTCTAAAATCTGCAAAAAGCCGGATTTGATTGTTCTTCTTCTTTCTAATCACAACTTGTGAACACCATTCAATGTGCTGAACATTGAAGATCAAAATCACTTTCCACAACTTTTGTAGCTCTTCAAAAAACCCATCCCTTAATTCAAAAGGCATACGCCTTACTTTCTGACAGATAGGGTGGGTACCTTCCTTTACAGGAATAGTATGCATAGTCACACTGGGGGGAATGCCCCTAAATTTGTCATAGCTCCAAGCAAAGATGTCAGGGAACTCTTGAATCAGGGACACATAATCCTCTCTCCCTTCTGAATTGAGCATGGAACCTATTTTAATTGTTTGTGAATCATTATGTGTACCAACGTCCAACTCAATAACGTCCGGTCTCTTATTCGATCATGAGACTCTATCAACTCATTCAATGTTATATGATAAATGTCCTCTATAATGGACCCTTCTTTCAATCCATCGCTTGATGATGTCTCACTACCAAATGGATCTTCTATTGTTTCTAGTTTGGTAGAGGATAAAGGAGCCCTCTCACTCTGAGGTGACTCAAGGTAAGTATCCACTATTACATGATTGGCACCTCTACCTAGAATCACTCGACCAGCTGGGACTTTGTAGTCTGTTCCTAAGATCCATGGCCTACCTAGCAAAACTCGATAGCTAGGATGTCCTGCAAACCTTATCACCCTAAAGTTCAAATAGCATTCCACGCTCACAACTGTAACATGGATTTTAGTAATGCAACCTTTTGGTTGTCTTAGACTATCATCCGCCATCCTAAGAAGTGTGGAGCTATCTTTTTGAATTTCAAGACCTAGCCTCTCCATCAAGTCTAAACTCATGATATTTACAAAGGATCCAATGTCCACGATAGCATGCTCTACTAATATTCCATCCACATATGCTGGAACCCTAGGGCAATGCTTTTCAACATGATCGAACCAATCCTCTCCCACTCTAGCTATGCCCAAAGGTTCTACAATATACCCAATACGTATGATTTTCTTGAATTCATTGTGTACTCTTGGAGAAAGTTTAAATAACTTCAAGAGGTTCACGTCTAGTTTAACTTTGCAAAGAGAACTTGATAGATCAAAGTCATGGTAGTTAGCTAAAGTTCGCTTCTTGCACCAAACCATTCTCTCCTTTGGTCTTTGGACCAACTTTAGTGCCTCTTTTTTAACATTTTCCTTCTTTCTCTCAGTGATCCCTTATCCTTCTTGGGATCAACTTTACTATCAACAGGCCTTAAAGATCCACCTTCCATAGCAGGATTCAGAACTTGCTTTCCCCTAGCCTTTTCCTTAGGGTTTCCCTCGACAAGTTTTACAGTTCCTTTGTCACCCTCTTTAATGTTTTGACCTCTTGTTATGGCTCGTAGATTAGAAGTTTTAGCGTCATTGACACATACAACCTCAATAAGGCTAACTCCATTGCCATGAGGCAACTCCTCTACAATAGCCTTTCCTCTTTGCAGTATTTGTCTTGGTCCCTCATCTTGCTGGAGATTATTCCCTTGTGCATGATGGTTAATTGAACCTGGAATTTTACTCCCTTGTTGGAGAGAACTAATCTTACTCCAACAAGTAGTAGCTAAGTGGCAAGACTTTCTGCAAATATCGCATTTGACATTTGGGCAATTTCTAGGGAAATGTTGGCCAACACACCACTTACAGCTGAATCTTGAGGGGGCACCCTCTTTAGGGCGTCGGCTCCCTATCAAATTCTGTTACTTCTTAAGAAAATTGGCATCCATAACTATTTGTCTATATTGTTCAAAAATCATATTGGTGTAGTGCTTCATCATGCCCTTAACTTCGCCAAGGACATTAGAGGCACTCGACTCATAGCTGCAATCATCTGTCTCTCGTCCCATCCGCCTAACCACTTAATTAGGAATTGGCTTTGGACCTACTGGGATAATATTTGGATTTATTATTTTTCCTCCACCACTTAATGGGCCCATTTGACTAGCCATAGGCATAGGCATGCTATCGGGAGGAGCTGGTAACATAGGCAGATTCGGCATGATACTCCCTCTATCATTCACATTTGACATGGGGTCCTCTTGACTCCCATTGGTTAATGTCAAATTATTACCATTCAAATTTATCCTTGCTGCATAAGCCACTTGCAAGCATGACTCTACTCCTGTTTAGGTAATAGCAGTGTCAATGTCGACCAAGGTGACACTATTGAGCTGCACCTAGATATTGAAATCCAATCGATGTAGGAAATATTGCAACTGTGCAGCCGGTGGAATGTGGATATAAGTGTTTAGTTTGCAAAGAACTTTCTTTAACTTCTTGGCATAGGCGTGGACATTCTCATTTGGCTCTTGGCATATTACATTCAAGACATGCAACCAATACTATCCACCCCTCTCAGGAGCAAACTCTCTACGAAAGGCCATGAAGAATTGATTAGTGCTAGTTATGGTTCTGGTCTCTAGACCATGATACCATACTGATTCCCTTTATTTGAATGCCATATTGACGAACATCATTAGGTATCCTTTGTCTTGGATTCGATAGTTGAACATGAGCATTTGAAACTCCTTAATATGGAGTTCTCCGTCTTCTTCTACTAACCCATGGAATATGAGAAAAGATGCTCCTAATGCTGATAAATCTAATGTAACTGCTGGAATTGAGATGGGTTGTGCCATAGGCTACAACCAGATTGACAACACGAGTTATATAGGTAAAATACACCTCCACTTGAAGTGGGTTGATTAACTAGAAGAGGGAAAGTACTAAGGCTTCCACTTGTGCTCAAAGGGCTACTTATGACACTCAGGTTATTAGAACCATTGCCACTTATGCGTAGTGGGCTACTTCTTTGAGGGGAATAACGCCTTACAATCTCCAACTCCCATCTATCCCTCTCAACACGCTCTACTTTTTGTATTTTGTCTTGACGGTTCTTGTCAGAGGACATAAACCAACTATTTGATCCCTAAAAACCCTAGATTCGAAACCACCACTTGTTGGTGGCTTCTGACAAATGCACCATTGATGGAACCTAAAATGGGCCATCACTAGCTATGGCACTAGCCGGACCTCATGCACACAACAGACAACCCCACCACACAGCCTCGTGGGCCAGGAGCGTGTGTAATACACCAATGTACACTAGATAGACTTAATTATGCGTTTGTAGTTGATATGTAGTCCAATGTTTACCTTCCCTTCTCCTCAGAGGGAGATCCCATAACATGTAGGCATAGTGCCTCGTTACACAAACATCAGGAAGCTCCCCTCGGTTGATTGCCGCGGCTCCACTGCAATGACTCTCCGACACCTCGGGGATCAGCCCCAAGATACATCGCTCCAACATATAAAACATAACGCACAAATTTCACTCTTTTCTTGTTTTGTATGATCCAAGAATATATAAATCCTCACCAAACAGTCCCAAGGAAAGCGTACAACTGACCTACAGCAAAGGCTCCTTTCCACTCAGCGTGTAAGTCATGTCCTAGGAAGACAATTGCTATGCAATCCAGGACTGATATCATGTCATGTGTCATGCATAGTGCATATGATCCTAGTGCACAAACAATATTTAACAAATCAGCATTTTGTGATGTGGACAAAGCAACCCTTTCATGATTTTCACTAAACGTATGCTTTGATGTATGGAGACTAGCACTGATTTCTCATGCTATTAGCCCCTTAGACTCAATTATCACAATTCTAAATGGAATGAATAATTAAATGTTTCATAAATTCAAACCCTCTCAGCCCTCTCTTGATCTTTTAACCTCACCCTTTCCCTCTAACATTTAGGTTATGCTGCGTTGCATAGGTGTAGGGTATTATTTTGTATGTATTTTTTGCATAAAATAGAAAAAACATGAACTATGATACATAAAAAAGCCGCATTGAAGCCAAAATTCATGCCTCAGCTTTGTTATACATCCACAACCACGAATCATAATTTACTAGATTTTTATAACGCAAAAATCCTATTTTTCTCCATTTTTAACTATTTATCTCTATTTATTTGTGCATAAAAATATATTGTTTTCTGATCTATGATTAGTGACTGATCATGAAAGCTAAAAGATGCTTTGTCTCAGAATTTTATCCCATGTGCATCTCTTTTCCCTACTCGTAAAACCTTCATTTTTACACTAAAAAGGCGCTTTTCGGGCCATTATTTAATTATTACAACTATTTCTCATTACAGGTCTGCAAATATTTTTATGCAAAGCCCTCAATCATAGTGCAAACAAGATCCAAACAAATTTTTGTTCCATATGAATTTCATTTAGACCATCAAACAACAACGAGAAGCAAATTTCCTTTGTAAAAATGAGGCATACCGCTTATTTGTGTGTTGCGGGTTTTGTAATGAATTTTTCAGGTTACCAATAGACCGACTAGCAACAAATCTTCAATGCTGAACATCTCCCATCAGCCTCCTCTTGATCTTGAAGCAATTCAGTGTAATGTGTCCACCTGTTTACTCGTAGGACACGTCTTAGCAGCCCATCGGGAAGAGAGTCTAGAAAGCACCGCTCGGCACTCCCATGTAATGTTACGAGGTTTGTGATCTAGGTCTTCCCGAGTCTGTCACTTAGCGGAAGCATTCCGGCCATTCCCACTTAGGACCGACCTGAATCAGGGTTTCCTAGTGGTCAAATTCCTAGAACGACAGCTAGCGTCGGCGAACTACTTTACGCAGAAACATCAGGGTCGAAGCAGATTCATGCTACACTTGGTTCAAGGAGAATGGGAAACAAGAGGGATACAAATCTCGACCTCTCTGCCCATAAGGCATAGTCCCATTTCGTTCCCCTAAAACAACATAAATCAGGGTTCTAGTAACCTAGACTCTAGGTCAACGTTCCTTGTTGTTCATTTCCTTCGAGAAAAGTTCTCGGCCAACCAGGACCACCCATCCGTAGGACGGACCCATGCCACATCCACTGCACTTTCCTCAGGGTTTCTTTAGTTGTCTAATTACCTACCACATTTAGTTGGACAGGCAAAAATAGCTTTCTTAATTAACCTTTTAGTCACTGGTTCCATCACGTAATCTTAGCACTGACATAGAAAAAACAATGTCAAGCAAGTTCCTTTACAACATTTGATCTTATTTATCTTTGGAATACATCATATAATCCAGCCCGTAGGCTAATCCATAATCCGCCCGAAGGAAATCCATAATCCACTCGAAGGCAATCCAACAATCCTTAGGGATTACTAATCCAAGTTTCCGCTCGTAAACTAGTATGCGGGCCTCGAGATCCAATCCCGAGTCATGTCAGAGCCTCTTGTGCAGAACCCGGAAGGCAAGGGATTTACGGCTAGAGCCCCCCTAGCACCCAAGCGTCCTCTTGCTCCAAGTAGAGCCCAACGGAGAGACCTCTCGCGGCGGGTTCGGTCCACGTTCCCGACGCGGCTATCAACCCCCTTGGTTAGGGTCAGGAAGACAGTCAGGAGTAATTGATATTGTCCCTCCCTCCAGGCCTTTAACCTGAAGCATTAATTATTTTTTGATCCTTAGTTCATTGAGCAAAGCAATACAAACAGTGCTCCTAACTTATACAAACACAAACAATCCAGCGGTCGTTTATTTGGCCAACTGCTAAGGAGTGAATCCTTCTCTCCGAATGCGTCAAGCATTTGATCCGGGATCGATTGCAACTTGGCAAGATCCCTAAGGGTTTTGTTGTTTGTGTATCCTTGTATCCTTGGGTTAGGGTTATACCCTGTTAACCCAAACATCTTAGGTTCCTTAAATTAAGACAATAAATACTGGGCAATTCTCGTCGCCCTAACTTGGTTTGTCAAATGCTCATTACCTTAACTTGGCAACTCAGTAGCAGGATTACTCATCCTCTTGCAAGTTAGACCTGCGCTAGAACTTGCCAACCTTGTTCTAGGGAGTGGCAAATCCATGTTGAGACTTAAACACAAAGCCATGCGACATTGCAACTTATTGCATAGGAGTCACATCTAACTTGTGGGATCAATCTCCCATCAATGACGTTCCTTGGTAAAGAATTATGTTTAGTCAAGATGTAGGGTTTGGGGTGTCTTCTTACCCAACCCAATCCCTAACCTTACTAGGCCAATAACGTTTGGCCCTAGGGTTTCTAAACTTAATCGGAAGTTTAGTATTAGGTCGATCGATCCTTAGGGTAAAACCCTAGATCCTTATTATATGGGCGTCCAATTAACCCAAACTTTTCGTGAATGTGGGTAGGACCTTTGGGTTTGAAAGTCTCGACTTGGCGTCCCAAGTGCGATACTAGGCAGAATTTTTAATGTGCTAAGCCCTAGCTAGCACTTTGCGGTGTTCACTGTACTATCTACTTATGCTTCTAAGAATCCCATGTGGGTTATGTCATTACAAGTGATCTATCTAAAATGATCTAAATGTCTTGCGACAAGAACGATCTTAGTTTAGAGATGCTAAACTTGTTCTAAAGGTGTAAATAGTTGCAAGACATCACACTACGTGTAAATATGCGATTCATTACTTCTATGCAGTTATAAGGTTTGCAATTGACCATTTCTTTCCTTGCTAAAATCAGAATGATTGACAACTTGCATAAAACCTACATAGATTTACATCAAGAGTTTTGCCTACAACCTTTCATTTAATGCAATTGAATTTCAGGCTTTGATATGACATGCAACCTTTTCTAGATGTAACTTCGATAAATGAAGTTCATGAATGACAAATATGTGACATGCAACCTTTTCTAGATACAACTTCGATGAATGAAGTTCATGCATGACGAATATTATAAGACTAATGTTGACTTAATCCATTCTATAAGCATCTTCGCATGCAATATGCAAGTCCATGGTTTCATTTCCATGCAATGCAACTACTTGGACGACATCGACAAGGATTATGTCATACGAATCTAGAAGTAGAAAATTACTACCTAAATGCCTTATGTGCTTTTCTTTTCCGTGGCCAATCAAAGATGTATTTAAACAATTTCGTCTTTTAAACCTAATCAATATGCACTTGGGATTTGCAACTTGGAAATGCAAGCGACCCAATTGCACGATATGCACTAACTCTTGTAAATCATTCAAGGAGATAATTTCCCAAATGTATTTTAACTAGGCTACGTGAATTGGAAACATGCGTAAATGCAATCTTCCCATGAAATTTAACGTGCCTAATGCATCTCTTAAATGCGGAATCATTATTTTAAGAACCTAGGCTTGAGGGCTCGTAGGGATGTCCATGCGCATACTCGGGTTGGAGACTTTTGTGCATGCGCCTTGCATCTTTTGTTTTGGAGCCATCGTTGATGTTGTGGAATTTGGACTCCACCATTTGTCCTTGCCTCAATGCAATTTCTGAACTTCCTCCAAGCTTTGGCAAAACAGCCTCAAAATCTGCCTATTTTCCCCTCGTGCAGGAATTCCCTTTACATATGTGGGTTTTAGGAAACTGGGAAAAGGCCGGGTGCACAATGCCTATGGGAGCTTATCTTAAGAAACTTCTAAAGAAGCTTCAGCTTCTTACAGAATGATGTGGAGGAGGGGGGTTAATGATTGAAGGGGAGAATTATGACAACAAAGATGTTGATCATGAAGGTGATGATGAAGGGGATGGAGTGGCGGCAGTAGCGCGGCTGTAGGCGGTCCTCACAGCAGTGACGATGGCGGCCTGCGTGTCGTTGTAAGGCGGCAACGGCGGCTGCAGTACGGCCTCCTCTTCTCTCCCTTCATGCCTTCCCCAAGCTTAAGGGGGAGGTTTTATAGTGTGTAAGGGGGGGGGGGGGGGGAAGATCCACACACCTGGAGGCTTTCATGCCTTCCCTCCCTCATGCATCCCCACACCACACTCCTCCCTCTCTCCAGTTAACCCACTCCTCCACACACTCCCTCTCCCCCTGCCATGCATCGGCTGAGGGGAGGGGTCATTAATAAAAAAATTTTCACTACTTTAATCATTTATCCATTTGCCTTTATGTAAGGGGTGTTTCTCATGCAGCTTGCGGGTTTTAAACCTTGGCCTCTTTTGCACGACACAGAGCCAGATTTGAACATTGTGCATGGAGGGAACACTTAGCCACCGATATTATTCGGCACGAGGGATTATTTTGCACTATTTTTTTGCAAGATGTGCGGTTTTTTTAGTCGACTTAATATTTTGAGTGGAAATATTACATTCTCTCCCCCTTAGAGGAATCAAGATGTCCTCATCTCGAGAAGAACTGGGGGTATTGTTGGTTGAGAGCACTTTCATCCATCCAAGTGGCATCCTCCTTAGGATAATCTTTCCACTGGACGAGGTATTCTCTCAAGGTTCTGCATCTCAAATGTCTATCCCTAACATCTAAGATCCTGTCAGGCCGTAGCTCAAGGACTCCTTGGCTAGGCATTACAACTTGTTGGTCATCAAGCACATACTAGGGTTAGGTACATACTTTTTCAATAGACTGATATGGAATACATTATGAACCTTAGGTGCTCAGGGAGTTGAAGTTTGTAAAATTAGGTCCTAGGCACTTGAGGATCTTGTAAGGTCCACAATACCTTGGACTTAGCTTCTTGCATTCACCCAAGGATAGCGAACTCTTCTTCGGGTGTACGTGAATGAAGACCATATCTCCTTCAGCAAAGGATCTATCTTGACGTTTCAAATCCACATATGCCTTCTGTCTATCCTTGGCGGCTTAGATGTCCTATCTTATTGACTTCATTTGGTCATCCATATCTTCCAACATTTGCTTTGAAGCTTCAACTCTTAGGGTTGGATCCGAGAAGTTTAAAGGACTTTGATAGCCGTGCCCATACAATGCTTGAAAAGGGACCATCTAAATGCTTTGTTGATAAGAAGCATTGTAGGAAAACTCAACCAGTGGCAAATATTGGATCCACTTTTTGGTTTCATTTCAGCAATGTGCCCTTAGCATATCCTCGATGACTTGGTTGACTCGTTCCATTTGACCATCGGTTTGGGGATGGTAAGCAGTACTGAAACAGAGTTGAGTCCCAATGGTTTTGAAGATAGCCCTCCAGAAGTGTGATGTGAAGAGAGAGTCAGGATCACTAATGATTCTTCTAGGTAACCCATGTAGTTTGAATACCTCCTTGATTAATAACCTTGCAATGTCTGAGGCTTTATAGTTTCTCTTAACAGGAATAAGATGTGCAACCTTGGTGAGCATGTCCACCACAACTATAATGGAGTTGTAACCTCCCTGAACTTGGGGCAGGCCAACAACAAAGTCCATACTAATGAATTCCCATTTCATTTGGGGAATGCCAAATGGTTGCAACTTCCCTAGCATTTTGACATGTTCAGCCTTAATATGTTGACAAGACAAACACTCTCTGACATATTTGAGAACGTCACCTTTAAGCCTCTCCCAATAATAGCTCTTTCTGGTGACAGCATTGAGGGTCTTGGCATAGCCAGGATGTTGTGAAAAAGGGGAGTCATGAGCTTCCCATAATATTTTCTGCTTGAGCGGCTAGCTTGTCGGTATACATAATCTCGTTCTATAGTAGACAAGTCCATTATTGATAGAGAATTCTAGATACTTAGCCTGTAGCTTTGGGTCTTGATCCTTGATAGGGATTTCCCTTAGCAACTTGTAATAGGGTGGATCATGGCATGCCTCTTCTCTAGCTAGCTCAAGTATTGGGTTGTTTGGCATGGATACCTTGGTGGCTAAAGATCTAGCCATTGATGGATCTTGCAAGATTAGAGAATTTAGAAATGCCTTATGACTGAGTGCATCGGCAACTACATTCTCCTTTCCAAGCCAGTATTTGATTTCAAAATCATACTCCTTCAGCACTTCAATCCATCGACGTTGCCTCATGTTGAGTTCATTTTGGGTAAAGATCCATTTGAGACTTTTATGATCTGTCACTAGGATAAACTTGTTACCTGGCAAGTAGTGTCTCCAAAGCTTGAGAGCATGGATGATAGCTAACAACTCCAGATCGTGGGTAGTATAATTCTTCTCATGGCTCTTTAGTTTTCTTGAAGAGTATGCTACAGGATGACCTTCTTGCATAAGCACACATCCTAAGGCAAGTGTGCTAGCATCAGTTATCACTTCAAACTCCTTAATAAGGTCCGAAAGTTTCAGGATAGGTGCTGATACCAAGCTTTGCTTTAGTTTATCAAAGTTAGATTATTCAGCAGTTGACCATACAATCGATGTTTGCTTCTTCAGTAGATCTGTCAGAGGCGCTGCAATCAGGGCATAGTTTATGATAAAGACCCTATACCATCCTGTCAATCCAAGAAAATTATGTATTTCTTTGACAGTAGTTGGTATGGCCACTCCAGAATGTCTCTGACCTTGGCCGGGTCTACTGAATTTCCTTCCGCTGATACAATGAATCCCAGATATTCAATCTGTCGTTTGAAGAATGCACACTTCTTCTTCTCGGCATAAAGCTTGTGTGCCCTCATTGTCTCAAGGACAATGCGAAACTGGAATTCATGATCTTCTTCCTGTTTGGAGTAGACTAAGGTATCGTCGAAGAAGATGAGTACAAAGTCATCAAGATATGGTCTAAAGATATCCCGCATTAACCTATTGAAGGTGGCAGGTGCATTTGTCAACCCGAATGACATGACTAGGAACTCAAAGTGCCCATATCTTGTGCTGAATGCTGTCTTTGGGATGTCTTCTTCCTTAATGCTAATCTGATAATATCCCGACCTGAGATCAATCTTGGAGAAGATCTTCACACCTTGAAGATGGTCAAGAAGTTCATCTATTCTTGGAATAGGATATTTGTTCTTAATGATTGATTGATTCAACCCTCTGTAATCAATACATAAGAAAACCTCACGGAATCCACCGTGGCACGGAATCCACCGTGGAATATGCCTCCTGGCATCACCGCAAGATGTGCCGCTCATACATAGAACACATTCGATACATGCTCCACTCTTTTAATGAATCATTCTAGGAGATGTAATATATTCCTCATTGCACACTCCCCAAGGAGATGGATCACCACCCATACAGCTTAGGATACCTCACCTCCTCAACGTAGGTCAATGTTCATGAAAACAATTGTTGTGCATCTTGGACGATACCATGTGTTGTGTGCAATGCAATAATTGTGTATGATTTATAGTGCTCAAAATTTCTTTCATCATTAGCAGCCACTTTTGTGCTTCAAAAACATGTCCCAAAATCCAATCTTAGGCCTTTTTTTTCTTGTAGAGAATTGTTTGATTTCATTAGGCTAAGAAGGCCATTTGTTTGTTCAGTGTGGGTACAGTTGATGGATTTTGTTTTAGTGCTGCATTAAGCATATTCGACGGAGCACCTAAAGGGATATTGTTGCTATGCAAAAGATTCTTGTGGCTAAGTCTAGGTAATATCCTTCATTTACGAGTCCTTTCCCTTTATGTTGTATGTGTATATGTATGTGGGATATTTTTCTTTTTGTTGGGAACCATCATTCAAGGCACAAAGTCCCAGGGTTAGGTTAGGTGTGTTTGAGGAGTTTTGAGTAGTTGTCTACCTCCTATGAAGACATTGTTGGGCACTCTAAGAGTTGTTTTTTAGGGTAATCCTAGTAACCATATTTTGCTAGCTTGCTAGGCAACTATTTCTTAGAATCCCTATTAGTGTGAGGCAGTTAGGAAAGTTTGCCAAATAAAATAAGAGAAAAAACAATGAATATATTTGAAATATATAAACTATGGAGGTGTGTAAAAAGGGATTCTAGCCCCTGAAATAAAAAAATACAAAGAAAGAAAAACTCCAAGAGCAGAGATTCATTGCTTTTTGCAAAGATCCTGTAGGTTTTTGGGGACGAGTCTAGCCTAGAGCTGATGCTTTGTCCTAGGGGAAAAAAGGAAAATCATGTCTTCTTGCAAGAGCTTGGTAGGCTCTTGGGTATAGAGACTGGACCTAAGGCTGATGCATTGTTCTCCTTGGGTCACAAAATGCTCAGCTCCCTTCTTTTTATATATCTAAATATAAAGTACTAAAGAAAAAATAGTGGTAAAATTAGACAAATTGAATAGCTTGGGCTATACGAGTCCTTGCCTAGTAGGAGCTCCTGGTCCACTTATCCTAGGTCAAGTAGATAGGTCAGAATACCACTTAGGATGACCTTTTCGATAATTCTTTTTAGCGGATTTGTGTTGGAGCAATTGATTAGCGACTAGCTCTAGATCTTCATCAGACTTTGCTTGGCCTATCCCTCATGGACTTCATGAGTTGATTTTGTCAAGGGGTAGGGTGAGAGCTGTGTTATGCTATTTTGTGTATTTTATTTGTAGCAACTTGATGCTTTTTATGGGTTGTGTGTACGCAGATCAACTTTTGTGGGTTCGATGGGTTGAGTTGCCCTAACCTGTTGGTGTTGCCAATGAGAGCTAAGTTTTAGAGCTAAATTTAAATCAGAAATTGGCCCAATATCCATAAAAGAGGCTTTTTTGGCGAAAAATATATTGATCATGGATCAAGAAACTAGAATTTTTCTAAATGCATTTCAACACTAGAAATTGAATGCAAGTGTCTACTTGTTAATTAGTGTCTGTGTCTAACCATCCATTTAATGACCATAAGGTTTGGCGTTATGAAGCAGCTACCTCATCTAGAAGTGGAAAAGCAAGTGATAAAGACCAATGTGATAAATTTCAATATGAGAGAGTCGCCCATCCAATCATATCGTAAATTTGAGGTCGTTTGTCCCTTCGTTCGGCCCAAAACCACTTGTAGGACTGTGTGAGTGCACATGAGTGAGCTAGTTTTTTTGTAAGTTATAAGCTAAACATTATTAAAATAAGCTTAGAAGCATGAAACTCAATGAAGGGGGAGGGGAGGGGGGTACCATTTTTTCGATGCCTGTTCAATTCATTAAAAAACTGGGATATATGAGTCTTCGAATCAAGCTTCATGCTCATGGCCATGAAATCCTTGAATTCTTCACTCCCCATCCCAAAAAACAACAAACATTTTGATGCATCAAATGAAAAGATAGAAATCTAGTCTTTCTCTCTCCTCTTTCTCTCTCTTGCCATAAACGTGATTCATATGGGTTGAGAGGATGAGGGGGAATAAGTATCGGTTCATGATGATACACAAGGAATGGATCAAGGAAGTAAAAGGAGATGCCAATGACTGTAAAAGAGCATCACTTGATATAATGCCTGTGTATGTGGATTTTAGAGTAAATAATCTTTTATTGAATTTTTTATTGTATCACTTATTCTTATGATGAAAAATAATTGGAAATGTTTAAATATGCTTTAATATATGTACAATTATAGAATAATCAATAATTTCCAATAATTCATGTAATGAAAATCAAAACCATAAAACTCGTAATGTGAGATTTAGTAGAAAAATGATAATTTCATGGGCTTTTATGTTTCAAATGGTGTTCCTATAGAATTATATTGAATATAATATTGAATCATGATCCATATAAGCTTCATAAATTTGAAAAGTAAAAAACTAGCAATTAATATTAAGTTAAATGATAAAAAATAATTAAAAATGAGTTTTTAGGATAGAAAAAAATTAAAAAATTAGTTTTAGAGTGAGAAATTTTACTAAAAGTTAAAAAAAGGTTCACGATTGTATAATGGTTGTAGAGCATGAGGTTTTTCTTAGTCTACATCCATTTGTGTGTTAAAGTTGTCATTTAGAGGGTGTTTTATGAAAAAGGTATTATAAAAAATAACAAACACTCTACATAATAATAAGCACATAAAGAAGTCAAAATGTCAAGAAATTTGAGAATTGATTGGCATTAATAAGATGGTTTGAGGCCTATGGGTGCTTGGGGTTTGACTGGACTAGACTATTAAGTTGTGGTGGCCTTTACTATGAGTTGGTCATCATTGAAGTGTTTGTTATTTGTTGCTTGTGATGGAGCTTGTGATTCCAAGGGTCGTGGGGGTCTCTAGTTCTGTAGTGGGTGATGCATTGGAGGTATTAGGGAGATACATATCGTTAGTGGGTTTGACTTTTGGGTGATGGTCCCATTCAGTGTTTATGGGTTAAGCATCTTCTTGTTCACTTTGATTTTTACCTCCTACTGGCTCATAAGTACGTGGATATTGGTTGGAAGATTGTGATGGATGGGCAAGTGTGTTGTTCATGGATTTAGGCAACCACACCAAGATGTTTTCGTCATAGAAGCCTTGGGCGCAAAATATGGCTTTTGGCACCCATCGCGATTTGGTCCTTTGCCTATTCGTATAATGCCAGTTTTTTTGCTTAGACCTGGTGTATGGGACACGAAAGCCATGAGATCTTGCTGATGTGCCCTTGGTAGACTAGGATTTTTGTTTGGAAACCCGCTTGGTTATTTGAATTAGAGCTTTCATTGGGGCTTCCAATATTAGGGGAGTTTTGAGGTCTCAAAAATGCCCTATAAGCGATCCTAGAGAGAGAAAAGATTTTAGAAAATAAAATTATTTTTTAATATTTTTTAAAAAGAATTATATTTTGGTAAGTAAATATAAAAAACCATATAAGAAAATTTGGAAATTTCCCAAGTCTCACTTTCAAATAAGTGGTAAATATTTGACCATGTGGCTAAATTTTAATCCATTTTTGAAAGTGAAACTTGGGAAGGCAACCTATATAGTATTTATGGTGGACTCCACCTTCAATTAAGATGATAAGATTTGAACATGTGGCCAAATATGTGACATTCCGTGCTTCTCCTCCCATAGGAACTCCCCTTAATTTCCAAAAATAATAATAGTTTATTATTATGGTTAGTTCAAAAAAAATTTCCCTCTCTCTCCGCGCCCCGACAACACGTCGGGGAGAGAGAGAGAGAGGGAGTGATGTGCTGGTGCTGGGGGGCATGCAACCCCCAGGTGGGAGGGGTGGCCATGCCACCCACCTCCTCCCCCCCTATATAACGGGAGGCTTCTCCCCTCCCCTAGCTACATACATAGAGATTGTGCCCCCCTCTTCCCTACGTCGCCACCTCCTCCCACCCGCGATAGCAGCATCAGCCCTGAGGGCTCCAAGGATAACTTCCTTCCCCCTCCTCGGTCGCCAGTCGCTGCGGGTCCCCCCCTAGGCCTTCTACTGAAGAACACCCCCCCCTCCTTTCGCAATAACAACACCTCCCCTTGGGGCTTTCGACCGTAGCCGCCCCCTCCTCGGTCGCTAGTCACTACGGGTCCTGCCTTGAGCCTTCTGAACAAAGCCACCTCCCCCCTGATTGCTAGCCAGCTATGGACCTGTGAGGAGAGAAGGAGAAGGAGAGAAGAAGAAGGAGTGGGAGAGAGAAGGGAAGAAGAGGGAGAGAAGAAGGAGAGGGAGAGAGAAGAGAAGAAGAGGGAGAGAAGAAGAAGGAGTGGGAGAGAGAAGGGAAGAAGAGGGAGAGAAGAAGAGGGAGAGAAGAAGAAGAAGTGGGAGAGAGAAGGGAAGAAGAGGGAGAGAAGAAGAAGAAGAGGGAGAGAGGAGAGAAGAAGAGGGAGAGAAGGAGAGGGAGAGAAGAAGTGGGAGCGAGAAGAGAAGAAGAGGGAGAGAAGGAGAAGGAGAGAAAAACAAGGAGAGTGAGAGAGAAGAGAAGAAGAGGGAGAGAAGAAGAAGGCGTGGGAGAGAGAAGAGAAGAAGAGGGAGAGAAGGAGAAGGAGAGAAGGAGGAGAGAAGAAGAAGGAGTGGGGGAGAGAAGGGAAGAGGAGGGAGAGAAGAAGGAGAGGGAGAGAGAAGAGAAGAAGAGGGAGAGAAGGAGAAGGAGAGAAGAGAAGGAGAGAGAGAAGTAGAAGAAGAAGAAGAAGAAGAGAAGAAGAAGAGAAGGAGGGAGAGAGAGAGTAGGAGAATAAGGGAAAAGAAGTAGAAGAGGGAGAGAAAGAGGAGAGAGAAAGAAGGAGAAGAAGAAGAGGAAGAAGAGAGGGAGAGAGAGAGAAGGAGAAAGAGAAAGGAAGAGAGTTGGAGACAAGTTACCCCCTCATTGACAAAGGATTCCCTTCCTGTGACCTTTCCCTCCCGAACCAGTCATCCTGAAGGCCGCTAAGGGCCTGACTTCCCAAACCCTGAGTAGAAATGGCTCCCAAGAAGAAAATCGCGGGAAGCGTAGGTGCCAAAGCTACCGCTGGAATCGGTAATGTGGGAGAGGTGAGCGGAGCGACCAACGCAATAAACACCCCTATGAACACGAATCAACCCAGGTTCTTTAAGTGATATAACTAATTATGTAATATTTCTTGTGAAAGAAATGAAAGGGTTAGCTACGTGCATGGAAAAAGAGTGAGTCTTAGGGCTTTTGTTACTCTAAGTGGTAGGTTGCATGCGATTCGCATAAGTTTATATGCATGATAGCTTTTACACACATAAAATGATGAGGTTATCGCCTTACTTCACAAAAAATGATAGCTTTTAAACCAGTTCAATGCATGAATAGTCATTTAGAATTTATGTTTTGCAATCATGATTAAAAGAAACACATGAAATGTTAGTTTCCGTTCATGAGATACACTTGCACCGTTGGACAAAAACCTAGACTTTCATATATGCAAGTCACATGTGATCCGGTGCATTAGGAATAAGTACTCATTGCCAGGAATGAAGAGAGATAAAGGTCTTTTAGGACGTTCAACTTTACTAAGCGCACCATGTGTATGATGGATAAGGTTGATTGGAAATATTTTCCATAGAACCGCACTAAGAGAAATGGAAGAAACGCATGCATCTAGACTATACCTTTAAGGCCTAAATGAAGAGTTATGTGTTGCCAAGTGTATTAACCAAACTTGGTTAGAACTAGAACAATAAAATAAGTTAACTTACATTTGCTTGTGTAATCTTGTTTGAGATTATTGGGGTCTCGCCAAGTTGCAAACGATCCATGATAGGATGTCAGGAGCATCCGCGAAAAAGACCCAGGATCGGATGCTGGAATGTTTGTGCTTGTACTTAGGTACATTATTTGATCTCTTTTCTCAAGGAACTAATTCAAGGAAAACACTTAATGCTTTAGGTTGAAAGCCTGGAGGGAGAGGCAGGAAAAGTTACCTCCGACTATTTGCCTGGCCCTATCCAAGGGGGTTGTTAGCTGCGTCGGGTATATGGACCTAACCCGCTGAGAGAGGTCTCTCTGTGGGTGCTGCTTGGAGCGGGAGGACGCTTGGGTGCCAAGGGAGGCTCTGGTTGTAAATCCCTTGCCTTCGAATCCCACACAAGAGGCCGGTGTGACTCGAGATGGGATCTCGAGGCCCATGTACTAGTCAACGGGTGAAACTTGGAGCAGCAATCCTGTAGATTGCTGGGATAGCCTTCGGGCATGATATTGGATGTACTCCAGGATTATGATAAATAAAGAATAGATATTGGAGAAAAAGGAACTTGCTTGACATTGCTTTTGTGTCAGTGCCTAAGTTACGTGAAGGAACCCGTGATTGATTTGATTAATTAAGGAAGCTGATTTTGCATGTCAAAACGTAATGTGTTAGGTAATTAGATAACTAAAGCAAACTGAGGAAAGTGCGGTGGACATGACTTAGGTTCGTCCTAAGGAAGGGTGGTCCATGTTAGCTGGGAACTTTCCTCAAAGGATGAGATAATAAGACAATGAAGACCTAGTGTTAGTAGATGTAGAGTCCCGGTTTATTCTGTTTTAGGGGAAAGGAATGGGACTATGCCGTAAGGCAGAGAGGTCGAGCTTCTCATCCCTATCGTTTTCCATTCTCCATGAACCAAGTGCAGCATGAATCTGCTTCGACTCTATTGTTCCTATGCAAAGTGGTGCATTCGGAGCTCGATGCTAGCTTCTTCTTAGAGACTTTGTTGATAGGAAAGGAACCCTGACTTTAGGTTGATCCCAAGTGGGAACGAAAGGACAATTCCACTCGGAGCAGACTCGGGAAGACCTAGATCACAAACCTTGTGTCATTCCTTGTGAGTGCTAGGCGGAGCCTTCTAGACTCTCCTCCCGATGGGTTGCTAGGACGTGTCCCACAAGCGGACGAGCGGACACGTTACAGTTGGTATCAGAGAGAACCAATGGGATCTAAGATTTATAAGGGAACTTAATGGAGGAAAATAAAGGGAATAAGGGGACAGTGAGGGGAAGGTAAGTGGAATAGAGCAGTGTTTTTTGATTGAAAACATTTCTTTACTTACTTATGGATGTTGGGTTGCAAAGTCACGAAGAATGGAGCAAGTTCTTGGTGTTCTAGGTCATGTTTATGACTGCAATGCATTCTTCAGATTATCGACAGAGGCTAGGCATGATGAATATTCTGGACCACATCTATAATCCTTCACCCCTATATGCGAAACAGAGATAGATGGGAGAATCAGGAATATACTACATAGCAGCCCACCGACTCACGTACCTTCAGACAAACTTGAAGAGAATCAAGTGGATGGAGGATTTAAAGATTGTGAAGCTGTTCATCTTTATCAAAGCTCATGCAAATGCAACCCTGCATGTTGGCGGTTGGCAAGTCAAGCATAACAAGTATGTTTATGAAGAAGTGACTTGGGTGATCTCTGTCGACAGGATCAAAGTGCTAGGGCACTATGTGAAGAACGGGTCAAAGGAAGGGATATCCCAAGCTTTCTATGACTTATCGTTTCCTGAAAATCCACGACCCACTCCATATTATTACTCAGTCCCTGTAGCCGATTGTAACACGATCCTATTTTTCCCAAACTGATGTATCAATCAGCTTGTTCTACTTACCCAAAATAAATGTACTCAAAGGGCTAAGCCGTCATGAATGAACAAGACTTTTTACTATTGTCTATCTTGATTGTAAATATTAGCTAAGGTGTTAAGTGATTAAATCACTTGGCTAAAAGCTGTGCTAGTCGTATTAACGTAATATGAGAAACGTTTGATAAGTTTTTAACATAAAGAATCTTATTGTCCAGACGCAACCCCAAGCGCAGGTTCCAAGTCTGACTCCTGCACTAAGTTCTGTGATTCAAGAGAAGAAGATGGAGGACTACTTTGAGGCAGTAGGAACTGCACCTGCTAACCAAGCCATGCTCGCCAAACTTAAGCTTATAGGCAGAGCGAGACTTTGGTGGAAACAGTGGTACAAAGACCAAGCGATCTCGGGATAGTCACTTGGGAGAAGCTTAAGGAAGCTGTGCGAGGGAGGTATCTACCACCTGCCTACCGCACACAAAAGATGAATAAATTCTATGAATTGAAGCATCTTGGACTATCCCTTGATGCATATTATTCAAAGTTCGTTTCTCTCCTAAAGTACGCACCTCCAATGGATATGATACAACAGGTCTTGAAGTTCTATGCTAGGTTGAATCCACCCATAAACACCCGATTGGAATCAATGTGCCCAATAGACCTACAGGATGCACTCATTCGAGCTGCTCCAATAATACACGAGGTGCAGACCAAACCAAGGAACAATAGGACTTGGCCTTACAAAGATCAGAACAAGGGTATGCTTAGGGCTCAGACTAAGAGAGCGCAGGGTCAGAATCAGGGTCAAAGGAAGAAAGCTAGGACCAATGCTGTCAACAACTTTGTTCCTACACAAGGTAATGACCGCAATCTACGTTGCTTCCATTGTAACGAGCCTGGACACTTCAAGAGAGGCAGTGTCCCAAGCTTAGCAGAGGATATCGCCAAGGGCAATTCCAAGGAGCCGCCCATGGCCAAGGAATCACCATCATGGCCAGAGGGAGAACCTCCAGTGTTTCCAACAAAGAGCTGGATGATGAAGAAGATCCATCCATGGATGCTGACATTGAGAGGGCAACGGTTCACGCCGCTTTGCACAAGAAGGGTCCAAATCACCAATTCTCGGTGATTCAAACTCCATCAGATATGAAGGTAAAAGCTTCAAAACCCTAATTGACTGTGACAGTACACATTCCTTCATTTCACCAATCTGTGCAAAAAGGCTAGGGATAGCCACAATAGATGCACCTACTTTACTTGTGGAATTGGCAAATGGTCGTGAGGTCTCTTGTACTAGGCAAACTGCTAAGGTGAAATTCCTACTAGGGGGAAGCCAACTTCGGTAAGGTTCAGGGTAATGAACCTAGGTGTCCACGAATGCTTACTCGGAATGGATTGGCTAATACCCAATGATGCCCACATTCACTATGGAAAGGGCCAAGTCTCCTTCCGAAATTCTGAAGGGGAACTAGTCACGACTCAAGGAGAGGCTAGCAAGCCAAAAATATAGCTGGAAAAAGAAACCCGGATAATAAAAGGTGTTAGAAAGGGCCTACATGTCTATTTGATCAAACTGAATAAGCTAGATCAGACTCACAAATCTGGGGAAGAACCTTCATGGTTAAAGGCATATGCATACGTATTCCCTGAAGACCTAACAGAACTTCCTCCTCAAAGGGAAGTCGACCACAAAATCAAGCTAGCGCCACGAGCTGCACCAGTTGCAAGGAGGCCGTATAAGATGTCCATCCCGGAAGCTATTGAACTGAAAGAGCAAATCAAGCAACTGTTAGACCAAGGCTACATCCGTCCTAGCAGTTCACCATGGAGAGCTCTAGTGTTGTTCCAAAAGAAGAAAGATGGAACGCTTTGTCTATGCATTGACTACAGAGGGTTGAATCAATCAACCATCAGAAATAAATACCTCATTCCAAGAATAGATGAATTACTTGACCACCTTCAAGAAGCAAGTAGCAATTGTATGGTCACCTACCGATAGACCAGCTTTGACAAACTAAAGAAAAGCTTAGTATCAGCACCCATCCTGAAACTTCCCGATCTTAGTAAGGAGTTTGATGTGATAACTGATGCTAGCGCACTTGCTTTAGGATGCGTGCTTATGCAAGAAGGTCATCCCATAGCATACTCTTCAAGGAAATTTAAGAGCCATGAAAGTAATTATGCTACCCACAATCTAGAGCTGTTGGCAGTCATCCATGCTCTCAAACTTTGGAAACATTACTTGCTAGGTAATAAATTTTCCTTAGTGACGAACCACAAGAGTCTTAAATGGATCTTCACCCAGAATGAGCTCAATATGAGGCAACGTCGATAGATTGAAGTGCTGGAAGAATATGATTTTGAAATCAAATACAGGCCTGGAAAAGAGAATGTAGTTGCCGATGAACTGAGTTGCAAGGCATTTCTAAATTCGCTTATTTTGCTAGATCCATCAAGAGCAAAATCTCTAGCCACAAAGGTATCAATGCCAAACAACCCAATTCTTGAGCTAGCAAAAGAAGAAGCATATCATGACCCAGTCTATCAAAAATTGCCAAGGGATATCCCCATCAAGGATCAAGATCCGAAGCTAAAGAAGAAGTATCAAGAATTCTTTGTCAGTTGTGGACTTGTCTACTTTAGGACAAGATTATGTATCCCTGCAAGCCAAACTCTCAAGCAGAAGATACTTTGGGAAGCCCATGACTCCCCTTTCTCAGGACATCCTGGCTATGCAAAGACCCTTAATGCAGTTAGGAAGAGCTATTATTGGGATAGGCTCAAGGGTAACGTTCTCAAATATGTCATTGAATGTTTGTCTTGTCAACGCATTAAGGCAAAACATGTCAAAATGCCTAGGACATTGCAACCACTTGACATTCCCCAAATGAAATGGGAAATCATTAGTATGGACTTCATTGTTGGCCTACCCCAAGTTCAGAGAGGATACAACTCTATTATGGTTGTAGTAGATATGCTCATCAAGGTCGCACATCTCATCCCTGTCAAGACAAACTATAAAGCCTCAGACATCATAAGATTATTCATCAAGGAAATATTCAAACTGCATGGGTTACCCAGGAGAATCATTAGTGATCGTGACTCTCTCTTCGCATCACACTTCTGGAGGGCTATCTTCGAGGCTATTGGGACTCAACTTTGTTTCAATATAGCTTACCATCCCTAAACTGATGGTCAAACAGAACGAGTCAACCAAGTCATTGAAGATATGCTTAGGGCATAATGCTATCGCGAACCCAAAAAGTGGATTCAATATTTGCCACTGGTTGAGTTTTCCTACAATGCTTCCTACCAACAAAGTATTCAAATGAACCCTTTGCAAGCATTGTATGGGCACGATTGTCGTACCTCGTTGAGCTTCTCGGATCCAACTTTGAGGGTAGAAGCTTCAAGGCAGATGCTGGAAGACATGGATGATCAAATCAAATCAATAAGACAAGACATCCAAGCTGCCAAGGATAGAAAAAAGGCTTATGCGGACTTGAAACGGCAAGACACATCCTTCATTGAAGGTGATATGGTCTTCATCCGTGTACATCCTAAAAATAGTTCACTATCCTTGGGAGAGTACAATAAGCTAAGCCTGAGATATTGCGGACTTATAAAATCACTAAGTGCCTAGGGCCTAATGCTTACAGACTATAGCTGCCCGCAACCCTAAAGATTCATAATGTATTCCACGTTAGCCTATTGAAAAGGTATCTACCTAATCCGAATCATGTACTTGATGATTAGCAAATTGTAATGCCTAGCCAAGGAGTCCTTGAGCTACGGCTTGATAGAGTCCTAGATGTCAGGGAGAGGCATTTGAGGTCAAGGACCTTGAGAGAATATCTCATCCAATGGAAAGATTATCCCGAAGAGTATGCCACCTGGATGGATGAAGATACTCTCAACCAACAATACCCCCAGGTCTTCTCGAGATGAGGACATCTCGATTCCTCTAAGGGGGAGAGGATGTAACATGTCGTGCTTCTCCCCCCCATAGGAATTCCCCTTAATTTTTTTAAAAAAGTATTATTATGGTTAGTTTAATTTTTTTGTCCTCTCTCTCTCCTCGCCGATAGTACGTCAGGGAGAGAGAGAGAGGGAGTGATGTGGTGGTGCTGGGGGGCATGCAGCCCCCAGGTGGGAGGGGTGGCCATGCCACCCACCTCCTCCCCCCCCCCCCCCCCCCCCCCCCCCATATAAGGGGAGGCTTCTCCACTCCCCCGGCTACACACATAGAGATTGCACCCACCCTTCCCTATGGCGCCATCTCCTCCCACCCGTGGCCTTCGACTGAAGAACACACCCCCCCCTCCATTCGTAGTAACAGCACCCCCCTGGGGCTTTCGACCGTAGTCGCCCCCTCCTCGATCGCCAGTCACGCTGCGGATCCACCTTGGGCCTTCCGAACAAAGCCACCTCCCCCCGATTGCCAACCAATTGCGGGCCTGTGAGGAGAGAAGGAGAAGGAGAGAATAAGGAGTGGGAGAGAGAAGGGAAGAAGAGGGATAGAAGAAGAAGGAGAGGGAGAGAGAAAAAGAAGGAGAGGGAGAGAGAAGAGAAGAAGAGGGAGAGAAGAAGGAGTGGGAGAGAGAAGGGAAGAAGAGGTAGAGAAGAAGAAGGAGAGGGAGAGAGAAGAGAAGAAGGAGGAGAGAAGGAGAAGGAGAGAAGGAGTGGGAGAGAGAAGAGAAGAAGAGGGAGAGAAGGAGAAGGAGAGAAGAAGAAGGAGAGGGAGAGAGAAGAGAAGAAGAGGGAGAGAAGGAGAAGGAGAGAAGAAGGAGTGGGAGAGAGAAGAGAAGATGTTGAGATTGAGAGAGGCAGAGACTGAGTGAGGAGCAAGCATGCTCTCATCTTCTTCATTCAATCATTCTCACTTAATCACACACATAGAGTAAGTGTATACAATAGTACTAAGGTCTGTAGGACCATTCACACTGGGTCTAAGACCACCGACTTATTTAATGTCCCACACTTGCTGATACAGCTGGACATGGCTAATGTCGGTCATACATACTAACAGAAGAATAGTATGAGCTTGATATGCTAACACTCCCCCTCAAGCTCAAATCATCTGATGAACTCCAAGTAGTTGTCTAAAACTACTAAACTTATCTTTACCCAAAGACTTGGTAATGATATCTGCAACCTGTTCATCAGTCTTCACATGCTTAAGATCTACTCTCCCTGCAAGAACCATCTCTCTGATAAAATGGTAGTGTACCTCTATGTGTTTTGTCTTGGCATGGTATACTGGATTCGTTGCCAGGAGTACACTACTGAGATTGTCACATAATAAGGTCACTAGAGCATCCACCTGAATATCCAAATCAGCCATAAGCTTGAGCAGCCATGAAATCTCACATGCTGCCAATGTAGCACCCCTGTACTCTGCCTCAGTACTAGACAATGCAACCGTTGGTTGCTTCTTGCTGCTCCAACTAATCATGCCACTTCCAAATCTGTGATCATATGAGCATCCTGCCCAATCCACATCTGTGTATCCAACTAGTTTCAAGGGCTTATCTCTCATATAGAACAACCCATAATCTACAATTGACTTAACATGTCTCATAATCCGCCTAACAGCATCCAAATGTGGCTTCCTGGGCTTTTGCATAAACTGACTTATGAGCCAACTACATAACTCAAATCCGGCCTAGTGATGGTCAAGTCGATCAGACTTCCAACCATCTGCCTGTACATAGTCACATCCTAAATTTCAGCTCCAGTGCTAATGTCCAGCTTGACATTCTGATCAAGGGGTGTATCCAATGGTTTGCATTCAGCCATGCCATACTTCTTCAGCATTTCCATGGCATAATGTTTCTGCATCAGCCATAAACCATTTTCATCCTTGATTACCTCAATACCCAAAAAGTACTTCAATTCACCAAGATAGAGGTTGAAGAGGAGAACAGAAATGGAGTGCTGCAACTGGCTGATTCCGCCAGGAGAGAACTTCGCTATAGACGTTGTGCCGCCTGAGGGAGAGGGGAGGACTGCCGTAGTGCTGTAGAAGGAGGAGGGGCTGCCATTATTAGTGTTGCCACTACTGTTGCAAGAGGGGAGAGGAGGCGCCGACTATCGCCAAGCAACACCATATTGGAGAAAATGGGAATTTCCCATAAGTTTGGGACACATGGTCAAATCTTTGGATTTCTCATAACTTGAACACTATAACTCCAAATCAAGCGCTCTATAGCTCAATAGATTCCATTTTTCAAGTGCTTTCCAATGATAGGTCACATAATATGGTTTTGAGAAACTTATGGGCATGTTATCCGGGTGCCACCTTTTTAGTATTCAAAAAATGGGAATTGGGAGATTCCCAAACTCACTAATATTGTGTTCAGGTCATCATCATCACAGTTCGCACCGAATTCGTTAGCACGACCGGCAAAGTCCATCTGTCCTTTCCCTCCCTGCCCACGTGTGGAAGCTAATAGGAGCTTTTAAAGGGCTTGATAAGCCCCCTTTCACCTCGTGTTTAATCCTCCCTATGCCCCCTTCCTATGGGCTTGGGATTACTATCCCCCCCCCCCCCCCCCCCCCCACCCCCAAATGTCCCTTTTGAAGCTCATTAGCCCCCTTCATATGCCTCTTGAAACCCCTTTCACCCCCCATATCGTAAAAACCTTCCAAGGGGCCCTTAAGACCCTTTTTATCCCCCCCGTGTGTCCCAAAAAATTCTCCCTACTCTCTTTGCCCCCCCCCTCAGGTTTTAAAAACCCCCTAAGCCCTTTTCACCCCCGTGTCCACACACCCCTCCCCCGTGTCCTAAAATCCCTCCAAGACCCCCTTTCTAAGTCCTTTTTACTCCAGTGTCCAAAAAAAATCCCCCAAGGCCCCCTTCTTATGCCTTTGGGACCACACACCCCCCCATGTTTTAAGCCCCCTCATCCCATGGGTGTTGGAACCCCGTAATTTAAGCCTTTCTTCCCCCATATTTAACCCTTAAGCCCCTTTCTTTTGGGCTTGTTACTCCCCCTCCCGTGTGTAAACCCCTATAGGGCCTTTTCCTTGGGCTTTGTAAGCCTTTCCCTCCCAGAAGAACTAAGACCTTCAAGGTCTTATTACCCCCTCCTCGTGGTTAAACCCTTAACTGTTCCTTGGCCTTTCCAAAATACCCTTGGGACTTGGTTTTTTTCCCTACTCAAAAAATAGAAGAAGAGTATTGAGGTGCAAGGGAGCGACGGTGGAATTCTGAAAAGGAGTGTAAAGCTGCTTCCACGTTCGAAGGACTACAACTGCGATGCCTCCTAAGAAAGTCCAAGGAGTAGCTATGGGAGGATCATCTCCCGGTATCCATGTGCATATCTCACCCCAAACCCAGGTTTTTTCTTCTTAATTTTATATCGTCGTAATTCAATCATGCAAGATGAATTGTTAGGGATAGGATATATTTTGTCCTAGTTGTTCACGACGAAGGAATTTAGTTTAATGGAACATGCAAAATAGATAAAGCTTAAGCGTAATTTTTTTCAATAGCTTTATGCATGGAAAAGGACTCTTACGATGCATAAACTCTATGAAATTATGATTGTTAACTGCATAACTTAGCAAGGAAAAGGTTGTTTATTTAGCATGAGTTTGTTCGCAAAGAAAAGGGAAGATTAGTTGGATTTAACCTAACCTCAATTCGATAAAGTATAGGATTGAAAAATCAATTGACACATAGATAACAAATCATTCGGAGGTAATCTCGATATTACCTTTTGAAGTTAACCAAATTAATATAGACTTAGAAATACCTATGCTGCGAAATATTCATTGGGAATGAATTAAATTCCAAGAAACGTCTATACCTTAAATACTTGTCCACACTCCCTGAATGTAGGGTCAGTAAATTGTAATCGAAAAAGGAACTAGGGTTTGTCCCTGAGATTCTTACAAGAATGAAGCTAGGAAACCCTAGGTCTAACAACGTCAGCTTAAAGAACCCAAAACAGATTGATTTGTGATTCCATTATCGCATAGTACGATGCGGCACTTGTACAGCAAGTACGAAGTCATATGGTCTTGTGATTGGATCACAAGAAGGAAGGCCAAATTCTCGCAACGAGGATGGCGGATCCTTATGCAAAGTTATCTTGCAAGAGGATGTGTACTTTGATATCCTCCTTGGGTAAGAAAAATTAATTGGAGATTAAACCAGAAACTAAAGTACTCATTGAACTTTAATGTTTGACCAAGTTGGGCTAATAGGGTACGCCCTAATCCAGAATATAAGGGATCTTTCCAAGTTGCAAGACACCCTGGATCGAGTGCTGGATGCATTCAAAAGGAAGGATTTCCTCCTTAGCAGTTTGCCAACAACAAAATCAATCAATGGAAATGTTTGTGCTTGCTAGAGATTTTAGAGTACTGTTTGACTTGTTTTACCAATGAATTACAAAATAAATAAGTATCTATACTTCAGGTTGAAGGCCTGAAGGTGAGAGGAAGCTTCAGTTACCCCTGACTGCCTGCCTGACCCTAACCAAGGGGGTTGTTGACTGTGCCGGGAACATGGATCGAATCCACCGCGCGAGAGGTCTCTCTGTTGAGCGCTACTTGGAGCAGGAGGACGCTTGGGTGCCAGGGGAGCTCTGGCCGCAAATCCCTCGCCTTTCTGGTCCTGCACAAGAGGCTAACGTGACTCGGGATTAGATCTCAAGGCCCACATACTAGTCTACGGGCGAAAACTTGGAATAGTGATCCCTGTGGATTGCTGGATAGCCTTGGGGCGGATTGTGCACAAGCCTACGGGCGGAACTCCTTGTATTTCAAAGATAAATATGATGATATGTTAATAAAGAACTTGTCTGATATTGTTTTTCTATGTCACGTGATAAGATTACGTGAAGGAACCAGTGCTTAACAGATTAATTAAAGAAGATGGTTGTTACATGTCCAACGAATGTGTTAGATAATTACATAACTAAGACAAACCGAGGAAAGTGCAGAGGATGGGCCATGGATCTGTCCTACGATTGGGTGGTCCTGATTGGGTGGGAACTTTTCTCAAATCACGAGGAACAGCAGGATGATCATCAAAAGACACGAACAACAAAAGCATTGACCTAGAGATATGTCTTAACCCAATTTGCGTTGTTTTAGGGGAACGGAATGGGACTATGCCTTATGGCAGAGAGGTTGAGCTTTGCATCCCTCTCATTTTCCATTCTCCTTGAACCAAGTGCAGCGTGAATCCGCTTCAGACCTGGCGTTTCTGCATAAAGTAGTTCGCATGGGTTCGACGCTAGTTGCCGTTAGGAAATGACCAATCAGGAAAATCGTAATCCAGGTCAATCCTAAGTGGGAACGGCCGGAATACTTCCGTTATGTGGCAGACGCGGAAAACCCTAGATCGCAAATCCCATAACATTCCGTGGGAGTGCCAGGCGGAGCTTTCTAGACACCCTTTCTGATGGACTGCTAAGACGTGTCCTGGATGATACTAGTGGACACGTTACAGTATACCTTCTGTTTTGTTTTGATTGTCTTCTATATGAAGCATGGATTGATGATTGATGAAGATTGAAATCTTGTGAAAGCTTATTGAATAGTTTTTGATAGTTTGGAATGGTTTGAGTATGAGTTATGATGTTCTGATAACCTTTTGTAACCTTCTGTAGAGCCTCTATCTCTGCTCTATCTCTACTCTGTCTCTATACTATAACTGTACTGTAGCTGTTCTGGTGCTGTACTGTGACTGTTCTGTAGACCTTTTGTAGGTGTTCTGTAGAATGTATGTGTGACTTTGGAAAAGTTTTCTAACCTTTGGAAATGATGAATCTAAGTTCAAAAGAGCTAAAACAGGTGGAAGAAACAGTTGCTGAAGACTAAAGAGAAGACTAAGTGACAGTGACAGTAGTGAGCTATGAAAAGACACTGTAGTGGATCTGGTGATTCTTCATATCAGACATACCTCTTGGGAGGTGCATCCACGACCTAAGAAGGATTATTGAGGGTTATTATGAGAGCATTGTAGTGAGGAGATGATATATTATTGATGGAGAGAGAGAGAGAGAGAGTCAGAGGTAGTCAATTCTATCAAAACAATGTAACTGTATATGAGAGATTGAGAGAGAGAACTATGAAGACATTGAAGATGAATAATATGTGATTGATTTCCATTCAAAGATGATGTATTCCCTTATGTTCTTTGTTCTATTGATGGATTTTATGAAGATGTTGAAGATTATGGTTGATTCTATCAAATCCGTGGGAGATATCTACTATGATGCTATGTGAAGAATTGTTGTTTTCTTTGTTTTGATGATCCAAAGAATGAAATAAAAGCTTGTTGATGTTACAAGATAGATTTTCTTGCAAGAGAATTCCCTTTTTCCTTGGTGTTCCTCTTGGGGCTCCAATTGCATGTTTTGTCAAATCATGGATGGTTGGGCACGGAGTTCATTTCAAAAAGCCATATTCCTGCTAGGGCACACTGCATAAAAAAACACGTTCATCCAGAGAATATTTATTTTGAAGACTCAAGGATCAAAGGAAAAGATCGTACGTTTTACATCGTCAACAAGTATTTCTTGAAGGAAAAGAGGACATGTGTGCTGAAAGTGTGTGCAATTACAAGAATAATAAGCCAAGGAAATAAGTTGTCCAAGATAAAAGATGTAGAAAAATGATGTGATTTACGAATATCTGTATTTTTGCACATTTTTTATGGATTTTTGTAATTCTGCCCATGGTGGCTTGTCGATCAGATGTGTTTTGATCATTTTGAGTACCCGAACAACTATATTCGGAGTTCAAATGACAAAGTTATGATCCAAACAAGTTGCAAACAGGCATAGGGCAAAAAAAATGAAAATAGTGAAAAGCAATAGAAAAGCAAAAGCCAAAAGCTGAAAGCAAAAAGCGTAATGTATGTGAGTGTGGATATAAAACTATATAAGGAGATGAGAATGGAGAGCTAAGGGCCTTCCCCCTTGATTAAAATTGTATTTTGTGAGAGAGGAGAGTGGAGGGTCGCATGCTAGAGTGAGCTCTTGTCATACCAATTTGAAAGTTGGAGCTTTTGGATGTCGAAGCACCGAACATCGGCTCAAGGTTGTTAAGGTACGAGAATATATTCCACTTGGTTTATTTTTGAATTGTTGGTATTTTTTTTGTGTTGTGGTTGTGATGCTCTACCCGCATATGGGTTTTAAAAATTTTTTAAGCTATAAGAGGCTTTGTTTTGTTTTTGTGTGGCTTGTGGTATATGATTGAATAATTGAATTTTTTAAGTTGTGTTTTGCATTCGACAAACTCAATTACCCCAACTGGCACTCCTTAACGTCTCGTTATCGGGTTGTGAGTGAGGCTTACTCTCGATCACCGCTCACTTAACATCTCCTTTTTTGGTGCCCCCACTGAGGAGTGCCGAAATTGACATTGTTGTTGTTTTAAATGTGAGTTTGTTTTGATTTCTTGTGATTGTTGAAAATGGCTAATGAATTTCTTGAGTTCCATGGTAATCATACTGAAGATCCCGAAAGATTTTCAGAAAAAATAGAGTAGTGTTGTTTGATAGAGAGAGTGACTAATCTTGAGGATAAACTCCAGATTTTTAGATATCAATTGCAGGGAGAAGCAGGAAATTGGTTGCTTGACTTTGAGATAAATTTGAAATTTAAGAGACAGAAATTGGACTATGAGACCATTAAAAATTCATTTTTATCTAGGTTTAAAAAAAGAGAAAGTCAATGTGAGATATGGGCAAAAATAGAAACTTGTGTTCAAAAAGATGATCAGTGTGTTGAGGATTTTGCTAGAGAGTTTGAAAGATTATGGAATTGATGGATTTTAACATTGTTAGAAGGTGAGATAGCCCCAGTTATATTGAATATAATGTATTTTGTAAATGGGTTGAAATTAGAAGATTGGAGAGTGAAATTAGAGGTAAAAAACCCTAAGACTTTTGAGGAAACAGTGAAGATAGCTCAATATCAAGAGAGGAAGACCAAAAGAAAAAAGGAGTTAGGGTTTGATGTACCAAGGGAAAGGTTGAGTTCAAGGGGAGTTGAGAGAAAAGTTTTTGAGGAGAAAAGAGTTAGTTATGCTTATCCTAAGAGAGGTATACTATGTTCTCTGTTTAGGAGAGATGAGTTGACTTGTGAGAAATCAATTGAAGCCTGTAAGGAGAAACCCCCTAGGGTGGTTGAGGAGAAAAATACTTGTTTGACTTATTGGAGTGAAGAGTCTAGGAGTGTGAATTCATACCCATTGACCACGGATACTTGTAGTCCAGTGACTAGAGATTTAACTAAAAAAGAGGGATCGACTGATGATACTTTGGAGCTTGAGGACTATAGAGATGAGCTAGAGATGGATCTGAGTTGTAAAGAAGAAAAGGAGAGACCATATTGTTTTAAGGACCAATAGTTTTCATGTTCTTGGGAGAGGATGAGAGTCAAGAAAGTTTTGATATTTCTGATGAGGGAAGGTGTGATGAAAGTTCTGATAATCATGGCAGTGTTGAAGAGAGTAAAGACAATTTAGAGAGTGAGATTTTTTGCCTTGGTGATAGTATAGATGGATCTGATCGCTTGAAAGATGAAGAGAGAATAGAGGATGAATTTTTGAGTTTTTTAGAAGACTATGAGGGGAAGGGCTTAGAAACTGTAAGTTTTCAAGATGAAGTTAAGGATTCAGATTTGTTGCCTAATGAGCTTGTGGAGATTTGTTGTGAGTTTGATGATCAAGAGAGTATTGAGGTTTTGGGTTCTGACTCTTGTTGTGATTCTGGTATTGGTGTTGTTGACTCTGATGAGTCTTGTGAGTTATTTGGTGATGGTTTGAGTAGCCTTGGAGAGGCTTTTGTTTGTGGTGTTGATGATGTGGTTTTGAGTAGACCTAATCTCTTACTCCTTGATAGTTGTGATGATTATTTGGTTGTTTTAGGCAACAATGTCAAAGAGAAAACTTCATTCGATAGTCTTGTAGTTTCTTTGAATTCTCCAGAAGTTTTTGATGAAGTTTGTGATGATTCTGATTGGGGTTTTAAGGATCCTGAGAGTGACATTGAAGAGGATGTGAGAGAGAATTTGAGTAAGGCTTTAAAAAGAATTGAGAATTTGAGGGGAGATTGATTTAAAATCAAGAAAATAGAGTTGGAAGAGGTTTGTGAGAAGGTAGTAGGGGTTTTGGTAGTTAAGGAGTCTTTGGTTGAGGTTTAGACCCAAAATTGTTGTATAGTGAAGATGTTATTCGTGATGATGTAGAGGTGAAAGTTTCTTCAGTTTCTTATGAGGTTTCTTGTAAGGATACTATGGAAGGTGTTTACCACTCTTTGTGTGTGAAAGACTCGATGGAGTCTTGTATTGTTGATGAGTTGAGTGATGTGGTTGGGTGTCTTGGAGTGATCCCTTTTGTGGATGTTGTTGGTTTTTGTGGTGTTATGAGTCCGGAGTTGACTCCTTTTGATGTTTTTTTTGGTTTGAAGATTGAGTTGGGAGATCCTTACATAGTATCTTTAGGAGAAGTTGTAGATGAATCAGTGGATGAATTTGGCATTGGCAACAAAGAAAGGGTCAAAATTTTATTTAGAGACTCTAAAAATAACATGGTTTTTCCTAGGGAGGATGGGTGGGATATGAAGATTTTGGATTATGGTTGGGATTTGAAGAATTTGGAGGATGATGTATTTTCCTTAGATGGAGAGGATTGTCTCAAGGATTTTGATGAGAATTTCATGGATGAGTTTTGTCTACTTGTAAAGGAGTTGTTTGAGAGAAATATGCCATTTGTGTTTGTTGAGAAGATTGTGGATAGATCATTGGATTTCATTTTTTATTGGCTTATAAATGTTGCATCGTTTTATGAAAACAACTACTACACGTGAATGTTTGCAGACTAGGGGGAGGGCTAAATATGTCAAGCATTTTTCCAAAAACTGAAAACCCCTAGTCAAAATTATAGTTAGATTTGATTTTTGCTAGCTTAGTTGTTTGCATGACAGTTTGTTTTGTTGTTTCATAATTGGATTTCTTGTGTTTGTCTAGCTTAGGATTTGTTTATATCATTTTGTTTGATTTGTTGAGTGTGAAACTTGATAGCCTTGGTCGAGCTTGGTATTTTTTTGGATAGGATGAAGCTTGTGTTTGCTAATAGCTACTGAACATTGAGGAACAAGGTATGTTTTTACACATCACGGGGATAATGGGTTCACGAGCACTTCACATTGCACTTGTTGATGCACTACACTTGGGGGTTGTCTCCCGTTCCTATCAAATACTTCCATCCCATGGGTTGGGATTATACATGCTTTGCACCATCGTTGAGCACTTGCACGGCATGAGGTCCGCTGCAACTATATGCAGTAAATTTTAGATGCACGCGCACATGAGAGAGCACCTGTCATTGAGCACGCACATTTCTTGCACACACGATATTTGGGATGGTCATCACAAACTTAGGAACCTCTGGTTGAGTGTGCAAGGAGGTTGGGTGAGTTTAGAGGGTCGTGAAGGACACCGTCAATTGTGAGATGGGTTGTTCTTATCTGGTCAACATCTTGAGGACCATCATTTTCTAGAGTGATTGTGAGATTTTGGATGGGTAGATAGGAGTATATCATATCTTTTTTATGAGACTTGAGAGGTGAGGATAAGGAATTTTAAATTAATCAAGAAATTATGTTTGCATTTTGCATGACGCACGATCACATGTAGATAGGCTAGGCACAATTCTTCCAATGTATCCATATTTTTTGTGTGAGCATTGTTTGAATGGTAGCATGTCATTGTCAAATCATGGATGGTTGGGCACGGAGTTCATTTCAAAAAACCATATTCCTGCTAGGGCACCCTGCATAAAAAAACAGGTTCATATCCAGAGAATATTTATTTTGAAGACTCAAGGATCAAAGAAAAAGATCGTACGTTTTATATCGTCAATAAGTATTTCTTGAAGAAAAAGAGGACATGTGTGCTAAAAGTGTGTGCAATTACAAGAACAATTAGCCAAGGAAGGAAATAAGTCGTCCAAGATAAAAGATGAAGAAAAATGATGTGATTTACGAATATCAGTATTTTTGCACATTTTTTATGGATTTTTGTAGTTCTGCCCATGATGGCTTGTCGATCAGATGCGTTCTGATTGTTTTGAGTACCCGAACAACTATATTCAGAGTTCAAATGACGAAGTTATGATCCAAATAAGTTGCAAACGGGCATAGGACAAAAAAAACAAAAATAGTGAAAGCAATAGAAAAGCAAAAGCCAAAAGCTGAAAGCAAAAAGCCTAATGTATGTGAGTGTGGATAGAAAACTATATAAGGAGATGAGAATGGAGAGCTAAGGGCCTTTCCCTTTGATTACAATTCTATTTTGTGAGAGAGGAGATGGAGGTCGCATGCTAGAGTGAGTTCTTGTCATGCCAATTTGAAAGTTGGAGCTTTTGGATATCGAAGCACCGAGCATCGGCTCAAGGTTGTTAAGGTATGAGAATATATTCCACTTGGTTTATTTTTGAATTGTTGGTATTTTTGTTGTGTTGTGGTTGTGTGATGCTCTACCTACATACGGGTTTTAAAATTTTTTAAAGCTATAAAAGGCTTTGTTTTGCTTTTGTGTGGCTTGTGGTATATGATCGAATAATTGAATTTTTTAAGTTGTGTTGTGCATTCGACAAAGTCAATTACCCCAACCAGCACTCCTTAACATCTTGTTATCAGGTTGTGAGTGAGGCTTGCTCTCGATAACCGCTCGCGTAACACCATGTCATTCCTTGAGAGTGTCGGGCGGCGTCTTCTAGATATATCTCTCGATGGACTGCTAGGACGTGTCTCGCGATTTGACGAGCAGACACGTTATAGACAAATGTATTACATGTGCCTTCAATCACAAAGAATCTAGTGACTGTTGGCCAAATGGTAGAGCAGGGGTTACAGGTCGGGTTCAATGCAAAAAGTTATTTTGTAGAAGACTTTAATGATAAGTGTAGGTTGGTCGCAAAAGGAAGTAGGGTTGGCCACATGTTCACTTTAGATGCTAGAATTCTTGCAATGGATGATGCTATGTATGCTAAAGGAAAAGGAGTAGTTGCAGATATTGAAATATGGCATAAACAAATTGGATATGCAAATGTGCAAAGGCTGAAATTAATGCAATCCAAGGGATTGGTTATAAGGTTGCCTTCTTTTAGAGTTGCAAAATTACATAAAGTCTATGAAGCATGCCAGTTTGGTAAGCAGGCAAGACAACCCTTCTCACATGATAGAGAAGTGAACAAAAATATACTTGATGACTATAGTGCATACAGATGTTTGGGGGCCTACATAGAATGTATCTCTTGGTGGCAGCAAATACTTTGTCACATTTATTGATCACTGTTCAAGGAAGCTATGGATATATTTCATGAAGAAAAGGAGTGATGTATTTGAGCACTTCAAATCTTTCAAGGCAGCAGTTGAAACAGAAACATACTTGAAAGTGAAGTGCTTGAGATCAGATGGAGGGGGAGAGTACCTCTCTAATGAGTTTAGTGGCTTGTGGAGGACTCATGGGATAAAGAGGCAATTTACTTGCAGGTACACCCAACAACAAAATGGGGTTGTAGAGAAAGAAAAAACAGGCATATTGTAGAAGTTGCACAAGCATTAATAGCTAAAAAGAATATGCCAAAACATTTTTGGTTTGAAGCTGCCCATACTGTTGTCTATATTATGAACAAAACCCCCATAGTTGCAGTTCATGGGATGACCCCCAAAGAATGCTTTACTAGCAAGAAGCCCGATGTATCACACTTGAAGGTATTTGGTTGTGTTGCATATGTTCATGTGCCAGATGAGCTACGGAAGAAGCTTGATCCAAATGCTAAAAAATGTATTTTTATTGGATACTCTTTAGAGTAAAAAGGGTATTGTTGTTATAACCCTGTCTCACAGATGAGTTCAGAGTGAGCACGGATGTTATTTTTTATGAGATGAGCAGTTGGTATGCATGTGCTAATGATGTATTAGATAATGATAATGATCATGATAGCTTTGTGTAGAAAGAAAAGTAAGAATCACGGAGACTTAGTGGACCAGAAACATCATCCGGTACTACACCTACAGTGAACCCTTGGTCTGGGAGACTAAGGAGTAGCCCCACATCTTCAGGTGTATCTATAAGTGTTGCAGGCAAATACAAATGAAAGAAAAAAGTGCTGGATGGTAATGATGCATCTACTAGTCATTTGGGATTTGATGGAGATTCTAGTGGTTCAGAGACTTTGGATGATGAGCTTGGTATTCCTTCAGTCAGGACACTAGGTATACAAAGAGGTCATAGTAATGTAAAGGCTCCATTGAGTGATCCAGTGGTACACAGGTCTAGCAAGGTCATATACCCTGTTAAAAGATTTGGCTTTGAAGGTTATTTAGCTCACCATTATGCTTATATGGTGAAACTACTTGAGGATATTGAGCCCAAATTTTTTGAGGATGTTATTGGTCATGCTCATTGGGATGCAACAATGGATGAGGAGATGGCTGCATTAGAAGCCAATAAGACTTGGGATTTGGTACCCTTGCCTAAGGGTAAGAAAGCTATTGGCTGTAAGTGGGTTTACAAAGTCAAGCATAATGTAGATGGTTCATTTAGTAGGTATAAGGCTAGGCTGGTTGCAAAAGGCTATGCTCAAACATATGGCCTAGATTATGAAGAGACATTTAGTCTAGTTAGTAGGATGGCAACTATTAGGTGTGTGATTGCCTTGGCAGCCACCAAAGGTTGGAGTTTGCAGAAAATAGATGTTAAGAATGTCTTCTTGAATGGTGAATTGCAAGAAGAAGTGTATATGGAGTAGCCAACAGGTTATGAGGATTTAGAGCATCCCACACATGTGTGCAGGTTAAAGAAGGCGCTCTATGGGTTGAAGCAAGCACCTAGAGCATGGTCTGACAAGATTGGAGAGTATCTTGTCAATATTGGATTTTGTATTTCTGATGCTAATCACTCACTTTATGTGAGAAAGGGAGATGCAGGTTTGGTCATCATAGTCATCTATGTGGATGACTTGATTATTGTAGGTGACAGTGACAATGGGATTGTTGAAGTTAAGGACTTCTTGAAGAAGAAGTTTGAGATGAAGGATTTGGGTGAGCTAAGATACTTTCTTGGTATTGAGGTGATCAAATGTGATGATGGTATATGGCTATCCCAAAGGCAGTATGGCTTGGATATGTTATCCAAGTATGGTATGACAGCATGTAAGCCTCTTTTAGTACCATTGGAGCAAAATGTGAAGCTAAGTGCTGATGTTGGGGATGAGATATAAGACCCTACTATATTCAGGAGGATAGTGGGGAGTTTGATTTACATGACTATCACAAGGCCAGACTTGAGCTATGATGTTGGCCTTGTCAGTCAATTTATATAAATGGCTAGAGAGCTTCATTTGGATGCAGTTAGATGTATATTGAGATATGTGAAGTCCACTTTACATTATGGACTTTTTTATGAGGCAAGTTAGGATGTACAGGTCTTTGGATACACAGATACAGTTTGGGTTGGTAGCATATCAGATAGAAGATCTACAAGTGGATTCATGTTTTCCCTTGGTAGTGCAGCAGTTACATGGAGTAGCAAAAAGTAACCTACAATTACTTTATCGAGTACAAAGGCTGAGTGTAGAGATGCTGCTATGGTAGCATGTGAGGTGGTATGTCTGCAAAAGTTATTAGGTGATTTTGATGTGCAGGGAGATGGTCTAGTTGTCATTCATTGTGACAACATGAGTAGCATATAGCTAGCTAGGAATCTAGTGTTCCATGCTAGGACAAAACACATTGAGGTGCACTACCACTTTGTGAGAGAGAAGGTACTTGCAAGAGATATTGACTTGGTATATGTCAGCACACAGGATCAGATAGCCGACATTTTCACCAAGGCATTGGGTGTAGAGAAGCTTTGAAAGTTCCGAGGCTTACTTGGAGTTACAGAGATAGAGTTGAGCTTGAGTAGCAAGCTCAACATTTGCGGACATTGATGATGGACCACCAAGATAGATGGGTCTGTACATCTACACTTAGCATGTTGGTGGTCATTATGATACTCACATGGCCACTGACTTATCATTTATTATATTTAGTTTGTTACACCTATCTAGAGCTAGCAAAGACATAGCGCCAGTCGATTAGTGTAGTCTGTTATGCACTGTTTAACTTAGTAGGCCACTTTCCTTTATATTGTATCTTATCTATACTTTGTGTACATTGTATAGTGTGTGAAAGAAGAAGAAAAAATCAGCAAGAAAATGTTTTGGTCTCCATCTCTCTTCTTGTGTTCTTGAGTGAGCTTCCTCTTATGTATACAGTGTGTGTTTGGTGTAGCAGCTCAAGCATGTCCCCCCACCACATGATTCTTGACATTTGGTTCCTCTCAATCTTTGGTTAGCTCATCTTGATATAAACCCTTCATCTTCCACCACCATCTTTACTGTATCTCTCTTGGCTACCATAGATAACACCTACCTATCTTTGTTGGAGTAGCCATATCTCTTCAAGAAGGCCATATCTCTTCAAGCTTTCTTCTTGAGAGTTGTTCTTTAGGTAAAGGAAAATCTTTCCAGCTCAAAATTGCATTACATTGTGTAACATACAACTTGATGTTGATGAAAAATACAAATTTGGTGCAAATTTTGCTATCGTAAATTGGACGTGTTCTCTCTCACTATAGTGCACATTATTCCACAAGTTATCATAGGGAACTTACTTTAGTTAAGAGGGCTTGAGAAAATTCCACTCCAACAGAGAGATATTAGAAGATTACTGAGAGGTGGTACTGCAGGAAGCCATAGCTAGCCTGCTATTGTTCAACTGATGGTGCCATCATGAAACCTTACAATGTCAAGAGCTAACATAGGGCTTTTGAATTTTATCATATGGGCTACCTCCTAACAAAATTTTAACTCAATTGGTTTGCCGAGTGAGCTGCTATAGCCAAAATATCAGACTATTGTCTTGAAACCGTAACTGGCAGCCATAGCCACTTACCTTCAAGCTCATTTTTTCCTTCATTTTCTCTCTTTTGCCACTTAAACCAAGCCAAGGACACTGTAATTTGACATTCTTAGAAATCATTTCTCATCAAATCAGCAAGGAGGGGAGAAATTCAAGCATCAAAGCATCAAACTCAAGTGCTTGAAAGGATCGTATATATTGATACTTATCAAGTGTTATTTGGCACTACATTCCTTGTGTCTCTTGACACAATTAACTCTTTTGCTACTCAAATCTAAAAGTTTTGGTGTTGATTTTCTACAGCATGGGAAAAGACTCTCCAACTATTTGGTTCAAAGGGGTTGGGTTCCACACTTGGCAAACCCGCATCAAGCTCATCCTGATGAAGAAGGGTCTTTGGGCCATTACCAATGGCAAGGAGAAGAAACCTCAGGATGTGGACCTTGCAGTTACTTGGCAAAAGAATGATGGTAAAGCACAAGCCATCATAAAGCTAGAATTTTATGACACTACATCCACCATGTGGATACCTGTGAAACCTCTAATGATACATGGAAGAGATTAGATACTTTGTTTGGCACACAATCAAAGTCATATAAGTATGGAATACTGATTGAATTTTTCAGGCTAGATATGAAATCGAACACATCTCTTCCAACTCACTTAAACTACATGGAAAGTCTCTTAACTCAACTTACAGGAATTGATCTCAAGATGGATTAAGATATTTGTATTGGTGTGTTGTTAAAAAGCCTGCCTCTTGACTATAATAGTGTGTCAACTACATTGATCAACATGCCTAGTCCTAAACTAGTTGACATTAAGGCCTCCCTACTAGAAGAAGAAAATAAAGCAAAATCCAAAGAAGAACCAAGTATCTCTAAAGATGAACAAATGTTATATGTAGGTACCAAGTACAAGGGCAAGAAAGATCAATTGGTATGTGATTTGTGCAAAAGAATTGGGTACACAAAGAAATTCTTTCATGCCAAGAAGAGGTCCCAAAAGGCCTATCTAGTTGTTAATAAAGAAAAATAAGACCATAGAGCAAAAGAAGAAGAAGAAGGACAAGACCACCAGAAGAAGGACAAGCCTTATCAATCCTTCTATTCCAATAGACTTTTTTAGCCTTGTATTGCCTAGCCCTAATGCTTTTGACATAAGCTTGTAAACTCCTCATGTAAACCTTGTACTATAGCCTCTGTACACTTTGTGAGGCCCCTATTACAGCCTTTGGATGTCTATCATGTCTTTGGTACCCACACTTAGCCTTTTCAGGAATAGCCTTGATGTTTACCATGTTTATGGTGTGCCCACACTTTGAGGGTGGTTGCTCACTAAAGCCTCTACACACTTTTTACTTCTCTAGTTGTGATTGAGGAGGGTTATTGAGATATTGGCAATCACACCTAGCTTAGTCTCTTTGTATGGAGCATTGTGGGCTCAGGATACAGAATCCCATATGCACAATGGTGGAAAGTGCAGCCTAGTCTATATCCTATAAAGCATTGTCCTTGCTCTCTTTTTGAATGCAATGTCATAGTACTTTTATACTTCCAAGAAAGTGTCTATGTCATTGTTAGTCCACTACAAAAGATTGTATTTATGAGTCCAAGCTTCCATTTTGGAACCTAATTCACTTGTGTGACATTTGGTCTTGATGTATGTTACCTCATGAGCTCAATCTTCCTCTTTCAACCTCCATAGCCATGCTCTAGATCCGACATTTTCTACAGGTTAGACACCAAGTCACATTGTTCGGGGTATATAAGGTGTAAGAGTCCCAGTTTAGGGCAACAAGTTATTATCAAGAACATACTCTTCACCTTCATCTTCAGTTTGCATGGCTTCTTACTTCTTTCTCCCCTCTTTTCTATCTTTCGGTCTTCTCTTCTAGTCTTCCTTTCTCCTTTTCTTGCTCTCTCTCTCTCTTTCTCTTTAGTTCCTTCTCCTCTCTCCTCTCAACTTCATTCATTACACTTTAGTTTCTCTTCATACCCCATGCTATCAATATCAAGTACTTACTAAATTTGTAAGAACTCTTCCCCTGTAGATATCTCCCCCTTCCTCTGTAGATATCTTGCACCCCTTTTCATATTCCATGATTTGATAAATACATAAATGCAAGGCTATAGAGCTATCTTGAAAATTCTCTCCCTCAACATCAAGACTTGCTAGCAATTCCTATTCATAATCTATAAAATTATTATCATTTTGACCCCATGCTACAAGGATTGCCAAGCAGTAATCTTCGTTGAGATCAAAAAGATGTTGAATATCATTTAGCAATACATATCTCTTTTTATTGATGAGGTAACTAGAAAATGTTGGGACACATTCAAGAGGACTTGTTTCAATCTTTGCACTCAACTCTATTTCCTTTTCTTCCACTTTTGTAATGTTCTCACTTTTAAACAAAACCATATCAAATCCCTACACTAATTGGTTCTCAACATCCTCCTAAAACATTTTCCCCTTCTCTTCAACCTCTTTATCTTTTCTTGCAATATCCTCTATCTTCTTCTTTTTTATTCTATCTAAAGAATAACTATCCATATACTGAAGATATATAAGAAATCCAACATCCTTTTGTACAAGAAGACTTCTTGAGATGCAGATTGCCCTTTTATTCTATCCGCTGAAAAGGGCAATCTGCATCTCACTTCTTGAATTCCTAATCAATAAGGAAAAACTTTTTTTGCAAAGTTGTCCTAACAGCATTGGTAGCTTCCATTACATCATCGTAATGGACAAATCCCTCAATCTCTAGGCCTTCCACATGTCTATCATAAAACTCCCTATAATCCTTTAGTTTCTCTTCAAGATCCTTGAAGACCTCTTATGAATCAAAGGGAACATTGAGCATATCTCTGATGTAAACAAATCTAGATGCATTTCCAGTCACTTGGAAGAAATCAAAGAGCTTTTCATCACATGTATCCTCCAAATCCTCCACCTCCATTCACTCTAGAGAAATTTTTGTCTTATTCATCCTGATTACTCCACAAACCAAATCTTGAAAACAACAAGATAAATTTAGGGATATAATATACCAATCCACATTTGCTAACATCCAAAAAACTTTTCTAGGCTAATGCATATAGAATATCAAAACCACATCATTTTACATATGTATAAGATCAAAGAAAGATGCATGGCATGCTCACTAAGGAAACTTAAGCAAGGCTTCAATGTTATCTTTCTCCTCTTAGACCAACAAACACAAAACAATGGGCCAGAATAACACTTTACTTCATTCATCTCGCATGTCTAAATCCATATATTATAGTCCACATTTGAAAATGCTTGCATAACATATCACACCCGTTAATATATTGGACAAAACATAATAGTAGTGCCTTATGAAACACAAATTGATTCTTTGGACAATAGAGCATGCATGCAATTTTGCATTTTATCAATTAGGTATTATTCTATATGGATGACTTATGAAACGGGGCAACTGGATCCGAAACCCTTTACAGATTAATAATATCACGTTTCACACATCAATCAATTCATTCAAAGGACAAATAATGGATTTAATCTTCTTTAATGCCTCAAAATAGCGCATTCAACCTTTTTTTAAGGATTGCAAAAAAAAAGTGACAAATAAAAGTTTGCTACCTAAGAATTGTATTGCTTCCTAAGAATAAATGGGTCTTGTTAGAAATACACGTACTTTTGACTTGCGATGCACAAGGAATATGGTTCTGAAATAGAAAAAAAAATGCATAGAAGAAAAATTTACATAAACCCAACCCTAAGTTCTTGTATATATATGCCAATAGTCACCATGTGTTTGTTTACACAAGTACCACACACTTATTTAGAAGAGTTGTATTTAAGGTGAAAAAGAAGAGGCTAAATTTTCTCTTTTACACTTGAAAAGCGGTGCCATAAAAGTGCCATCATGTCCAAAAATATCAATGACACGTGGCATAAGTTCCGAGTCAACAATGGTCTATATGTTGCACATGTCAAGAGTTAACTGTGCATTACAGTAGTCACACATGTAAAAAAATATCCTTTTAAATCCAAATTTTGAACCACAAAAGTGTTTTTTTGAAGACAAAACTCTTATCTTGCTTGGAAACACTAGCAGAAGGTGACTTTCTCTCATAGCTCAAAATTCTTTAACAACCACTACACAAGGTAATATTTCATCACCGAGTATATATGTTTAAGCCTCATAACATACTTTTTTTGAGAAATCATAGTTAGCTCAATAGCGATGGTAGGAATCTTGCCAAATGTTCTTCAAAAAAGTCTGATGTATGAAACACGATTAGTCATGGATCTCCCCCATGGAGAGTAGCCAGCTCGCATTTAATACATCGGTACAAATCCAATTCTTCTCAAAATAAGGTATGGATCAACAAATCTAGAGGATTGTAGGAGACCTGGGTCATGATAATGTTATCACACATAAGGACGATTTTTCCTCCATTGTTGATGATAACCATCATAAGTGCATTAACTGAATTAGTAATGGGATTATTCAATTTGAGGTTTAGATATTGATATTGACATTCAAATTGAAAATCCCATAAGATTTGATTTCATTGTGGATAATATTAAAATAGTATTGATGTCAACATTCCAATACATCTTCATCTCATTGAAAATAAGACTTAAAATCTAGACAATGTCTTCTGTATCAAAATCTTTTGTTGGGGGTCATAAGAATATTGTGAGTCACAACACTCAGGTTGATTCCTTTTTGCTCTTATAAGGACCAAGAAAACACATCTACATACTCTCGTAATACATTAATGAGATTGTGCTCCTCTTTCTCAGTTAAGTCATCGGCTATGTACAAGGGTCAAGGCTTGCGCCCGTCCCTTGCCAAGTTGACTTCTTTCACTTCAGTGTGTCCTTCAATGGGTTCACTAGCTTCTCCTGCTTGTTTGGCGCCTATCCATACCACTATGTGGTTGGCCTTCTTATACTTAGTGAAGCATTTGGGTAGATCATGTGGTTTCTTTTATCATTCAATTTCAAAGGACTTGTATTGTTTTCTTCTTTCTTATTTGAGCCTTTTGTGCCTCAAATGGACTAGGAGGTCACCTTTGGTGCACTTAGTCTTAGATGATGGTCATGGGATTTCCAGATCACTTTTAGAGATTACTTTTGACTTAGAGTTGAACTCACAACCTTCATTGGAAGATGGAGTTTCTACTGGTGGCCGTAGCTCCAAGATTGATTCCATTCTAAGCAATGGTGCAATGCCTAATTGCATTAATCCAACCTGCTGCTCATGGTCCACTACATCTAGGTGCTCTAATCACATACAATTACAATTTTCCTTGAAGACTTCTCTTTCCATTATAAGGAATGGTGTAATACTTGATTGCATTCATCCAGCCCGCTGCTCATGGTCCACTACATCTAGCTGCTCTAATCACGTACAATCACAATTTTCCTTGAATACTTCTCTTTCCATTCTAAGGATACTGGCCTATCGAGGTTTAGAGTTTGCTTGTATTAGCTCAATCACTCGTCTCTTTGTGTCATATTCTGTAATTTTGGCTTCTTTCTCACTTTCCTCACCAATAGGGCTACAATCTTTATACTCATCACTCGAATCCTCATACTCAAGCTATTTGTTGTTCCCATGGCTTCCATATTTGTAGGACATTTCTCATTTGCAATGAGGTTTTAGTTGTACAACAGATTTAGGTCATGCTCCTTAATCAATTGCCACTCCAAATTCTCCATGAGATCCTTAAGAGATTCAAAGTTTGTAGCTGGGTTACTAGCTAGCTGTTTGTCAGATACTCAAGAATTGCATGGAGTTCAAGTTTATTAGTCGATACATGGTATTTGATAGGTGATGGTCCATTGTGGAACTCCTAGTCATCATGGGGTAGAGACGTACTAATGATGTGGCATCATTCCTGGGTATCTCAAAAGCTATGACTCTATTGGGTTTGTGGAAAATTATAGTTGCAGTAAGAAGAATGTACACAAGAGGGAGATGAGAGCTCAAAGTACAAGAACAAAATCTTGCTTACTAATTTGCTCAAGGTACAACTTGGGTACACTCTATCTCACACTTGATAGTGACCCATAGGCTGTTTATATAGCCTCTACCAAGCTAGGGTTAGGGTTTCCCCTGCCCCTTAAGGCCATTTACATCCATCTGCCCTCATAAACCCTTGCTTAGGGCTAGCTACTTCTTGAGCTTGTCGATAGTCATCCTCATCATCTGAGAAGGGCAAGTCAATGGTTGCCAATACATGCATCCAATCATGCTCATCCTCAGGGAAAGGAATACACTTAGTTAAGGGTCCATGTTTGTACTTTCCTTGTGAGTCACCCTTTAGCATTGCACAAATAGCATCAAGGTCAATTGATGAGGTTTTCCAAGTGTCCATCTCTACTCGAATAGCTTCTATTCTATTTCCCAAGAATATCATGCCATTATCCCAATCCTCTATCACACCGGCATTTCTCATCCCCTATGGCCATTCTAATAGAATATCGTAGTCCACTCCTTCATAACTATGAGGTTAACTAAGAATTAAATTCCTACTATATTTAGAGGCCACTCTTTTAGCCTTGTGAATGGTCTCACTTTCATTCCATTTGCTAGTGTAACATTAAACCTTGCTTTTTCCAAATTGGGTGGCTAAGCACAATAACTCTTTCTCTTGTATCCACAATTCCTTTTTGTGTGGTGCCACCTAATGCAACGATAAATAAGAGTGCATGCATTTTCATGCCCTCGCAAAAGGCATTCACTTGTAGGGATCTAGATAATGGATCCAAGGTTAAGCTTGGTATATGCACCTCTGCATCATGGTTTGGTAAGTTGGTCACTCCATGCCCATTGGGTCTTTCCACCCACTGCTTCAACACTTGCCATAGCATGGTTTTTTGCCTAAGTAATTCTCCAAATGGCAAGGTTACAAGAGTTGATATCAGTGTTGTGAGAAAATTGCCAACCTTTTCCTTTTCTACTAATTCAAGGACTTTCTGCCAATGCTCTTGGGCAATTTGTCTGTCTATGGCATCTCAGTTCTACTTGTGTAGTGCTACATGGGGTATTGATGTGCCTCTTGATCTTAAGTTCATAAGGAAAAACGGTGGACTCATGCCAGAGAGCTCATTAATCTCATCCTCCACCCATGAGAGGCTTCGCATCTTGTAGGTGCACTTGAGCTTCTCTCATCCATTCTTTGACTTTATCTACAACTTTTAATTGGTGTTTTAGATTGGGGTATTCTCCAACCTTGGCACTTCCCTTTGCCACTATCTTAGGAGACGTTTCTCCTTTGCATCTGTAACTTATTTCCCTTGGTCAGTGTGGTGGCACTATTAGTTTTGAGTGTTATCTTGGTAGGTGCACTCTTCCTTCTCCTTCTCTAACTCTTTTTCTCCTTAGATATTGCATCTAAGTTGCTAGGTCTAGATAATGAGATACCAACTTGCTTTGTTTCAGATCGGGTCATAACGTTGAGTGGGATTGGTGTGGCTTCATCATCAAGTGTTTCGATGCTAAAGAGTCCAAGAGGTATTGATGGCACACTTGCCGTACTAGTGGAGGATTTTCATCTAAGACAGTTAGACTCATACAAATATGTAACTCCACACTCTGGACACTTGAAATCAGCCTTATCCCTATTTACTTGCTCCTTTTCAGAGCAATGAGATGAAATGTGCATGGGATATCCATAAGTCTAACATGCTAGTAGTTCTTGGTTCGGGCCCCCTCCTAGACCTCTACCTCTTTCCCTACCCTAAACCCATAATTGGCACTAGTCAAAAATCCATTGGTATAGGATTACCCTCCTCTTCATAGGAGACATAAGGATTCACATATGTTTTGTTCTCCAATGGCTCCTCTACAAAGTGTATCGAAGCATCACTTAGTGGATGGGCCACTATGGGTCAAGGTGGTCTTGGGATTCCTATGGAGTTGATGTCCATCCTAAGGCTAGTTGGCTTTGAGTCATTGGGTGCATTGGTAGAGCTAATGGAGCTCCCCTTTTAAAGTTGGGCTACCTATTCCCTAGATAGTAGGAATGAGTATAGGGTTGTGGTTATGGGAGCCTTCTTGGCAACCGATAGTGCAACAAATCATGTTCAAACCTGCTATAGTTATCATAAGGTTCTGATCATGGGTCAAGACATTCAGCTGGAAGATGATTCCCACCACAATGCATACACTACATGTGGGGTTGCACTAGCCTTCTCAACATCTCTTGTAACTTGGCAAACTCTAATTTCAAGTCAACTATTTCTTGATTTTAGTCAATGTTTTTTCCCTTACCTTGCATGCCATGGTTTGATCAATCACTAAGGATTGTGGTTCTCTCAATATTGCTAGAGATGATGTTCTTGTGCGGTGCGACTCTGTTGAGATATCGAGCTCCACTCGTGATACGCCAGGGTGACCGTTGTGCATTTATGTCACCGACGTGTTAGTTGCAGATGCGGTTGGTACACCGCCCATGAATAATAGCTACATGATAGCTATCCTTATCTACTCTAGTTCGTGGCTCAGTTAGTATGCCACCTTAGTTAGTTGAGTTTGGTTTGAGACCCATATAGAGGGTTCTTCTATTTCTTTGTACTTGAGTTCTTTTGGCTTACACAACTAAGAAGAGGAAAAACTGTTTTCAGCCTCCACCCTTGTGTGTCTTCCCCCATTGTGCAAGCAAGAAAGCTTCAAGCGAGACTCCTTCCTTCTCTCCCACAATCTTGACAGACTCTTGAGCTTCTCTCTCTCAACAAGTCATCCACATGAATTGCATGTTCAAATATGCTAGCTAACACGTCCCTTTTCAAGTTCAAGTTACTAATTAAGGCCTTATAGAGCTCTTAGTTTTGGATTCCATTGATAAACACAGTGGAGGCTACTCTCTCATTGGGGTATTCCACCACTAGAATCCTTTTATAGAGACTTCTCACATGAGTGATGTAGTCTTGGATCTCCTCCTTGTCTTTTTGGTTGACATTCATTAGCCTAGCAATGAGGTTGCCTGAGTATCCAACCTCAAAAAAAATATTGATGAAAAGATCCTTGAGGTTATTGAAGTTTTTGTGCTCGCAATTGTCTATGCTAGTAAACTAGATTCGTCCCTTGTCTCCTAGGCAGATTCCAAAAGCTTGAGTGTGCTAAGTTGGGGCCATGAGATTGTTTGCCCTGCACAATTGCTCAAATTTCTTAACAAAGCTATAAGTATTGTTATCTATCTCATACTTCTCAAGTTACTTTGCAACTATAGGTATCTTGGTTTGGTTTTTAGCATCTAGGGTGATCCCTAGTCCAAAGTTTCTAGGGTTGTGCCGCTTTGCTCTACGGTAGTGTTATCTAACAATCACTTTGTAAGGAGCTTAGTCAAGGTAAGATTGGCCTCTAATTTTCTCTCCCTATCGGCATTTCCTCTAGCTCTATTCCTGTGTGCAAAGGCTAGAATCAGTTGGACCTCATTAAGCTCTATTTCCTAGCATAGTCTCTGAGCACATTGCTCCTAATTATAGTTGGCTAAGAATTGGAAGGAAAATCTTCCTAGCTTCAATCTCCTCCTCCATATCATCTATCATTTCATATGTGGATCTCCCATGGTGTGCTATTTTTGTTTGATGATTGTATCGTGATATGAGTTGTTGTAACTAGGAAATCATCTAGGTAAAGATATTGAGTACATGTATCTATGCTACACTTGTCATGTTAGTGGTCTCTTGAACCACTAAGTGTCAATGAGGGTGATTAGGTTGGCTAAGGACATATCTCTAATTGTGGTTTGTTCCTTTCTTCACTTAGTTCTCAGGTAGTTTTAGTGTGTTCACTTCTCCATGATGGGTTTCTTGGTTTGTTTCTGTGGTCCCAGGGGTATTGCAACTACTATTGGTGGGTTTGTTTCTCAGCTTAATTCCTCGTTAGTGTGTTCCTTGTTAATGAAACTACTTCTCTAGTTTACGATTACTTGAATGATGGGATGCAAGAAGTGATACATTCACAATCAAGATTTCAACTTTCTCAAATCCTTTGATGGCTCCACAACTCAATGCACTCACTCACGCAATATCTATCTCCAAACTCGAAGCTCCAACCTCAATCACTGTGCATGTGAGAAAAGAGAAGAGAAGAAGGAAGAGAAGAAGAGCATGTCCACGATCCCTCACTCTCACACACTCACACTCTCCCTCTCACACATTCCCTCTATCTCTCTCTCTCTCTCTCCCTCCATCTCTCTCTCCCTCTCTCACACACTCCCTCTATCCCTCAAGAATAAGAACAAGAAGAGAGCTAGTTTGCACAAACACCAAGAATCAACTTATCCATTCACTTTTTGACTTTTATATATATGCCCTTCTCTCCATCAAGCACCCAATCCATTTTCATGACCAACCATCTGGCCTTGGTCCTATTTTCCACTTTCTTTCCCATTCTTTTCCTATCCTCATGGCTCTTCTACATGTGCCTTTTCATTTATAACTTGCATAGGAAGGAGCCTTGCACTCTTTTACAAGGGGTAAAAATGTGCTTTATTTCTTGCATGTCTTGTTCTTGATTTTTAACATTTTTCCTTTGCTTCTTGGTCTTCTTTTTCCAATGATCTATCCTTTTAAGCCCCTCATTAAGTCTTCTTTGCATCTTCTATCATTTGAGGGTTAACACATTGCAATTGGTTGCTAAAACCATTGACCAATGATGAGAGTATGAGGATCCATGAGTTGTAGGATAGTACGATTTTCTTTGGGAATTGATTAAGTGAGAAAAAATATATATCTCTTAGAATGTATAGTTTGAAAAAAGAGTGGATAATGTTACGATTGTGTTTTATGTTTAAGATGGCACATCCTGGGGCCAATCCTTGGGGTGTAGGAGATTTGTAAGAGCCACAACCATTGGTTGGGGGGTGCTCTATATGGGTGTGCAATGAGGTGTTAGTCACTTGTATGTGTGGAATACTCCCTTTATTGGATTTGGAATGGGAAAAATCATTGGACTACAAATCAACACAAGCACATAATTTAGCTAGATTAATATATAGCCTTCAGATGCTCCTTATCGCGAGACCATGAGGGTGGTTTGTTGAGCATAGGAGGCATGGCTAGAGCCCTTAAGCCAGTGTCTAGCCCATTTTAGATCCCAATACTTATGGACTATAGGCCCATCCCAATCATGACATTGGGCAAGAGAAGAGGACAAGAAGTAGGAGAAATACAGTCACAAGAACCATTGATATGCTAGAACTGCAATCATCCTAGACATATACCATCCTATTGCCCTAGAAGGGAACAAGACAAAAATAAAAAAGAAAAGTTGAGATGCCTTGAATGTGGGGTTACACATTTATATGCAAATTTTCCTAGGAGAAAATCATCAACTAGTACCTGAATCTTACTATCTATGCCATAAGGACTATTTTGTATTGATTCCTTGGATAACGAGGCTACCCATGTACCACTAAATATGATGACAATGTCCCAATTCAAGCAAGCCAAAGCATCAATATCCAGGCCTAGTAATGTGAATGTTTCTTCTACAGACAAGAAGAAGAAGAAGAAGAGAGTTGAAGAAAATATTAAATCTAAAGTGTGATAGCACTACAACACTAATGTTAGGGAGGAAAGTACCTGATGCAAAACTCAAAACCTCAACCCCAAAGAATTAAAAGAAGGGAAGTGCTAAAGTTGGATAATGCCTCAATGCAAGGCACCCAATGGAGATAATTGAAAAGGTAAGGGGTTGGGAAGAGGAGGTTCAAGCACATACTGGGTAGTCAATACCAAACCATAAGGATAAAGAAATATCTAACATGGAGCAATCCTCCTCATCAACTTACATAAGATCACTAGTGACCAGCTAAGAGCAAGAACATCAAGCATACTCAGATGAACCCACTTTGCCTCAAGAGAACCTAGAACCAAAAGCTCAGGTACCTAGGAGAGACAATGCGAATGAGGTTGATGTAGGGTTATTCGCAACTCTTGTGTCCACACAAGCATCATTGCCTTTAGGATATCTAATGAGGTGGAATAGGAGATTATGTGGAGTAAATTTAAGACATGGGTTGAGAATAAAATAGTACTAAGGGAGGGAGAAAATGACATCCACATTTCGAGTGTGAGACCCACCCAACCACAATGGTCATTATAGATACATTAGAAGAGGTGACTCTAAAGGGCATTGTAGACACAACAATGAGAGTGAGAATTCTCAACTACATAGTATTATAGGATTGGGGTACCCCCTATAGAGAATACCAGATTCAATATAACACTTGCCAATGGCACTAAAGTTCACCTATTTGAAGTGTTGAAAAACTAGCTAGTCAAGATAGTTGGAGTCCGATTTTTGGTAGATTTCATTGTAGTGAAGGGTATGGACTCTGATATCTTGTTGAGAAGGCCCTAGATGATGTGATGTGCCTGCATGATAGAAGATTGGGGGAAATGGATTGATGTTCTCTAAAAATAGAATGGAGGCAATTAGAGTGGAGATGGACACATAGAAGACCTCACCAATCAACATAGCCACCATTTCTACCATACTCAAAGGATAATCCCATGTCAAGCCCAACTATGGCCCCTTGACTAAATACATTCCTATCCACCAAAGGACAAGTGAAAATTGATTCATGTGCTAGCAATGATTGACTTGCCATTCCCTAATGACAAGGATGATTATAAAAATTCTAAGGAGAAAGCTAGAAAATTCTAAAAATCCACTAGACCCCATATGTCTAAAAGTGAGCTATGCATGATGACAAGAAGCCCAAGCAAAGGATTAATACTCATGACATACCATATTCCAACATAAATATTGAATTTTCACAACCTAAAAATAGCTTAAAAGAATCAAATTGAACATGCCATTCCCTAATGACAAGGATGATTATAAAAATTCTAAGGAGAAAGCTAGAAAATTCTAAAAATCCACTAGACCCCATATGTCTAAAAGTGAGCTATGCATGATGACAAGAAGCCCAAGCAAAGGATTAATACTCATGACATACCATATTCCAACATAAATATTGAATTTTCACAACCTAAAAATAGCTTAAAAGAATCAAATTGAACCAATGAGAAAACTAGCATCTAAAATTCAAAGAAATGGGTCCCCAAATCTGAATCTCACCCCAACAAATTTCCACCCACAAAGATAATTAGACCTTGTACCCGTTACCGTAAAAGAAAATTAAAGAGTTGGTGTTATGGTAGGAAAACATATGTAAATGTGCAATCGACACTCAAAGCTTGCTATGAGCATAAGGGTACTATGAGGGAAATAATTGGAATTGGCTCCCTAAAACTCCTTAAACCCTCAAAATTGGCCTAATCATTCCACCCCTCTTCTTAGGAAAGCCTCAAAGGCCATCCACCAAACCAACACAATCCAAGAAAGTGAGGAGCACATAAAATTTAGATAACCTTAGTAAGAAAGCCTCTATTGAACTCAAACATGTGCCTCTTTCTAGCAGCATCCTACCAGGTGTTAAAGAGAAGTTAGAGTAAAATCCCCAATTCTAGGCAATAAAAAGATACCACCATCACTTTAAACATGAAGATGCCATCGGCTCAATATTCTATGCAAGATGCCAAGGAGTGAAAGCCCAAGCCAAAAGTACCGACACCCTTTGCCATGAACTCCAACAAGGATTTCCAATGGGAGCCAATTGTCAAGACCACTCACCACCTAGCACCTCTAGCACACCATCACCAAATCCAACTACACTAAAAGTGAACCATCAATTGAATTAAGACCCATGTACTATTTCTCATCCATAGTCAAGATGGTAGAATAGAAATGGGTGTAGATATAGGTGACAACTTGGTTAACAAAATAAGACAACTTGACAAAAACTTCATATTATTCACCTATAGCTCTATGAATGCCTTAATTTAGATCTATTAGATGAAGCTACAACGGTGGATATTAGAAGCCTTCCTTGTTCTTGGGAGAAATCTGAATTTACCTTTACCAAGAATGCTTCTATCACCAAAGAACTCATAAACACTCAAGTGACTCAAGAGCAAGCTCTCACCAACCATTTGATTACATTTTTTAGACGTAGCCTTGTAGAATAAACATAAGAAGAAAGCACAAACTTAATGGTACTAACCAAATTCAACTCTCCCTTTTTTTAGAAGTGTCTTACCCTCATGAGTGCAATGGGAAAGCCTAGGCTATGAAATAAGGACAAATGCTAAACAATAGTGAGCCATTAAAACTATTATGTATGACCCCACCTACATTGCACTAATGTCATTTTGAGTGCTAACCATCACATGTAATTGACCTTTGGAGGATCATGTCCTACTCCACCTTTATTTGGACTGAATTCTTAGTGATTGACATTGTTACTCGCATTGGGACTAGATACTTATCAATAGGGATGAGGCAAGGGAGGGATATTATGCCCCCTTCGTAGGGCTATAAGAGCCTCACTTCATATCTTAATGATAGTTTTTGGCCACCCAGAGAGAGAGAGAGAGAGAGAGAGAGAGAGAGAGAGAGAGAGAGAGAGAGAGAGAGAGAGAGAGAGAGAGAGAGAGAGAGAGAGAGAGAGAGAGAGAGAGGGGGGGAGAGAGGGAGGGAGGAAAAAAGAAGAGAGAGGGAAAGAGAGGAAAGAGATAGAGAAACATAAGAAGGAGGGCCAAGATTTTTCCATTACATTGAGCTAGGCCATTCAAGAGAGGCAATGCCCCAAACTTAGCTAAATATTTTGCTAAGGATAGTTTTGTGGCCAAAATCAAGCAATTATGGCCAAGGGAAGGGTTATTAGTAGGACTCTTATAAGGGAGTAGAAGAAGGTGAAGACTCTACATTAGAGGTATACATGGGAAAAGCTACAACGTATATTGTCCTCAATAAGAAAGGGCTCAATCACTAGTTCTCAGTTATTCAAATACAAAAAATTTACCAGTGTAAAGGCTTCAAGTTTTGATTGACTGTGGATATACACATTCATTCATCTACCCAAAATGTGCAAGAAGCTTAGAAATAGATATTGAACCTACATTGAAGTTGTTATTAGAATTAGCAAATGGAAAAGAAATGATTTCTTCTCAATAGACTAGCAAAGTGGGATTTAACTTATGAGAAAATATTCCCAACATGGGGTTTAGGGTTTTGAGCTTGGGGGTTAATGAATGTCTCTAAGAAGTGAAGGGAGAGTCCAAATCACATTCTAGAATCTAAAAGAAGAGCAAATAATTACTCAAGGAGAAGTAGGAAAAGCTCTAGAAATCTTCTCGAATTGTGAAAGGGTTAAGAAAAGGATTGTCTATCTATTTATTCAAACTTAATAAGATTGAGCAAGATAAGCAAGACAAAGAAGAGCCATCCTCATTAAAGAAAAATGTGGATGTATTTGTAGAAGAACTCACTATGAAATTCCACCACAAAGGGAAGTCGATTATGAAATTAATCTAGCATTAGGAGTTGCTCCAATTGCAAAGCAATTGTATTGAATGTCGATCTCAAAATCCATTGAGTGAAAAGAGAAACTCAATAAACTCTTAGATCAATGATACATCAAGCCAAGTAACTCACCATGGGGAGTCCTAGTGTTGTTTCAAAAGAAAAAGGATAGAACTCTCTACCTTTGCATTGGCTATCACATGCTACTAGGTGATAATCGAGAGTAACTTTCCAATTCCAAGGATAGATGAACTACTTGACTAATTTCATGGAGAAAAGATATTCTCCAAAATTGATCTCAAATCAGGTTACTACTAGATAAGGATCAAGGAAGAAGACATTCCAAAGATCTCTTTCAACACAATACATGGCCATTACAAGTGATGTCTTTCAAATTGACCAATGTTCTTGTGACCTTCAATAGACTAACCTACTCTAAGAGAGATGAGGACCATGAGAAACTTCATCATTCTTGAAACAATGAGGACACACAAAATCTATGCCAAGAAGAAGAAATACACCTTCTTCAAGAGGAAGATTGAGTATCTTTGATTCATATAGTATCCAATGAGTGGATTATGGTAGCACCTGCCAAAGTCCAGGATGTGCAAGAATGGGCATCTCCAACAACTATTAAGGAAGTACAATTTTTTTTGGGTCTAAGTGGATGGTACATGGTCTTTATCAAGTATTACACCTTGATTGTTATTCCCCTTTAAATCAATTTACTCAAGAAATAGGTTTCTATTAAATGGAATCACATTAAGTAGTCTAGTTTTGATAAGCTTAAGCAAATCTTAGTGATAGCTCCTATCCTAAAACTACTAACCTAGACCAAGAATTTTAAGTTGTGATAGATGCAAAAACTCTCTTGAATTAGGTTGTATATTCATGTAAGAGGGTCATCCAACAGCCTATTCTTCTAGAAAAATGAAGACTTATGAGAAGAAATATGCTACTCATGATTTAGAGCTACTTGATGTGTTCCATGCTATGCAAATATGGGGACATTATTTGCTTGAAAAAGAAATTTCTCTAGCCCACTGATCACAAAAGTCTCAAATGAATCTTCATTAAGCCAGATCTAAACATGAGGTAGTGTCAGGATAGAAATCTTGCAAGAATATGATTTTGAAATTCACTATGAGCCAGGTACGGAAAACACAATACCGGATTCCCTAAGGTACACAGTATTTCTTAATGCCCTCATCTTAAAGGAACCCTCCAAAGAAAGATCTCTAGCCACCATGGTGTCAATGCTTAGTAAGTTTGTCATAGAGATGGAGAAAGGGGAAGTGAATAAGGATCTAAAGCATCAACAAATGCTAAGGGAAATCCTAGCCAAAGAGATAGATACTAAAATCAAGCTCAAGTATCAAAACTTCTCTATTAATGAAGGACTTATTTACTTCAAGACAAGGTTGTGCATACCATCAAGTCAAGAACTCAAGAAGAAGATACCTTGGGAAGCTCACAAATCTCCATTCTCAAGACACCCTACCTATGCAAAGACCCTCAAAGTTGTAAGGAAAAGCTATCATTGGGAGAAGTTCAAATGTGAAAGGTCCAAAAAACCCATTGACATCTGTAAGATGAAATGGGAGTTTAGCAATATGGATTTCATAGTTGGATTACCCTTGATCCAAGGAGGATGTAACTTTATCTTAGTAATTGCCAATATGTTGACAAAGGTTACTCACCGAATGCCAATCAAGATCAACTATAAAGCTTTAGATATCACATGAATATTTGTTAATAAAATCTTTAGGCTTCATGGGGTGCCAAAAAGGATTATCAATGATCATGATTCTCTCTTTACTTCTCATTCCATGAAGAGCTTCTGCGAGGCCATTAATACATAACTTTGCTTTATTCTAGCCTATCATCCCCAAATTGATGGACAAACTAAGTGGGTGAATTAAGTCATTGAGAACATACTTAGAGCTTATTGTTGTAGAGAATCTAAGTGGTGGATATGATATCTACCCTTGGTTGGATTTTTCTACAATGCATCCTATCATCAAAGCATTGAAATGACTCCATTCCAATTATTGTATGAGCAAGAATGCCTTACACTACTCAACTTTTCCAAACCCACCCTAAAGCTAACCTATAGCTGGACAAGGAGTCGGAAAAATGACTCCATTCCTACTATTGTATGAGCAATATTTATTGAGGCACACATGACATCTAGCTAACCTATAGCTGGACAAGTAGTCGGAAAGGTGAGCTTCATTCTTCACAATACAATACTTCCTCATCCATTCAAGTAGCATCCTTATTAGGATAATCCTTCCATTGAATAAGGTATTCTCTAATAGTCCTACTTCTTAAATTTCTCTCCTTTACATCAAGATTTCTCTCATGTTGAGGCTCAAGGACTCCTTAGCTTGGAATTACAACTTGTTGATCATCAAGAACATGATCAAGATTGGCTACATAATCTTTCAATACAGTAACATGAATAACATAGTGAACTTTCAAATATGCAAGGAGTTGTAACTTGTAAGTATCGTGAGAGCAGAATTTAAACACTGGGAAAATTTTGGACAAGTGCCAAAAATGACCCAAATTTAATGCAGAATTTAAAGATCAATGGAAGCAAAAGACGCATATCTGACAATTTTAAGTGGTTGTGGAAGATGGGAATTCAAATTACTTCAAAGATTTTAGAAAAAATGGATGAACAAGTTAAGGCTATCAAGCAAGATATCCAAGCTACCAAGGATTAACAAAAATCATATGCCAATTTAGCAAGGCAAGAGCGGATCATTTGTCTATGTCCACCCTAATAAAAATTTCTTTTCTTTGGGACCATTCAAGAAACTAAGCCCAAAATATTACATGCCATATAAGATCATCAAGTGTCTAAGACTTAATATGTCGAGACCAAAAATGGGCCTGACACTGGCTCTAAGGCTCCAGTTAGGCCTCTATGCACAACCCAAATACCACATGGTCTTGCGGCCAAGAGCATTTGGAGACTACACACATTGATCTAACTTAAACACACATTTATGCCATTTATAGTACAACGGATCCCTTTCCAACTCCTCACAGGGAATACCCAAACATAAAGGTGCCTAGCACCTCATATTACATACACAAGGAGCACCCCTTGGATGACTATCATAGCCCACTGCGGCTCTTCTACGCCTCGGGGATTCGCCTTGAGATATGTTGCTCAAACATATAACACATACGATACATAGTCCTCTCTTTATAAAAATTATCCCAAGAGATGAAGTATAATCCTCACTGAATCAATCCCCAAAGAAACAAACGTACTAAACCTACAACTTGGGACTTCTCACACTCTCAACGTGGGTAAGCATTTATGAAACCAAGTGCTACACAATCTAGGAGTTGATATTCATTTGATACCATGTATATGGAATGCAATGCAAAAATGAATGCCCAACGAGTTCACAAACAATTTGTTAAAACAAATCAGCATCATGGATGTGCACAACTAACTCCTTTCATGATTTTCAAACTATTAGTATACTTATTTTCTTGCGTGGGGGACATTAGCAGTATGCTCATACTACTAAACCCTTTATCTTTTAAAATAAATGCATCATTAAAATCATATTTCACCCTTACCCCTCCCCTCTCTATCGTTTAATATTATGCTTGTGGTGGTAGGTGTAGAGAATGTTTTCATGTCATTTTCTTATTCGAAAAGTAATAAATCATGTAATATAACATGGAAATGGGACAAATTTGAGGCTAAACCTCATGCCATACATCCACAAACACATTTATAATTTTATGTAATTTTCTAGCACATAGAAATATTTTTTCATATATATATATATATATATATATTTCTATTTTTTTCTTTTTTAATTCAATCTAATTAGGATTACTGAGATTCACCACTCTTTCATTTCATTGCATAAGAACATCATTTTCCTATTCAAAATGAAAAAAACCCTTGTTTTTTCACTTAATTATCATATTTTGGCTTTAAATGATTAATAACAACCACATTTAAGTATGGGTTGTTGAGATGTCAAGCTCAACATATGCGAACATTGATGATAGACCGTTTACCTAGATGGGTCCGCACATTTACGCTTAGCACGTCGGTGGTCATTATGATGCTCACATGGCCACTAACTTATCACTTATTATACTTAATTTATTACATCTGCCTACAGTTGGCATAGATATAGCACCAATCAAGTACTGTAGTCAATTATACACTATTTGAATTAGTAGGCCACTTTCCTTTATGTTGTATCATATCTATACTTTGTGTACATTGTATTATGTGTGAAAGAAGAAGAAAAAACCAGCCAGAAAACGTTTTGGCCTCCATCTCTCTTCTTGTGTTCTTGAGTGAGCTTCTACTTGTGTATACAGTGTGTGTTTGGCGTAGCAGCTCAAGCAAGTTCTCCCACCACATGATTCTTGACATGGTATTAGAGCGATGTGAGAGATGAGCTCAAGCTCAATCGCCAAGACCCACGGACCACTTATTGTTCAAGTGTTTCAAAGGAGCACTAATGGCTACCTCTCACATAGCCAATGCACCATCCCTCTCTACGAGTGTAGTGAGCTTACATTGATGCCCGATAGAGTTGCTTCCTCTCTCAAGAACTCTGATAGATCCACAATTCTTGATGCAAGCTCAAGCATCCTCAAACCTCCATCTCCAAGCTCCATCCTCCATAGCTGTGCGCAAGACGTGAGAAGAGAAGAGAAAAAGAAGAGGAGAGATGGAGGAGGGATTCACCTCCAAGATACCTCTCCCCTCACACACTTCCTCACTCACTCACTCACAAGCAAGAAGAGAAGAGAAGAAGAAGCAAAGAGAGAGTCCACTTTGCCACACCCAAAAATAATGAGCTCTCATTTATCTTTTGAACTTTATATACAAAGCTCGAAATCCCATTTGGACGGTCATCCCCTTTTTACATGGCCCTAGGCCCTTTTTTCCATTGTCCTCCTATCTTCCTAGCTTCCTTCCTACTGCCCATCTACATTTACAATTTGCACGGCCAACACTCTTAAAATAAATCATGGTGCGCCTTGCATTCTTTTACAAAAGCATTAACTTACACTTTTTCTTGTGTCCCTTTCTCCTTGATTCAGGATTTTTTTGTACTTCTTATGTTTCCATATTTCTCCTGGTGCGCCTTCGTTTCCCATTTCACTTTTTCCTTGGCCTTATCTTCTACTTTAGATTTTCCTAATTCTCCAATTTGTTTGTCTGAGGGTTAACACTATACCCTCCTAAACAAGTGCTAGTCGCATGGAACTTGTTGGTGGTGAGGGGGATGGTGGTGCTAGGATGCCTAGGGTTTCTTGAGGTTGTGGACATACCATGGTGGGGGTGTGTTAGAGGGATTTCTATACCTGTTGGAGGGATTTAGGGAACTGAAAGGTCCTTGAGCTGGGTAGGGGCCCTGGTATTGGAGGGATTTTTGAAACTGAGAGGCCCTAGTGTTGGATATGATCCTTGGTGTTGGAGGGAGATTGAGGGGTGGATCCATCTTTCAAATTGAAAATGATGCTAGATGGATCCATCATTTGACTCTCCATGGCTGAGTTTGCATGCATTGTTCCCAATGAGCTTCTTCATTCACTTTTTAATTGTGGATGTTGCGTCTGCCCCTTGGTTGGTTGTGCTTTTCCTGATGGCACATGGCATGGGATGGGGAGGGCATTGCATGGATGATGGGGTCTTTGAAGCTAGTGGTGGGGCCTGCGATTGTACCTGTTTGAGGGATTTATGGAACTAAAAGGCCATGGGATTGGATATGATCCCTGGTATTATAGGGATTTATGGACTTGTTAGAGGGATTTATGGACCTATTAGAGGGATTTATGTAACTGAAAGGCCCTTGGGCTAGGTAGGGGCCCTGGTATTGGAGGGATTTTTGAAACTGAGAGGCGCTGGTATTGGATATGATCCCTGGTGTTGGAGGGAGGTTGAGGGGTGGGTCCATCTTTGAAATTGAAAATTATGCTAGATGGATCCATCATTTGACTCTCTCTTTTTCCCACTAAGCTTCTTCATTCACTTTTTGATTGTGGCTATTGCATCCGCCCCTTAGTTGGTTGTGCTTTTCCTGATGGCACATGGAGTAGGATGGGGAGGGCATTGCATGGATGATGGGGTCTCTAAAGTTGGTGGTAAGACCTTCAGTTGTACCTGAAAAGAAAAGAAACGTGCATTACATGTGGGTGTGTGCTAGTGTCGTGTGGTGCATTGTGCGCATGCTACTGGAATGGAGCTTAGGGTGACAGGTCTTGAGTGGTACCTCCCTGGGCATGTCCTGCCCTTGATGTGCCCTAGGCATGACGTGGGGGATCAAAATGAGGCTAAGGGGTTAGGGGCAGAGTCGGTGGATTGAAGTCAGGGAAGGAGGTGGTGGGACAAGCTCGTCTTCATGTGGTCCCATTTCATAGTTCACGTCCACCTCCCTTTGCCGGCTTGGCTCTTGCTACTCCTCTTCAAGGAACCTGAGTGTGTCCACTTCTTGTGAGGTTAGGCCTACAAATAGGAGATAATGGTATCGTTCATCTAGGCTTGGGCCAACTCCACTAGGTTGTGGCGGCATCTAGAGTCTGGGCCTTCAGTGCCCTATGAGCCATTCCTATTTTCTTTTCCATTGCTTCCATGGACTCTTCCTCCTCTATTTGGGTGATGTCCAATAGGGTTTCTAGGAAGGTGGATTGTTGGGTGTGGAAGCTCACTTGGGCAGCCTCCACTGTGCTTTTGGCAAGTATCTTTTCTTTTTTGGCTTGAGCAAGGCAACCCGCCAACCCTTTTTTTGTTCTGAGTGGCCCATTCTTCCACCCTCTTGCTCATGTCTTCGAGGCTTTCCCCCTACCTCTGGGCTAATACTGCCAGCCTTCGTTCTTAATCTTCCATTTCTGCCCTTAGCTTTTGCTGCTCCTCTTGTGCCGAGGTAGCCTCTTCGGTTAGTCTTTCCACCTCCCTTTCATATCTGTGTAGTTGCTCTTTAAGCTCATTTACTTCCCTTTGGGCCATGGCCATTTGGCGTGTTCTCTCCAATTGTAATGCAGCCATGGCCTCCTTTTTAGCTTTCATCTTTGCTATTCTTGCCCCTATCATTTGGCTCCCAGCAAGACCACCACCCTATCTCGCTTTTTGAACTTTATGAATCATTTCGGTAGGTCTTGTGGTTTCCGTTGTTCTTCTGTCTGCATCTCTTTAGGTAGCTTGCGTCGTTCCTCCCTCAACCGTTGGCATCTTAGGTGGATGGGTAAGTCCCCCTAGGTGCGTCCAGTCTTGGGAGGTCAAGGTATCGCAGGATCACTATCTGAGTTGAGTTCTGATTCGGAATCGTACTCTCCGTCTTTACTAGAAGAGGGCTCTCCCATAGCGATCGTAGCTAAAAAGGTGAGTCCATTCATAGCAGTGGCACATCATTTGGCAGAGCTAGGCCTGCTTGCTCGTAGTCGATTGCACTCTGTGTTCAACCAAGTTTGGTTGTAGTCCTTGTGTCTAACTACCTTCTCCACTCCAAGTGCGCTCCGCCTGTGCAGTCTGGGGTCCACTTGTATTTGTTTGATTATATGCCCCTTAGTGTCATACTCTAGGATATCGATTTCCTTTTCACTCTCATCACTGAAGGAACAATAGTCCTCATATCCGTAGTCAGAGTCCGATTGCTCTTGATTCTCTTGGTTCTGACAATTCCCTTCTTGTTGGTTGAGGAGTAAGGCCCAATTGTACTTCAAGTTCAAATCATGTACCTTGGACCATCGGCAATCATGCTCATCCAAGAGATCTTGGAGTGGCTTAAGGTTTGTTGCTGGATTGCCAACCAACTTTTTGGTTAAGTACCCTAGGGTCTCCGAGAGTTCACATCTATTGTTTAGGACTTGGAATGCAACATGATTGGGTCTTTCACATAGACTCCCGGTCATCATGTAGACTGGCATTGAAGGTGTGTCCTTGAACTTATCAATTGCATTGATGACTTGTTCATACTCCTTAGCATTTGAGAACAGTAGGTCGATAGTAGCAAGAACATGCATCCAACCTCGCTCATCCTTAGGACACGGGATATACTTGGTAAGAGCCCCATAGGATCCTCTAGTCTGTCCGTTACCCTTTAGCATGGTGGAGATGGCATCGAGGTTGACTGACGTAGTCTTCCACGTGTCCATCTCTACTCTCATAGCTTCTCTTCGATTGCCTAAGAAGATAATATTGTTGCCCCAATCTTCTACTTGCGCATCTAGGGTCGGCCATGTTGTAGTCCACTCCCTTCATGACTATGAAGTCAACAGAGAAGTGGATCCTTGCGATCTTTACTGGCCAAATTTTCAATACTCTGAATGGCTTCACCTTCATTCCGTTTGCCAGTGTGACATTAAACCTAGTAGCCTCAACTGGTGGGTTACCCCAAGTTTGGAGTACCACATGGCTTAGTACACTCACTCTTGCCCCTATGTCCATGATCCCCTTTGTGATGACATCTCCCAGTGCTAGGACTGGTAGGATTGCATGCATTTTTGTGCCTTCCCAAAAGGTGTTGACGTGCAGGGATTTAGGCATGGTGTGCAATGTTAGACTCAATATTTGGGTTTTTGCATCATGCTCAGGCAAGTCTGTGACAATTGGCTCATCTAGTTCTTCAATCCACTGATTTAGCTCGAGCCATATCATTGGGTGTCACCTAAGTAGGCCACCTAAGCTAAAAGTTATCAGGGTGGTCACCAGTGTAGTGAGGAGCTTGCTAGTCACTTGCCTCTCTCCTATGTTTGCGGTTCTTGGCCACTAGCCTTGATTGCCTTCTTGGCCAGGGTGGCACTTTTGGTTTTTAGGGTGACCTTAGCATCTGGTCTTTTCTTCCTTCATCTCGATCTCTTCTTTCCAACTGAGGTTGCATCAAGGTTGCTAGGCCTTGGCAATGATATGCTGGCCTGATTCATCTGTGCGCAATTCATGACCTACAATGAGATAGATGTTGCCTCCCCATTGAGTGTCTCGACACCAAAAAACCCCAATGGAACCGATGGCTCATTTGAGGAACTAGAGGATGGCCTTTATCTAGGGAAATCAACAAAGAGATGAGTGATTCCTTATCTCTATTCGCTTGCTCCCTCTCAGGGCAACGCAAAGAAATATATCGTGGGTGATCACAAGTCCAACACACGATTGGCTCTTGGGCCTACCCTCCTAGGCCTTTGCCTCTTCCTCTTCCCAATGCCATCACTGGTACTGCTCGATAGACCATGAGGATAGCATTGCCTTCCTCATCGTATGACACATATGGGTTTACATAAGGCTCATCATTTCTAGGCTCGTCCACATAGTGGACTGGAGTATCACTCGATGGATGGCTCACATAGGGTTTAGGCGATCTACCTGTAGGATTGATTTCTATCTTAGGGATGGTTGGTTTAGTGTTAGAAGAGCCAATGAGGCTCCCCTTCCAAAGAAATTTGGTCGCTTGATTGCAAGGTGGAGTTGACCGTAAGGCTACGGGTATGGGAGCCTCCAAGGTAATCAACAATGCATGGTGTCATGGCTGAACCTACCACAATTAGCACAAGGTCATGACCTAGGGTCGTGATACTCAGTTGGTAAGTAGTTTCCGCCTCAATACAGACATTGGAAATGTGGTAGTGTTGGTTGTCTCATCATCTCTTGCAGTTTGGCTATGTCCATCCTAATCTCTGCTAGCTCTTGTCCTGACTCAGTGCCCTTCCCTTTGTCCTAAGTGCTTGGGTCTGCTCTCTCACTTGGCATTGAGGCTCTCTCGGAACTCTTGTCATTGGACTCTTTCTGATTTGAGCCTCTGGAGCCTCTTTTCTTGAGCTGGTCATCCACTCTAATAGCCTCTTCGAAGACCCTTGCCAGTGCATCTCGCTAGAAGCTTGAGTTGTTGACCAAGACTTTGTAGAGCTCTTTGCCCCCTATTCCATTGATGAATACCGTTGATACTGCCCTTTCGGTTGGTCTCTCACCCATGGGAATTCTATTGAAGAGGATCCTCATGTGGGTCACATAATATCGAATGTCCTCTCTCTCTTTCTGCTTGACATTCATAAGTCGCACTAACATGTTATCGGAATATCCCGGTTTGGAAAATCTCTTAATGAAGATTTTTTTCAAGCCATTGAAATTCGCACGCTCCGCAGCATCTAGACTTGTGTACCAAGTTCAGCCCTTGTTGCCTAAGCATAGTCCAAAGGCTTGGGAGCATTGAGTAGGGTTAGTGAGGCCGTTGGCCTCGCAGACCCTTGTCGCTTAAGCATAGTCCAAAGGCTTGGGAGCATTGAGTAGGTTTAGTGAGGCCGTTGGCCTCATAGACCTACTCAAAGTGCTCCACGAAGTTGTATGGATCGTCGGTAGCTTGGTATTTGTCCACAACTGCTTTGCTACCATAAGGATTTTTTATTAACTCTTAGAGCCTTGGTTGACTCCTAACCCCATTAGTAGCGATGTTGCCAATGCCGCAACGCTTTGTTTTATGCCAGGGTTATCTAGCAGTTGCTTTGTCAGGAGCTCACTCAGCGTGAAATCTCCTTCTAGCGCTCTCTCGCTCCTCTGACCGATTCTTGCCCGCTAAGGCTAGCACTCTCTACATCTCTTGCATTTCTAAGCTTTGGTGTAAGTTCCTAGTTTGGTGATCCTGGTTGTATACAGCTAGATCTTGCAGAGCTCTCCAGGCTAGTTTTCTTTCCTCCTGTAGGTCTACCATGATGTCCTTGACTAGTCTATTGTGGTGTTCTAGCCAGGTTTGAGTGTCGTATTTGTACACTAACTGTTGGACAACCTCAGGAAAGTCTCCTAGGTTAAGCTCCTCGTCGCTTCTACGGCCTGAGCTTCCCTCTTCCATGTCTAAGACTTCTTGTTATGCCAAGTTGTTGACCAAGTTGATAAGGCCGGGCAGATCCACTTTCGTGGTATTGTATGTCCTTGTTGTGTTCAAATTTTTGGCTGTGTTCTCTGCTTGGTCCTACCTTTGGGGATTGGATATCCCTTCTATGTGTTTGGGTCTTCTCTTACTAGTAGGTTCCTTCCAGTTCTTAAGTCCATGTGTGTTCCTTGTGACTTACAATCAGCCCTCAACTTACCCTCACTCTGTGCATGGGTGCGTGTGTGTGCTCTTTTATGTTCACTGTGCAAAATTAGGCTTTTAGCTTTTCTTAATTCAGCATCAAGTGATGGAAATCAGAGTGAGTGAAAAAACAAAGTCCATGTAGTTCCGATTCTCTTGTCTATGGGTTGACTTGATAAGGTTGCATGGTTGGTTCTTAAATGTTCTCGCCATCTTCTAGGGTTTTTCTACTACGCTATCTCGCTTGACAGTCAAGTTGGGGTCTTGCAATCAGCTGACAACACCAAACACCCTTTCAGACCACTTGACCATAATCTCTAGATTTGTAAATGCGTGTGAGACGTTCAATGGGTTCTTCCAGTGCGGGTCATGCTTCTCCTTAACTGGGGTTAATCAAAATCCCACGTTTTCCTTCTCAAGATGTATTCGATTTACCAGTGTCCGATTTTGAAAATCTGACGTCTGATTACTAGTGTCCGATTCTGGGGATCGAACAGGTGTGTGTTCGATCAAACATCTGGAGTTGGTTCGATTTCTGTGCATCCAATTCTGGGAGTCTAATCCTAAGAATCAGATATCCAATCGGATAATGTCCAATTATAGAGCATCCGATTTGTTGAGAGTGGAAAAAGACTGAATTTTTTATTGATTTTTGTTGTTTTTGAGGACTGAATGATTGATTTTTGATGGATTTAGAGTGATGTATGATTGTTAATGGAAGTATTTGAGAATGTTTTAGATGATATTGATTATTTTTTAGAATTTCATGATGTTTCTCAGTGGAGATATGAGGTTCTGTGATGTTCTGATAGCTTCTAATTGGTTCTGTATACCTTCTGTATAGCTTCTATTTTGTTTTGATTGTCTTCTGTATGAAGCATGGATTGATGATTAATGAAGATTGAGATCTTTTGAAAGCTTATTGAATAGTTTTTGATAGTTTGGAATGGTTTGAGTATGAGTTATAAGGTTTTTATGACCTTCTGTAGACCCTCTGTAGAGCTTCTGTCTCTACTCTGTCTCTGTACTGTAACTGTACTGTAGTTGTTCTGGTACTGTACTGTAACTGTTCTGTAGACCTTATGTAGGTGTTTTGTAGAATGTACGTGTGACTTTGGGAAAGTTTTCTAGCCTTTTGAAATGATGAATCTAAGTTCAAAAGAGCTAAAAAAAGTGGAAGAAACAGCTACTGAAGACTGAAGAGAAGACTAAGTGACAGTGACAGTAGTGAGTTGTGAAAAGACACTGTAGTGGCTTTGGTGACTCTTCATATCAGACATACCTCATGGGAGGTGCATCCACGACCTAAGAAGGATTATTGAGGGTTATTATGAGATCATTGTAGTGAGGATATGATGTACTATTGATAGAGATAGAGAGAGAGCTAGAGATAGTCAATTCTATCAAAACAGTGTAATTGTATATGAGAGATTGAGAGAGAGAACTATGAAGACATTGAAGATGAATAATATGTGATTGATTTCCATTCAAAGATGGTGTATTAATTTGTGTTCTTTGTTATATTGAAGAATTTTATTAAGATGTTGAAGAATATGGTTGATTCTATCAAATCCGTGGGAGATATATACTATGATGCTGCGTGAAGAATTGTTGTTTTGTTTGTTTTGATTATCAAAAGAATGAAATAAAAGTTTGTTGATGTTAGAAGATATATTTTCTTGCAAGAGAATTCCATTTTCCTTGGTGTTCCTCTTGGGGCTCCATGTTTTTTGTGCGCAGTTGGGGAAACTTGCCATCAACAAGCACCAAAAGATGCTGAAAATGAAGGAAATGGCATTGCCAAGAAGAGGAGAATTCAATGGATGTTTGTAAAGTTCCTTCTTCCACTAAAGAGTTGGAATTTCTCATTATCAAAGCCACTTTCCACAAGAAGTTCATCCCACAATGGCGGAAACAGATCACCATCATGATGCATGCTCTATGTGGTGGATTGTTTCCTCTTCCTGTTGAAGCAGCAGAAACTTGCATCTTAGTGGCAAACTGTTTGGGAACAAACTGAAGAGCAGAAATAGAGAGAATGACCATCCATGTAAGATTTGGCATTCATTGAGAAGTTTCCAGACATCATCAAGTGGGAGATTGTGAAGAAGCTTCAGGAGTCGTGGTCTGTAGAGGTTCACAAAGACAAGAAGGGAAAGAGTTGGAATTTGTTCGTGGATGCTCAACAGCAAGATACATGGGATGCTTGGTGCACTGATAATCTTCTATTTGTTCAATTAGCAACCCACTAGAAGTTGGTAGACAGAGTGTTTTTCACAACATACACTGTTGAAACCCTCAGAAGCTGGCATTATTATAATGACGCAACAACAATCCTAAGAAGAATGAGTTTTGATACTTTCAGAACAGAATATCTTTCTCTCTGTAGTGGTTTGAAAGCTGAATTCAAAGATGTTAAAAAGAAGGAAGTAGAGGAGATGTTGGCCAGAGAATCTATCAGAGACTGAAGCCCACTCTGACACTATCCTGTTGAGTCCAGACCAACTAGTTCAAGTCAACCCCCTGATGAATGACGCAATAAAGAGGCAAGCATTGGAACGAGTCCAGAGGTACGTGAGAAGAGAGAAGGAAAAAATAAAAGCTGAGAATGAGCTCGCAACAGAAGCCTCCTTTGACGCCCTAAAAGCACTCTTTACAAAAGTCCCCATGGTGACTCAAGGTTCCCTTCCTAGTCAAATTCGTCCTGGAAATATTGATGAGACAGGCCAGCAAATGTAGTCCCATTGCCAGTTTTTAAGGGAGAATACAATGAAGACCCTGATCTTCATGTAGCAAAATTCATGGTAGCATGTGTGGATAACAATGCAAGAACCCCTAAGCATTGGTTAGCAATCTCCCCGCCACTTTCAAGGGCGCGGCATTTCAGTGGTATGAGAGACAAGCAGCAGGAAATTTTGGTACATGGGACGAGCTAAAGTTGGCCTTCCTCACTAAATTCAAGCATGAATGTTGTGAAGAGCGGATGCAAGAGGAATTCATGAATTTAAGTCAGTCCTCTAGAGAAAGAGTAGAAGCTTATGTCTCGTGAATGGAATCCATCCTGAAGAGATGGACTAACCATCATTTGGATGAAGGTATCCAGAAAGGAGTGTTTCTCAGGGGGCTACAACCAGAAGTTTACAAGTTCGTAGAACTGAGAAGACCAGTCAATTTGCAAGCTGTAGTGGAAGGTGTAAGATTGTATGATGAAGTTGAAGCAAGGCTATCAATGACTCCAGGAAGGGGAGTCTTACCTCCTCCTATGCCTAGAATGGTATACCCACCAAATGCAGTCCTAGGGACAGTTTTCTACCCCTATCCCCAGATGCAAACAGTGCCGCAATATAGTGCACCTAATCCAGTGTGGTCACCACAGACCCAGGGACAGTTTCCTACTCCTATCCCCAAATGCAAACAGTGCCGCAGTATAGTGCACCTAATCCAGTGTGGTCATCGCAGACGATAGTGCCTCAAATGATGGTTCAACCACAACAATAGTGGCCTCAAACAGTTCCTCCAATGGCGAATCAACAACAATGGAATCCTACCAACTGGAATCAACAACCCCAAGTCTCAACAGGATCTCTGAATCAGAGCCAGAGCAGAGGACCTTTTGGATCTAACCAACCAGTGTATGCAGTAATTACAGATACTTCCCAAAATCCCACAACAAGCACTTCAGGAGGTGAAAATCTGAAGGACTATTTATCTAACTCATTTGCAAGTATCAAGAAAGAGCTTCTAGATGTGATTACGAGCAGTTACAGACACTGAAGGTGAATACCGCCAATATATCCACTCCTGCAGGAGTTGGAAGAGATGTGATGCGCTCTAATACATGGTGTGGGAAGTGTCATCAAGCGGGACATTTAGCCACTGAATGTACCCAAAAACCAAACATTCTTGGAGCCTTCTGTTCCTACTGTTTGTGGAAAAAACATATAGAGGATATTTGCTCTCTAAAAGAGATGCATGAACAAAGACAAAAGGATGAAAATGCAAGATTCAACTTGCTAGAATCCAAAATGACAACACAGGATATTGGACTCAAGCCTAGAGAGTTTGGTCCTAATTTCGGTCCAAGGAGGTTTCCCTCTCAAAGTTACACAAGACAACAGTCTGGCGGTGGTCAGAGATCAGAGGTGGAATGTTATAGGTGTGGAGAAAAGGGACATATCTCCCCAAATTTTCCAAACCCTAGACGATCTATGGATTACAAGCCCTTATGCAGCCGATGCAAAGGAGAAGGCCACACTGCAAAGGACTATCCCAGTCTAGCCCCTATAATGGCCAATGCCATTGATAGCCAACATAAGGTACAAGAGCATGCTTCCAATTTGGTAGAGTTGGAAGTTGCTGCTGTTACGCGCACCAGGAGGAAGGAACTAGTGGTTCAAAATGGAAATGACTCTCCTGCCAAGACTGTGAAGTTCAACCTACCTACAGAGGGACAGAGCGGTACAGAACAGAACAGTACAGTACAGAGCACTACAATGCCACAGAGGGATACAAAGATAGTCCTAAAGACAGGACCAGAGGCCCAATAGATAAATGATACAGAAGTACTTCAAGAAATAGAAGAAGTGCCAATGCAGCAATTGTTAGCAGAAAAAGGAAAGATGAAAATGGGTGTAGCCCCATTTCCCAACCGGCTGGAGAAGCCTGTGGATCCTATTAAAGATTATGACTTGTTCAAAGACCTAGACACTTTTAAAACAAACTTAACATTCTGATAGTTGCTGATGCTGTCTCCCAGCTATCAAAAGAGATTCAAAAGCATCTTGACAAGAAGACGTGGACTAAGGATCGCTCCTTCAACAGCAACCAAGACCAATAAGGCCCCGGAGCCTATAAAGGAAGTAGATGTGGCTAATGCCTTCCTAGATCCTGGAACCCCATAGATTAGTGTATGGATAGAAGGATGCTTCATTTCATATGCATTGATTGATAGAGGTTCATCAGTAAACATAATGACAGATGTCACAATGAAGGACTTAGGGTTGCAAGAAATTCAACCTACACAGTGGCTTATCACATTGGCAGACCAAAGCAGAGTCAAACTGTTGGGCATCCTCCCATATGTAAAAACAACCCTTGTAGGAAGAGACTATTGGCTGACATTTTGGTGGTCAAACCAAATTCTTATGGAACTTCATACCCTCTGCTGTTGGGAAGACCTTGGCTTTTTGAAGCAACAGCCAGGACGGACTGGTTCAAAGGAACCCTAACCCTAGGCAGAGGACCCAACAAAGCGGTGTTAAAGCTGTATGGATCGCAAAAAGGCAATGGATCCATATCCATTGAAGTCATAACTTACTCCTCTAACGAGGCAATAGATGGTACATCAGGAGATGAAGAAGCTGTTAAGCAAATCTTTCCTAAGAAAACAGAGGCACAATCCCTAACAGTGGGCATAAGCCAACTGCCACGGGATGTAAAATCCTTGTCCATGGGAGAATATCTCTTGTCTCAATTAGAATTAACTTCTAAAATCACCTCTGACAGTGAAAAAGAAGCATGGATGTACTGTTCTCCCTGTTATATGACAGTCGCAGAGACAGTACATCTACAGAACAAAGACAGTACAGAGGCAGAGTAGATACAGAGCAGCTATAGAACAGAGATAGAGCGGATATAGAGACAGTTACAGAGACAGTAACAGATACAGAGCCAGAACCAGAGGCAGAAGTAGAGTCAGAACTAGTGACAGAAGCAGAAGCACATGCAGAGGTAGAAGATCTGTTCTTCTCCTACAGAGCCTCTACAGAAGCAGAGACAGAGCTTCCAGAGGATGAGGATGAAAATAATGAGGAAGAAAATGAAGTAGGCTATGAAAGTGCAGATGAGGAATTCCCTCTGATAGAGGATGATCTGGTTGATGTCCCTATAGAGACCTCAGAGGTTGAATATCTTAGGGTACTGGAAGGAATGACCATGGTGCCGTTTGGGTTGATCAATGGACCACAAAGTCTGCGGAATCTGTATAAGCAATGGATTAAAAGCATAAAAATTAAGTTCACCAGTGGCTCCTATCGTCCTGACTGTTTTGTCCAAAGAAAATATGATGATGATGTCCCTTGCCAACAAAAGCCCAAGCCCTTAAAGCCACGACCTCTAGCATGTCCGTGCTATGTGACATTCCTGGACGCATCCTCTGAAGATGAAACCTTGAGTCCTGAAGAGGTCACCACTCAAACAAAAGCAAACAAAGCTCTAATATCCTTCCAGCAACCTAAACAGACAAATGAGTCATCTGTTCAGAAGGAGGACACTGGTTCTAGTGGGACATCAAACGAGGATACGACTCTTGAAGGAGACCTCTACCCAGAAGTAATCTGTGGGACATTTATCCGCGAAGTGGAAGGTGAAAGACAAGTAGCGTTCGCGGATGCTGAGGGTACTGAACGTCACCTGAAAGTGGGTCTCAATCTTCCAGAAGAAGAACTGGTGGTCTTGTGAGACCTACTCAAAGAGAACTTAGATGTGTTTGCTTGGTCCTACAAAGACCTAAAGGGGATTGATCCCATAGTATGCCAACATCACATTGACCTAGAGCCTAATGCCAAACCTGTAAGGCAAAGACAAAGGCGTACGAATCCTAATTATTCTGCTCTGGTGAAAACCGAACTATTGAAACTTCTTGAAGCAGAGTTCATTTATCCCGTGGCTAACAGTGAATGGGTTTCGCCCATTGTGGTAGTACCCAAGAAGTACGGGAAACTTCGAATATGTGTTGACTTTCGAAAGCTCAATTCAAAGACAAAGAAGAATCATTTCCCTATCCCTTTTACAGACCAACTGTTGGACACACTAGCAGGCCATGAGTTGTATTCCCTCTTGGATGGATTTAGCGGATATAGCCAGGTCCAAATAGCAAAAGAGGAACAATCTAAAACAACCTTCACCACAGAATGGGGGACCTATGCCTACAAAGTGATGCCATTCAGACTCTGTAATGCTCTTGCCACCTTCCAACAAGTAATGATGGTTGCCTTCCAGAATCATCTTCATGATTTTATTGAGGTGTATCTTGATGACTTCTGTGTCTATAGTTTGATCCGTGAGCACTGGGGACACCTAGAGTTGGTAAGTGATAGAGGTACTCATTTCCTTAACAAAATCATGGAGGAGCTGACAGAACTATATAAGATCCGCCATCGTAAGTCCACTCCCTATTACCCGAGAGCCAATGGCCAAGTTGAAGTCACCAATCGCATCCTTTGCTAAATTCTGACAAGAATGATTGCCGCACATCGTCGCGACTGGGACGATTGACTTACAGAGGCCCTCTGGGCGTACAGAACCTCCCATAAGGCAGCTACAGGACAGACCTCTTTCCAGCTAGTGTATGGTACAGAAGCTGTCTTCCCTGTTGAGCTAGAATTGCCCTCCTTGCGAGTGGTAGTTAAAGAACGCTTGGGAGATAATGAGTCACTGCAACACCGTCTCCTGCACTTAGAATGCTTGGATGAGATCCGACGGATGGCCCTACAGTGCATGGAAACCACTCAAGCGCGATGCAAGGCCTATCATGACAGTTTCATTAAGCACAAGGAGTTCAAAGAAGGCAATCTTATTTTAGCCTATGATTCGAGATTAGGCAAGTTTCCTGGCAAGCTCCAACAACGGTGGATGGGCCCGTACAAGGTACTGGCCATCAATCCTAATGGCTCTGTTCAAGTGCAGACTGTTGATGCCTCTGATGATACTTTTTTGATTAATGGATATCTCCTGAAGAAGTACTTCCCTCCTTGGGGATCTTGACAATCACAGTCGACCTACCCTCTCCCTTTTGGGCGTCGCACTGTCCTTCTTGTTGTGCTTCTGATAGCCATGATGATTCTCCTCATGAGGCAGTCTCGTTTTGCTATCCCCTCGTAGAAACATCTCAATCCGACATTATTCTCTTCTCGTCTGATCCAACAACGGTGGCGAGGTTGGTCCTGACATATGGTATTTCTACCATTCTTTTTCTTAAGAAAAAAAAAACACAAAAAAAGAAATAAAAAGAGACAAAAAAAGAGAAAGGAAAAAGAAAAGAAAAACAAACAAACAAAACAAACGAAAATGTTATGAGAGAAAATGAAGAAATTCCTTGTCATAACAAGCCTTGTTCCAAGAAAAGGTGGAAACACCCTTGGGCGGGAAGCTGACTGTGGAAAAGGTGGTAATACCCCGTAGTTCAGGATAGCTGACTCACCAGCATAACCTCTTCAGCAAGCAATTTGAAGCCACCTCCCTTAGTGCACTGTCTCTACAATATCAGTCCGTCTGTCCTTCTTAACAGACGCATTTTCTTACAAATCATTGATGTATGCGATTTGTAGGCTGCCTCCCTGGGTCTGCCTCCTCCTGAAGATCCTGATGACAACAATAGCCGACATGATCTTCGTCACCAACACCTTGAGTGATGTGAGCTTTCATCCTAATAGGATGGGGATGTGAGCATGGGCTGCCCTCTGTATCTATCAGAGAGTGAGACAAAGGGTGGGGTGAGTGACCAGTCTTTCCCTTTAAATCAAATGAAAGGTGAGAAGTGTGAATGGAGTGTTGGACGCATGGGATGGGCTTCTCAATGCACAAAGCATGATCTGTTCCTGTGCACTGCACCATAAGGCTCCCTGGCATTCCTTCTTACACTATATGCCGGCATTGAGCGAGATGCACAATTGCACCAGCGAATGCGCACAAGGCATATAACCTTTGCACAAGTGACCATGAGGATTACATCAACGGGTTTCAAGACATGGCTGCCCTCTATATCTTTCAACAGAGCGTGAGACAAAGGGTGGGCTAGTGTGATTGGAGTTTCTTCAATCAATTACTGAGAGGCGAGGATTGAGGGATGTTACGACCTTTGGAGTCAGGTACGTTCCCATTTTCCTATGCACCCACGGGCTGGGTTTCTGCCATCAGCACAGGACACATCACTTTGTTCTATACACTGCCCTATAAGGCTCCCTTGCCTTTCTTCTTGCACCTATGCTAGATAGGTTGAATGCACCGATGCACCATCAATTGTGCACCCTGGCATACTCCCTCTACACCATTTCTTTGTCGATTCCTAAACCGAGTGTGAGCTATGGGTTTCATCATGATTTTCTCGAGTGATATTAGTCATGGGGTGAGTGACTGCTCTTTCATTCCATATGAGTGATTGTGAGTTGAGTGTAATATCCCTCACCATCGACAAATTTCTTGCGATTCCTTCAACCATCTACCTCCTTGGGTGCTACCGCGTGGTCCTTGCCACGAAGGATGTGTGCTGTGAAGATACCTTGGTACCTCCTGCAGCCGACAACGACAGTGGACGTGCCATCGACAGTCAACCTTGATTCTCGACAATATGGGCCAAGTTTTTCTAACCCTACACCTTCTGTTGTCAGTGACGGTCATGTTTTAAGTGTGGGGACATTAGTAGTTGGTCTGTTGTGTGGTACTAGGTCCATGTTGCTCGGTCAACCCTATCCGTTAAGGTTTTAAGTGTGGGGACGCGTCCCTGCGCGTCTACATTGCATACCCCTCTACATTTGCCTTAACCTGATAATGCATCTATGCCTGCCCTACTTTTACCCTAATGGGGTCCCTTCCCCATCCACCCGTCCATTTTCAACCCACCCTTGGGGCCATTCCCTTGCAGTTTTCCTTCATTCCCTGATTTTGCTGTCCTTCCATGTGAACGCACCCTACATTCACTAAAATTCCAATCCAAACTTATAGCCCTATTTATCCCTTTGAATGACCATTTTTCCCTTTTACCGATCCTTGTTCTGACAAACGGTTCTAAAGTTATTAATTTTTGAAGTATTTTACGTAACTTGGTCGGTTTTCCATCTACACGCACCTTTATTGCTTCGGAATGGTGATCTGACGTGATAGCCCTGACCTACACCTTCCCCATGACACTTTTCCTTTTTACTCCCTATCATTTCGATGCACGGTTCATCTGTTATTAAATTTTACGGGTTTTCGGGGCCATTTTTGTGCATCTTTTTCATATTTTTCCATGTGAACATGTCGTATTTTCATCAAAATTCCCATTTGATGTGACGGCCATGTTCTGTCCACCTTTCCCCACATTTTTCCTTCTTTCTCCCCCTATTTTGCATGCCGAATTTTTAGTTATTACTTTTTCCATGTGTTTTCGGGTCCATTTTTCGTGTTTTTTGCATGTGCACCCCTCCTAATTCCCACGGAACTTAGTTTTGATGTGCCAGCCTTGTGCAACCCCTTCCCTCGCACATTTTTCCTTTTTTCTACCCTCTGTTTCGGTGAATCGATTTTTTGTTATTAATTTCCGACCTCGTTTTCGTGTGTCATTTTTCTGTTTTTCCCATGTGAACACCCTCATTTTCCTCCGGACACCCCATCTTACTTTTCCATCATTTTTCCCTCCTCTCTCGGCCCATTTTTTCTTTTTACGAATTTTCATTTTGATGAACGATTTATGAGTTATTAATTTTTCTTTGTTTTTCGTGTTCTCGCGTGCCTTGCCTTGCGCGTGAACGCATGTGTTTTTGTTTTTTCGTATCTCGAGATGCCCCGTCGCGTCCGCGACTTGGGTGTCGACGTCCCCGCCCCGTCGGGTCCCACCAACGCAATTTTTTTTTTACCCCCACCCTGCGCACGCACGCAGGACGGCGCTGTGGCACCTTTCCCTCTCTTTTCTTTCTCCATTAATTAATTCATTAATTAATTACTTTTATTTTTTGAAAAAAACCAAAGGGAACTTCCCCGCGTCCCAACCAACCCCCCTCTCTCTCTCTTCTTCTTCTTCTTCTTCTTCTTCTTTCTCTCTCCTACTCCTCTTTCTCTCTCCCCGACCCTCCCCCACCATCTCCCCCCACCCTGTCCCCTCCTTCCCACCCTCCCTCCTTCAACCGTCCCTTTCCCTACCCCCATCTCGTTCTTTCCCTCTCTTTCCCTCCCTCTCTTCTCTCTCTCTCCTCCCTCCACCATTCCTTCTTCTTCAACCTTCTTGGCCTCCTTCCTGCAGCAGCGGCCCTCATCTTCACGGTGCCCCTCTCCCCGCTCGGTCTCTCCGTCTCCCGCCCGCGTCGCCCTGGCTCTGCCACCTCCTCTCCTCCACCTCCCACCGCTCCTCCGCTCCGTGCTGCCGCCCTCACCGCCTCCTCCCCCGCCCCCCCCCAGTCCTCCTCCTCCTCCTCCTCCTCTAACTGTTACTAAGGTTAGTTAAACTAACCTTCATTAACTTCACTAACCTTCATTAAGTTAATTAATCTTCATTCAGTTGAATTAACTTTAATTAAGTTAACTAACTTTAATTTGGTTAGTTAACTCTAGGTTAGTTACACTAACCCTACTTAGGTTAGTTAACTCTAGGTTAGTTACACTAACCCTACTTAGGTTAGTTAACTCTAGGTTAGTTACCCTAAACCTACTTAGGTTAGTTAACCCTAGGTTAGTTCACCTAACCTTAGTTCAGTTAGCTAACCCTAGTCTCCTTAACCTACCCTTAATCTAACTAACCCCCCTTAGGTTAGTCCCCACCTTAATCTAACTAACCCTAGGTTAGTTAGTCCAACCTAGGTTAGTTAGAATCTGACTTAGCCTACCTAACTATCTTAGATTAACCCAGACTAACCTGACCTGCCTTAACTTAGCTTACTTAACTGACCTAGACTAACCAAGACTAACCTAGTCCCCCTTGACTAACCTGACTTGACTTAGTCTGACTTACCTGATTTACCCAGACTAATAGGACTTAGCTGACTTAATTTGACCTTACTTACCCAACTAACCTTATTTTCCTGATTTAATTGATTTAATTAATTTATATATTCATTTCCTCTCAGAATTTTTTTAAAAAATTTTCTAAAAATTTCCTTAGATTTTTGCAAATTTTTAGAAATTTGTCACGTGAAAATTTCCACCTCTAAAATTACAAAAAAATTAAATATTTGACCATTTATTCCCAATTACCTTAAAAATACAGAAAAGTCATTTAAAATTAGTAAAAAATATAGAAAAAAATTTATTTTAACCCAAAAAAAAACAAAACAAAACAGATTAAACATAAAAATCCAAATCTTATTTTCCTAACATTAATTCTGGATATTTCCTAAATGGCTGCAATTTTATTTTTCCTTTATCACACATCCATATGTAATTATTATTCCTTTTGATTTTGAACAAAAAAAAACCAATAACACAAATAAACAACCACCTACAATTTCTTAAAAAACACAAACATACAAACATACATAACTTAAACAACCACACATAATAAAATAAATTAACCAAACCACATTATAAAACCCACACAAAGCCCCCTAAAATACCACACAAATAAATATATAAAAAACTTTGTAATAAAAATGAACCAACCGTCACAAGAGCACGCGCTGGCAAAAAAGCACTCCGCATCACTCTTAATTTTTAATTAAGGAATTTGCATTTAGAGACCCAGTCTGGGCATCGTAGTTCGGGTTGCGCTAAAGCACCGTTTCAACTTAATAAATTTGTAATTAAAATTTTAAGAAGGAACCGCCGTTTTCTAATTAAGGTTTATCACCTAATAAAATGTCACCCATTGTTAATAATTTATTAACATGAACCCTTCATTAAAGTAATTCCCCCTCACTGCACTTCTTTTCCCCCTTTTTAATAAACTCGCTTCGTGGGATGGGCATGTAAAAGTCTATTAGTTGACACTGATGGTCAAGGTTATGGTCCCGTCTTGATGTACATTTTTATGGTATTTTGATTTGTCCATATGTTACGATTATGGGTACGTTGTGTAGTTTTTTTTCTTTATTGCCTGATACGGGAATTTGGGTGCTTGAATGTTGCATCTCATGAAGCTTTCGGTCACAGTTGTGTCTGGGGTGGTACTTGGGTTAGTTACGTCTATGTTTGTATGAGTGTCCTTCTTTTTGGATTGATTCCTTTTTTATAGCCCTTTGGTTGTTTTGCAAGCATTCTTTGTGACTGTCTGTGTTGTGGTGTGTGTGTTTACCATCTGAATGGCGCCCCACGCTCCTCCCCTATTTAGTATGTCCCACTGGTCATTAGGGATTACTCTTCTCTACTCACTTTTGAGCCTCTCACGAAGGCGGGACTCGCGACTTTCGTGGTTGCCTCCTTTCCCTTGATTCTAGAGGATCCATCCATGTGTGATGAGTTCCTAGCCTCATACAGTAAGAAGTCGGGACTAGTCCATGGTACTTCCATGACTTTGACATCTCAAGGGTTAGGAAAGGCTCTATCTCTTCCCTACAAAGGTAAACCCTTTGTTACAGCTCGCCAGCTCTTCTCTAACGATGAGATTTTGAAGTTGTTACAAAAACAGACCAAGGAAATTCTTGATGTCAAGAAGGTAATCAACACTTCATGAGTCTCCTTTTCCATGATCACTGATCCTGTGTGGAAGTTGATCTGCCAGTTCCTCCAAGACAGGTTTATACCTGCAAAAATGCCATCCCATTACTTGTCCAAAGATCTCTTTACAGCTTCATGGATGGTGTTAAAAGGAGTAGCTATTGATTGGAGCACTTACCTACTCATCAAGATGGATCAACATTTCGTTAAAGTAACTAGGGGCAATGTTACCAATGTCACCTATGGATCCTACTTGTCTTCCTTCTTGACCTATTCAAGTTTAAAGAAAAGTGTGCCTCCACATCCTCCATCTGATCCAGTATCTCCCCCTCCACCTTCAGATGAGTCCGAACCAATTGATATAGAGGATCTGGATTCTCCTCCTCCCTTGGTCATACAGCGCAAACTCTTGAAGCGGGTGGCAGATAAAGCTCCTTCAGTTCTTTCTTCCGTGACAATTCCTGCTACATCTGACAGTGATCTCCCTGCTTATCTCACATGTAATAACCTATTCAGAGCATATCGAGAAGGTTCCTTGGACATATCAGTCCCTTCACTGAATAGTCTAGTATCGGGAGATGCCATTCCATTCCTATGTAAAGATATTCAGAGTTCAATCAAACTGTCAGTGACAGCCTGTGTTCAATAGCTGTATGCTTCCTTTTATGAAGAACTGATGCAGTCTAAAGACCAGTTGCATAAGGCAACATCCGAGTTAGCCTCTGCTAAGGTCACACTGTCCGATCTGTTTAAGCAGATGGAGCAACAAACCCAACTGATTGAAACCCAAAGAGATGAGATATCTTCTTTGAAGATTCAGTTAACAGAGGCTCAATTAGAGGTCACTAGAATCTCAGAGGAGAAGGAGAGGATGTCCAAAGAAGCGCACGAGTTTCAAACTCTCTAAGATGTAAAACTCTCAGCCTTGAAAACTGCTAATGACACAGTGGAATCACAAGCTTCCCAAATCAAACAGTTGCAAGACCAACTGGCAAAGTCACGGTCTGTTCCTCCAAGCCCTAATGTTCCACTGATTCCTTCTCTCTCACAGCAAGACTTGGCAGTTCTTCAGAGATAGGCTACCTTGTGTCCTCTCTTCCAAGATAAAGTGGAACAATTGCAATCTAGGATGGATCTGCTATGGTCTACATTTGAACATTTCCAGGAATATGTTCCTCCGGACCATTCTTTCTTTGTCCACTATCAATTGCACAAGTTGGCCTTTTACATGAAGCTTTAAACGATGGATCTTCCTCTTCCAGAGGATGGTTAGAGTGGGGCTTGGTCTCTGGAGTTGCTGACAGAAGTGGTCCGTATGGTGTTTGAAGATTCTGTCACGAGATAGATACCATGTTGCTATCATATATGTTTCTACAGGGAGACTTGTTGATTCTAGATGAAGTGGATATGGCCTGGTATGTGGGAGATGTGGTTTTACAAGCTGTTTTGTATGTCAACTATTTGGAGTTGCAAATAGATGACATGTTCCAGAGTTGCTCCTCCAAAGTGGCTACTTGGCTTGATAATTCTTGGCACTCCATGATTGATTCTGTGGTCCTGAATCAACGATAGAATACAGCTTCTACCTATGTACAGAGCACTAACCAACTAAGGGTGGATCTCTTAGCTTACCTTTCCAAAAATAATCCATTTGATTCCATTTTTTTTAATGCCTATCAGAGAAGATCTATCTTAGGTCTCTCTGTTCCTAGCCTATTGTATTACCAACAAATGGCTCACTGTTATGATATGTATCTTTCCCTCTATCAAACCAATTCAACAGTCATCTTACCCCTTCTTTTCCAACCTCAATATTTTCCTCAAATTCCCATATTTACATACTGCTCTTTTATCGAAGATAGAGTATTTTCCCCTTCTCCACCATGTCCTTCTCCATCCATTCATATACCTTCTACCTTTCCTATTTATCAATTAACACCCTTCCTAAGTGATTCCTTAAAATTTTCAACCACTCTTTCTTTAACCTATTCCTCCTTTTATGATTTTGCCTACCCATCTCTTCGTCCACTTTTACTTATTCCACTTCCATCTCCTGCCAATTCTATCTCTCAACCCCCTCAGTTGGTTAGTGAATATAAAGGGTTTGATCAGCAGATTCCCAAAAGAAGAGGATGGAGCTCGAGTGATTCTCTTACAGGACCTCAGATAAATTGGCAAATTATTCTAGGAGATTGGAAAACTGCCAGTCAAGCATACCAGAACTACCTTCATTTTGCTCACAAATATTCACAATCTCTGGATCCTTCGGTGAGATTGACAACTCATTTTGCTTTGTATCTAGCATACATGCATAGGCATTCCCATAATGATCAAAAGGCCATTCCAAAACTTTGTATGAATGTCAATGTGAACATTTACTCCCACCAGTTGGATGTCTTGTATTTTCATGCCCTATGTCTCCCTAGCAAATACCTTGTCTTGCTAGAAAGGATGTGCTACTTGCAGTTTTTTCAAAATCCTCCAAAGACATTTGTAGATGAATCCTTCTCCATGGATTGCTTACAAATCTACCAAGCCTTCAAAAGGGATCATCTTCATTGATGCCTTTGCAATGTATTTTGGAAGATTCTTAATGATATATCTCTTTTTGGAGGTGACATTCAGATGGTTGTGTTAGTGTTTGTGTATGTGTTGTCTTAATTGTATGTGATGAGTTCATGTTGATTGCGAATACTTGTTCGAGAGCTCTTTTCAAAAGATTGCTGGTGGATGAAAAGCCTATGGTGAAAAGCTGAAGAGAATCTCTTATATCCTTTACAAATTTGTTATGACTTTTAAATGATTAATCAGATGAGTTAATGAATAATGGAAGTTTTCCTTTAGTAGTTTTTTCTATTAGATACAGGTGATAAGTTGGGGTCGTGGGTTAGCAAGATTATTGAAGATTCTCTGGAAGTTAGTGAACTTATATTCTTCTTTTCCTTAGGTCGTGAGGATGCTTCCTTTCTAAGTGTGGGGATATGTTGAGAGTGGAAAAAGACTGAATTTTTGATTGATTTTTGTTGTTTTTGAGGACTGAATGATTGATTTTTGATGGATTTAGAGTGATGTACGGTTGTTAATGGAAGTATTTGAGAATGTTTTGGATGATATAGATTATGTTTTAGAAGTTTATGATGATTCTCAGTGGAGATATGAGGTTCTGTGATGTTCTGATAGCTTCTGATTGGTTCTATATACCTTCTATATAGCTTCTGTTTTGTTCTGATTGTCTTATGTATGAAGCATGGATTGATGATTGATGAAGATTGAGATCTTTTGAAAGCTTATTGAATAGTTTTTTATAGTTTGGAATGGTTTGAATATGAGTTATGAGGTTTTTATGACCTTCTGTAACCTTCTATAGACCCTCTGTAGAGCTTCTGTCTCTGCTCTGTCTCTGTATTGTAACTGTATTGTAGCTGTTCTGGTGATGTACTGTGACTGTTATGTAGACCTTCTGTAGGTGTTCTATAGAATGTATGCGTGACTTTGGAAAAGTTTTATAACCTTTGGAAAGGATGAATCTAAGTTCAAAAGAGCTAAAACAAGTGGAAGAAACAACTGTTGAAGATTGAAGAGAAGACTAAGTGATAGTGATAGTAGTGAGTTGTGAAAAGACACTGTAGTGGCTCTGGTGACTCTTCATATCGGATATACCTCTTGGGAGGTGCATCCACGACCTAAGAAGGATTATTGAGGGTTATTATGAGAGCATTGTAGTGAGGATATGATGTACTATTGATAGAGATAGAGAGAGAGAGCTAGAGATAGTCAATTCTATCAAAACATTGTAATTGTATATGAAAGATTGAGAGAGAGAACTATGAAGACATTGAAGATGAATAATATGTGATTGATTTCCATTCAAAGATGGTGTATTCCTTTGTGTTCTTTGTTATATTGAAGAATTTTATGAAGATGTTGAAGAATATGGTTGATTCTGTCAAATCCATGGGAGATATATACTATGATGCTACGTGAAGAATTTGCTATTTTGTTTATTTTGATGATGAAAAGAATGAAATAAAAGTTTGTTGATGTTACAAGATAGATTTTCTTGCAAGAGAATTCCCTTTTCCTTGGTGTTCCTCTTGGGGCTCCACGATTCTAGGTGGTCCGATTGGGGTATGTCTGATCAGACAAGGCTGTTGGTCCAATTCTATGGTCCGATCATTGTGACCAGATGGGTCGAGCGTCCGATTGGACGGGTTGTGTGTCCGATTATGGGTTTTCTGATTCTTCAAAATTCGACAGGACATCTGATTGGAACCAGATGGGTTTGTCCAAGTGGTCCAATTTTGGGAATCAGACAGTTCGGTCCGATTCTGGGAATCGAACGGGTCACTTGGTCCAATTCTAGGAATCAAACACTATGGGGGGCATCCGATTCCGTCAGCCAAAACATGTGTTGATCACTTAATATCCAAATGTAGATGTTACTATTGTCAAGATTGTGGGAGAGAAGGAAGGAGTCTCACTTGTAGCTTTCTTGCTTGCACAATGGGGGAATACACACACAGGTGGAGACTGAAAATAGTTTTCCTCTTCTTAGTTGTGTAAGCCAACAAAGAACTCTAGTACATAAAAATAGAAGAACCCTATATATGGGTCTCAAACCAAACTCAACTAACTAAGTTGGCATACTAACTGAGCCACGAACTAGAGTAGATAAGGATAGATGTCATCTAGCTATTATTCATGGGCGGTGTACCAACCGCATCTGCAAACTGACAAGTCGGTGACATAAATGCACAACGGTCACCCTGGCATATCACAAGTGAAGATCGATATCTCAACACTCCCCCTTGAGCTCAATCCCAATTCCTGCACACCAAGCAGGTCTCTGAACTTGCGCAGCTTCTCTACGCCCAATGCCTTCGTAAATATGTCAGCTACCTTATCCTCTGTGCTGACATAAACTAGATCAATAAGACCTAGTAAAACCCTCTCCCGCACATAGTGATAATTGTTGAGTGTTGAAATGACTTGTTTTTTGGCTGATTTTTGTTGTTTTTGAGAGCTGAATGGTTGATTTTATGAGATGATTGATTGGTTTGGAAGTGGTTTGAGAATGTTTTGGATGATATTGATTGTGTTTTGGATGATAGATTCTGAATGGTTCTGTATACCTTCTGTTTTGCTCTGTTTTGCTCTGTAATGTTCTGATTGTCTTCTGTAAAGAGGGATGGAGTATTGATTGATGAAGATTGAGATATTGTGAAAGTTTATTAAATGGTTTGTGAGAGTTTGGAATGGTTTGAGAGTGAGTTATGTAGTTTTGATAACCTTCTGTAGGTCTTCTGTAGAGCTTCTGCTTCTGTTCTGTTTCTGTTCTGGTACTGTTCTGTGACTGTTCTGTATGCTTCTGTAAGTGTTTTGTGGAATGTATGTGTGACTTTGGGAAAGTTTTCTAACCTTGGAAAGAGGTGAATACAAGTGCAAAAGAGCTGAAAGAAGTGAAAGAAGTAGCTGCTGAAGACTCAAGAGAAGACTAGAGTGAAGTGACAGTAGTGAGCTATGAAAAGACACTGTAGTGGCTCTGGTGACTCTTCATATCAGACATACCTCTTGGGAGGGGTATCCACGACCTAAGAGTGATTATTGAGAGTGATTTTTTGAGAGATTGTAGTGAGGATATGATGTATTATTGATGGAGAGAGAGAGAGAGAGTCAGAGATAGCCAATTCTACTCAAATAGAGTGATTGTATATGAGAGATTGAGAGAGAAGACTATGAAGATATTGAAGATGAATACTATGTGATGTATTTCCATTTCAAAGATGGTGTATTCCTTGGCTTTCTTTGTTCTATTGATGGATTTTGTGAAGATGTTGAAGAATATGGTTGATTCTATTAAATCCGTGGGAGATCTACATGATGCTGTATGAAGATTTGTTGTGCCTGGTGTTCTTTTCTTCATTGTGATCATATGAAACATGATAAACAAGCTTGTTGATGTTACAAGATAGATTTTCTTGCAAGAGAATTCCCTTTTCCTTGGTGTTCCTCTCGGGGCTCCATGTTTTTGGTGCACAGCCGGGGAAACTTGCCATCAACAAGCACCAGAAGAGGCTGAAAATGAAGGAAATGGCATTGCCAAGAAGAGAAGAATTCAATGGATGATTGTAAAGTTCCTTCTTCCACTGAAGAGTTGGAATTCCTCATAATCAAAGCCACTTTCCACAAGAAGTTCATCCCACAATGGCGGAAACACATCACCATCATGATGCATGCTCTATGTGGTGGACAGTTTCCTCTTCCTATTGAAGCAGCAGAAACTTGCATCTTGGTGGCAAACTGTTTGGGAACGAACTAAAGAGCAGAAACAGAGAGAATGACCATCCATGGAAGATTTGGCATTCATTGAGAAGTTTCCAGATAACATCAAGTGGGAGATTGTGAAGAAGCTTTAGGAGTCTTGGTCTGTAGAGGTTCACAGAGACAAGAAGGAAAAGAGTTGGAATTTGTTCATGGACGCTCAACAGCAAGATACATGGGATGCTTGGTGTACTGACAATCTCCTATTTGTTCAATTAGCAACCCACTGGAAGTTAGTAGACAGAGTGTTTTTCACAACGTACACTATTGAAACCATCAGAAGCTGGCATTATTATGATGATGGCACCACCACTATGCTCAGACGTATGCATTTTGACACCTTCAGAACCGAATACCTTCCTCTGTGCAGTGGCATGAAAGCAGAATTCAGGGACGTTGAAAAGAAAGAAGTAGAAGAAATGTTGGCAAGAGAGTCCTCCAGAGACTGAAGCTTTCTGTTAACCCTCTGTGGAGCACTAACAACATAGTGGAGCCAACCCCCTGATGAATGACGCAATAAAAAGGCAAGCGTTAGAACGAGTCCAGAGGTACGTGAGAAGAGAGAAAGCAAGAATCAGAGCCGAGAGCAAGCTCGCAGGAGAAGCCGCCTTTGACGCCCTTGTGGAACTCTTTACAGAAGTCCCAATGGCACATCAAGCCCTTCCTCCTCCTGCTGGAGGTCCACTTCCAAGCCAGATCTGTCCTGGAAATATTGATGACAGGCCAGCAAATGTAGTCCCATTGCCAATTTTTAAGGGAGAGTACAATGAAGACCCCGATCTTCATGTAGCAGAGTTTATGGTAGCATGTGTGGCTAACAATGCCAAAACCCCTGAGCATTGGTTATTAGCGATATTCCCCGCCACTTTCAAGGGCGCGGCGTTTCAGTGGTATGAGAGACAAGCAGCAGGAACTTTTGGCACATGGGACGACCTGAAGTTGGCCTTCCTCACTAAATTCAGGCGTGAAGGTTTTGAAGAGCGGATGAGAGAGGAATTTATGAACCTAAGTCAGTCCTCTGGAGAAAGAGTAGAAGCTTATGTCTCACGAATGGAATCCATCCTGAAGAGATGGACTAATCATAATCTAGATGATGGCATTCAGAAGGGGGTGTTTCTCAGAGGATTACAACCAGAAGTCCGTAAGTTTGTGGAGCTGCAAAGACCAGCCACCCTGTAAGCTGCAACGGAAGGTGCAAGACTGTACGATGAAGTGGAAGCTAGATTGGCGATGAATACAGGAAGAGGAGTCCTACCTTCTCTGATGCCAGGAATGATGTACCCACCAAATGCAGTTCCAGGGACTGTTCCCTACCCTTATCAACAGATGCCCCCGATATCACAGTACAGTGCACCAAATCCACAGTGGCCACAATCCATGCCTCAAATGATGGCTCAACCACAACAACAATGGTCCCAACCAATTTCCTCAATGCCAAGTCAGCAGCAACAGTGGAATCCTACCAACTGGAACCAACAGCCAACAGTTCAAACAGGAGCACTGAATCAGAACCAGAACAGAGACCCCTCTGTACCAGCCCAATCCGTTTATGCAGTGATTACAAAGACTCCTCAAAACCCTCCTGCCAGTACGTCAGGAGGAGAAAGCTTGAAGGATTATTTATCCAATTCAGTTGCAAACATAAAAAAGGAGTTGATGGATGTGATTACAGAACAACTACAGACGCTGAAAGTGAATACAGCGAGCATATCCAATGTTGCAGGAGCAGGAAGAGATGTGATGCGGTCAAATACTTGGTGTGGTAAGTGTCATCAAGCAGGCCATTTAGCCACTGAATGTACACGAAAACCAACCATCCCTGGAGCCTTCTGTTCCTACTGTTTGCGGAAGAATCATACAGAGGACATTTGCTCTCTGAAGGAGATGCATGATAGGAGAAGGAAGGAAGAAGACGCAAGATTCAACCTGCTGGAATCCAAAATGACAACACAAGATATTGGACCCAAGCCTAGAGAGTTTGGTCCTAATTTCGGACCCAGAAGATTTCCTTCTCAAAGTTACAGAGGAAGACAGTCTGGCGGTGGTCAGAGATCAGAAGTGGAATGTTATAGATGCGGAGAAAAGGGACACATCTCCCCAAATTGTCCAAATCCTCGAAGATCAGTGGATTACAAGCCCTTATGGAGTCGATGCAAAGGAGAAGGCCACACTGCAAAAGACTGTCCAAGTCCAGCCCCAGTGAAAAACAGTGCTACTGATAGTCCAGCCAAGGCCCAAGAGCCTACCTCCAATTTAGTGGAATTGGAAGTTGCTGCCATCACGCGTGCAAAGCAGAAGGAATCACCTACCCAGAAAGAAAATAACCCTCCTGCCAGAATAGTGAAGTTCAGTCTTCCACCAGAAGAACAGAACAGAACAGAGCCTAACAGTGCCGTACAGAGCCCTACAGTGCCACAGAGAGTTATAGAGACAGTTACAGAGACAGGACCAGAGGTCCAGGATACAGAAGAGGAGGAAGTGCCACAAATGAAAGAAGAAGTTCCTGTAATTCCTCTGTTGGAAGAAAGAGGGAAAATGAAAATAGGTGTTGCCCCATTCCCTAACTGGTTAGAGAAGCCAGTGGATCCTATTAAGAAATACGATCTGGTCAGAGATCTAGATACCTTTAAACCAAACCTCACATTTCGACAATTATTGATGTTGTCTCCCAGTTGCCGGAAAAGGTTCAAAAGTATACTGACAAGACGACGTGGTTTAAGGATTGCTCCCTCAATAGCAACAAAGTCCAACAAGGCTCCAGAGCCTGTAAAAGAAGTGGATGTGGCTAATGCTTTTCTAGATCCGGGTACTCCAGAGATTGGTGTGTGGATAGAACGCTGCTTCATTGCAAATGCACTGATTGATGGTGGTTCATCAGTGAACATTATGACGGATGTGACAATGAAGGATCTAGGCTTACAAGGTGTGCAACCAACCCAATGGCTCATCAGACTGGCGGATCAGAGTAGAATCAAGCCTTTGGGCATTCTTCCATATGTGAAGACTACAGTGGCTGGAAAAGATTATTGGCTAACCTATTTGGTGGTGAAGCCAAACTCTTATGGTACATCCTATCCTCTGTTACTGGGCAGACCATGGCTTTTTGAAGCCAGAGCAAGGACGGATTGGTTCAAAGGAACCTTGACCTTGGGTAGAGGACCCAACAAAGTGGTGCTGAAACTGTATGGTTCTCAAAAAGGACATGGATCCACCTCCTTGGAATTATCTTCTGACTCCCCTAATGAGGTTACGGATGGAACGTCAGCAGACGAGGATGCTGTCAAATAGATCCTTCCCAAGAAAACAGTGGCACATTCCTTAACAGTGGATACTGTAAGCCGACTTCCAAACGAGGCAAAGCCATTATCAATGGGTGAATACTTTCTGCCTGAACAGGGAATGACTTCTGAAATCACTTCTGACAGTGAGATAGAAGCATGGATGTACTGCTCTCCCTGTTACATGGCCACAGCAGAGACAGAGGCAGGAGAGGAAACAGAGAATCTGTTCTTCTGTTACAGAGCTCCTACAGAGACAGAAGCAGAAGTAGAGACAGAAACAGAGACAGAAGAGGTTGGGTTTGATATGGACGAAGAAGGTGATGAAAGTGATCCGGAAGAGTCTATCCCACCTGAAGAGGATATATTTGAAGAAGAAGTTCCAGAGGCATCAGAAGCCGACGAGCTCATGCTATGGGACAGAATGGTGATGATACCATTTGGTCTGGTAAATGGATCTTCTCATATGCAAAACCTTTATAAGGAATGGATTAAGAAGAACAAGCCGTCTTTTAGCAGTGGCTCATGCCGTCCTAACCCATTTGTGCCGAAGAAAGATGATGATGATGCACCGTGCCAACAAGCACCAGTCCCACCAATCCAACAAGCATCAGAAGGTCCTTGTTATGTGACATTCCTGGATGTATCTTCGGAAGATGAGTCCTCAAGCCAAGATGTAATTACTTTTGAAACCAAACCCGAAATGGCTCTTATTCCATTCCAACGTCTTAAGGAGCAACCTAAGTCTCCACCAAAAGAAGAAGTGGGTTCTAGTGGGACATCAGAAGAGGACACCACTCCCTTGAAGGAGTCGGATCTCTACCCAGAAGCAGTCCGCGGGACCTTCATCCGTGAAGTAGAAGGTGAAAGGCAGTTAACCTTTGTGGATACAGAAGGCACTGAACGCCACTTGAAGGTGGGTAGCAGTCTCCCAGAAGAGGAGTTGTCAACCTTGTACAACTTGTTGAAAGAAAATTTGGACGTGTTTGCATGGTCTTACAAAGACCTAAAGGGGATTGATCCCACAATATGTTAACATCATATTGACTTGGAGCCTGATGCCAAGCCAGTACGGCAACGACAGAGGCGAATGAACCCGAATTATTCCACATTGGTGAAAGCGGAGCTGCTGAAGCTTTTGGAAGCCGAGTTCATCTATCCAGTGGCAAATAGTGAATGGGTTTCACCCATCGTGGTTGTACCTAAGAAGAATGGCAAATTGCGAATATGTGTGGATTTCAGAAAGCTTAATTCCAAAACGAAGAAGGATCATTTTCCTATCCCTTTCACAGACCAACTGTTGGACACAGTGGTAGGACATGAGCTTTATTCTCTTCTGGATGGATTCAGCGGATACAACCAAGTGCAGATCGCAGAAGAAGACTAGTCCAAAACAACCTTCACCACAGAATGGGGGACCTATGCTTACCGAGTGATGCCATTTGGGCTCTGCAATGCCCCTGCTACTTTCCAATGAGTCATGATGGCCGCATTCCAAAATCATCTACACGACTTTATTGAGGTATATTTGGATGACTTCTGTGTCTATAGTTTGATCAATGAACACTGGGAACACCTGGAACAATGCTTTGATCGATGCCGGGAGTATGGGATTTCCCTCAACCCCGACAAATGCATCTTTGGGGTCTCTTCTGGAGTTCTGTTGGGCCACATTGTCTCTGCACAAGGGATATCAACAGACCCTGCAAAGATTGAAAAGATCGCAGCTCTGGCAGCACCCACCAACCTCAAACAGTTGAGGGGATTCCTAGGCCATGTGGGTTACTACAGGAGGTTCATAGCCCATTTTGCGACAAAGGCAACTTCCTTGCACAAGCTTCTGAGGAAAGATGCAGAGTTTACTTGGACGGAAGAATGTGACAAAGCCTTCCACACTCTGAAGCAGTGTCTAATAGAGGCACCCATTCTGCAACCTCCTGATTGGATGAAAGAGTTCCATGTACACACTGATGCATCAATTGAAGGTTTAGGTGCTGTCCTCTGCCAAAAGGGCTCCTCGAAGTTGGATCAACCAATCTATTATGCAAGCCGAAAAGTCACTGATAGGGAACGGAACTATACAGTGACAGAGCTGGAGTGCTTGGCAATGGTGTTTGCCCTGGAAAAGTTTCGCCATTACCTCCTATCCACCCACTTTAAATTTTATGTGGATCATGAGGCCCTGTCCTTCCTGATGAACAAAGCAGATGTGAAAGGACGAATGATGAGATGGCTCCTTCTATTCCAGGAGTTTGACTTTGAGGTGATTACTAAGCCTGGTCGTTCCCATGTTCTGGCTGATCATCTGTCGCGTATCCCACAAACTGCAGACGAGGAGCAGGATGATCCAGACCTCCCTGATGCTTCCCTATTTTTGGTAGAAACGGTAACTCCCTGGTATGCAGACATTGCCAATCTGCTGGCAACCCAACAGTACCCTCCTGGTATATCTAGTCGGGAAAGGAAGAAGCTCATGCTAGAATCAGCCCCCTACACCCTGCTAGGTGGTGCACTGTACAAGAAAGGCAAAGATGAAGTGTTCAGAAGGTGTGTTGCAGGAGAAGAGATTGGGATTGTTCTGAAGGCTTGCCATGACGAGCCATGTGGAGGTCACTTTGCAGGAGAAGCTACAGCTAGGAAGGCTCTGCTAGCAGGATATTGGTGGCCTACCATCCACAAGGATGCCTATGATTACTGTAAAAGATGTGATGCTTGTCAAAGAATGGGGAAACCCACAAAGACAAGTGCCATGCCATTGCAACCTATCCTTCCTTTGAAATCGTTTGAGAAGTGGGCATTGACTTCGTAGGACCGATCGATCCTCCTACCAGAAGGAAGCAGAACCGATACATCCTCGTATGTACGGATTATGTCACAAAGTGGTGTGAAGTTAAAGCCCTAAAGCGAGACGACGGTAACAACGTGGCCCTGTTCATGTACGAGAATATCATTACCCGTTTTGGCAGTCCCTTAGAGCTGGTAAGTGACAGAGGCACTCATTTCCTCAACAAAGTCATGGAAGAGTTGACAGGGTTGTATAAGATCCGCCATCGCAAGTCCACTCCTTATTACCCCAGAGCCAACGGCCAAGTCGAAGTCACCAATCGCATCCTCTGCTCGATCTTGACAATAATGATTGCCGCACATCGTCGTGATTGGGATGATCGACTTACAGAGGCCCTCTGGGTGTACAGAACCTCCCATAAAGCAGCAACAGGACAGACACCTTTCCAGTTGGTGTATGGTACAGAAGCAGTTTTTCCTGTTGAACTGGAACTACCCTCTTTGAGAGTAGCTATCAAAGAGCGTTTGGGGGATGATGATTCACTGCAACGCCGTCTCCTGCATTTGGAATGTTTGGACGAAATTCGTAGGATGGCTCTACAGTGCATGGAAGCCACGCAAGCTCGACGCAAGGCTTACCATGATAGTTTCATCAAGCACAAGGAGTTCAAAGAAGGTGATTTGGTCCTAGCCTATGATTCACGCTTTGGCAAGTTTCCTGGAAAGCTCCAACAGCGGTGGATGGGCCCCTATAAGGTACTTGCCATCAACCCTACTGGTTCTATCCAAGTACAGACCGTTGATGCCTCTGATGATCCCTTTCTGATCAATGGATATCGCCTAAAGAAGTATTTCCCTCCTTGGGGATCTTGACAATTACGGACACTTGATCCTTTCCCTCGTTGGTGCGGCACTGTACTTCTTATGATGTTACTTCTGATAGCCGTTCTTCAGTCACTCCTGATGAAGTGGACGCAACCCTCTGTCCCCTCAAACCCCCCTTCCAGCCTTGATCTCTTATCCTCTATTTTCCACCAGCGACAGTGGCGAGGTTGGTCTTGATACATGGTCTTTCTACCATTCCCTTGTTCAATTCGGAAAAAAAAGAAAGAAAGAAAGAAAGAAAAAGAAAAAGAAAAAAACAAAACATATCGGTTATGGGAGAAAAGGACTTAGGTCCCTGTCATGCCGACCTATTCTTCGAGAAAAGGTGGAAACACCCTCGGGAATAGGGGAAAACAAGAAAAAGAAAAAAAAAAACTGTTATGAGAGAAAAGGAAGCAATTCCCTGTCATAGCAGGCCTCGTTCCAAGAAAAGGTGGTAAACACCCTTGGGCGAGAAGCTGGCTGTGGAAAAGGTGGTAACACCCAGCAGTCCAGAAAGGGATTCATTAATTGATATTTCCAGGATCCAATTCCGAAGCTACCTCCCTTGGTACGCTGCGTCCTGGGTCTCTTTGCAAAGTGTCTCAATGTCCTCTAGCAGACGACATGTTCCTATCCAATACAATATTCGATTTGATGGCTACCTCCCTGGGTACGCCTCTTTAACAATTGATGACGCGATCTTCATCGACAAACTAGGGGACCAGTAATTTGATATCGATGCCAACAAGAAGGTCACATAGCCACATATTGTCCAAATGCGCGTAAAAATCAAGACTATACTCCTCTTTGCAGGAGGTGCAGTGGTGAAGGACACTATGAAGAGAATTGCCCTAAGCGAGAGGATAATCAAATTTCTGACAAAGGGAAACAAACCTCTAACGAACCTTCAACGTCTGCTGCAAATTTAGTTGAAGTAGAAACAATAAGGAAAGATACCGGAGTTAAGTCAAAATTTATACCTCGCAAGGTGACTTTTAGAGCTGACCCGATGATTGGTGTCATTACGAGGGCACAAAAGCAACAACAGAAGGAGCAAGGTTTAGAGGAAGAGAGTCCACAATTAAACGGAGCAGTGAAGGATAAGTCTAAGGACATAGATCCTAATATAGAACTACCTGAATCGGATTCTCCGCAGCATTCCTCTGACCATCCGTTATTACCTGTGCCCTTAGTAAATCCTAAGATTCAAGTGGGAGTAGCTCCTTTCCCCGAAAGATTGGTTCCTCCTAAGGAAGGGAGTAAAGATTATGTAGAATCCGTAAATAAGACCTATGATCTTTGGGCTGCATTAGAAGAAATATCATTGATTATTAACCTTCGGCAATTGCTAGAAATAGCGCCTGTTTGTCGGAAACAACTTTACCATAAATTAGTTCGGCGTTGAAGGAAGAGGATTGAGATAAACACTTCTAAAGTCAGTGAAAATTCTTCCAAAGGAAAAACAACTAAGGATGTAAAAATAGTAGATTTATTTGTGGACCCAGGAGCTCCAGTTATCGATACTACTATTAATGGCCACTTGCTACATGAAGTGTAGTTAGATGGTGGCTCAGCAGTTAATTTGATGACAGAACAGGCAATGCAAGAATTAGGGTTGAAGGCTCTAGAACCTACTCATATTGTTTTACGGGTGGCTGATCAAAGGAAAGTAACTCCTTTGGGGTTACTGCGAAATGTGAAATCTGTAGTAGCTGGATTAGAATTTCATGTGAACTATTTGATCGTTCGTTCGCAAACAAATATTTCATCATATTCTGTGCTGCTGGGAAGACCTTGGTTATACCAAGCAAGATGCATTCAAGATTGGTATAAAGGTTCAATTGTGATTGGTCCTCGAAATGATAGGGTTAAAATACAAGTTATTTCAAAAGGATTTTTGAATGATTTGTCCATGTGCGGTTTTGCAGATCTTGTAGCTGTGCTCGCGAGGACGCTTCGCAATTAAGTGGAGGAGAGTATATTTTTCTTTCAAAGTTGTGTAGTAGTGCTCGTGGTAGTTGTGCTCGTGATGCTGAATGTTCGTGATGTAGCTGTGCTCGCGAGGACACTTTCGCAATTAAGTGGGGGAGAATGACAACACCTAAAAACATGCCATTTATTGCAACAATTTTTTGGCAAAACTATATACAATTGATACCTTATTACTAAATTTTTACATGAATTTAATGCAGATGCGGTGTTCGTTGTTGTTGTCTTTGGAGGCTGTGTCCTTGCAGTCTAGCTAGGAGATGTTGGTACGAGAAAGTTCTTGTACGAGAGGGAGGTGGAGTTTTAGATAAAAATTTGATAGTAATACTGCAGTGATGATCAAGGGGTGATCATTAGATTATTGGTGATTATCATGAAGATTTCCTTGGGGAGGTGTTGAATATTAGATTCAAGAGAATGACTCTTGGCAAGGACGAAGTAATTCAAAAGGGACTGCTCTGCTACTAGGCAATTTCCTATAGAGGCCAACATGGGTCTTATAAAGGCAATTTGTAAATTACCCATGTGCATCAAAGTAACCATTAGCAGCCTTTGACCATGTTGAATATGTCCTATAAGCTTGTTGTCAAGGCTTTGGCACTCAAAATTAAGGTATTATTAGCTTAAGTCATCCACTCCCAGCATTATGGCTTCAATTTTTTTAATCAGAAGATAGAAAATGCTATCCCTAACTTCGCAACAGTTATTGTTGTTGACAGAGGTAGTCAGAATGGTCTTTGAAGATTCTGTCACACCAGATACCATGTTGATGTCATACATGTATCTCCGAGGAGATTTGTTAATTCCAGATGAGGTAGATATGGCATGGTATGTGGGGGATGTGGTCTTACAGGCTGTTTTGTATGTCAATCATTTGGAGTTGCGCATAGCTGACATGTTTCAAAGTTATTCCTCCAAAGTGGCTGATTGTCATGATAATTCGTGGCATCCCATGATTGATTCGGTGGTTCTCAATCAAAGACAAAACACAGCTCCTACCTTTGCCCAAAGTACTAACCAACTGAGGATGGATCTTTTAACCTATCTTTCAAAACATAATCCGTTTGATGCTACCTTCTTTGATGCCTATTATAGACGATCTCTTTTAGGACCTTCTGTTCCTACCCTCCTCTATTACCAACAAATGGCTCACCGCTATGCTATATATTTTTCCCTTTGTCAGTCTAATTCCACAATTATTTTACCCCTTCTTTTCCAACCTTCATCTTTCCCTCAAATTCCTATTTTCACTTATTGTTCCTTTATTGAGGATAGGGTATTTTCCCCTTCTCCACCCTGTCCTTCTCCCTCCATTAATATACCCTCCACATTTCCTATTTATCAGTTAACACCGTTCCTTAGTGATTCCTTACAAATTTCTGCCACTCCTTCTTTAACCTTTTCTTCCTTTTATGATTTTTCCTATCCCTCCCTTCATCCACTTTTCCTTATTCCATTACCCTCTCCTAACACTTCCATATCTCAACCACCTCAGTTGGTTAGTGACTGTGATGGGTTTGATACTCAGATTTCCAGAAGAAGGGGATGGAGTTCGGATGATTGCCTTACAGGACCGCAGATTAATTGGCCAATAATTCCAGGAGAATGGACAGCTTCCAGTCAAGCTTATCAGAATTATGTTCATTTTGCCCAACAGTATTCACAGTCTGCAGATCCCTCAGTGAGATTAACTGCTCACTTTGCTTGGTACCTGGCGTATATGCATAGGCACTCTCATAATGATTCCAAGCCTATTCCAAAGTTGTGCATGAATGCCAATGTTAGCATTGATTCCCAGCAGCTGGAGATATTATATTTTCATGCCCTTTGTTTGCCTAGCAGATACCTGGTCCTGTTGGAAAGGATGTGCTGTCTCCAATTTTTTCAAAATCCTCCCAAAAACTTTGTAGATGAATCCTTATCTATGGATCGTTTCCGACAACATCAATCTTTTAAGAGGGATCATCTTCATTGATACCTTTTCAATGTATGGTGAAAGCTTTTTAATGAACCACTCTCTTTTTGAAGGAGTCATTCAGATGGTTGTGTTGTGTATTAGTGTTTGTGTTGTGAGTTTATTTATGTCAAACGAATGTGGTGGTTTCCTATTGGATTTCATGTACGAGCTATGTTTTGGAGATTTGTGGTGATGGGGTCGTGGTTGGAGAATTGAAGATGATGCTGATGAAGAAGAAGCAAATTCTTATATCCTTTACAAATTTGTGGTGATTTTTAGTTTGATAAGAGGTGTCAATTTCAAAAGGGTTTTCCTTTCTTTGTATTTTTATATCAGAAACAAGTTATAAGTTGGGGTCGTGGTGGATGGATTCTTTGTGAAAAGCTATTGAAGATCAAAGTTGCGATTTTAAATGAGCTTGTATTTCCTTTTTCCTGGGTCGCGAGGACGCTTCCTTATTAAGTGTGGGGATATGTTGAGTGTTGAAATGACTTGTTTTTTGGCTGATTTTTGTTATTTTTGAGAGCTGAATGGTTGATTTTATGAGATGATTGATTGGTTTGGAAGTGGTTTGAGAATGTTTTGGATGATATTGATTGTGTTTTGGAAGTTCATGATGTTTGTTGGTGGTTCTGTGATGTTCTGATAGGTTCTGAATGGTTCTGTATACCTTCTGTTTTGCTCTGTTTTGGTCTGTTTTGTTCTGATTGTCTTCTGTAAAGAGGGATGGAGTATTGATTGATGAAGATTGAGATATTGTGAAAGTTTATTAAATGGTTTGTGAGAGTTTGGAATGGTTTGAGAGTGAGTTATGTAGTTTTGATAACCTTCTGTAACCTTCTGTAGGTCTTCTGTAGAGCTTCTGCTTCTGTTCTGTTTTTGTTCTGGTACTGTTCTGTGACTGTTCTGTATGCTTCTGTAAGTGTTCTGTGGAATGTATGTGTGACTTTGGGAAAGTTTTCTAACCTTGGAAAGAGGTGAATACAAGTGCAAAAGAGCTGAAAGAAGTGAAAGAAGTAGCTGCTGAAGACTCAAGAGAAGACTAGAGTGAAGTGACAGTAGTGAGCTATGAAAAGACACTGTAGTGGCTCTGGTGACTCTTCATATCAGACATACCTCTTGGGAGGGGTATCCACGACCTAAGAGTGATTATTGAGAGTGATTTTTTGAGAGATTGTAGTGAGGATATGATGTATTATTGATGGAGAGAGAGAGAGAGAGTCAGAGATAGCCAATTCTACTCAAATAGAGTGATTGTATATGAGAGATTGAGAGAGAAGACTATGAAGATATTGAAGATGAATACTATGTGATGTATTTCCATTTCAAAGATGGTGTATTCCTTGGCTTTCTTTGTTCTATTGATGGATTTTGTGAAGATGTTGAAGAATATGGTTGATTCTATTAAATCCATGGGAGATCTACATGATGCTGTATGAAGATTTGTTGTGCCTGGTGTTCTTTTCTTCATTGTGATCATATGAAACATGATAAACAAGCTTGTTGATGTTACAAGATAGATTTTCTTGCAAGAGAATTCCCTTTTCCTTGGTGTTCCTCTCGGGGCTCCAATAATGCACCTCAATGTGCTTTGTTCTAGCATGATAGACTGGGTTATTTTCCAAGTGTATACTACTCATGTTGTCACAATAAATGGCAACTGGCCCATTTGTAGGCTGATGCATATCATAAAGTAGCTTATGCAACCAAGCTACCTTGCATGCAGCCATTGTTGCACCCCTGTACTCAGCCTCTGTGCTCGACAAGGCAACTGTAGGCTGTTTCTTGCTGCTCCAAGTGACTGCAGCACTCCCAAAAGAGAACACATATCCACTGGTAGATCGTCTATCAGAAATACTACCAGCCCAATCAACATCAGTGTATCCATGCAACTGTATCTGAACCCCAGTCTCATAAAGTAGTCCATACTGCAATGTGGACTTCACATACCTGAGTATGCATCTAGCCGCATCCAAATGCGGTTTCCTTGGAGCCTGCATAAACTGACTTACCAATCCAACAGCATAGCTCAAATCTGGCCTGGTAATAGTCATATAAATCAAACTACCTACTATGCGTCTGTACATAGTAGGGTCTTCAAGAAGCTCACCTGCATCTGTGCTCAGCTTCACATTCTGCTCCAAAGAAATTGAAATAGGCTTATAGCCTGTCATCCCATATTTAGATAGCATGTCCAATCCATACTGCCTCTACAAGAGCCATATCCCACTTGGTGATCTAATCAACCTCAATGCCCAAGAAATAACGCAGCTCTCCCAAATCCTTCATCTCAAACTTCTGCTTCAATAGCATTTTCACATGAAGGATATCTTCATCACTATCACCTGTCATAATCAAATCATCAACATAAATGACAAGTAGCATAATATCTTTCTCTGTTTTTCTCACATAAAGTGAGAAATCTGCCTTGGAAATCTGAAAGCCAATAGTGACAAGATGCTGTCCTATCTTGTTAGACCATGCTCTAGGTGCTTGCTTCAAGCCATACAAGGATTTCTTCAACCTGCAAACAAACTCAGGATGAACAGTATGCACATAACCTGGTGGCTGCTCCATATAGACCTCTTCTTGCAAATCACCATGCAAGAAGGCATTCTTTACATCCATCTGATGTAAAGACCATTCCTTTGATGCAGCCATAGCAATGACTGCTCTTACAGTTGCCATCCTTGCAACCGGACTGAATGTTTCTTCATAATCAATGCCATAAGTTTGTGCATACCCCTTGACTACTAATCTTGCCTTGTATCTGTTCACAGAACCATCTGCATTGTGCTTCACCTTATAACCCCACTTACAACCAATTGCATTCTTATCTTTAGGCAAAGGTACCAATTCCCATGTAGCATTTGCTTCCAAGGCATCCATTTCTTCATCCATGGCTTTCTCCCATTTTTCTTTTTCCATGGCTTGCTCAAAAGAAGTGGGTTCTGGTTCCTTTATCACTTTGACCATATAGGCATAGTGAATGGCTATAAATCCATCATATTTCAGCCTATCCACAGGATACCTAGCTCTGGTAGACCTGCGCAAAGTAGGTTCACTCCCAGGTGCTCTCAAAACATCCCTGGTCTTCCTTACTCCAGGTGTAACAATAGAAGGAATACCCAACTCATCATCAATGCTCTGTTCTGAGCCACTGGATTCACCATCCACATAAGAGTGACCTGCATTCACATCAAACATGGGCTGATCTACCTTCTCTTTTCCTTTTCGTGAAACCTGCATACCACTATCTGCATTGTTTTGAGGAGATTCTCCTGATCTCAATCTGCCTATCCATGGCGAAGAATGTGAACCACTGCTAGAGGACACTCCAGGTCCACTAATATTTTGTGACTACTGCTGTGAATTCTGTGCAACATTACCATTTTGTGTATCTACATCATCAATCACATTTACTGGTTTATACCAGCTACTCATCTCATAAAAAACAACATCTCTGCTTACTGTAAACTTACGAGTAGAAGGGTTATAGCATCTATACCCTTTCTTCTGCAGAGATTAACCAATAAAGATGCACTTCTCAGCTTTTGGATCCAACTTGGATCTCAACTCATCTAGCACATAAACATAGGCAATGCAACCAAAAATCTTCAAATGAGAAATATCTGGTTTCCTACCAGTATACCTCTCCTCTGGAGTCATTAAATGTATTGCTGCAGTGGGAGTCCTGTTCATTACGTAGACTACTGTAGCAGCTGCTTCAGCCAAGTAAAAATCTGGCAAGTCTTTTTCATTGGGCATGGCACGAGATACCTCTCCAATATGTGTGTTTTTCCTTTCTGCAATTCCATTTTGTTGTGGGGTATGACTACATGAATATTGCTGCTTTATGCCATGCTCCTACAGGAACCTTGCAAACTCATTTGAGAGGTACTCTCTCCCTCCATCTGACCTTAGGCATTTTATTTGCAAGCATGTTTCTTTTTCAACCATAGCTTTAAGAGTTTTGAAATGCCCAAAAACTTCACTTTTCTTTTTCATAAAATACATCCAAACTTTTCTGCTATAGTCATCAATAAAAGTGATAAAATAATGACAGCCTCCAAGAGATGCAGCTTTAGTAGTCCACACATCAGAGTGGATTAATTCCAATGGCTTCTTACTCTCTTGAACATGTCTAGGAAATGGTTTCCTTGCCTGTTTTCCAAATTGACAGGCTTCACATACCTTATGCATTTCTGCAACCTTGAATTTAGGCAATCCTGCAACAATATTTTGGGCCTGCATTGATTTAAGTCGTTGTACATTAAAATGACCAATGCGTTTATGCCAGATATCAATATCTGCAACTACACCGGTCCCATGTGCAAACATTGCTACACTCAATTCAGGCATGTCTGCATCCAACGTAAACATTCTGCCCTTCTTCTTTCCTTTTGCTATCAAGCGATCTTTATTTTTCATATCCTCAACAAAGCATCCATGAGGATTAAATCTGACCTGCAAGCCCTGCTCAACCATTTGACCAACAGAAACCAGATTCTTGGTGATATTCAGGACATGAAATACATCGGACAGGTATTTCTTTTTCCCATCCTGCATAGACAAAGAAATTTTTACAATCTGCACAATAGGATGTGTAGTATCATCAGCAGTCTCCACAAATCCTGGTTTTTCCATTTTCCTTGCATCCTCCATCTATTCTGCATGACCTGTCATGTGGTTTGATGCACCTGAGTCAACATACCATACATCGTTGCTTTCTTCTGCACTTGTCACAGAATTGTTCATGTGCTGCACCATAAACAAATGGTCATTTCTGTCATCACCTTGTCTACTAGAATATGCATAATTCCCTTGTTGTAATTTTTCATTCATGATGTCATTCTGCTTTTTATAGCAGTCTTTAGCCATATGACCCATTTTACCACAGTAATAGCATTCAACATTACTGTTTACATTTTGGCCTCTTTACCATCCACCACGACCTCTTTGGCTCCCCCTGCCTCTAAAGTTACCACGTCCTCCTCCATAGGGCTGGTTTTCTTGAGTTTGCTGCATATTCTGATTTCTACCACGGCCTCCAGATCGGCCTCCTCTACCTCTGCCTCTCCCTCTTCCAGCATTTGAGTAGAAGACAGCTTCTTTTGAAGTTCCTCCTTGATGCCAGGAGGCATATTCCACGGTGGATTCCGTGAGGTTTTACGGTGGATTCCGTAAACTTAGATGACCGGGGCTCATACACAAAGAGGATTCTTTGTGCGAGAAGTTGATGGGGACGCCTGTCCTTTTCGGGCGTTTCATTAATTTAGTGTGTACATGGGTGATTCCATAGCGGGTGATTCCGCAAAATGCATATTAAATTAATAAACGTTTATGAGTTTAGAGTGCGCACTCGTAATAAATTAAGGTTAGGATTTATTTCTAACCAGTTGATTTATTTATGTAGCTGAAGACTGCTAGGTATTCACTTTTGTCGGTTTAATTGTGTTATTTTACTAACGATTGTGAATGCTTCAGTTGATGTGTAGAGATAGCAGCAGTGGCGGAGGAAAGCATTGGAGTCTAGCGGATTTTCGACCTTTGGACTATATTTTGATAGGCGCCACGCCTATATTTTGTTATGTCTATAGAGACATCGATTATTTATTATTATTTTGTATGCGCTTATGCGCCTGGATATGTTATTTCTATTTGGACATTGAGATTGGGCGTGCCAGACTCTATGGGCACCGTCCATTAGCTTTATTTTCTTATTTTTGGTAGAAAGCAAACTCAAAAGCTAAAAGCTTGTCATATTTTTGTAATTGGGCTATTTTTGAGCATGAAGATTGGAAATATACATTAAATACATGCTTTGTGAAGTGCTCACACAAGGCACGGGCGAGATTGAACCGAATTTGTCTCTTGTCTCATGTCGTGCTTGCTTTTACATGGGTTTTTGTGCTAAAAAGTAGAGTACTTTGTTCTTGGGGACCTTCCGGGATTCACCACGTGAGCTATCTGCGACCGATCTGCGCACCAGTGGTATCAAAGCGGAGAAGAGATCAAGGGCTTCCCATCGCTACCAATCTCGGGCGAAGGCGGAGCTCCAGGAACAAACGGCCTCTACAGTCAATCTCGTCGCGAACCGTCGATACAGGCAGACTTCTGGCGATCAAGAACCCCTATTTCCACTGTCAGATCGCGAAGGACCAGGCTCTGCAGGTGGAGGACCACTCAAACACCTCCTTCATCAAGTCGTGGAGTTACAGAGATAAGCTCCATTATTTTTATCAATATTTCTTTCAATTAAGCTTAAAAGAAAGCTTAGGAAGCTTGGCAATCAATAAGGAAGCAAATCGATTCATCCTGGAGAAGCCCGAAATTTTCGCGTGGAGAAAAACGCCCCCCCCCCCCCCCCCCCTTCACGAAAAAACGGCGGTCTGTTCTCCACCATTAATCCCTCTAAATCTTTAAGTTAAAGCTGAAACCACTAAGCTTCCTTCAAGTCACACAATCCTCTGCAAGTCACACTGGCCAAACAAAGTCAGTAACTTTGGGTCTCGCGCTCCAGAAGTCAAGTTCAGTAAGTCACTTGGAATCAAGTACTGCAAGTTCTGCAAGTTGGCCTAAGTCCAGCAAGTCAACAACCCTGCAAGTCTGCTAAGTCTGCAACTCTGCAAGTCAGACTAAATCAGAACTGACTAGTGCTTAAAACTCATAGAAGACTTGTTCGTATGCAAAAACTCTGAAATGGAAAGTTGTTCGCAGCAAGCTGTTCTACCTATCTACAAGTTCGTTGAAGTACTTTCAGCAAACGAAGACAGAAATATTGCAGAATTTCTGAAAATTGAAGAAGAAAATACCCAAAAATACATAGCCTTGTAATCCCAAATTTGAGCTACGCTCATCCCGCTAACTGATTTTGAGTGAGAAAGGTTTGTTGAGTTTTACAGGATGACTACCCCACATATGGATGATCCTATGGCTGAAGACGATCTACCCGAGCCTACCATGGAACAAAAGCTGGATCTTATCATGCTGCAATTGGAAGAAGAGCGAAGAGCTAGGCAAGCCTTGCAAGTGCAATTGACAAAGCTACAAGGAGCGTCCACTGACAAAGAAGAACCTCAAGCTGAAGATTTGATTCGCCGTACCATCGACGCCACTCTTGAAGCACAAACCATTCGCAAGGAATCCAAGATAAGTAAACGAAGTTTCAAGTTTCGCACTTTCAATGGCATAAGAGAAGGAAAGACTGTTTTATCATTCATTAGCCAGTTTGATGACTATTTCCATGAGGAAACTTATCCCGAGAAAGATAAAATCAAGTGTGTTACTAATCATCTGATAGACAGAGCATCACTTTGGTGGACTGTAGTCCGCAAGAGTATAGAATGTCCTGCTACATGGGAAGATTTCAAGAAGAAGTTCATGCAAAATTTCCTACCACCACAATTTCATGAGAAGGCTATCAAGCAATGGGATTTACTTCAACAACGCGATCGTGAGCCTATTCCACAGTATACAGAGCGTTTTTGGAATGCACTCCTACAGCTACGCATGCTTGAAGACGTACCAGAGACGACACATAAGGGGAAGTACATGTCTGGACTTCTTGGACATTACTACGCTGAGGTGAACATGTTCAAGCCTGCTACCCTTGAAGACGCCATCTCCTTAGCCCACGACACTGAAGATAAGTTACGCGGAAGAGATCGACGACCACAGCCATTCCAAGCAAACGGTAATTATGGATCTAAACAATTCAATTCCAATTTCAGAAGGTTTAATCCAGGTCGTTTCTCATCACCATCTTTCCGCAAGAATTGGCCTAAACCACCTGCATTACCATCCACTGTCAATCCAAATCCTAAGCCTATTCAACAAGCAAATCCAAATATACCCAGACTCCCAGCCATTGCAAATAATGTGACCAAAGCCAAGCCCATAGTATGCTACAAGTGTCACCAGCCAGGGCATCTCGCAGCAAATTGTCATTCAAAGAAGCCATCAGCACATATCAACTACCTTGGAGCTATGGACGAAGATGAGCATGAGGATATGCCGGATTTCACTGAAGAAGAAGATGATCCTACTACTACTTCCGACACTTTACCAGGTATGCCTACTTTACATTCATTGTTGACTATGAAATGTATGGTACATGGAAAAGAAAGAATTATATTGCATGATGACGGTAGTACCCATGACTTTATTTCAGCAAAATTGGTAAAGGAATTGAAATTGCATGCTGTACCTACGCACTATCGCATAAAAGCTGCATTTTTAGGCACTAGGTACAATGGCACACAAGAAGTTCAAGATTTAGAAATTCAAATCGGTCCATATATTGAAAGAAGAAATTTCTTAGTTGTCCCATTACAGTCAAGCGACATTATTCTAGGAATGCCATGGAGACACCAACATAATCCCAATATAGATTACTCCACGCACACAATGAATATAAATTTTCAAGGAAAATCTATTACATTATTTGGTATGCATGCATCTCATATGTTTCCACTGCTTTCGCATACTCAAGCAAAACGTGCACTACGCAAGAATACTAAATCATATCTCATTTGGGTGAATGAATTGCACGCAAAAGAAACTCATATGCACCCTAGGCATAAGGAATTTCTCGCATATTTTAAGGATTGTTTTGCAGAAGACCTACCACCAGGTTTACCTCCATCACGTCCAGAAGACCATAAGATTGACCTAATACCTGGCACACAACCACCTTGCAAAGCCCCATATAGGCACAATCAAATAGAGCAAAAAGAAATCCAGAGTCAAGTTGAAGAATTACTCAATAGAGGTTTAATTCGACCTAGCAGTTCCCCATTTGGTGCACCTGTGCTCTTAGTCAAGAAAAAGAATAATACTTATCGGATGTGTATTGACTACCGAGCATTAAATAAGATCACTGTAAAGAATAGGTATCCTATACCTAGAGTTGATGACCTTATGGACAAACTGCAAGGATCTTCTATATTTAGTAAAATTGACCTTAAGTCTGGATATCATCAGGTGAGGTTAGATAGATCCGACATATTTAAGACTGCATTCAGGACACAGTTTGGCCATTACGAATTTATAGTCATGCCATTCAGATTAACTAATGCACCTGCTACTTTCAGTAGAATGATGAACCGTATTTTTCTAAAATATCAATATTGTGTGATTGTTTTCTTTGATGATATTTTAGTGTTCAGTCAAAGTGAAAAAGAGCATTATGAACATTTATCATTAGTTTTTCAATTACTGAAAGAAAATCAATTGTTTGCAAATCCTGACAAGAGTGAATTCTTTAAGACAGAAATAGAATATCTAGGTCATATTGTATCAAAAGAAGGAATAAAAGTTGATCCTAAGAAAATTGACGCAATATTGCATTGGCCTATTCCTAAAAATGTACATGAATTACGCTCATTCCTTGGTCTTGCTAGTTTCTATAGGAAGTTTGTACGTAATTTCTCATTACTTGCTTTACCATTGACCAAACTTCTTAAGAAAGGCATTTTTTATCAATGGACTGAAAATCAGCAGAAATCCTTTGACTTACTCAAACGTGCATTAACCAATGCCCCTGTTCTACAATTGCCTGACTTTAACAGACCATTCTTTCTAGTTGTGACCGATGCTAGCAGATCAGGAATAGGAGCCGTGCTAATGCAAGACAACCATCCAATAGCATATTCTAGTTCTAAGCTGAAACCCTCTGAGCTTAAATATTCCACTTATGACAAGGAACTCTTAGCAGTTGTACAAGCATTAAAACAATGGAAGCATTATTTAATGGGTTCAGAATTCATGATCAAGACCGACCAGCAAAGCATTAGACATCTACTTAGCCAACCCCAAATTTCTGACCGTCATATCAAATGGGCTTCATTCATTCAAAGTTTCCATCCTATCATTCAATACCAACCTGGAAAAGAAAATGTAGTTGCTGATGCATTGAGTAGAAGACCTGCAATTCATAATATATCTATCATATCTTTTGATTCTTTGATTGCTATGAAAGACACATATCACCAGGATATTACTTTTCATTCTGATTGGCAAAAATTAGTTCAAAATAATTTCATTCCTGTTGATTCATTGTCATATAATGATGGATTCATGTTCTTTGAAAAGAGACTGTGTGTTACTATTCCATTCCGATCTTTTGTTTTGAATGAAATTCATTGTCCCCCATATCAAGGTCATAGAGGTATCATTTCTACATTACGCATGTTAACTGAAGATTTTTATTGGCCGCATATGGATGCAGATGTATCTAATTTTGTCTCTGAATGTTTGATTTGTCAAAGAATAAAGAGACATCATGGTAAACAGTATGGATTATTAATGCCTTTATCTATTCCATCTAAACCTTGGGAACATATATCTATGGATTTCATTACTGGCTTACCAAATACTAAATCTAACCATGACATGATTTGGACAATTGTAGATAGATTTAGTAAGCAAGCATATTTCATTGCATGTAAGAAAACTTTAACAGCATCACAAGCAGCACAGTTATTTTTGAAAACTGTTTTTACTAACCATGGATTGCCGAAAGTGATTATTTCAGATAGAGATTCTAGATTTTGTAATAATTTTTGGATTACACTGTTTGCAAATCTAGGCACAAAGATTGATTTCTCATCTGCATTTCATCCAGAAACAAATGGACAAATAGAAGCCACAAATAGCACCATTCCAGATCTTTTACGTGCATACACTATCTCTAAACCTCAGACATGGGATACTCATTTGCATTTATTACAGTTTGCATATAACAATACACCGCACACATCTACAAAGAAAGCACCTTTTGAAGTTATTTATGGATATAGATTATCTACACCTGTTGCATCTTTGTCTAATAGAATACAAAGTGCCGATGATAGTGCTGTTATGCATAACACCATTTTTGATGAGGTAAAGGATATGATTGCTAAAGCCCAACAATCATATACCAAACAAGCCAACAAGAAAAGACAAGCCATGAATTTCAAAGTTGATGATTATGTTTGGCTTAGAATAGAAAAGCGTAGACTGCAAAGTGTAGATAGACATCCAGTTGTCAAATTAGCTCCTAGATTCTACGGACCATTTAGAATCATTCATAAAATTAATGACAATGCATTCAAGTTAGAACTGCCATTTCATTGGAAAATTCATAATACATTTCATATTAGTTTATTGAGACCATTTAGAGGACAATTACCTATCCACCCTGTCTATGAAAACCCACCTTTACTAGAAGAAGAGACTGAAATACTTGAACCAGAAGCCATTATAGACACTGACTACATGACCACTAGAACTGGCCGAAGGTATTCTAGATATCTAGTGAAATTTAAGAACCATCCTGTAGAGGAAGCACAATGGATGCACGCTAGAGACTTAAATGCTTTCCCCACTCTGTTAGCTCCACATTGAGCTAATAGCAATTGAGGTCAATTGCTATCCCACCCCGGGGGTATGATGCCAGGAGGCATATTCCACGGTGGATTCCGTGAGGTTTTACGGTGGATTCCGTAAACTTAGATGACCGGGGCTCATACACAAAGAGGATTCTTTGTGCGAGAAGTTGATGGGGACGCCTGTCCTTTTCGGGCGTTTCATTAATTTAGTGTGTACATGGGTGATTCCATAGCGGGTGATTCCGCAAAATGCATATTAAATTAATAAACGTTTATGAGTTTAGAGTGCGCACTCGTAATAAATTAAGGTTAGGATTTATTTCTAACCAGTTGATTTATTTATGTAGCTGAAGACTGCTAGGTATTCACTTTTGTCGGTTTAATTGTGTTATTTTACTAACGATTGTGAATGCTTCAGTTGATGTGTAGAGATAGCAGCAGTGGCGGAGGAAAGCATTGGAGTCTAGCGGGTTTTCGACCTTTGGACTATATTTTGATAGGCGCCACGCCTATATTTTGTTATGTCTATAGAGACATCGATTATTTATTATTATTTTGTATACGCTTATGCGCCTGGATATGTTATTTCTATTTGGATATTGAGATTGGGCGTGCCATACTCTATGGGCACCGTCCATTAGCTTTATTTTCTTATTTTTGGTAGAAAGCAAACTCAAAAGCTAAAAGCTTGTCATATTTTTATAATTGGGCTATTTTTGAGCATGAAGATTGGAAATATACATTAAATACATGCTTTGTGAAGCGCTCACACAAGGCATGGGGGAGATTGAACCCAATTTGTCTCTTGTCTCATGTCGTGCTTGCTTTTACATGGGTTTTTGTGCTAAAAAGTAGAGTACTTTGTTCTTGGGGACCTTCCGGGATTCACCACGTGAGCTATCTGCGACCGATCTGCGCACCACTCCTGAAGAAGATGCACCACCATTTCTCTGCTCCTCAGAAATTAGAAGAGCAATCAACTCCTCAAAATCAGGAAATCTTTCACGGACAGAAATGGATGTTCGGAACTGTGCATAATCCTTTTCTAGACCATTCAAGGTCACAGAAACTAAATCATCATCTTCCACTGGCGACCCAATGGAAGCAAGTGCATCTGCAATCTTCTTCACCTTCATGTGGTAGTCATTGATGCTCATATTTTCTCTTTGCACATTGTGCAACTCTTACTTGAGCTACACTTTCCTGGCTTGTGTATTTGTGCTATATATTTTTGACAAAGTATCCCACGCCTCCTTTGGCGTACTTGCATCTTGAATATGCACAATCATAGAGTCTGAAATGTTGATAAATAGCCAGTACATAACTTTCCTAGCTCTCTCATGCCATGCTTTAAATGCCTGCATTTGCTGTTGATTGGGAACATCAGGAAGAACTAGTTCTTCTTCATTTCCTGCAACGAATTTCAAATATCCTTTTCCCATAAGGAAATTTCTCATTCTAAACTTCCATGCTTGGAAGTTGTTCTTGTCAAGCTTTTCAGTGACAATCTGTGAAAGAGAATCAGACGCCATTACAGAACACTGTAAAAAATTATGTCACTGCAAAGAACACAGCTTCAGCCTCACAAGGGCAAATCTGCAAAACTGACGAAAGTGGTATTTGACCACACAGTCACTTCCTAGTGACAATTTTGCATCAACAGGCAACAAGGATGATTCTGTAACTCCCAATGTCTCTGCCCACAAGCATACGATGCAATTTCTACAGTAACTTTTCATCGACCTGTAGAATAGTGGTCGCACAGCATAAAACAGGGCCTTTTCCTGAGTGCGTGCAGAAAACTTCCGCCTCCAAAACAGCCCCCGAAATGGCCTCAAATCAAAAGAATAGAGCAACCCACAGCATATACTGCCCTCCTGCTACATCGCGAAGGGCGTCTCAATCTGAGACAATGCACTCTTGCACTTTCCGGCTGTGCTACCTGCAGAGACTTGCTCCCAAAACAGAAAAATGAAAGCAACACTGGTCCTCTTATCAGAACACCGCAAACTTGGCTTGCTTTCTTGAGCTCCTTACCACGAACAAGGCTCTAATACCATGTCAAGATTGTGGGAGAGAAGGAAGGAGTCTCACTTGTAGCTTTCTTGCTTGCACAATGGGGGAATACACACACAGGTGGAGGTTGAAAACAATTTTCCTCTTCTTAGTTGTGTAAGCTAACAAAGAAATCTAGTACATAAAAATAGAAGAACCCTATATATGGGTCTCAAACCAAACTCAACTAACTAAGGTGTCATACTAACTGAGCCACGAACTAGAGTAGATAAGGATAGCTGTCATCTAGCTATTATTCATGGGTGGTGTACCAACCGCATCTGCAAAACTGACAAGTTGGTGATATAAATGCACAACGGTCACCCTTGCCTATCACGAGTGGAGCTCGATATCTCAACAACTATTAGCTACCAACACTTCAAAGAATCAAGGAGGAGTGTAGGCCAAGGGCATTCCATACCTGAATCTCACTAAAAGTCCTGATATGCTCCGATCGATCTGATGTAGACTTGGACCTGCAAGCTCTCTCTCTCCCTCTCTCTCACAAAGCCAGAACTGTAAGTGAGGTTTTCCCTGGTCACCCAGGACCTTAAACCCTCATTGGCCTACAGCTTAGCCTTCCCAATCACTTGACTTTCGACTTTGAGATACCTGAGTACTCTTTTATTTTCATTTTTTCCTATTATTTCCCTATTCAGGACTATTTTACAGCAATGGACTTCAAGCTTCCCTCTCTGATTTCTCCTACCTATCCTACTCTCAATGCAATAAAATTCAAAAGCAAAGTGTTGAATCGATTTCTCCTACTCAACTAATCATCAAAAACCAAAAATACTTACTTGTAGCATGGATTAAAACCCAAAACCTTCTATCTATCTCCAACTCCGATTCGATAAAACCCTTACTTCACTGCTCGATTTGAAGCACTCAAGCTTGAATCTGTTGGTCCCACAACGGAACCAAAATGTAGAGGCAAGCTCAAGCTAAACCGCCAAGACCCATGGACGGCTAATTGTTCAAGCCTTTCAAGCAAGCACTAATGGCTACCTCTCACATAGTTGATGCGCAATCCCTCTCTACGAGTGTAGTGATCTTACCATGATGCCCAATAGAGTTGCTTCCTCTCTCAAGCACTCTGATAGCTCCACAATTCTTGATGCAAGCTCAAGCATCCTCAAACCTCCATCTCCAAGCTCCATCCTCCATAGCCGTGCGCGAGACGTGAGAAGAGAAGAGAAAAATAAGAGGAGAGATAGAGGAGGGCTTCACCTCCAAGATCCCTCTCCCTCACACACTCCCTCACTCACTCACTCACACTCCCTCATTCACTCACTCACAAGAAAGAAGAGAAGAGAAGAAGAAGAAAAGCGAGAGTCCACTTTGCCACACCCAAAAAGAATGAGCTCTCATTCATCTTTTGAACTTTATATACAAAGCCCTAAATCCCATTTGGGTGGTCATCCCCTTTTTACATGGTCATAGGTCCTTTTTTCCATTGTCCTCCTATCTTCTTAGCTTCCTTCCTACCGCCCATCTACCTTTACAATTTGCACGGGTGAGAGCCCACACTTAAAATAAATCATGTTGCGCCTCACATTCTTTGACAAAAGCATTCACTTGAGCTTTTTTTGTGTGCCTTTCTCCTTGATTCAGGACTTTTATGTACTTCTTATGTTTCCATATTTCTCCTAGTGCACCTTCATCTCCCGTTTCACTTTTGCCTTGACCTTATCTTCTGCTTTAAATTTTTTCGATCTTCCACCTTGTTCATCTAAGGGTTAACACAATGCCACTGAGAGAGGCTGGTTTTGAAGGCTGAAGTGAAGGGAAAGAAGCAAGGTTCAAGCAAGCAAACAATATGTAAGAAGCTCTCCCATTCTTCAACTCTTTCTCTTGGATAGTGCCGATGGAGGCATCAAAAGCAGGGTAGAGTGAAAATCTCAGATTGCTATGAGATTTGGTGTGTGAGAAGAGAAATGTATATTTTGGAAATATCATCATTTTTTTGGGCATTTGAGACCATTTTAGGTCCCATTATGAAGCCGCAAGGTTGTGGATAGCAATTTTAGGGTATATTGTGATTTTAACTGTATTGACCGAAAGTGGGTGCATAGGTTATAGATTTCAAATCTGTAATTTTTGAGGTGTTTGCCACGAAGCAAAAATAAGGTTTATCAGCAAACAAGTTGCATATTACATATACTATTGAGTAATCTGTGAAAAAGGTTGCTTAGTGTATTGTTGTGCACTTGTTGTGAAAGGTTGCAGAAGACTAGCTTACTGTTTTGTATTATTTTTGTGATAATGGTAGAGAACAATGGAAATCCCATCATTGAGAAGCCCGATAAGAACAACTACCCTTCATGGAAGTTCCATGTGATGAACTTTCTCATTGGAAAGGGCATTTATGAGTTTGTTTCCGATGAAGAAAATGAGCCAAAGTAATCGACTACAAATGAATTAAAGGCATAGAAAGAATGGAATGCAAAAGACAAAAAGGTGATGTATTGGCTATTTGCAGTCATTGATAATACCATGCTTGGATATATCAGGAATGTAGAAACTTCACATGCAGCTTAGACAATTTTTGAGAACATGTTTTCAGTAAATACAAAGGCACGAAAGATTAAACTCAAGCAAGAGTTGAATACCTTGAAGAAAGGAAAAATTATCAATCAATGAGTATATTTTGAAGGTGAGGAGCATTGCAAATGCTTTAGTAGCGATTGATACAATGATTGATAATGATGATTTGGTTTCATCCACTTTGAGTGGCCTTAATAGTGAGAAGGCTCGGAAATCATTCATCACTTCTATATATGTAATGAAGCCATTTCTAGATTTTGATGAGCTGGTCTCTCTTATGATTATTGAAGAGATCAATATTATAAAATGTGACTCATCTAAAAGAAATGGTGAATAGGTCCAACCATTTTACTCAAGTTCAAGAAGAGGACATATTAGATCTTATTTGAGAGGCCATGGTATGGGACGTGTTGGTGATAACCAACAAAATAGGTTAAATCAACAATTTGGTGAAATGCAAGTTTTAGGAGGTTGAGAAAACTTTAGAAGCAAGGTGAGCTCTAGAGAAAGAGGTGGATAGCAGAACAGAGGTTCTAAAAATTTTGCTATTGTTTGTCATTATTATAGAAAAATAGGTCATATTGCAGCCCATTGTTATGCTAAGGGATGATTTTTGTAGTAGTAAATTGCAGCAATGAAACTATGCATTGTCTTCATGACATAATGAAGATAAAAATGAGTGTATAATTATTATGCAGCATATGATGAATGTAGTTACATGAAAGGGGACACATGATGATGTACGGTATGTCAATTTGGGTGCACCTAATCATATGACCAGTCATGTGGAATGGTTTGGAGAGATGCGATACTTACAAAATCCAAGTTATGTATAGACAGGTCATGATTCATGCCACCCAATTTCACACATTGGAAAGGTTCCCTTGTCCTTGCATGATGACCAAACAAAGAGTCTCACAGATGTATTACATGTGCCATCAATCACAAAGAATTTAATCTTTTTTTGGCCAAGTGGTAGAGCAAGGGTTGCATGTTTGATTCAATGCAAAATGTTATTTTGTAGAAGACTTTAATGATAAGTGCATGTTGGTCACAAAAGGAAGTATTAAAGGAAAAGGAGTGGTATGGCATAAACGTATTGGGCATGCAAATGTGCAAAGGATGAAATTAATGTAGTCCAAAGGATTAGTTATAGGGTTGCCTTCTTTTTGGTGCAAAGAAAAAATCTCTTTCTATATTTAAGCATTTCAATTTCCATAAGAATTTCTTCCATCTCCTATGCGTCTTTTCGCAAAAATGATTTGAAGAATACTAATGGTGAGCTATGGCTTCATGATAGACACCTACAATTGTTGGCAGGACGATAGGAGAAACCGACAAGCTGCCATTCTCGGAGGAAGATCAGGCAAAGTATGGCCTCTCAGTGGAGATAAGGGCCTACAACCAATTCAAATTCAGGCACATCCTGAATTTGGAAGACATAGTCATGGAGGAGCCATCCATCAAGCAAATTGTGAAGCAGTGCAAGCTACATAAGTATGTGGAGAAGGTGGGCTAGGCCGTGGACTATGAGAAGTGCATGGAATTCCTTTGGACTTTCAATAGGAACCGCAGCACCGTCACAATGCATCAAGTGAATGAAACCCACTAGGTGGAAATTGACTTGAGTCTCAAGTTGGTGTAGAGTGCACTCGGCCTGCCCAACAAAGTTGAAAGAATGCCAAAAAGGGACGTGTACAACATGTTGGGAATGGAAAAGTTGATGGTCTACACCAATGATGGCATCAGCTTAGTTGACATCCCCGACCCTGAAGTCCAACTACAGGCCAAAATGGTGCACATCTTGTTCTCTAGCCAAAGGTACAATGCTTTCTTAGGAAGAAGTAGACTAGCATTCCATATTAGAATGCTTTGTGTATTAATCTTCATCGATGAAAAATTCAAAGGCCTAACTAGACCTTCATAAGCTTTGCATTTGCAATTGTCTTTAAGACTTTGATTTCCAATTGTTAATAAGGTTCACCTCCACCAATGCCATTGTAGGCATTGAAGAACACATGAAACCATATTTTGGATTTTTTGCTAAAATTTGCATAAAACCCTTATCTAGGACTTTAGAAGCTAGAATATTTGATATAGTAAATTGTACAATAGTTGGTGGTACTTTCCACCAAAGAGATCTCCAATTATTAATTTATAAAGAATTTAATTGAGAGTCCATGTTCAGTTCATGACAATTAGAGCAGGTTGTTTAGTCATAAGTTATTGGAGACGTCTTAACTCTTTTGCCTTAAAATATCATGTCATTGATCCATTTATATCTCAACATTTGCTACAATCTCCCTAGCTAATACAATTTGTATTTCATGTCATTAGACAACCATAGATCTTTTCACTACAATAGAATCGAAGCATAGACATGGATGCTCAACACTTATTAGTGAGCATGTTTGACTATGCAACAACAATTGTGTTTAGCCTTATGATGACTAAAATCTCATTTATAATTAAACACACTCTGAAATGCACAAAAATAGCCTCACTGTTAACAACTATTTAAATGCGTTTGGAGATGCATGCAAGTCAATTGCATCTATAACATTGCTCAAAATCACATCTCTAGCCCCACTTTAATATATTTATAAACAAGTCATCTAGTGTGTTTATGAGCCCATTTGAAAGGGTGTTTAAAATCAAGTTAAATAGGGCATCTAAAAGTAACTTTATAAGAGCATTTATGAGATTTTATAAACATGTTTATAAATCTTCATAAATTAAAAGGGATCTTATGGGTGCATCCATGTTCACATTTAGTGGTGATTGTGAATGTGAATTCAAATGTACAGCCAATGTTTTGATATTAAACAATACAAACAAGTCATTTTGCATTATTTTTATATATGTTGAAAGAGAAAAGAGAGGAAAGAGGACTTGGAGGGAAGAAATATGCAAATATAATAGATGAGTCATTTTCTTCTATCTCCAAGTAAAGAAGGGTTGCATGCATCAACAAAGAGGAGAAGGCGGTTCTTCTTCACATCCAAAATCATGTGTGCAATTTTTCCTTCTCTTCTTCTTCTTCTTCTTGCTTCTCTATTTCTTGTTTCAAAACTTCCTTGAAAAAGGTGGATGTTTGCTCTTCTTTTCCCTCTTTTTTTTGCATAGTTTGCTAAGTCATAAGGAATAGCAAAAGTAAACATGTATATCATAGCTCATGTGAATGTGCAAGTAATGGCACAGAGAAATGTGCAGCTAATGGTGCAGGTAAACATCCAGCTAATGGTACACTTAACCATGTAGGTAAAGATGTAGATGAGAGTGCATATAAATATACAAGTAATAGTCTAGAAAATGTGCAAGTAATGGTGTAGGTGAATAGGCAAGTCATAGCACATATAAAGACCCATGTAATCATGCAAGTAAGCACCTAGATAATAGTGCAAGTAATAGCATAGATAATAGCACATGTGATAGTGCAAATAATTACTAAACTAAGGTACTCTTTTCTATCACATAAGAAAAATAAGAGAGAATAATTTTATTTTATCTAAAGTAAAGGAGAGTTGCATGCATCACAAAAAAGTGGGGGAGGTTCTTTTCAATTCCAAGACAATGTATCTTTCCCCTACTTTTCTTTCTACTTCTCTACTTCTTGTTTTTTGGGTTTCGAAAAGAATAGCAAGAAAAATAAGAGAGAATGCCTTTTTTTCTATCTCAAGTAAAGGAGGGTTGCATGCATCACAAAAAAGTGGGTGAGATTCTCTTCAATTCTAATATAATGCATTTTTCAATTGCTTTTCTTTTTACTTTTCTATTTCTTATTTCTTAGATTCCATGAAGAATATGGATGTTTGTTGATCTTCCTAGATGTTTCTTTATAGTTTTGGTAGTTTAGTTATGCATTATATTTTCTTTCTTATGTAATGCATAGTGACATTTATAGCAATGTCTATATTAACACATATAGATGTGGTTAGAGTAGTGTAATAGAAAACTTAAAACCAAATATCTTTTTTCATATTTATTTGTATAGATGGGCTTAAAGTTTGTCATCAATTGGAATTTAAAGACAGAAGTTAGATATGGACTTCAAGCTTATCTTTGAGTGCATCAACAAGAAATGTGGGCACATTCTTCTCCAAGACTAGAACGTAGCTGTTAAAATGCATAAGCTAGTCTATGTTATGCATAGACATTGGCTAGGTATAGGTATGAGCGAAAAAAATAGCCCAATGAGCATGTAAAAAGGTGTTAACCATCAGACAAATAAGGTGGAAAATCTGGAAAAGCTAAAGTAGAAGACAAAGGCCAAGGCAAAGTGAAACAGAAGATGAAGGCGCACCAAGAAAAATCTAGAAGCACGAGAAGCGTAGAAAAGTCCTAAATAAGGGAAAAGACGCACAAGGAAAAGCACAAGTCAATACTTTTGTAAAAGAGCACAAGCGCATCTTGTTTTGATTTAAGGAGCACCAGGCTCTCACCTGTGTAATTTGTAAATATAGATGGGCGGTGGAAAGGAAGCTAGGAAGATAGAAGGACAATGGAAAAAAGGGCCTAGGCCACGGTCGACCATGTAAAAAAGGGGATAAGGGGATGACCGCCCAAAAGGGATTTAGGGTTTTGTATATAAAGTTGAAAAGTGAATGAGAAGCTCATTCTTGTGTGTGGCCAAAAGTGGCTCTCCTCTTCTTCTTCTTCTTCTTCTTGTTCTTTCTTGCTTGAGCTTGTGCTTGAGAGAGGGAGTGTGAGAGTGTGAGGGAGTGAGTATGTGAGGGCGAGGGACCGGGGAGGAGAAGCTCTCCATCTTCTCCTCTCTTCTTCTCTTCTCTTCTCTTCTCTTGTATTGTCTTGCTTGCGGCTATGGAGCTTGGAGCGTGGAGCATGAATGGAGCTTGCTTAAAGCTTGTGCTTGGATCATGGAGCTACCAGAGTGCACGGGAGAGGAGGTAACTCAATGGGCATAGAGGTAAGCTCACTACACCCGTAGATATGGATGGCACGTCCGCTATGTGAGAGGTAGCCATTAGTGCTCGGCTTGGAACACTTGAAACAATAAGCAGTCCGTGGGTCTTGGCGGTTGAGTGAAAGCTCCCACATTTTGGTTCCATTGCCAGGACCAACGGATTCATAGATCGATCACTAGGCTGAAACTTAGAGCAAGTAGTTCAAAATTTGGCTGTAAACGGTCTTTCAAATCACGTATGACATTTACCATAACGGCCCTGCGGGCCAAGGCCCCGGACCCCCGCAAAGGGGACTCTGCCCCCTCCGTACCTCCCCGAGTAGGTTGGAGAGAAAACACGCATCGTGACAGGTCCTCCAAAACAGGCCCTAGTGTAGTAATGTCTCTATACAAGCATGGTTTCTCACTTACAAAAGAGCAACCAAAAGCCCATATCTGAACAGAGACAAACAGAGATCCTAGAACCTCAATGGGCCAATCTAGCCAACAAGGGCAAAAAGGCCACACTACAAAAACACTTACGTGTTGCATTCGAACTGCATCTAGTCAAAGTGGGAAGCAACAACATCAAGCTACAATAGCGAGAATGACTAGATATGACAGTCTTGACAATAGATGCTCCTTGAATAGCACTGGATTGACGATCCAAGATACCAATGGAGAATCCACATTTGGTCGTGTAGTTGGGGACTCAAGGGCATTTTTTAGAAGGCTTAAGTTTACAAGCCAAGACTCGAAAGATGAAGATATAGTACCACTGCTTATCTTAGGGTCAAACTCACCGCAAAAAGAGAGCATACTATCGATGCTTTTATTGATGAAGGAGCAGATTTTAATATCTTAACCTATGAATCATGGACCCTACTAGGCCAACCAGATCTCACACCGACTAATGCAACTCTTAGCCCTTACGGGGGACACCCACAAGCACTTATAGGGAAGTGAAAAATCCTTGCGACAATTAAAACTGAAAGCTTTCCTATCATATTTCATGTTTCTCCAAATAGTGCTAATTGCGAGAAGGGAACCCTTCTTGGAAGGCCCTTCATAAAGGCAACCAAGTGTGAGGCCGACTATGTAGCACATAGGATATACCTGACACTACCGAGAGTGAGGATAGTCACAACCTTTAGCAGTGACCTCATCGAACCTCAAGGGAAAGGCAAGGAAGGTGCTAACATAATAGTCAAGCCTACTAATGAGAGCAAGGACTTGTTGAAGAGTTGATACAAGCACAGGTCGAACAATGAGAACCAGTGAGTGAGGCCATGCATGAAACAAGAAGGTCAGGAGACAATGCCAAGGACGGCCTTTGGACTTACAAATATCGTAGAAGACCCCAAAAGAATCCCAAGCCTTATAGATGAAGGAATTGATGGAGAGCCAATACAATGCGGAGATGGATATCCAAAGCATTGCTACGTGCTCAAGGGTATTATGCAGGTAACCGATGGATTTGGGTACCAGAAACCCTTGTTAAACCTCCTTTGTCAGCTGAAGGCCAGATTGCATCAAAAGCGACAAAGCACAAGAGGAAATCTAAGAGAAACTCAGGTCTTGAGGCAAGAAACCAAACATGAGTGTTCGAAAGAAAGAGCCTCAGCCTAGCATGCTTAATAAGCAGATGTCATATGTAACCATTGAGCATGCACAAAGACCACTAGTGATCAAGGAGCTTCTGACTTTCCAAGAGGATAATGAGCACCAGAGGCACAACGTTGCTCGTGAGAAGGCTAATTTCTCAATGAAGAAAATGGCACAATCATCTAATAGCCTCGAGCAAATCATTCAACTAGTGCCACGTCCACCTAAGAGTCCTATATCTCCTACACTCTCTTTTCCCAAACAGGCACAGGAAGCACAACAGCAGTCATCAAGGGTGGCTACTCAATCCCAATCTCTATCTCCATCTAAGCTTCCAAATGTCCAAGGGGTGGGACAGGACACCATCCGTAGCTCTCGGCCCAAGGATATGCCTGTGCAACCTGATGTGACTAGATCAACTCATGTTCAATCTACACAAGTAAATGCTCAAAGGGAAAAAAAAAACACGACCACTTCCGATCGCCCTAGGGACTTGACATTGCAATCTACTAGCAGTAGTCCACTGAAATGGTTGCTACTACTTCCAATCAAGGATCACAACAGTCATCACAGCCCTTGGCCATGACAATGCCCCTTGTGGATTGTGTCCTTAGTAGTTCACGTGTGGAGGAGGTGTCGCAACCAACTTCCTTGACAACTCTAGCACTTCCAAAGCGCCTAAAGCCTAGGCTGGAGTAGTTAAACAGAAGGGAAGAGGTAGAGTCTCCAAAAAGGGAGGCAGTTGTACCCTCACAACCTAGAGAGGCTATTTAGCAGGCCATGGCTATGTCCCATAAGGACACACTCGAGAAAGAGAATGTTGAGGCCCAATCAAGCACATCAACGATTGACCTAGTCCAGGGTCCTGAGTTGTTGAGAGATGCACCTTCATTGACCAAGAAAAGGAGGAGAAACAAAAAAAAAACAGCAGTTACAGGTGGTTGTGGATCCCAAGAACATTGAGACCAAGAGTACTGGAGAGCTGAGGAATAAAGCATCGAGTCCATCCACCAATGAACCCATTGATGTCTCTCCTAATAGCGGTGAAACCTTAGACACATCTGTGTGCTCTGAAAAATCGAAGCACTCGTTACCATCAACAGTTGCTTGCAACACTCAATCCACCGAAAATAGAACTCGCATTGACCAATCAAGAGTGGATACAACGCTGTCACAATAGGGTGAAAAATTTATACCAGTCACATCCAAGGAGAACCATGACGCAATAACAAAGCCTCAGGAGAAACATGGAAACCCCGAGAGCATAAGAAATCCTAGCAATGACCAATCTTGCTCATTTAGGCCTGAGTCCCCCAGCTATGCTAAAGCCTAGGCAAACCCTTAGAACCTTGCATGAGATAGCAACCAAGAAAGCCCTCGTAGAACATAAAAGTGTCGCAGAATGCTTAACTGAGTTGGATGCTAAGTTCAAGGTGTTCGCACGTGTCTACGTCCTTGCAGACATGGGTGCATTCCCTAAGGAGCAGCTTAGAGAATACTTGCCATTTTTCCTATCCGAGGAAGAGCAAGAACATCTTAACGAGCACTATGACAGGATCCTGCATGAACACATGTGACTCACCTCTGACGAGGAAGCCGACAAACTACACTTAACTGTGACATTCAATGATGTGCTCTACCAACCAAATCTCTTAGAGATAGAGCAACTAAAGCAACAATCAGAGGGTCAAAGTCAATTTAAGTGAAAACTGTGTTGCAATGGCTGAACTAGGAGACCAAATCATGACAGTCTCAGAAGAGCAATTGGCCAAATGGCAGTCTCAAAAAGACCCAACCTATGTGGCACCTACTTCCTTTCGAGTGCTGAAATCAATTGTGGTAAGCACCACACGAATGGCCATAAAAAGTACAGGGTCCTCATCAAGCAAGTCCGATAGTTCCCAGCTACCGAAAGTGCGGTGTCCCTATGTCCAATTATGCTATGTCGTGCAGTCACAACGTAAAGGATGTCTCATACACCTTCACACGTACTTCTTCTCCACATAGACAACTTTGCTTCATCCACACATTGTTACGAGAAACCAGCCCGCGATCTTCTAACTACATAATATCTAAGTATGCACGAGCACTCATATAATATCTGCACCAAAATATATACACAGTTTGGGTCCTCAAGTGTAAGACAATACTCTCAGCTTGCTTAAAGTTTGACCTGTCTCCCAAACTAATTGAACTATGTCTTGTGCACGATAGAGAAGACTAGAACTACCCCTAGGGAGAGACCACTTATGAGAGGTTTTCAAATTGCAGGTATTGAAGACTCCAACAAAAGTGTCGTTTTCTCTTCATCGACACCCAACTCTGAATTATTATCCTTTATTGTCCTGCAAGCCCATCAAGAATCATCATGTGCAGAATCCCCAACAAACCAACACTTGTGTTGGCCATCAGTGCAATCCCCAACAAAGAACAACCCTACCACCAACTCCAACAACCCTACCACCAGCCACCTAGGCCATCAACGTGCCCCCAACGACCTTCCTCCACACCACCACCAACATTCCTCCATGGCAACCACTAATGTCCCTTCCACCCACGTCTTTGGTGCATGCTAAAGCCTGCTACCTATGACAGTGAGTGCCATGGGACTGGCACTCGTCTAGGAGGGGGTAATGTTAACCGTCAGATGAATAAGGTGGAAGTTCTGGAAAAGCTAAAGAAGAAGACAAAGTCCAAGGCAAAGTGAAATGGAAGATGAAGGCACACCAAGAAAAATCTAGAAATACGAGAAGCACAGAAAAGTCCTAAATAAGGAAAAAGGTGCACAAGGAAAAGCGCAAGTCAATACTTTTGTAAAAGAGCGTAAGCACATCGTGTTTTGATTTAAGGAGCACCAGGCTCTCACCTGTGTAATTTGTAAATATAGACGGGCGGTGGAAAGGAAGCTAGGAAGATAGAAGGACAATGGAAAAAAGGGCCTAAGCCATGGTCGGCCATGTAAAAAAGGGGATAAGGGGATGACCACCCAAAAGGGATTTAGGGTTTTGTATATAAAGTTGACAAGTGAATGAGAAGCCCATTCTTGTGTGTGGCCAAAAGTGGCTCTCCTCTTCTTCTTCTTCTTCTTCTTGTTCTTTCTTGCTTGAGCTTGTGCTTGAGAGAGGGAGTGTGAGAGTGTGAGGGAGTGAGTATGTGAGGGCGAGGGACCGGGGAGGAGAAGCTCTCCATCTTCTCCTCTCTTCTTCTCTTCTCTTCTCTTCTCTTGTCTTGTCTTGCTTGCGGCTATGGAGCTTGGAGCATGGAGCTTGAGAATGGAGCTTGCTTAAAGCTTGTGCTTGGATCATGGAGCTATCGGAGTGCACGGGAGAGGAGGTAACTCAATGGGCATAGAGGTAAGCTCACTACACCCGTAGATATGGATGGCACGTCGGCTATGTGAGAGGTAGCCATTAGTGCTCGGCTTGGAATGCTTGAAACAATAAGTGGTCCATGGTTCTTGGTGAGAGCGGAGTTTTGATCTCGGGATATGCCTAAAATTTGCCAAAAATCCAAAATTTATGGGAAAAATATTCAACACCGAAGGCGGCGGCTCCAACTAGGACGATTTTAAGCACCAAGTGAAATACGACTCTTAAAAGGCGCCCGAGCGACACTTGTTGATTTTTGATAATTTTTCAGACTACCCTGCGGGTTGTCAGGAGTTTCCAGCTAATGCGGGATGTCAAGCCGGACGCACAAAAATTTACAGCATTTGAATCGGAGCCCAGACGGGAAAATGGCCACAAATTGGGCAAGATATGAAGAGGTGGACTTGTTTTTTGCCAAAGTGGGCATGACCTTTGGGGGCTTGGGGGCATTTTATGCCACATCAAATCGTGGAGAGAGAGAGGGAAGCATGAAAACGTGAGGAAGGCGTGGACAGTTTGCGCCCGATTTTTGTGCTTGATGGCATGGAGATGGTGATTGCTGCTTGAATGCAACCCACCCAATTGACAATGGGGCTTGACTACTACTTCCCTGCTGATCTTATCGCCGCCCTTCGCTCGTCCAATGGTGGCCCGGATGGAGAATTCTGATTCTATTCTTTCTCTCTCCTCCCTCTCTCTCTCCCCCTAAGGGGTTGTTCTTGTGTGCAAGAGGAAAATGAAGAATGGTGAAGGGAAGCTTGTCCGAATGAGACCGGATTGCTTCTGGATCAATGAAGACATGAAGATTGCTGATTTTGAAGATGCCGGACATTGAATGAGGGCTGACCCGTAGTCCCGTACCAAAACCAAGATTCTGAGACATGAAGCCTAAGCGGTAATTCAATTTTTATGAAGAAAAAATGAGTTTTTATGCTATTTGATTGATGAAACATTGTTCCCATGGGCTGATTATGCATTATGATGTTGTTTGCTATGAGTTTGAATAGTTTATGATCTGAAAACCAAAAAATCATAAGTGATATAGCTGAAATGAATGGTATAAAACCCGTAAAACATGCGTTTAAGGGGAAAAATGTGGTTTTTTGCAAAATAAATGGAAAATATGAGACATAATACCTACAAAACCTGAAATTTTGCTGTCAAGGAACCTAAGGGCCACAGCCCATAATCAATATCAATTTTTAGTCATTTTTTATTGAAGAAAATAGAGGAAAATTACCAAAAAATGGTTAAAAAATGGGTTTTAAATGGGAGAAAATTAAAAAACGGTAAAAGAAAAATTCCAAAAAATTACATGTGTGTCTGTGCAATGTATAATGAAGGTAAAGAACGAGGCTGGCCTTGGTTTACCCTCGTTTCTATGTTTCCGTCCGTGTTTATCGCTTTCTTTATAAAGAAATACACATAAAACAACTCTTCCACCTATCAACGAATGCACAACATTAAACGGTAGGGTGAGAGGGGAGGTTGAGTGTCAAAGTATAATCTTAAATCTGATTTATGTGTTGCATCATGCCTATAGGACATTGTTTTAAAATAAAGGAAAAGGCAGCATGAGCATAAGGCTCGGTGTCTCTCCTCATTACATAAACGTTAGCATGAAAATCATGAAAAGATTGGTTTCGCATGATGCACAATGCTGATTTTCTTTTGTTTGTGCACTAAACCATTCACATTATGCACTATGCATGGTTCATGGTATCAAAGGAAAGGCTCCTGGATACATAGCAATTGTTTTCTTAGGAATTTGACCCACGATTGTGAGAGTGTGAGCTTATCCCTTGCCGTAGGATAGAGGGTCGGTTTCCTAAGGGACTGTTAAGTAAGGACACATGGTATATCTCCTGGAAATACGAGAAATATAAAAGAGAGGAGTTTGTGTTCGATTGTGTTATATGTTTAGCAGCGCATCAAAGGGCTAATCCCTGCAATGTAGAAGAGCTGCAGTGGGGCCGCGGTGTTTCTACCGAGAGGTTGCCTCCATGTGTGTGATCGTGGCATTGTCAATGTGTAAGGGTTCTCCCTCTGAGGAGTGTAAGGGAAACATTGGACTTTAAAACGATGAAACTATAAACGCATAGATTAAGCTTTAGGGCAGTTTGTCCTTTAGTATTAGATTGACGCTCCTCGTCGGCGAGGCCGTGAGGGTGTTTGTGTGTCATGAGCATGAGGTCCGGCTAGTGCCATAGTGAGTGGCGGCCCATTTCAGGTCCCATCAGTGGTGTGTCTTCCGGGAGCTGTCTATAAGTGGTGGTTCTCGAATCTAGGGTTTCTAGGGACCAAAAGAAAGTTGGTTTATGTCCTTTGACAAGGACCATCAAGCTGAAATACAAAAAGCAAAACGTGCTGAGAGGGCTAGACAGCAGTTAGAGATCATAAGTTGTTATTCTCCTCAAAGGAGTGGCCCGATACGCATAAGAGGCAGTGGTCTTAGTAACCCAACTGCTGCACATAGTCCTTTAGGTGCAGGAGAAAGCGTAAGTTCTTTCCCTTTTCCACCAAGTCAACCCACTTCAAGTGGGGGTGTGAATCCATCAGTTCAAGCTCCTATTGTTAATCCAATTGTCGCCATGGCACAACCCATTGCAATTCCTGCAGGGACGCCAGATTTGCCAGCTTTAGGAGTTCCCTTGCCCATTTTTAATGGGTTAGCTGAAGAGGATGCGGAATTTCACATTTGTGAATTCTAAAGAATGATGTCCAATTATCGCATCCAAGATGAGGGACATCTCATGATGTTCTTTAATATGACGTTAAAAGGAAGGGCTACGGTATGGTATCACAGCATAGAGTCTGGAACCATAACCACAATTGATCAATTTTATGCAGCTTTCCGAGGAGAAAATGCCTCTGAAAGAGGTGGCCAATATTGGTTGCGTGTCTTGAATGTAACACGCCAAGACCCCCATGAGAATGTGAAAGCCTATGCCAAGAAGCTTAAGGAAGTGTTTTGTAAGTTACAAACTTACATTTCTATTCCGCCGGCTGCCCAATTGCAATACTTCTTGCATGGATTGGATTTCAATATTCAAGTGCAATTGAGCAATGTGGCTTTGGCTAATATAGACATCGCTATTACGCGGGCAAAGGGAGTAGAAGCGTGATTACAAACGGCCTACTCCTCTCCAATGAATGTTAATGCAGGTTTAGTACCTGGAGGCAATGTACCATTGATGAATGGAAGTCAAGCGATGCCTATGACTAACCCTAATGGGAGAGGAAGCATGGTTCAGAATGTACCTTTACTGCCAGCTCCTCCCAGTGTGACTATGCCTATGGCAAGTCAGTTGGCTCCACCAAATGTTGCACGCCAAGTTTCGAATTCTAATGTTGTTCCTGTGAGTCACCAACCAATGCCCAATCAAATTGTTAGGCCAATGGAACGACGGGTAGACGATCGAGGCTATAAGTTGAGTGCATCTAATGATGCCAGGAGGCATATTCCACGGTAGATTCCGTGAGGTTTTACGGTGGATTCCGTAAACTTAGATGACCGGGGCTCATACGCAAAGAGGATTCTTTGTGCGAGAAGTTGATGGGGACGCCTGTCCTTTTCGGGCGTTTCATTAATTTAGTGTGTACATGGGTGATTCCATAGCGGGTGATTCCGCAAAATGCATATTAAATTAATAAGCGTTTATGAGTTTAGACTGCGCACTCGTAATAAATTAAGGTTAGGATTTATTTCTAACCAGTTGATTTATTTATGTAGCTGAAGACTGCTAGGTATTCACTTTTGTCGGTTTAATTGTGTTATTTTACTAACGATCGTGAATGCTTCAGTTGATGTGTAGAGATAGCAGCAGTGGCGGAGGAAAGCATTGGAGTCTAGCGGGTTTTCGACCTTTGGACTATATTTTGATAGGCGCCACGCCTATATTTTGTTATGTCTATAGAGACATTGATTATTTATTATTATTTTGTATGCGCTTATGCGCCTGGATATGTTATTTCTATTTGGACATTGAGATTGGGCGTGCCAGACACTATGGGCACCGTCCATTAGCTTTATTTTCCTATTTTTGGTAGAAAGCAACTCAAAAGCTAAAAGCTTGTTATATTTTTGTAATTGGGCTATTTTTGAGCATAAAGATTGGAAATATACATTAAATACATGCTTTGTGAAGCGGTCACACAAGGCATGGGGGAGATTGAACCCAATTTGTCTCTTGTCTCATGTCGTGCTTGCTTTTACATGGGTTTTTGTGCTAAAAAGTAGAGAACTTTGTTCTTGGGGACCTTCCGGGATTCACCACGTGAGCTATCTGCGTCCGATCTGCGCACCAGTGGTATCAGAGCGGAGCAGAGATCAAGGGCTTCCAATCGCTACCAATCTCGAGCGAAGGCGGAGCTCCAGGAACAAACGGCCTCTACAGTCAATCTCATCGCGAACCATCGATACAGGCAGACTTCTGGCGATCAAGAACCCCTGTTTCCACTGTCAGATCGCGAAGGACCAATCTCTGTCGGCGGAGGACCACTCATACATGTTCTTCATCAAGTCGTTGCAAACAGAGATAAGATTTCTTCTTAATCAAGTTTAGTTTGACCTTACAGCTTAGTCTTAAGCTTAAGAAGCTTTAAAAGCTTCAAATCGTCAAATCGTCTGGCAAGAGGAGGGTCCCGAAAATCACGCGTCAGTAAAAAAACGCCCCCCCCCCTTCACGAAAAAACGGCGGCCTGTTTCCTCCTTCTTAAGCTTATTAAGCTTAAGCTTAACTCATTAAGCTTAAGACACTTCAAGCTCTGCAAGTCAGTTAAGGCAAACAAGTCAAAATACTCCGGGTCTCGCACTACAGAAGTCAAGTTCAGTAAGTCACTTGTAATCAAGTACTGCAAGTTCTGCAAGTCGGCCTAAGTCCAGCAAGTCAACAACCTTGCAAGTCTGTTAAGTCTGCAACTCTGCAAGTCAGACTAAATCAGAACTGATTAGTGCTTAAAACTCCTAGAAGACTTGTTCGTTTGCAAAAACTCAGAACTGGAAAGTTGTTCGCAGCAAGCTGTTCTACCTATCTACAAGTTCGTTGAAGTACTTTCAGCAAACGGAGACAGAAATATTTTAGAATTTCTAAAAATTGAAGAAGAAAATACCCAAAAATACATATCTTATCATGTTGCAATTGGAAGAAGAGCGAAGAGCTAGGCAAGCCTTGCAAGCGCAATTGACAAAGCTACAAGGAGCATCCACTGATAAAGAAGAACCCCAAGCTGAAGATCTGATTCGCCGTACCATCGACGCCACTCTTGAAGCACAAACCATTCGCAAGGAATCCAAGATAAGTAAACGAAGTTTCAAGTTTCGCACTTTCAATGGCATAAGAGAAGGAAAGACTGTTTTATCATTCATTAGCCAGTTTGATGACTATTTCCATGAGGAAACTTACCCTGAGAAAGATAAAATCAAGTGTGTTACTAATCATCTGATAGATAGAGCATCACTTTGGTGGACTGTAGTCCGCAAGAGTATAGAATGTCCTGCTACATGGGAAGATTTTAAGAAGAAGTTCATGCAAAATTTCCTTCCACCGCAATTTCATGAGAAGGCTATCAAGCAATGGGATTTACTTCAACAGCGCGATCGTGAGCCTATTCCACAGTATACAGAGCGTTTTTGGAATGCACTTCTACAGCTACGCATGCTTGAAGACGTACCAGAGACGACACATAAGCGGAAGTACATGTCTGGACTTCTTGGACATTACTACGCGGAGGTGAATATGTTCAAGCCTGCTACCCTTGAAGACGCCATCTCCTTAGCTCACGACACTGAAGATAAGTTACGTGGAAGAGATCGACGACCACAGCCATTCCAAGCAAACGGTAATTATGGATCTAAACAATTCAATTCAAATTTCAGAAGGTTTAATCCAGGTCGTTTTTCATCACCATCTTTCCGCAAGAATTGGCCTAAACCACCTGCATTACCATCCACTGCCAATTCAAATTCTAAGCCTATTCCACAAGCAAATCCAAATATACCCAGACTCCCAGCCATTGCAAATAATGTGACCAAAGCCAAGCCCATCGTATGCTACAAGTGTCACCAGCCAGGGCATCTCGCAGCAAATTGTCATTCAAAGAAGCCATCAGCACATATCAACTACCTTGGAGCTATGGACGAAGAAGAGCATGAGGATATGCCGGATTTCACTGAAGAAGAAGATGATCCTACTACTACTTCCGACACTTTACCAGGTATGCCTACTTTACATTCATTGTTGACTATGAAATGTATGGTGCATTGAAAAGAAAGAATTATATCGCATGATGACGGTAGTACCCATGACTTTATTTCAGCAAAATTGGTAAAGGAATTGAAATTGCATACTGTACCTACGCACTATCGCATAAAAGCTGCATTTTTAGGTACTAGGTACAATGGCACACAAGAAGTTCAAGATTTAGAAATTCAAATTGGTCCATATATTGAAAGAAGAAATTTCTTAGTTGTCCCATTACAATCTAGCGACATTATTCTAGGAATGCCATGGAGACACCAACATAATCCAAACATAGATTCATACGCAAAGAGGATTCTTTGTGCGAGAAGTTGATGGGGACGCCTGTCCTTTTCGGGCGTTTCATTAATTTAGTGTGTACATGGGTGATTCCATAGCGGGTGATTCCGCAAAATACATATTAAATTAATAAGCGTTTATGAGTTTAGAGTGCGCACTCGTAATAAATTAAGGTTAGGATTTATTTCTAACCAGTTGATTTATTTATGTAGCTGAAGACTGCTAGGTATTCACTTTTGTCGGTTTAATTGTGTTATTTTACTAACGATCGTGAATGCTTCAGTTGATGTGTAGAGATAGCAGCAGTGGCGGAGGAAAGCATTGGAGTCTAGCGGGTTTTCGACCTTTGGACTATATTTTGATAGGCGCCACGCCTATATTTTGTTATGTCTATAGAGACATTGATTATTTATTATTATTTTGTATGCGCTTATGCGCCTGGATATGTTATTTCTATTTGGACATTGAGATTGGGCGTGCCAGACACTATGGGCACCGTCCATTAGCTTTATTTTTCTATTTTTGGTAGAAAGCAACTCAAAAGCTAAAAGCTTGTTATATTTTTGTAATTGGGCTATTTTTGAGCATAAAGATTGGAAATATACATTAAATACATGCTTTGTGAAGCGGTCACACAAGGCATGGGGGAGATTGAACCCAATTTGTCTCTTGTCTCATGTCGTGCTTGCTTTTACATGGGTTTTTGTGCTAAAAAGTAGAGAACTTTGTTCTTGGGGACCTTCCGGGATTCACCACGTGAGCTATCTGCGTCCGATCTGCGCACCATCTAATGTCCGTGGCGAAGTTAAGGATATGATGAAGCATTATACCGACATGATTTCCGAACAATATTGACAAAAATCTGTCAACATTAATTTCTTGAAGAAGTAGTAGAATCTGATAGGGAGTCGACGCCCTGAAGAGGGTGCACCCTCAAGATTTAGCTGTAAGTGGTGTGGTGGACAACATTTCCCTAGAAACTATCCAAATGTTAAATGTGATATTTGTGGGAAGTCGGCGGGCCATTTAGCTGCTACCTGTTGGAGTAAGATTAGTTCCCTCCAACAAGGGAGTAAACATCCAGGTCCCGTGAATCATAGAGCGCAAGGAAATAACTTGTAGCAAAATGATGTACCAAGACAAATATTGCAAAGGGGAAAGACCACTATAGAAGAGTTGCCACAAGGCAATGGAGTCAGCCTTATTGAGGCTATACGCGTCAATGACGTTGAAACCTCTAACCTAAGAGCCATGACAAGAGGCCAAAAGGCTAAAGAGGTTGACAAAGATAATGCAAAACCGGTTGAGGAAAACCCTAAACAAGGGGATAAGGGGACGCAAGTCCAGAGTCTTAGCATGGAAGGTGGACCTCTAAGGCTGGTTGACAAAAAAGTTGATCCTAAGAAGGATGAGGAAGTGCCAAGAAAGAAGGCAAGAGCTAAGAAAGAAGCACCAAAACCGGTCCAAAGACCCAAAGAGAGGATGGTTTGGCGAGAAAAGAGAGCTTTGGCTACCTATCATGACTTTGATTTAGCAAGTTCTCTTTGTGAAGTCAAACCAGATGTGAACCTCTTGCAATTGATTAAATTATCTCCAGGAGTACGCAAGGAATTCAAAAAGATCCTGCATATTGGGTATATTGTAGAACCTTTGGGCATAGCATGAGTAGGGGAAGATTGGTTTGATCATGCTGAAAAGAATTGCCCTAGGTTCCAGCTTATGTGGATGGAATATTGGTGGAGCATGCTATTGTAGACACTGGATCCTCCGTCAATATCATGAGTTCAAAGTTGATGGAGAGGTTGGGTCTAGGCATAAAAAAAGACAGCTTCACCCTTCATAGAATGGCTGATGATAGTCTGAGACAACCAGAAGGTTGCGTTACTAAAGTCCATGTTACAGTTGCAAGTGTAGAATGCTTCTTGGACTTTAGGGTGATCAGATTTGCAGGACGTCCTAGTTATTGAGTTTTGCTAGGCAGGCCTTGGATCTTACGAACAAACTGTCAAGTTGATATACCCGCCGGTCGAGTGGTTCTAGGTAGAGGTGCTAATCGAGTAGTAGTCGATGCTTACCCTGAGTCCCCTCAAAGTGAGAGAGCTCCTTTATCCTCTACTGAATTAGAAACAATAGATGATCCATCTGGTAGCGAGACATCATCCAGTGACGAGTCTAAAGAGAGGTCCACTACAGAGGATATTTATCAGATAACTCTAAATGAGCCGATAGAGCCTCAAGATAGGAAAAGAGACACGGATGTGATTGAGTTAGACCTCAGCACATCGAATGATTCACGGTCAATTAAATTAAGTTCCATGCTCAATTCAGTAGAAAGGGAGGACTATGTGTCCTTGATTCAAGAATTTTGCGACATCTTTGCTTGGAGTTATGATGAGCTGAGAGGCATTCCTCCTAGCTTGGCTGTTCATACTATTCCTATAAAACAAGGCAGTCGTCATGTGCATTAGAAGGTAAGGCTTATGCCTTTTGAATTGAGGGACGGGTTGTTTGAGGAGTTACAAAAGCTAAGAAAAGCTGGTTTAATCTTCCCTGTACAACATACAGAATGGTGTTCACCAGCTTTTATTAGGAAGAAGAAAAATAACCATATCTGACTATGTGTAGATTTTAGAGAGCTAAATAAGCAGATGGTCAAGGATTACTACCCGCTGCCATTTATTGACCAGATTTTGGATCAATTAGCGGGTAGGGAAATATATTCGTTTATGGATTACTTTGCGGGATACAACCAAATGGCAATTGCAGAAGAGGACAAGTTGAAAACAACTTTTATTACTGACTTTGGTACTTTTGCGTACCATGTGATGGCCTTTGGTTTGCGCAATGCACCTGGATCATGGCAACGAATAGCAGACAAGGCCTTTGATGACATTTCCCCAGATGAGTTGAAAGTATTTATCGATGACCTGGGGGGAGCCACTATAAGGGAAAGGATGTTGATTATTTTAAGAAAGTGCTTTGAGCGCTGCAGACAATTTTGTATCGCTCTTAATTTACTAGAAGAAAAAGAAGCATTCATTCCTCCCTTTAAAATTCAATTCCTGTTTCTATTTTTTATTCATCTTTCGCTCTTTCACTTTTACCCCTTCCCCCTTGGAAAGGATGAAAATCCTTTCTAGAATTGTGAAAATCAAGGTGTAAGTACTTTAGTGCATTCTAGGTGCACCTTTCTAGTGCAAGACCCAATCATAAAACTTTGGGTTATACTCTAGTGTCACATGACAGTCCATATCTTATGGAAAAATGCCCACCTGTGTGATGTAAGTCAATATATCGGTCAAGAGGTCCCTTGAGTTGATTCGGCTTGCAATGTGGAGTTCCTCCTCGGTTATGATTCTATATCCAAGTATGGATGTAGCATGATATTTTTGTCTAATGGATGATATCTTGTCATGGCTACTACCCTTAATTAGATTGGGGCTACATATGTCGGCGGTCATACTCAAAAGTCTTGACATAGAGTATACCACTTGCATAAGAAATTGGACTTAGACTCAACTACTCATTGAAGTTTAGCAAGTTTCTATAGTGGCATGGGAATTTTTCTCTTCTTGTAAGAGGTGATTAAGCATTAGCTTAAGGCATTTTCTCATGAGATTTCATTTGCAATTATCTCTTCAGCTATGGTGGAGGCAATAGTGAAGATGAATTTGTATTCTTACTTAGAACACAGTAAAGAATGTACCTCTTTTGCTATTGGTTCATCACAAGTAGGCCTAGGTCCAAACGTCTGTAATTTCTAGAAAGCAACGTGAAAGTTGAGTCCAGTCATTGGATGCACGTTATTAAGCCATCCCCTATGTCTATGGCCATATTAGAAACCACTTGAAGAATGGATCGTCATTGTTGTAGTTGCCTAAGGATTGCTCTGGTGGCTTTGGTTTAGTTGGACTAGACAACTTAATACATAGTGATTCCACTTTGGGATTCTAATTGGGTGTGGTAAGCTTGGTTTGAGAAGTTTGACTGATGCTTTGTCATTGGGTTTTGTAGTGGTGATCACCTTAGAATAATTAAGTGAGAGCTCATTCATGAGTGGTTGCTCATTGACTCTTGGTTGAGCTTTGGGTTGATAGACCATTGGAGCACTCATGGATTGAGCACCTTTCCTTTTGGTTTTAGTTCTCCCCCATTTTGATTTATGTTTTTGGGCCTTGGTTTTTGGAGCATGAGATTGAGGATCATGTGTGGCACTTGAGAGTTTAGGCAACTATATCAAGGTGTTACCTTCATAGTAGCATTGGGCTCTGTTAGCCATGGCCTAAGTCATTGGCATGACACACTATGTTTGCCCTTAGCATGGTTTAGAGTCTCAGTCTTTACTATTTCCTAGTATGTGTTCTTATGTCTCTATGTGATTATCTTTGAGTTTCTATGAGTTCCTGGTATAATATTAGGTATTTTTCCCATGAGGCACTGTCTACCCTATCATGTATTCTACATAGATAGGGTAGCAACACTTTGGCGATCCTACCATGCTTTTTTGAACCTTTGGTGTGGAAGTTTAATAGCAAAACAACTTCAATTGATGCCAGAAAAAGTGAGTTTGAAGGGTTTTCCATTTGTATGTGCTGCCATTGCATCCCTATATCTCTATGTTAAAACACCATTAAAAATGGAAAAGGTTAAGGCCAACAATTTGATTTTTATACATGAAGCAAAGGTTTCTGCATAAAAGAAAAGGTTCATGCATGAAGGAGAGGTTCTTGCATGTAGATGTTTTTGTGTGAAGCAAAATTCCTACATGAGGTAAAGTTTCCATATGAAGTAGAATGCCCTAAATCTGAAATTCCTACATGAGGTAAAGTTTCCATATGAAGTAGAATGCCCTAAATCTGAAATTCCTACATGAGGTAAAGTTTCCATATGAAGTAGAATGCCCTAAATCTGAAATTTTTATCAAGACATAAAGCATGGTAGACTGCCTCCTGAAGCAGTGATAACTACTTGTTCCAACTACCTAAAGCAATGGGCAAATCAAAGGAGAAGAAAAATCCGTGCAAAGTTTTTTTTGAGTCTAGACATACTTCAAAGCGTTATTCTTATGTTCAAGGTTCTTGTGAAGAATGAAAATCTTGCAAGTATTTCTGCATGTTTGATTTGTGTAATGAGTTTGCTGGAATCCGCAAGAGGTTTTCATTAGCAAGCAAAGAAGACTTCAAGTTTGAAGATAGATAAAGCATGGGAGAAGTTAGATTCTTTTGAGGATATTCTTCATGATACTTATGAATGGCACGATGTTCATGAAAGCAAGAAAGTCAGGCCTTGTTCAAGCGTTAAGCATATTGGGAGCTTTCTTACAGCAGTTGAAAAGCTTAAGGAAAGATATGAAGATGTTTTGGATTCTGATTTAGATTCCAATTCAAGTTCAAGTGATGATGATGATGTTTGGTGCTCTTTACCCATGGACTTGCCAAAGATTGAGGTAAAGGGAGTGAGAGAGGACAAGAGCCAAAGAAGCCAAGAATCCTCGAGTGCCCCAAACCCCACAGAGCAACTTGCCAATGGGAGAGTGGATCATCACATACTTTGCATCAGTAATCTCAAGGTATTTTCCATATTTTGGTATTTTGCAAACTATCATAGTCAATCTCTAGTCATCTTTAATCAAGAAGAAAGTAAGTCAACAGTTATGAACAATAAAGATGATCAGATTGGTGATCAAGAAGATCAGTTATGTATTCAAGAAGATGATGTTGTTATGGATTATAAGTTTGATGATTATGTTTTTGCAATGAAGATGTCATTGTGCATTATTTTCTCGGTTCTCTTATTGATGCTAAGGAAGATAATGCATCTACTAAGTTGGATTTCTATGAAGGAACTTTGCTAGAACTTGAAGAATTGCCACTACTTGTAGTGCAAAATGCACCATATTTGGATGTATTTGTTTAGGATACCAATGTTTCCAACATGTAAGATAATATTTTAGGTCATCGCATTGCTCAATCTGAAGAACAAATCAATGTTCTGCTACAATAATTGTGGAATCACAAGAATAGCACTGTATTTCATTTTCAAGAAGAGCAAGATTGCAAGATTTGCACTACATTTCATTTGCAAGAGTTGGTTGAATATGAAGCATTGCAGAATGCAGTGTTTGCATGGTTTTTCTATAGTTCCCCATGAGGTACACTCTATGATTCAATCTCCAATTGAGATGATTCATTGGTTTTCTGTTGAGCTTGAAAAGGAGAAAAATACAACCAATGTTGCAGCAATTGAAGTTATGTCTATTATTAATCAGCTTCAAGAGGAGAAAGCATTACTACAATAGGAGAGGTTTCTCAACTGAGGAATGTAATGGATTTCCAAGTTTCTCATTGTTTTGAAGTCACTAATACTCTTGAGGAAGTTGTTCTACATAAGGATAATGAAATTGCTAATTTCCATACACAGCTGTTATTTTCTCGTGATTCAAGTCAAGATGTTATTCTTGAGGATCTCTATGCATTGAATGCTCAAGTTGTTGATTTTTCAATTCAAACTGCTATTTCTGAAGTTTTTGAGGACTCTAATCAATCTATCACTAAAGTTGTAGTGTTTGTGAGTATGCAAGTACCTACAGTGGATATCTATGCAGTTTATATTACAGCACGAATGGTTGATGTTATTCATATTGATTGGTTTTTAACAATGAAAGTGCTGATTATGTATGAGGTGAATGCTTGTAGCAAGTGTATGTTACAGTTTTTTTATCAAGAAAGCTTCAAAATGACCTGCAAGAACCTAAATTTTGGCAATTCCTATTGCTAAATTCTGAATTCCTACAATAGTATCTTGACTTCATGCAGGAACCACCAAACTTCATGCAACAGCAGCAACCAAATTTCATGCAACATCAACCAAACTTCATATAATAGTAAGCAAAATTTTTGCAGTTATTATAGTAACAAGATGAATTCTTATACTTCCAACAGCAGCAAAATGTACTACAATAAGCTAAAATATAGTCAGGAGTGCTACAACAACCTCAAACATAGCAAATACGACAACCACATGATGATTACTGCTTCCAAGTACTTTAAAAACAGTAGTTACAAGTTGTTGTGGATTATCTTACATATTTCTCTCAGGATGCAATGTCTTATTCAAGATCCAAGTTGGGTGGTACATTGCCATACATTTATTATGTACTTATTCTGTTATGGTTTTATATCTTCATTCTCTATGATATATTATGGGTATCATTATATATGATGAGTTCTCATCCCTAGCATATTTCATTGTACTATAGAACTATGGCTTATTACCTGTCAGTAGTTGTAGTCACTTCTTTCATTCTAGCTATAATGCAAGGCGACATTGTTAAACTTGCAATTAATGGATTTAGGCTATGAATGCTAATTCAAGTTGATTATGATGAACCATAGAAGGATTCATAGGTTCACTAAGTAGTTGGAATTAATTTTATGCAAGTCACTATTGTAGTGCCTCACACAGCAATAGTGTGGAATTCTATGGGCATTATGGTTATTTGTTAGTTTTATGAGATAAATAGTTCTCAAACTTTGAAAACATCTCATTATACTTATGCTGGTGATATTTTTGTGTTGGAAGTAGTATTTGTTTGTCTTGAATGGGCAAAACAAATATCATTCATGTTACATGAAACTACAATCCTAATGAAGGTGATTGCAACCTTGCTACAAGAGATAGGGTTACCGTAGCAGTAAGAAACAAGGTTATTGCAACAAATAATAAGGTTACTACTACAGATAACATGGTTACTACTCCAAGCAGTGGGTTTACCATTGTTAGTAAACAGGAACCCCATGCAGCAACACAGTAAGCCCATACAGCAATGTAGTAACCCCATGCAACAACACAGTAACCCTATGCAGCAAAGTAGTGACCCCATAGAGTAGCAAACTTGTGACGCCATAGAGCAAACCAGTGACCTCATACAACAAGGCATCAACTTGGTTGTAGAGAGCAATAGTAACCCTAAGGAGGGGATTAAGGGAATTGATATGGATACTCTTAAAGAGGAGAAAAAGCCTTCATTAGAAACAGAGGAGGATTTTGATAGAGCAAGTCAGCAAGCTATTATTGATGCAGAGCTCAAATATGAACACATTATAAGTAAGTCAATTAGAGTGTTTGAAGATGATGTTTAGGAAGTCTATTTGGATGTCGAGTCCCATTCTAAACCAATAAAGTTAAGAAGATAGGCATGGGTAAACAGACACATTAAGAAGAAGATATTTAAGGAGGGAGATCTTGTCATGGTCTATAATTCAAAGGTTGGAAAGCATTTGGGAAAGTTGACATTGCGGTATACTAGTCCTTATGAGATTGTCAAAGATGTGAGTTAAGGGACTTTTGTGTTGGCTACTTTGCAGGGTGAAATAATTAAGCAGCAATAAATGAGTTCAGATTAAGGAGGTTGGTACAACCAAATTATGATGATTTACCTCAAAAAGTTCAAGAGAAATCCACATTTTCAGTCAATTTGGTTCATGCAGTTTTGCCTCATAGAGCAGGCAGTGGAGTTTTGCCTCATAGAGCAGTTTATGATTTTCTTACTCTTTCTCAGCCTGATGCAGTGTTATAGCAATCATTTGTCTAAAAATATGGAAGCATTTATTCATGAAAAGAATGCTCTTAAGGAGGAAATTGATGGGATGCAGGTTGAGTATCTTAGACTTGTGGAAATGGTTACTAGTTTGTAGAGTGTTGAACAGATTGATCATATTGAAAAATCAATTTTCTAATGTTGATGTTATCAAGGCTAATATCAATTATGTATTCCATGACATCAGTGAAGAGGTGCATATCAGGAAGCTTCCAATGGATAAGATTCATGACATGGATGATTTACCTCTTGTATCACATGAGTAGCATGCACAAGAGTAGTCTATTACTGACTCTCATGATGCTCATGAGCCTCATAGTTCATGACATACTCTCTTATACCACTGCTAGACTTTGTTTCTTTGTTTTTCCATCATAGTTACTATGTATGCCTTTATGTTTTGTGATTGTCTTTTAAGGGGATTATGCAACCATATTAGAGGGCTATAAGTATCCTACAAGAGAGGCTCTACTTATCGTTACTCTTTGTGGCTTACTTCATGGTGCAAGGTTGTGAGTAAGGCATAATTTTTCTCACTTGATATGTTAGTTTCTTCAAATAAGGCATTTGACACCATGATTCATGCAAGGGTTCGAGTCATGGCTATGCCATCCATCCACCAGGCTGTGCGAGATGTTAGCCATTGGCCTAGCACACTATGTTTGCCCTTAGCATGGTTTAGAGTCTTAGTCTTTACTATTTCCTATATGAAGTAGTCTTAAAATGCCTCATGAAGTGCAGTTTGTAGGTAGTTGTAAAAACGTGACCTGATGAGGCACATAGTTTCATTCTCATTTTTGGGCTCTTCTTTGATGTTCACAATCTATGTATGATGGATTCTCATTGTTATATAGCAGATGTGACAGTTGATGCCATCATTCATTGTGTTCATGTTCTATTCTCAACGTGTTCTTTGTGCTCTATTTCTCATTCTCTGATTATTAGTGCCGAAGTATGTGTTCTTATGTCTCTATGTGATTATCTTTGAGTTTCTATGAGTTCCTAATATAATATTAGGTATTTTTCCCATGAGGCACTGTTTGTCCTATTATGTATTCTACATAGATAGGGCAGCAACAGGATCGTGATAGGGCTTTCAAGTCCTAGTGTGGTCTAGTCATTTGTGAGTTATAGGAGCACCAACTCCTGCATTTAGGGCTAGTGTGTGAGGCATGGAAGCTATGAGTTTTGAATGATCAACATTTGTGAGGCTATGGTTTATGTTTACGGCCCTACTTGAGTATTTGGTCCATAGCTTTGGGTGTGGTTTCTAGATACCGATGGGTCTTTGCCATGGAAGTATGTCATCGTGGTGCATTATCCCCCCCCTTAGGGTCATCACTAGGTTTAACTGCTAGGGGCACTATACAGGCTATTGGATGGTTGTGCCACCCTTGTTGAAAGCCGTTACTATTCTAACATTACTAATGGCAAGGTGGATGCACTGCAAGTCATAGTCAACATTACAATGAACATGTTTTTTGAACATGCGGCCCAATAGCGATTCTCTACCAACACCCTACTTATTAGGGAGCACATAAAATATGATGTGTAGGCTCTCAGTCTTGATAGAAACCATTATTTTGCATTTCCCCAAGAGTGGATAGGACTCTCCTCCAAAGGGGTTGAGTTTTGCATCGATTGGTTGCAATTGGGGTTGACCCATGGTGGTCCAGTGTTCATGCATTAAGATATTTGAGTCAGCTCCCTCACCAATTAGTACATCAAAGGTATATGCCTTTTGGGTAGCCACAGTCATTCACAAGTAGGCCGGTGCCATTGCTTCCTCATCCTCCTCCTCTAGTTTTGTGATTGTTGCAACTCTCACATTCTTTGGTAGTCCTGTCATTGGAGGTTCATGAAGTGGATGTGAAGAAGAGTAATACTTTTTTATGTGACTTCTGTTGAATCGAGTTCCATATTGCCCATTCTATTGATATTGCAAACTTCTAAAGGTTTCAATTCCATGAATTTCATCTTTTGTTTGTATCTAACAGAGTACAACAAGACTAGCTCTCCTCACCCAAAGTCTCATTGTTCTATGTGTTTGTCAAACCAACTCTTAGGTCATGCCTTTTCACAAATGAGACCATAGGTTGCAATGAGGCAAGTGTCTCAGACATGCGTTCTAGCTCTACACCGATTTGTCCATGCTTTCTTGTCCTCCCATCTCTTCTAGGCTGCTACTCTCAAGCTTGGAACAAAGACCTCTATTGATAGAATCACTTCAGTTTTGTAGGTAAATTTGAATGGGGTCTATCCTATAGCTATTTTATAGGCCATCCTATATGCCCACAAAGCTATCATGAGCTTATTGTCCCAATCACTGCTGCATGAAGTAGAGACTGCTTTTGTTAGGATGTTCACTAAGATCTTGTTTGTGGATTCGGCTTGACCGCTGGCCTGAGCATAATATGATGAGGACTTTCTGTGGATTATTAAGAAAGTGGATAACAAGTGAGAAAACACTTCATTAATGAAGTGTGTGCTTTGGTCAACCAACTCTATAGGGCAATCCAACTATTAGATTACTTGCTCCCAAAGGAACTTGGCCGTGGTGGTCCTAGAATCATTTTTGCAAGTTGCTCGAGCTTCTGCCCACTTGGTGAGGTAGTTTGGGGTCAACTTCATTTTGTCACTTGGGTCTAGTGGACACTCTTTCATTTATCTTATTTGCTGGGGACTGCTCATTCACTATGTACTACAATTCTCTCAGTGTTTCTAAACATGTTGCTCCCTTGCTGCGTAGCCCTAGAGCTTCTCTCCCCTTGAGCAAGTCATCCACCCGTATGGCCTCCTCAAAGACTCTTGCAAGAACATCCCTTTGCAGGTTCAAGTTGCTCATTAGTGCCTCTTATAAAGTTCTTCATTGTGTGAATCTCATTAATGAATATGGCAGAGACCACTCTCTCATTGGGTCCCTCAGTTTGTTGGTATCCTCTTATAGAGACTCCTCACAAGGTAGTAAAAGAGAAGGCTTTCTATTTTGAAAGTTGGAGGGAAAGAAAAAAAAAACTTGGTACTTTCAGAATAGCCTTACAAATGCTATGTTGATATTGGAGAGGGAAAAAGCTAGGAAAAGGGGGATATTTTTGAAAAGGCTAAGAATGGCGGGCTGTGGGCGCATGGAACCACCCAGGGCAGACTTATCACATTGGCTGTCTCCATTCCTATGATCGGTGATGCAGACAATGGGTATGGAAATGCAATGAATGTGAAGAGGACTGTGAAAGGCTATATACAAGCAGGATTTGCGGGAATTCTAATAGAAGAGGCCAAGTATCTAATGCTAATTGTGGATGATTTCAGTCGTTATGTGACCTTATTTTTTGAAGTACAAGAGTGAGGTGTACTCCTGATTCTACAAGTCGAAGGTGTTTGCACGGAGACGCAGACTACTTTCAAAGTTCGTGTTGTTCGAGCTTATCATAGTGGTGAGTTTACTTCTCACCTCTTTTCTCAGTTTTGCAGGGATCACGGCATTTGTGTGGAGTATTCCCATCTGAATACACCATCATAGAATGGTGTGGTGGAGCATGTGAATCGGACCATGGCCCGATTCGGACCGTCTAGAGCATAGGCGTCTTTCTCATTCCCTTTGGGGTGAGGCAGTGGCTATGGCGGTGTATATTCGCAACCGCTCTCCGACTTCGGCATTATAGGACATGACTCCTTATGAGGCTTTCTTTGGGAAGAAGCCTTATGTGTCTCACTTTCGTATTTTCAGATGTGATGCCTATGTCCATGTGGACAAGAAGAAGAGAAAGACGAAGCTTGACTCGAAGTCATGCAAGCTTATCTTCATGGGCTATAGCACAACCATGAAGGAATATTGACTCTACAACCCAATGACATGGACGATTGAGGTGAGCAGGGATGTGATCTTCGATAAGGCTTTGGCCTCCAAGGATCCGATTGATGGTTCTCTTACCAATGATTCTTCATCATCGATTGACCTTGCCCCAAACTGATGTACCATTTGTAACTTCATTGGAGGATTCTGTTAATACTTTTATAAAGGTGGACCCATTACCTTTTTGCGAGCCATACAACTTTACTACCACCTTGTTGGGTCCGTTGCCCAGGGTTAGTGTACCCTTGAACCAATCCATTCATGCTCTTGCTTCAAAAAGTAATGGTCTTCCTAGCAGCAGAGGATATGAGGTCCCGTAGGAATTTGGTTTCACCACCATGTAGGTTAGCCAATAGTCTCTTCCTACCAAGGTTTTCTTTACATATAGAAGAATATCCAAAGGCTGAATTTTACTCTAGTCTACTAGTCTGATAAGCCACCATGTAGGCTACATGCCTTGTAGGCCTAGATCTTTCATTGTCATATCTATCATTATGTTCATGGATGAGCCTCCATCAATCAATGCAGTTACAATAAAACATCCTTCAATCTAAACACCAATCTCTGGGGTATTGAAATCCAAGAAGGTATTGGCCACATCCACTTCTTTTACTCCCTTTGGGGCCTTAAATGATGCCAAGATTTGAAACAAGCAGGAAAAGTTCGACAGCTTTTGCAAATAAGCAAAAGATATGAAATGTACAATACTGACTATTATTGCTTTTGTGCATTTTGAAAAGGGCCCATGGGAAAGTCCTCTAAGATCGCTATTAATCATTTGAGTATACCAATCCTCAAAATCCCTTTGGATGTAAAGGAGCATGGAAGAAGCACTTTGCACACCAAGATTCAGACATGGAAGAAGAGAGATTCAAGTGGTCAAGATCACCAAGGCTGAATTTGCCAATGTGGCGCATCATTGCTCAGAAGCTTCGTAGGTGGAACAAACTTGTTGGGAAGATTTTAGTCTCATCAATGTGGATGTTGTGTGGACAAAAGGAAAAAACAATTGACATGCATCTAGTTTGGGAGTGCTATAATGTTAAGCCCTCATGTATTGAGCTTGGACTAGTGCTCTTCGGTGATGAAGGAGGATTTGCTGAAGGATCTATTAATGTGGTTAATCTTGTGAGAGCATAGTGCTTAAGTCTATTTGGTAGCTCTTTGGGAATGAGCAGGTTTTGGTGCGAGAGGTTTTTACTCCCAAGTCTTAGAGAAGAGGTAATTGTGCTTTGGAGAAAGCTGCAAGATAAGGCGCATGTGTTAAAGATAATGTTCAGGAAGCTTCCCTCCACGAAGTAGCCTAAGCTTGTGGCTTGCCTTTTGGCATACTGATGATGTAATTACCTTTACCTATAATACAAATACCGCATTAGTACGTAGGCTAAGCTTTGTTGCATGCCTTTGGCGTACTGATGTAACCACCTTTACATGTTTGATAGTACAATTACCGCAGTATCATGTAGGCTAAGCTTTGTTGCATGCCTTTGGCGTGCTGATGTAATCACCTTTACATGTTTGATAGTACAATTACAGCATTATTTTTTTAAAAAAGACGATTCGGCATACAGCTAAAGGCGCCATCAATGGTTTTTTGTTTGTGGGTTAATCGCCTTGAATTTCCCGAAAAGTTATTGATGTCTATTTAAACACATTTACATGGGAAGGAGCCCATCTCAACACATTTTACACCTGTCCATTATGATGTCTGGGACGTAGTACCAACGGCAAACTGGCACATTGGGCAGAATACACACCAAATTTCCAATTTCCAAAGAGTCTCTTGAACACAAAATGCTATATTAACTGATAGAATATCAGTGCATACACTACTAGTTCAGACTTTTAATACCTTGGCCAAGTCCATTTGACTTAATTTACCCACTTCACAAGCTCTCTTCCAGGGCCATATTGCTTTGCAAACAATAACACCTTCCCACTTGAATTTACCCACCTCACAAGCTCTATTCCAGGACCATATTGCTTTGCAAGCAATACCTTCCCACTTGACTTCTCTCCTAATGTTAGTACTAGTTTGAATGCAAGTGTGCCTTCTCAATTCTTGTCAATTGCCTCTCTGTGGAGGGGATCAAAGTTGCTGACTACGTGCTGCACGTAGCGCATTTGCTTGTGCAAGTTGATTCTCAAGTTTCTTGATAGTTAAGATGAGCTCTCCTCTTGCATTTTCAGCTTGAGCAAACTTGAGGCTCATGTGGCTATACTCCACATGGATATCATTCAATTCTTCCTCCAATTTTGCTGCCTTCTGTTTGTACTTGAGAAGATCCTCCAGGACTCGATCCCCCTCATCCTTTCCAGCACTTGATCCACCACACTCCTTGCCACTCTCATTCTCAAGAAGACTGCAAGACAGCATAGAGGAAATGCATCAATTAAAAAAAAAGAAATATCAGAGTAACTTTTTTGACACTCCCACATGGGAAAAGGGGCTCTTTTTCCTTGTTTTTCCCTGTAGAGTTCAACATCTTGACTTTCTGCTTGGAAGGCACCATGTAGCTAGCTAGGTGGAGTTGGGGGCAAGGGTCTACTTGGGAGGCACCACATACCTATCAAGGTGCGGTTGGGGGCAGGGAGCCGGCAGGCCCTTGCCCACAATCACACCTAGCTAGGTGTGCAGTCTCTCCTTCACCAAAGCTCATGATGTTGTCATAATTCACAATGTGGGAATATGATGGGAAATTGTCTAAAACTTACTGTGTATTATATGCATGTTCTTGTTTGGGACCTTGAATGGAAAGCAAATAGATAAGATAGCACAAAACATGCATGAAAAGCCACACTACCTTGCGAGTTGGGATTTGTACATGTTGTTGATTTCCATGGCTTCTGCTAAATCTTGCTCCAAATCAGCAACTTTCTCAAGCAAATGTGGATCCTTTGCTGCCTCCAATACCTTTGACAGACGAGCCGCCAGGAAGTCACTTTCCTGAGAAGCACAAACACAAAGAGAGAAAGACTTCATCTTCACATCCACGAGTCACTTTATGGTCTAAAAGTGGCAAGTGAATAGTGATAAGAAAGAGGCTCATTGCAGCAGACATTATCACAGGATGTTAAAGATGAGAGATGTAGCATGTTGGATTCTTCAATACAAGGAGCGTAAAAATTATGCAAGAAAATTGTGACTCGTGTAAGTGCCAAGCATAGCCTGTGCTCCATCTGTCTGCCCATGCATTCATTGTGCCTGTTGACTATCTATTGAACACCGGCATCGTGGTCCCACCAGGACGTGTAGTATGAAACCCTAACAATCATGATACTTGTGTGATTTAAATGAAAATAAAAAAGTATAATAAGTTTAGGATATGTTAGTCTACTGTATTTCCTAGAGTCAGAACACAGCTTGATATTTTCCTACTGAATACACTTCATAGAGTATCCCCTCTTGAGTAATCCCTGTTTTGAATTTCACAGGCCTAGGGCCAATGTAAAAACCCAGCAATCAGGAAGATGAATAATGTCCTGCCATGTTTGTGTGAGGGCCAGAAGTTAACTGATAATGACAGTTGGTTTAGTACTAGGCAGTTTTACTCAAAATTAGTCATAAGTATGCTTAAGTCACATATATACCTCCTGCAAGTGCTGAATCTCTTCCTGAAGAACACTCTCAGTGCGCACAGTTGACAGCAGCTCCTGCTCTCGTCGTGAAAGGAAAGCATTTTGCTTTTGCAAGCGTATTAGCTGTCACAGAGGTAAGATACTCAACATCAGATAGTCAAACATAAGCATATCTAGTTCATTGCAGGAAATGCATGGCTTCATGGGATCATTCACCTAGACGTTATACCTAAATCCCTTTCAGAGTCATCCGGAAACCTAGTAGCAAACACAAAACCACTAGTACATGTTGCAGCATACAAATAACATGACATACCTCATCCTTTAGCTGCTCTGCCTGTGGATCTGTGCAGCTTCCAACTGTTACCTGCTCAAAGGAGAGCTCCAAGTCCCTGATTCTATCCTTCAGCTCATCTAATTCTTTATCTCTTGTCTGCACCTCCTCCTGTCAAAGCCACAAGACGTGACTATAAGTGATAAAATCCTGTGTTTTCTCCTCATCATAGAATGTCAAGTTGTCCGTTAAGCATATTCAAGATACTTATAAGAGGCATACCTCTAAAAGCCACAACCTTGTGCTCATCGGTGTAGAAACATTGGTGTCATCTGAAGCTGAAGAGAAAACTCCAATTATCTCATTAGACTGGCGGCAAGGGGAGTCGGCCTCTGTCACAGTCTCACATGATCTAGCCAATGCATCAGCCTTATTGAAAAGCTCCATGTCCATGGATTGAACCATGGTACGAAACATGGAGTCCTTCTCACCCTTGATACTGGATGTACATCCAGCCTGTACACCACTGAGCTCCGTTTCAGTCAGATGCTTCCTCAGATCATATTGAGAGCACTCTGCCGGATGACCTTTTGGCTGCGGCCTGATGCCGTCCAGCTGATCAAATACTGCCATCATAGAATGCACCTTCTCAGAAAGGGTGAGCTTCTCTTGCTCCAAGGAACTGCACCGATCTGTCATACGGCGGAGGGAGGCCTCAAGATCGAGCCGTGCAGCGATTGCAGCATCCAATTGTGATTGGATGCAGTGGTTTTCTTCTTCCAATTGAGAGGCTTGGGAGGAGAGGAGGTCCCTCTCAGTAACCCACGCCTTTTTCTCTGCTTGGGCCTCGGACAGCAGACCCTGGAGCTGCTGGACGGTAAGCTTGGGGTCGAGATGGAGGTCGGCACTGTCCTCCACCAGAATAAATGGGGAAGAAGACTGATCTTCTCTCAGCGATTTCCGATTATGTTGAGGAGCATCAGTACAAGAAAAAGAAGAAGAAGAAGAAGAAGACTGATCCTCTGTCAGCAAATCCATCTGCCTAATTACACTGCTGTCGTTTTGATGATGATCATCATCACCATGATTACTATTATTAGACTCTTCTGATCTCTGCGCCCGAATTGCAGTGCTCTCCTGATGATGATGATGATGATCCGTGGCCTGAAGATGGGCAGAATTATATTCTCTGAGCAAATCCATCAGCCCAATTACTGTATTGCTATTCTGATGATGATGACGACGACGGCGACGATGATCGCGATGATGAGAAAGATGAGGAGCGTGTGATGAGCAGGCTCTGCTGTCAGAGAAAACCAGTGTCTACGTTGAATGATTCATATAAATTCATGGAGGGATGGAGCATCAGATTCACAAACGCAAGCATCCCGGAATTTGCCCGTTCTTCCTCGCAACTTCAAAAAACAAAGCAAAGACCGACATGGTTCGTTTTTAGGCTTTGCCTTCTTGTCTCATCAGTCTCACCTCGATTTCCTAATCAAAGTGTTCCTTCAGAATTAGCACACGTGGCAATAGATTGGCTCTCTTTATAAAAGCTCTTTTTAAAATAAACAAAAGTTGAAATTTGTATTAAAAATTGAACAAGAAAACCCTACCACTCTTTGGAAGGGTTTCAAGTGAGGCATTGCTTTTTTCCCATCCAATGGAAAAATAAAAAAGGTCCAAATGTTATCGGTTTTCTTTTTCTTGAGAGGGCATTCGCACACGGCTCAATTTGCCGTTTCTCGTGAATTCCATAACTCTGTCTCCATTTGCAAAGGATGCCTCATAGAGGTAAATTTTGCAAAATGTTTGCATCGTTTGTCTGGCAAACTAGAGATCTTTGGAACATTTAATGTTAGAGGCAAAGAAGAGATCTTTGGAACATTTAAATGTTAGGGGCACAGTTCTGCTCTTTTGTGCGAAGCCCCTCTTGGTCAATTTATAGCCAAAATGTTCAAAACTTAGCCAATTTTCATGAGGACAAACTTGAGTTTTAACAAGTTTTTTAAGAACCCAATTGAGAAAAATATATTTGAGCTTTGAGTCACTGGCTTTGTCCCAGAACATAAAAATACGATGAACAACATGACATTTTTGAAACATAGATATAATGGTCAACTTTTCAATTGTGCAATATAGTACTAATCAATGCTAATATAATGCATTAAAAATCATTTCTTATATTAAAAAGGGACCAAACAATGTATTTAACCAGAGATGATCATTTTTGCATGTGGAATTCTAAGATTTAATAGATTATTCACTTTGAAAAGTCCATACACCACTAGTCCAGTTGATACAATGTGCTAGAATTAACTAAGTTTACAATGGAGTGCTTTTCATGTATATTACATGTATGTAGCATATGCTTTGAAATGTATTGTTTGATTCCTTTATTGATGGACATCCAATGAAGTCCTTAGAAAGTTAAAGAGAAGTTGAACTATTAATCTTATAACATACACTAGCTTTCCATGCGTGCTTCATGCTTATGGAACACATGTTAGATATGATCAATGCCCCACCCTCATTAGGTGCCACCAATGATCCATGGTGCTCAAAGTTGTAAGGCCCCCATTATGAGAGAAGCCAAATGTGAGCCCGGACATTGGTTGAGTCTTGACTTGTATATCAGATGAGGTCTATGTGACCGGATGGTAAAGGGAATATTCCCTAGAATATTCCTTGGCCGACTAGTGGAGACTCATATGGTAGTTCGGTCAGGCCGACCTAATGACCTTCGCGGGCTATAAAAGCTAAATCCCTTCACAGCCATCTATCATTCATCTTTCACCCAGTCAGAGTTGTTGTTCCAGCTAGCCTTAAGCTCTTCACCCATCTTCTGTCTAGATCGCCATGTAAGCTTCACATAGTGGAAGTGCACGGGTGGATAGAGCCATCTTTGTATAAGTTGTTTGGAGCTAAAGAATTTACTGATTCTCCTCTTATCTGTTGTGTACTCTCTATCTCTTTCTCAGATTTTGTTCGCTGCGCCGTGTAATTTTTACAACACCAAGTCACTTTCCGTTGCCACGAAGTGACAAGTGAAGTTATTGCACAGCAACTTTGCTCAACAATCTATTTTTCTTTTTTTCTCTTCTCTAATTTTTTTCTTCTCTTTCTCTCTCTCTCTCTCTCTCTCTCTCTCTCTCTCTCTCTCTCTCTCTCTCTCTCTCTCGCTCTCTCTCTCTTCTTTCACCCTCTCTCCTCTCTTTTCTTTCTCTCTCCCTCTCCTCTTTTTTCCTTTTTTTCTTATTCTTCATTCTCTCTTTAACTTTTTTCTTTTCTCTCTCTTTTAAATTTTATCTTTCCTCTCTATTATTCTCTCTTCTTCTCTCTCTTTCCTTTTCTTCTCCCTCCACTTTTCTTCTCTCTCTCTCTCCCCTTTTTTCTCCTCTCTCTCCTCTCTTTTCCTTCTCTCTCTCTTTCTCTTCTCTTTTTTATTTTTTATTTTCTCTCTCTTTTAAATTTTATCTTTCCTCTTTATAATTCTCTCTCTCTCTCTCTCTCTCTATTGTGTGTTCTTCCCTCTCTCTTCTTCTTCTTCTTCTCTCTCTCTCTTCCCCCCTCTCTCTGCCTTTTATTTTAGTTTATTTTCTCTCATCTCCTTGTTCTTTCTCTCTCTCTCTCATCAAACATAAATCTCTCTCTCTCTCTCTCTCTCTCTCTCTCTCTCTCTCTCTCTCTCTCCTTTTCTTCTCCCCCTCTCTCCTCTCTTTTCCTTCTCTCTCTCCCCTCTTTTTTCCTTTTTTTACACACTCTCTCTCTTCCCCTGTCTCTCTCTTCTTCTTCTTTTCTCTCTCCCTTCCCCCTGTCTTTCAAAGTATCTGAAAATTTATGTCCAAAATTTTTAATTGTAAAAATTATTTCAATATGTTTAATTAAAAGAGAAAGAAAAAATTAAAAAAGTTTTTTAAAATATTTCATCAGAAGAGGACGAAAAAGGAAAAAAGAGAAATGTTTAAATTAAAAAGTTTAATCTAACTAAACAAGAGAGAGAGAAACTTTTGATTTAAAAAGAAGGAAAAGAGACCTTTCTCTTTCTCTCCCCCTACTTTTCTTCGCTCTCCCCCTCTCTCCTCTCTTTTCTCTCTTCCTCTCCTCTTTTTTCCTTTTTCTTCTTATTCTTCTCTATCTCTCTTCATTCTCTCTTTAAATTTTTTTCTTTTCTCTTTCTCTCTCTTATTATTATTATTATTATTATTCTTTTTCTTCTTCTTCTTCTTCTTCTTCTCTCTCTCTCTCTCTCTCTCTCTCTCTCTCTCTCTCTCTCTCTCTCTCTCTCTGTGCTCTCTTCCCCCACCCTCTCTCTCAAAGTATGTGAAAATCTATGTCAAATTTTAATTGACTTTTTAAAAAATATTTAATTAAAAAGATTTTTTAAAAAAAAACTTTAAGTTAAAAATTAAAAAAGAGAGAAATGTTTAAATTAAAAAGTTTAATCCAACTAAAGAGAGAGAGAGAGAGAGAGAGAGAGAGAGAGAGATGTTTCTCCCCCTTTTTAAATCAAATGTCTCTCTCTCTCTCTCTCTCTCTCTCTCTCTCTCTCTTCACTCTCTCTCTCTCTCCTCTTTTTTCTTTTTTTCTTCTTCTTCTTCTCTCTATCTCTCTTTTCATTCTCTTTTTGATTTTTTTCTTTTCTCTCTCTTTGAAATTTTGTATTTTCTCTCTATAATTCTCTCTCTTTTTCTTCTCTCTCTCTCTCCCATTTTTTCTCTCTCCTCCCTTTTTTCTCCTCCTCTCTCCTCTCTTTTCCTTTTCTCTCTCTCTCCTCTTTTTTCCTTTTTTCTCTCTCTCTCTTTCTCTCTTTGAAATTTGATCTCTCCTCTCTATAAAATTCTCTCTCTCTCATCATCATCTTCTCTCCCATCATCATCTTCTCTCTCTCTCTCTCTCTCTCCCTCTCTCTCTCTCTCTCTCTCTCATTTTATCTTTCCTCTCCCTATAATTCTCTATCTTCTTCTTCTTTTCTCTCTCTCTCTCCTCTTTTTTCCTTTTTTTATTCTCTCCCTCTTTTAAATTTTATCTCTCCTCTCTTTATAATTGTGTGTGTGTGTGTGTGTGTGTGTGTGTGTGTGTGTGTGTGTGTGTGTGTGTTCCCCCCTCTCTTTCTTTCTCTCTCTTCTGCTTCTTCTTCTTCTTCTTTCTCCCCCCTCTCAAAGTATATGAAAAACTATAAAAATATTTTATATTAAAAATAAACTTTAAAATATTTAATAAAAAAGAAACAAAAAATTAAAAATATTTAATTAAAAGATGAAAAATAAGGGAAAATTTTAAATTAAAAATTTTAATCTAATTTAGAAAGAGAGAGAAACTTTTAATTTAAAAAGGAGGAGAAAGAGATGCTTGTGAAAAGTTTGATTTAATTGAGAAGAGAGAGAGAGAGAGAGAGAGAGAGAGAGAGAGGATTTAATTAAAAAGGGGAGGGAAAGAGAGAGAGAGAGAGTAATTAAACATGAGAAAGAGGGGGTTTTAATTAAAAAGGGGAGGTTTGGGAACATGGTAGGTTTGCGAAACTCTCTCTCTCTCTCTCTCTCTCTCTCTCTCTCTCTCTCTCTCTCTCTCTCTCTCTCTCTCTCTCTCTCTCTCTCTCTCTCTCTCTCCTCGAACCTACAACCAAAATACTATAGTATTAAGATTTGTTTGCATTCTTTGAAGGCCAATACAAAGCCTCCAAGCTTATGATCAAAGCAAATGAAGCATGCAAACTTTAAGCTTTATATAAAGCAATTGATCATTGAAGGGTTTAGCATAAAAGCGCATGTATGACCATTTTGAAAATAAATTGGACATGTTTCATTGTTGAAGAACCTCATAAAGATTAGTGTTTAATATTAAGAAATCTTTACATGATAAATACTAATGACAATGTCGCACCTAAAAGTCAAAGTAATGTCTAATTGACTATACTTTTAAAAACTAGCTAGGTTTGGGCAATTTGTAGATGATATTGGACTTACAAACACAAGAACATAAGAGCACATGGGTTCCTATCTCATGACAATGATTTTGATCTTGTAATGTCTATGCAAATTGTAATATCACCTAACATTGCATTAGAAATCATATAATAGATGTGGAAGTTATAGGCAAATCTATTTACTCTTTCCCAAACCATGTCTACAATTTCCTAAAGTAGAATGTAAAAAGGTGCATCTATGGAAGACACCTTTGTCACATGTTTTCAAAGGGTATTAATATATAGACATTCCTTACTTGGTATAAGGTAATAAAATTGCCCCTTTTCTTAAGAAACTTATGGGTTTCTTAAAAATTATTATACAAAAGCCCCTTTTGTAAATGTGGTCCTATGATGTTTATCTAATAAAGTAACACTTTTGTTGATTGCATATGGTACACTTATAATTTTTAAGGTGCACCCCTTGAGGTAAAAAGAAGAAGGATTGGTTAAAAGTGGAAAAGTGCAAAGGGCGGTCAACCTAAAGTGAAACCCTAGCCTTATAAATATAATGTGAAAAATTGAATAGAAAGGTCATTCTTATAGGTGCAACTCTTAAGTGTATCACTTCACCATCATCTTGTCTTATTGTTTTTTGTTTCCATCAATCTTCACTCCTTACTTGTAACTCTTCTTTCCCTCTTGCTTCCATAGCTTGAGAGTGTAAGAGGTTGAGTGAGAAGAGTATGTAAGGGAGAGTGTGAGGGAGTGACAAATTGAGTACTACAAGGGATAAAGGGTATATATTGGCACTAAGGAACAATACAAGTAGCAATGCATATAATGATATGTTTAAAGACATGTATTATGATATTGTCATTGACGGTTCTAGTGCCAAATATTTTGGCATATGTAGTAATGATGTAAAAAAATTACTATGGTTGGAACTTTCCCTTTTGTGTAACATTTGGGACTAAAATTGCGATCAAGAGTGAGGATGAATACACCACAAAATCATAAAGGCAAAAGCATATTTTCCCTTGTAACATTTGGGACTAAATTGTATTGAGAGTGAGGATGAATACACCACAAAATCATCAAGACAAAAGCATATTTTCTGCCTCCATTTTGCATTAGTTTTTCCTTTTGTTGGTTACTTGTCTTTATATACTCTCTTGCCTCCATACTCTCTTGCAAAAAAGGCATGGCTTCAAGATAGAGCTTCTTCTTTTTTTATTCTAGTCTCCATGCTCATGAGAGCTACAATTTGTATAAGGATGTGTGTGTGTGTGTGTGTGTGTGTGTGTGTGTGTGTGTGTGTGTGTGTGTGTGTGTGTGTGTGTGTGTGTGTGTGTGTGTGTGTGTGTGTGTGTGTGTGTGTGTGTGTGTGTGTGTGTGTGTGTGTGTGTGTGTGTGTGTGTGTGTGTGTGTGTGTGTGTGTGTGTGTGTGTGTGTGTGTGTGTGTGTGTGTGTGTGTGTGCGTGCGTGCTTGCTTAAGAGAAAAGAAAATGTAAATATAAGCTATTTCATACCATTCTTGGCTTGATGTTAATGTAAATAATATGAAAAAGAGAAAGAAGAGAAGAGGGAAGGAGGAACAAAAGAGGACATATTTAGTGCTTCCTTTATTCTTTTAATGTTTTCTTGTAGGTTGTTGATCACCATTTTTAGCTTGATTTTAGTGTTAAATGTATAAGAGAGAGATTGAGTAAGGGGAGAAATTGAGTGTGAGAAAGAGTGAATGAGAGAGAGAGAGAGAGAGAGAGAGAGAGAGAGAGAGAGAGAGAGAGAGAGAGAGAGAGGGCCGGGGGGAGGGACATGGGATAAAGAGAGAAGGGTGTGTGGTTTACATTGAACCACGAACTTTCTTATAGGTCATATACTAGAGAGATATGGGGTGCGAAGGGGGCAAAGGGACACACCTTCGATGTTGGCATCTTCATCAAGCCTATAATGTAAGGTATGCCACATGACTTTTTCTAGAATGCATGTGATTCAATATTAATAGTACACACATAAAAATATTTGAAGTGTAAAAATTAATATTAATATAATTTAATAGTTTTTAATATAATTATAATTGGTCAAATGATAATACATTTAAAAATTCATAATTATGATCAAGACAAGAATTATGATTTACTTATTTTCAAAAATTTTACTAAATAGTATTAAGATTAGGAATAGATTTCAAAATTCTTTTAAAAGTTCTTAATGAGTATTATGATTAGGAATAGAACTAGGATTAGAATAGCAAGGTCAAGACGAAGGAGGATGTGTATGAACATATAAGCTAGAATCCTAGCTAGATTAAAGCATCTATATACGAGCAAAATCCTCATTTATGTTTTGCTAAATTCACACTAGAGTTAGGCTACATAAATGCAAGGGATTCTTCAAGTTATGCATACGCATCCATACATTCCTATTCTATGCAAACTTAAAAGTTGCAAGCAACTTAGGCTTGTGGACATCACAAACTTACAAGCTTGTGCTAACTAGATTTAGCTTAGACTAAGCGTTTTCTACTCTAAGTTAGATATGTCAACATCTTCATCAAGCTTGGATGAGGCTTAAGGATATGTTTTGATCAAGAAATATATGAGTTAGAGAATATATTGCAAATGAAGCTAGTGCAAGACAGTTATTAGTAGATGACAATGTGACAGCACTACGAGCACATACAACATAACAGAATGTTTGATGCCTCTGAGTTCTATCAAGGCATGCAAGAAGTTATGGTCTTTGGTGTAATTCATGACTCTATCCACTGTATAAGCATTTATGGTTACTTAATCAATGATTATAACTAAAATAATCATGAATCATAGGATAATGTGTTCTCACAAAGAGCCAAGGTCTAGTGAGATATGTTTGAAGGTAGCATGTAAGTGTTGCAAGTGGAGGTCATAAGGCATTCACAAATGCTTGAAGAGGACGAAAACCAAAGGAGGCATCTATTGGAGGGGCTAAGAATGAGCCCTCTCAAGCAAAAATGGCTCCAATCAAGCTAGAGATAGATGAAATGATAAACAATGTTCTTGATGACAATGACCCTTCTATGGATGCCTTGAAGAAGGAGGCAAACACATCACTCTACAAGAGATCAAGAATATGCATGATAAATGTGTCTTTACCATTGTGCTGAACTTGCAATCTCTTTATCAATGGAGTGATGCAACTATGACAACCTTATTCACATGCACACAATTTAATATTTGTAGCAAGCACTATAATGTTGCATGGGTCAGGGCTATAAAATTGTTAATTATTTTTATTGAATGTTATTTAAAAAGTCACAGTTTTCCAACAACATATATAATGTATGATACTTGTAGTGAGGCAAAAAGGATCTAAGATGCAGAGTTGATTGCAAACCCAAATGTGGTGCAAAACAATATTGAATTGAATTGCAAGGTAAGATAGTGCCAACAAAACTACTTGCCATTTTCTCTCATATCACAAATCCAACATATGTTTAGGTTAAAGAATTTGGTGACCCTTTTATCCAAGCACTTTAGAAATCAATCTCATCAGACGGTGTTGTGTTTCCCTATAAATTGCAAATCCTGAAAACATATTGAGGAGTAGTGACCTAACTTTGAGAAGGAGTCTCAATACTTGAGACTAGATCCTATAATAGATGGATCAACCATTTTGACCAATGGTTGGGTTAACATAGATAGTGTTTGGCTGTGGTTTTAGTGAGCTATAATATTCCTCCATGGCTATAATATTCTTGGGAAATTACATATAGCGTATGGTTGGTGATTTTAGAGAGCTATATATTCCTCCATGGCTTGCAACCAAGAAGGGCCATATCATTCTTAGTTTACTCATTTTAAAATTTGTTGGACTAGTATAGTTCTTTGTCAATCACCATGTCTACTCAACACCTAACCATAACAATTGAAGCTCTTCAACAAGAGATTGGAGGTGGGCATCCATATTATTCATTGTGTACTAATAAAAATTGAGTAGACTAATAATGAGATGGATCATCTTGGTTGTGAACCATGGATGAATGTATAGCTCACTAAAATCACCAGCGAAACACTACTTGTGGTCACCCAAGAATACTATAGCCATGGAGGAATATTAGAGCTCACTAAAACCACAGGCTAGAAACTATATGTGGTCGCCCAACCATTGACCAAAAGGGTTGACCCTGTCTATCATATGACCTAGTTTTAAGTATTGAGACTGCTTTTGAAAGTTAGGTCACTGCTCCTCAATATGTTTTCAAGCTTGGCAACTTATAGGGGAGCACAACACACCATCTAAGGACTACTTTTTGGAGTGCCAAGAGAAAGGGTCACCAACTTCTTTAACTTGGGATTTATGATATAAGAGAAAAATGATGAAGCACTTTGATTGGCACTATCTTATGTTGCAAGTCAATTCAATATTGGTTTGCACCAATTTTTGGGTACCCTTTCTTTCTAGGGGATGAGCTTTTGCAAGATAGATTCATAGTTTCTCCTTTGTCTTTTAGATTCCTTTGAGAGAGAGCTTGAGCATGTGATCAAGCCTATAGCAACCTTCTTTGTTGAGTATGACTTTAGTGTGTCTTAGGGATAGTGGGTAAGCATATGCTAGAGCGTATATCAACCATGGATTTCTTGAAGGGGTGGGGGGAGGTTAGCAAGATTGTAAGATAGAACTTAAGCATATATATGGTCAAGCCATTATCAACCCTCTCTTTTTCTATGCGACTTTGAGATCTCTTTGAGATGAAGTTTCAACCCTTTCTCTATGGGGGAGGATGTTTTGGATAGTTTCCCCTATCTCACTTTCAGATAGTTTCCCCTATCTCACTCAGCTAGTTGATGAGATAGAGCTTGAGAGTATGCACTCAAGCTTGTATCAATCCTCTCTTCTTGATATGAATTTTTGATATACCTTTGAGAGACAAAGCTTGATCACACAAACTTGTATGACCTACTCTTTTTGAGGGATGAGCTTGGCAAGGCAAGTTCTTAAATTCTCCTCTATCTTTGAGATGTCTTTATTGAGATAGCTTTAGCACATTCTAAGACTATATCAACCCTCTCTTCTCTATGCAGAATAGAGCTTGAGCATGTGCTCAAGTCCATATTAACCCTCTCTTTATTTATGTGGCTTTGAGATCTTCTTGGGAAAAAGTTTGAGCATGTGCTAAAGCCTATACTATCAACCATCTCTTTATGAGGGAGGAATGCAACACAATTGTTTTCCCTCTCCCTTCTGTCAGACCATGGCAAGGTGGTTTCGCTTCTGTCATTGAGATGTCTATGAGACAAAGCTAGCTTGCATCAATACTTTCTATTTGATATGAGTTTTTGATAAGTTTTTAAGATAGAGCTTGAGATCATGCTCAAGCTTGTATCAACCCTCTCTTTCTAGGGAAGAAACTTGGCAAGATAGATTCCTAGTCCCTCCTCTAGCTTTGAGATGCCTTTAAGGAGGAGCTTCGAAAGATAAATTCCTAGTTCATTGTCTGTTTCTTAGATGTCTTTGAAAAATTTCTTTATTTTATATGAATTTGAGTATGTAAAATAGAAACCTTCTTTGTTTGATATGACTTTGAGGTGTCTTTGGGATGGAGGTTGAGCATATGCTAGAGCCTATATCAATCGGTGGATTTCCTGAGGGGGGGAAGCTTGCAAAGTTAGTAAGTTAGAGTTTGAGTATGTGCTCAAGCTAGTATTAACCCTCTCTTTTTCTATGCAACTTTGAGATATCTTTGACATGGAGCTTTAGTCCATACTCAATCTTGTATAAACTATTTCTTTATGAGGGAAGAGTTTTCAATATGGTCTTCCCTCTCCCTTTGATATGGTTTCTTCTCTCTCACTAAGCTAGGGATGAGACAAAGTTTGAGAGAATGCACTCAAGTTTATATCAACTCTCTCTTCTTGATATGACTTCGAGACAGAGCTTGAGTTCACAAACTTGTATCAATAGACTCTTTCTAAGGGGATGAGCTTGGCAAGACATATTCTTAGTTTCTCCTCTATATTTGAGATGTCTTCATTGACATAATGCTTTAGTATATGTTTAAGAATGTATCAACCCTCGCTTCTATATACAACTTTATTTTGTCCTTGGGATAAAACTTGAGCACTAGTCAATCCTCTCTTTCTTTGGGGGGAGAAAGATAGTGAGAAAGATCTTGAGTAAATTGTATAGTGGATATAACAAGCTATCATTGCAAACTTAAAGATATTATTGCTTTGAAAGGTTTACTAACCCCTTATGGGACACTCAAATTTATTGGTACCGAATCCGCCAAGAGGAATGAAATACCAGATCATTTGACTCTTTTTCCAACACATGCTTAAGCTTGTATCAACCCTCTCTTTCTTTATGTGACTTTGAGATCTCTTTGGGATAGAGCTTGAGTATGTACTTAATCCTATATCAACCCTCTCTTTATGGGAGAGACATATGGTACGATTGTTTCCTCTCTTCCTTCTTTGAGACCATGGCAAGGTAGTTTGTCCCTTTGTTTCTACGAGGGGGAGGGACTCGGCAAGATAGGTTCTTAGTTTCTCCTCTATCTTTTTCATGTCTTTGAGATGAATGTTGGGCATGTGCTCAAGCTTGTATGAACCCTCTCTTTTCTATACGACTTTGATGTTTCTTTGGGATATAGCTTGAGTACATGCTCAAGCATGTAGTATCAACCCTCTCTCTCTTTTTGGGATGGATGTTGGGATAAATGTGAGACATTGGATGGACTTGTGTTGTTCTAGAAGTTGCAACTCACTTTGACAACAATCTTTCACCTTGTCTCTCGACACTCCCCTCTAAGTAACCATGTATCCTTCTTTCCAAACCATAAAATAAAGAACACAAGACTAGCTTCAAGGTGTGATGAACTCGCATATCTTACCTCCCCATATTTTAGTCCAAAAACTTGAAGGATCGAAGTTGGTCTCATGACCCAAGAAACACAATTTGATGCCATTGCTCCTTTTTCACTACAAGGAAAGAGAGGTATAGCGACGGCGGGTAGCGATGCAGGTAGCGGCGTCGCTATTTGCATCGCATTTATGATGCAAATAGCGACGTCCCACAGGGAAAAAAAACAAGGTCGAAACCCGAGTGCGTTTCATTTCACGCATTTTCGTGAGACATTTTGAGAGGGAGAGTGAGAGAGAGAGCGACCGTTTTGCATAGAGGGTGAGAGAGGGAGAGGAAGAAGGCTTGCTGCTGCCGCTACCGCCGACGCCATTCGCAAAGGAGAGGAGGATCCTTCGTCGTGAAGAGGAGCCGCCGAACCCTCGCCATATCTTTACGGTGAGCCCATTCTCTCCTTCTTTTGCTTGTTTAGGGTTTAATTCTCTCCTTCTTTTGCTTGTTTAGGAGAGAAAATGAGAGAGAAAGAGAAAGAGAGGGAGAGGGAGAGGGAGAGGGAGGGAGAGAAAGAGAAAGAGAGGGGGAGAGAAAGAGAAAGAGAATGAGAGGGAGAGGGAGAGGGAGAGGGATGGGGAGGAAATGAGAGAGGGAGAGGGAGGGAGAGTGCATTCTCTCTCTCTTTTACTTTTGCTTATATGATTTGTGTATATATATTGAGAGAGCGAGAGGAAATGAGAGCGAAAGAGAGGGAGAGGGAGAGGGAGGAAATGGGAGAGGGAGGGGGAGGGAGAGAGAGAGAGAGAAAGAGGGAGAGGGAGAGGGAGGAAATGGAAGAGGGAGGGGGATGAAATGAGAGAATGAGAGGGAGGGAGAGTGTATTCTCTCTCTTATTTATTTATTTTTTGTATAATTTATATATAATGAGAGAGGGAGAAGAAATGAGGGAGAGGGAGAGGGAGAGGGAGAAAGAGAGGGAAATTAAAGAGAGGGAGAGGGAGGAAATGGGAGAGGGAGGGGGAGGAAATGAGAGAGGGAGAGGGAGGAAGAGAGAGAGGAAATGAGAGAGGGAGAGGGAGAGGGAGAGGGGGGGAGACGAAAACATAATAGGGAAATGAGAGAGGGAGAGGGAGGGAGAAGAAATGAGATAAGAAGAGGAAGAGAGCAAAAGGAAATGAGAGAGGGAGAGGAGAGAGAAAAAAAGAGAGAATGAGAGGAGAGAGAAAAAGAGATAAGATGTTAAACATAATAGGCAAAGAGAGAAAGAGAGGGTGTGGGTGAGGGTGAGGGCGAGGGAGGGAGAGGAAGAGAGAAAAGGAAATGAGAGAGGGAGAGGAGAGAGAAAAAGAAATGAGAGAGAGAGAGGAGAGAGAAAAAGAGAAAAAGATCATTAAACCTAATGGAAAAATAGAGAAAGAGAGGGTTAGGGTGAGGGAGGGAGAGGAAATGAGAGAGGGAGAGAAAGAAAGAAAGGGAAATGAGAGAGGGAGAGAAGAGAGAAAAAATGAGAGAGGGAGAGGAGAGAGAAAAAGAGAAAAAAATTATTATATCTAATAGAGAAAGAGAAAAAGAGAGGGTCAGTGTGAGGGATGGACAGGAAATGAGATAGGGAGAGAAAGGTAAATGAGAGAGGGAGAGGAGATAGAAAAAAAATGAGAGAGAGAGAGAGGAGAGAGAAAAAGAGAGAAATCATTAAACCTAATAGGGAAAGAGAGAAAGAGAGGGTGAGGGTGAGGGTGAGGGTGAGGGAGGGAGAGGAAATGAGAGAGGGAGAGGAGAGAGAAAAAAAATTGAGAGAGAGAGGAGAGAGAAAAAGAGAGAAAGATCATTAAACCTAATGGGAAAAGAGAGAAAGAGAGGGTCAGGGTGAGGGAGGGAGAGGAAATTTGAGAGGGAGAGAAAGAAAGAAAGGAAAATGAGAGAGGGAGAGGAGAGAGAAAAAGAGAGAAAGATCATTAAACCTAATGGGAAAAGAGAGAAAGAGAGGGTCAGGGTGAGGGAGCGATAGGAAATGAGAGAGTGAGAGAAAGAGAGAAAGGGAAATGAGAGAGGGAGAGGAGAGAGAAAAAGAAATGAGAGAGGAGAGAGAAAAAGAGAAAAATCATTAAACCTAATAGGGACAGAGAGAAAGAGAGGGTTAGGGTGAGGGAGGGAGAGGAAATGAGAGAGGGGGAGAAAGAGAGAAAGGGAAATGAGAGAGGGGGAGGAGAGAGAAAAAAATAAGAGAGAGAAAGGAGAGAGAAAAGGAGAAAAAAAACATTAAATCTAATAGAGAAAGAGAGAAAGAGAGAAAGAGAGGGTCACGGTGAGGGAGGGACAGGAAATAAGAGAGGGAAAAAAGAGAGAAAGGGAAATGAGAGAGGGAGAGGAGAGAGAAAAGGAAATGAGAGAGAGAGGAGAGAGAAAAAGAGAAAATTCATTAAACCTAATAGAGAAAGAGAGGGTTAGGGTGAGGGAGGGAGAGGAAATGAGAGAGGGGGAGAAAGAGAGAAAGGGAAATGAGAGAGGGAGAGGAGAGAGAAAAAGAGAAAAAAATCATTAAACCTAATAGAGAAAGAGAGAAAGAGAGGGTGAGGGTGAGAGAGGGAGAGGAAATGACAGAGAGAGAAAGAGAGAAAGGGAAATGAGAGTGAAAAGGAAATGAGATGGAGAGGAGAGAGAAAAAGAAATATGAGAGAGAGGAGAGAGAAAAAGAGATAAAAATCATTAAACCTAATAGGGAAAGAGAGAAAGAGAGGGTACCCTAGCACCTGCTACATAGTATCATAGTACTGGGTACTTTGCACTATGATACTATAGTACTAGGTACTAGGTACTAGATACTAAGATGCTATGATATTATGTGCTAGGTACTAAGTACTAGGCACTAAATACTAGTGTTCTATGATACTATATGCTATGCCATAGAAAAAGAGAGACATGGAAGGAGAGGATAACAATCTAAGAAAAGAAAAGAATGATAACAAAAACAAATTGTTTGTTGTAACGTAGACAAAATGGAAAATGAAGGTCCTGTTGTTCAAGATCGCGAGGTGTATCTTAATCACCGTGTCCCATGTCCTTGCTCTCAATGCAAGCTGGCAATTAGACGAAAACACCGATTGTCTATAGAACACGTACGACGATTTGGCGAGTTTCAATCTGAGATCATTGATAAGGCGATTGCGGATTTTCAGCAAACGGTAATTTGAAGTTAATATCAATCATGCATTGTACTCGCAAGCTAATTGAATACCATATACAATAAGATTGGGTCTCGCTGGCAAATTTTCTATCCAGGGAGGTGATGTCTCATCCCAAGGAGGAGTGCACCCTTTGCGGCCATTTAGAAGAGTATATGGGCATGCGATGAATGGAGTGCATGAGCCAATCCACTGCCAATCTATACCGTCAATGCCAGAGGAGACATGCAATCTTCCAGACCTACCTACAATCTTGGAGCCTGAGATGGAGGCAATGATCGATGCATTGATTCCCATGGATGTCGAGACTTCTGATCCACTTAGAGAGGAAGCATCCATACCATTATATGATGGGTGCTGAGTATCTCGACTGAAGACACTGCTTGTACTCTTAAGTGTGCAAGCAAAATACAGGTGGAGCGATACGAGTGTGACCGAGTTGTTCAGGTACCTTGTGCATACGTTTCGTTGATTTTTTTTTCTGGCACTATTATTACAAACATTTGTGCTTTTTCAAGGTGTTTATGATTTTTTTTAGGCTATTGAAATATCATATATTACCACCTACAAATACCATGCATGAGTCTCACGTTGATGCACGACATGTTTTACGAAAGCTTGGCATGGACTACAATAACATCCATGCATATATCAATGATTGCATACTGTTTCGAGAAGAATATGAGACTATGGAGACATGTCCAAAGTGTGGTGCTCACAGGTATTGACAGGACTTGCAAGGGCAAACCATCCCTCAAAAAGTTCTCAGACACTTTCCACTTATCCCCCGCAAAAACCACATGTTTCGTACGTTCGGCATGGCGAGCTTGACAATGTGGCATTTGTAGAATAGGTCCACGGATGGAGTTCAACGAATATCAGTAGATTCACACGCATGGAGCCACATTGACTCTACCAAGAGCCAAGGAATCTTCGGCTCGGTCTTGCAATGGATGGTGTGAACCCATTCGGTCTGCGCTCAACTTCTTACAGTGTGTGGCCTATAGTCCTTGTCAATTACAATATCCCTCCATGGCTTTCTATGAAGAAATGACATCTCATCCTTAGCTTACTCGTCCCCGCCCGTTACAAAGTCAAAAATATAGATGTGTATCTTCATCCATTAGTCAATGAGCTTAAGATTTTGTGGGAGGAGGGGATCACCGTGCAAGATATGAGCAGGCGCGATGGTCGGCGGATAGCCAATATTCAAGCTATTCTCATGTGGACGATGCATCACTTTCCGGGATCCGAAGAGTGCTCAGGTGAGCAGGCCTCCATTCTCGTTGGTAATATCTATATTTTATCTTGTTCAAGCAAGTATTCACTGGGTCGTGGTGTTGGAACAGGTCTAGTTACCTCAGGTTATCATGCATGTCCATTGTGTGGGCCATAGCTAGACTCCCGAAGGTCAGAACCATGAAGAAGATGGTATATCAAGGACACACTGCTTTCTTGCCAGAGGATCATGAACTCAGGGAAGGTTTCCTTGGACGACCTCCAACACATATGAACGTCGCAAGCTGGTACGAGCTGAAAATGGTCCACACTGAATCACATCCAAACGGAATGCGACGATTCTCAGTTTTCTACGAGTTGCCATATTGGACCCACTTACAGGTCAACCACTTGTTGGATCCCATGCATATTTTCAAGAATGTGGGCAGCTTGCTATGGGACTACATCACAGGTTAGAGAGACACTATAGGGGCACGAATGGATTTGAAGGAGGTAGGTAAGATGGAGGCTCTTTGGCCACAGTCGAGTGCTGATGGTCGCGTGCAGCTTCCTCGCACTCCTTGGATTTTATCCACTAAAGAAGAGTGCATTGTGAAGCAAGTAATCAAGTCTATCTGCACTCCGATGGGTATGATGCATTCTCTCAAGTCCGCATTTTCTAAAGACGACTAATTATTAGGGCTAAAATCCCATGACTGGCATAAGATATGTCAGGTTTGTACTACAAATGGATTGTAATTGGTGTGCGCATTTTGCTATTTGGAGTGTAGCCATTATTCATAATGCTTTCTCATTTGTGGCAGTTTGTACTAGCGATCGCGATCACAGGATGTCTTACTCCAAAAATACGCAGGGCCATTTACAGATTGTCGACTTTGGTGCAATGGATCTCACAGAAGGAGATTAAGATGTCCTTTATTGAATCCGCGAGGCGGGGAGTAGTAGAGACGGTTTGTCTCTTTGAGAAATACTTGCCCACCAGCAGGCTCACGATACAAATCCACCTTCTTATGCATCTTGTAGATGAAGTGGAGATTGCTGGATCTGTCCATATGTGATGGATGTTCTTCTTGGAAGACTACAGATTCTCCAGGACGTTGGAGTCAGCAGCGCGAGGCGGCGAGGGTAGGACTCAAGGCCGGAGTAGTCCATCATCTTGGGAGTGGTGGGCACAGGACATATTTGGAGGACTTTGTAAGTTTTTCTTTTATTTTTCTTGTTTATTTTTTTACAATATTCTTTGTACTGACAATCATGTTTCTACTAGTTAGCATTTTGTTTTCTTTGCAACACTCCATTACAAATCGCGATCCGACTGGCCTTGAGACTCGATATGCAAAGAGGCATGGTCTCACTTCATTGATCGACCGATTGTATAGACGCAGCAGCCCTGTAAGTCAATCATCTTTCTTGTCCGTAGTTACCATGTTTAATTAGAATGTATTATTGTATGGTGGATTGATGTGTTGTTTCTTTTTCTGCAGAGTCCATTCGATGCTCCTTTGCGACGGGACGAGCTTTCGGGGGACAAGGATATGTAGCTCATCCTTGGATCCCTAGAGCTCACACACCTTTATTTTTGAGTCGCCTGATCTATGTAGACATTTTCTATGTATTAGTGATATCTTGTCATGATTGTACCAATCGCTTATTATGCGATCATGTATTTATTTCATGTATTAGTATTATGATTTTAGTATATATTGTTTTTGTTTGCAAGCGCATTGTACACAGTGCAGAAATTATTTTGTATGGCTCTAATAAAGCACACAGTTGCCCTACCACAAATTTTTTTTTTCCCTGTTACCGTCGCTATTAGCGTCGCAAATTTTACTGCTCGTATCGTTATTGGCATCGTTATTCACATCGCAAATCGTCTCTATGGCATCGCCAATAACAATGCTCTTTGTGACGACGGGGGAAAATTTTGTTATTTGCATTTTCATCACTTTAAACGTCAGTATAAGGCCTATATCTTGTAGTGTTTTGCACCCCCCATTGAGTGCATCAATGAGTCAAGAAGCTAGTAGAGGATAAGAGTGAGCAAGAATATGACCAAGAGCTTCACCTTTCCTTACTATCTCACTCAACATACCTCTCACTCACTCACATTCTCTCATTCACTCTCAACAATGGAGGCTCAATGATTGAATAGAAGAATTAAATGGTTGCATTGACAGAGCTTTCATAGCATGGATGTATCAAAATGAAAATACAACTAAGACCTCCCACTCTTATATAGACTAAGTTTAGGGTTAGGTTAGGCCACTTCTTTAGGTGGCACCCCATTTGAGTTTTAAGGTTTGCACCCCACTTTACATTTTAGACCCTTGTGAATGTACATATCTTTTGTATGTTTCAAGTAATATAAGCTACTCTTAACATTAGTGATGTTACATTTAATGGTCTCAATCTATATTAGTGGGTGTAATCTATTCTGAATATACATATATAATTTGTGAAGTTGATGCTCAATCTTATGAGCATGCAATAATAACAACAAAAAAAAAGCCAAGGAGCTACTAGTTATAGAATTATGGTTGCAGACCACAACTCTGCCGGAGCAAGAAATTCCCTGACTTTTTTTTCACATTGTGCATTCGTATTTACATGTTATGAAGCATGAAAAATATAGATCATAGCATGGATCATCAACTATTTAATTAAATGTTGAAATTGTAGCCTTAATCACATGTAACACTTTGAAAAAAATCATGTTCATATTTCAATATTTAAATGCAAAATTGGACACATGTCTCCTAACTGCTTTTTTTCATGATTGTAGATGTGCCGATGAGTTTTTTTCATAGTTCAAAAGATGCATCAATATAGGTACTTGTGGGCCTAATCCCTTTTACTGCCAAGATATGCATTCATTTTCCACTTCTCTTCTCTCATGTGGCATGCAATTGTATTGCACTCCTCAATCAAGAGGCCTCACTAGGAATGTGTAGGGTTGCTAAACAAGAATTCTCTACAACTAGCCCCTCCCAAAGGGCTACTCTCATGCATTGCTCGGTCTTTACAAGTTGTGCCTCCCATTTCTTTCTCTCTTCCCTTTCTTTTCATCTTCTTGCCACCTCTTCTTAGCTTCAATGGCAACTATGTTAGCTTTCTTGATCTGTAGCCTCTCATTTTGTATTTCCCCATTTTTAACGCTCTCTAGCTTCTTTGCATTTTTTTCCCTTATGGAGCCTATGTGTTGATTAAATGTGAGTATAAGTGAGTGAGAACAATCAATAAATTTCTCTCCATTAATCATATTGATAACAATATCCTCTCTTGGTATATGTAAAATCTCAAGAAGATAAGAATGGATTCTTGCATTGGATTACTGGATTATGATTATACTTGGTTCCAAAGGAGGCTAAGATGATTAGCTATTCACAACTATGCTTGATAAGAGCTCTACCACATCTCCTTTGAAGTCCTTATACATGGGGGTATTGGGCATTTGGCTACAATGAAGGACGTCTTGGATTTTTGTATTATCAACAAACACATTTTGTGGCTTTACATCTAAAATCACATTGTCAATATCCATGTTCCTACACTGCATATAATTGTAGCCCAATACATCATGATTCAAGGGCCATATTCTATTAGCATGAAATCTAGCTTTTTTGTTTGATTTGAAGTATGGAATTGCTAGTGCCCTTGATGCAACACTAGCAAGCTTCCCCTTTGATACTTGATTGGAGGCTTGATTGAAGTGTGGTTGAAATTGTCATAAATTTCACTCCTTTGTAAAATAGGATTTGAATGTCTTAAATAACCAGACATGCAAAGGTTGGAGCTTGTGTGAGTTATGGGTTCAAAGATTCATAATATCTATCCCAACATCCTTTGCAAAGGTTGGAGCTTTTGTATGTTATGGGTTCAATGAGTCATGATATCTATCCCAACATCCTTTGCCTTTGCAACAACTACAAGTCTTTTATGGCTACCATACCCATCCACAATGAGTAGATATTGAGAAGAAGGGAAAGGGAGAGGGTTTAGGATAGCCACCATGAAGTAATCCAACCATGCTTCAAATAGTTTTCTAATCATCCATGCCTTGTTTTGCATGGAGATTACAGTGCCTTTATCACTCTCAAACAAATACTTTTGCATAACATTCTTATCTTTGAAGATATAGTACCTTGGCAATGCATAGCTAGTAGCATTCACACACTATAATATAGTTAGTCACTCCTTACTATTGGGAGTCATGCCGCACACATACTTTGATCCTTTCCTTGCCAACAGGTGCATGCATGTATCCTTACTACCTTGGACACCCACCTCATCTCATTACAAGGGATTAGACCCAAACATGCCCCTCTTGACACATTTTTTTAAACTACAAGAAGAACTTACGAGTGCATCTATAGTCATGATAAAAATCTCATTAGAAAACCTATACCCAAAATCACACTTATTTCATGTCATAAAAACACAATTTTTTGTAGCTTTATAAATGTGCATTTTCTACAATGTTTTTTGCTATATTCATGCCATTATAAATGCACAACATAGGAAAAAAATACTAGGGAGCTACAACTAGCACCTTCCTGGCTTTCTCTTACCTATGGACATTGCACATTGTTTATGTGAAAACCCACATTATATCAAAATATATACACAATATCATTGCCTAGCAGAACAAAATGTTAAAAGAAAAAAAAGAGATGGCTGAAATTGTACTCTTTTTTTGCATTATAATTGAAATATGAAATTACCAAAAATGCCAAGGCTGGCTTGCATACAATATTTGAAATTTGAAAGCTACTAAAGCTTTCAATAAGCATCCTAACAATCATGCCTTAGTGGTATACGTTGTCGTGCCTCTATGCGCACATAGTGTGAAAAACTCTAGAATGCATTGTCATTCAGCTTTCTTATTGATCTAGAGAGCCAATGCCATATTAGTCATTAATGTCAGTGTTTGTAATGTCGATGGTTCAAAAATATTAGATTTTTGGAAAGGTTTAGCCAATTTTTGATATTTTAGATATTATCTCTTGTAAATATCCAAAAGCTCGAAACAACTTCTAGAATAGGATGACACGTAAGAAAAAGCAAGTTGCTTTCAGCCATTTTGGGAGGATAATATGTAAAAAGAAGGATTTGCGAAATCACACGATGCGTGATCGTAGTTTTTAGGCAATAAACATCACTCCGAACTAGGAGATGACGAAGGAGTGATTTGGCAAAATTATGGTCAAGTATGCTGGTATTTTACCGCCCTTTCAGAGCCAATGGAAGCATCGGATTGGCAGTTTGAGCAACGTAGAGAAAGGTATTGTTTTATGCACATTTTTGGTCTACAAGATATTTATCTTCTCAGAATGCAAAAATAAATTATTAGGCTTCACCTATGTGAGTGTTTTTCTACATCTTCTATTTCTTTGAGCCCCTTCTCTTTCTCTTCTTGAATCTCCCTTCGCCCTACTGTCTCTTACCCCTGTGGTGGACTTTCAACCCCAAACGCTCCGATAGTGGTGAACATGACGTGCAAGTCCACAAAAAGTAGGTGTGTAAAGATGGGGGATTCTACAAGTTCAAGTAGTGGTGATGCTCTACAATAAATGATTACTTTGTTGCAGCAACAGCAACAACAACAATTATTATTACAACAATAGATGCTAACTCAACAAGCAGAAAGAATTGATTCCTTAGCTGTGAATGCATTGCAAGTAGTGGGACAGGATTTGAAGAAATTTAAGGGTCAAAATGTTTCGGCCTTCATCCAGTTGTATGAAGAAAAGATGTTGCTTCATGGGTACCGCAGTATGTATGGAGGTATTTCTCCCGTTTGGCCATGCATGCATTGGATGATCAAATTGATGAGTTACATAGAAGAGATGCTAGTTGGGCAACTTTTAAGAAAGCTTTGAGAGAAGAGTTTTTCTTGGAAGATGCAGGATTGGTAACTAAAAAGCTATTTACAGAATGGATTGAAAAGCCCAATAAAGGGTTGGCTACTACAGCTTTGCTCCATGAATTTGAAAGTTGGTATCCACATTTAGATGCCGACGAGCAGTAATCACTGGAGAGTCAGAAAATTGATTTGTTTTGTGAAGACTGCATATCTTATTTTGCAAGAGAAGCTGAGTGATCATTTAGAAGATGCATCTTCTAAAATGGGGCTAAAATCAGATTGGGGGCTAATGTAACTCAGACACTGCATATGTTGGTAAAGAGAGAGCGGATGAAATTAAGATGGGTACATGCACCACACCAATTCTTAGAAGGGGGCTGAAATTGCAACCAAGGCACCTGTTGTTATCGCAGAACAATCAGTTATACCTATTGGTCTGGCTCTTAAAGGTGATATTGTGGATGAATTAATCAAAGCCATGCGTGATTTGAGGCTAAATTTGATAGAAATATATACAAAGGTATATGCAAAGGTTGAAAAGTTGGATGCTAAGGCAGAAGAGAAGGCTTGGGCAATAGCCCAAAGACTATACAAAGAATGATACAATAGATGCATTTGGTGTGATAATTTACACCATGAAAAGCGAGATTGTTGAGCCTACCGTGAAGCGAAAGCAAAAAGATTAGTCTTTTGGAAAGATGGAAAAATACATGCAACATAAACTAGTCTTCCAATAGTCTAGCCAAATTTTGAAAATGGTGGCATGTAGAAGAGGTTGGAAGATATGGCTGCAAGGACAGCATTTGTTGCCATAGATGCAGCCACATATGGGTTGAGAATTGAAAAGAATGATGAAGCTCATAAAGGAGGTATGGCTGAAGTAAAATCTCACGTTTAGATGCAAGCATTAGTTTGCATGGAAAATTGTAAAATAATAAAGTCTGAATTGGCTGATGCAAGTCAGAGTATACGAGGGAGAACAAGATGGAGTGCACTAATGGATTCATTTTCAGCCTATGCTTATTTGGCTGAGGTTCATAATCAAGAAGCTCTTGTGGAAGAAAAGAGAAGAAGAGATGAGGACACTACTAGTCCTTCCTCTTCAAGCCCATCTAAACTCATAACACGAAGTAAAATGGAGCAATAGAAAGAGGTTGAAAAAGCCATACCTGAGCATGCTATGGAGGATACATCTCAGGAAAAGAAACAAAAAGGGAAAAAAAGGGGCAAGCAACCCTGTTACAGGTTACAATCGGATCTTGAGATTGCAGCAAACCTTAAAAAGGTCTTGGAAGATTGCACACTTGGTAGTAGAGTGGAATTCACACTTGGAAAAGTTCTTGGAATCGCACCTGAATTACATGATGCAATCATTGATTGCTGAAACAAAAAAGACAGTTTGATGGTGAAGTTTTGCAACCATTGATGCAGGTTGACAAAGACATTGAGAAACAACTTTAGAGGAAATATGATGATGCATGTAATGTTGATTTGGAGCAGGTTGATGTTGAAAATGGGTTAAATGGGAGTGTAGGCAACAAGCTTGTGGTGGTTGAAATTGGTCTTATGGATAGCATTAAGCATAGAGAAAAGGCTATGTATAATGGGGATGTCCATCAACAAGTACATGAAGAAGAAGATACTCATTTTATTCCAAGCAGTCTTATTCACAAATGCATTGGGCTCGTGTTACAACAAAGACAATTGTTAAAGTGGGAGAAAGAGAGATGCCTTGCGTAGCCCTCTTGGATCATGGTTTCGAAATCAATGTTATGGCACGAAGCTTGTATGAGAATGGAGGTTGGCCAATTGATGTAGATCTGGGATGGCGCATGCGAGTAGCAAACAATTCATAAGGGGATTTTTATGTGACTTTTCTGAATGTACCCGTGACTATTGGAGATGTTAGGTATAAATATCATTTTTTTGTGTAGGATTCATCTGGGATGGCGCATGCGGGTAGCAAACAATTCATAAGGGGATTTTTATGTGACTTTTCTGAATTTACCCGTGACTATTGGAGATGTTAGGGATGAATATCATTTTTTTGTGCAGGATTCTTGTAGTTATCCAGTGATTTTGGGATAGCCCTATATTTTAGAATCAAGGTTGGAAACAAAAGCCCTGAATGATGCTTCTTCATATGCTCAGGTTCGGAGTAAAGACAATACAAAGGTAGTACAGTTTCTCACTGTTTGTGTGAATCATCCCTGCAAATCAAGATATGCTACATGATAATCCCATACCACCTAATACACAAGAGTTTAAGGGTTTTTAGACAGCACTGCTATAAGCGGAGGCTATGGTAGTGCCTGTAGGAAGATAATTATGCCTCCAAGAAAGGGGAAAACTGTGTTTGTGTCTAGATTGCAGGAATGGACAACATGTAGTCTCTTGGCAGTTTTAAGAATATTTCAGCCATGTGCAAGGTTGAAAAGAAATATGTAGTAGGATGGGCTTAAAAAGAGTTGAAGACATATGGTTTGATGGCCACTACAAGGATACGGAGGCATAGCAACGGTGCTTTCCGATGCAAAATAGTGGCATCGCTAGTGACACAAATAGCGACGATGCTCAAATGAAAAAAACACGGGCCGAAACTTGAGTGCGTTATTTTGCACGAGTAAACGAAAGAGAGAGCGAACTCCATCTTGCATTTGAGAAGGAGGTGTTGAGGGCAGTCCATAGCAGGTACCCAAATCCTGAGGGTCAGCGATTCTCGGATGTGGCGAGCGACTCATGAAGAAGAGGAGGAAGTGTACAGAGGGCGAAGAGGAGCTGTCATCACGAAGAGGAGCCGCCGAATCCATCCTCGGGCCTTTACGGTGAGTGCATTATTCCTTCTTACTTTGTTTTTGTGTTTTCTCTTTTTCTTTTACTTGTTTTTATTAAAAGTCATGTGTATTGAGAGAGGGAGAGGAAGAGAGAAAAGGAAAGAAGGAATAAGAGAGAGAGGGAGAAAACATTAAACATAATAGGGAAAGAGAGAAAGAGAGAGAGAGGGAGAGGGAGAGGGAGGGAGAGGAAATGAGAGAGGGAGAGGAAGAGAGAAAAGGAAAGAAGGAACGAGAGAGAGAGGGAGAAAACATTAAACATAATAGGGAAAGAGAGAAAGAGAGGGAGAGGGAGAAGGAGGGAGAGGTTATTGTTATTATTGCTATTATTTTATTCCTTCTTTTCATTTTTTATTGTTTGTTGTTGTTATGGTAGTCGTAGTAACGGTAGTTGTTTTTTACTTTCTTATTTTCTTGTTTATTATTTTTGTGGTTGTAGTGGTAGTGGTAGTGGTAGTGGTAGTGGTAGTTATTGTTTAATTTCTTATTTTCTTGTTTGTTGTTGTTGTGTAGTCGTAATAGTAGTAGTGGTACTGGTAGTGATAGTAGTAGTTGTTATTTATTTTCTTCTCTTCTAGTTTGTTGTTGTTGTGGTAGTCATAGTCGTGGTCATAGTCATGATTGTAATAGTAGTACTAGTAGTAGTAATAGTAGTTTTCTTGTTTGTTGTAGTAGTAGTAGTAGTAGTTTTTTTTCTTTTCTTGTTTATTGTTGTTTAGTTTTCTTGTTTGTTGTTGTTGTTTTTTCTTCTTTTCTTGTTTGTTGTTATTGTAGTAGCAGTAGTAGTTGTTGTTGTTATTATTGTTTTTTCTTCTTTTCTTATTTATTGTAGTGGTAGTGGTTTGTTATTGTGGTAGTTATAGTCATAGTCGTAGTCGTAATCATAGTCATGGTTGTAGTAGTAGTAGTGGTTTTCTTGTTTCTTGTTGTTGTTGTTGTTGTATTTTTTTTCTTTTCTTATTTATTGTTGTTTAGTTTTTTTGTTTGTTGTTGTTGTAGTAGTGGTAGTAGTAGTAGTTTTTTTTCTTTTCTTGTTTATTATTGTAGTAGTAGTAGTAGTAGTAGTAGTAGTAGTAGTAGTAGTAGTAGTAGTAGTAGTAGTAGTAGTAGTAGTAGTAGTAGTAGTAGTAGTAGTAGTAGTAGTAGTAGTAGTAGTAGTAGTAGTAGTAGTAGTAGTAGTAGTAGTAGTAGTAGTAGTAGTAGTAGTAGTAGTAGTAGTTGTTGTTGTTGTTGTTGTTGTTGTTGTTGTTGTTGTTGATTTTTCTTCTATTCTTGTTTATTGTAGTGGTAGTGGTAGTGGTAGAGAGAGAGAGTTGTTGCAGTGGTCGTAGTCGTGATTGTAGTACTAGTACTAGTAGTAGTAATAGTAGTTTTCTTGTTTGTTGTAGTAGTAGTAGTTTTTTTTCTTTTCTTTTCTTGCTTATTATTGTTTAGTTTTTTTTTTTTTTTTTGTAGTAGTAGTAGTAGTTGTTGTTGTTGTTGTTTTTTTTTTTTCTTGTTTATTATAGTGGTAGTGGTAGTGGTAGTGGTAGTGGTAGTGGTAGTGGTAGTGGTGGTGGTGGTGGTGGTGGTGGTGGTGGTAGTGGTCTGTCGTAGTCATAGTCGTGGTCGTAGACGTAGTCGTAGTCATCGTAGTCGTGGTTGTAGTAGTAGTAGTGGTTTTCTTGTTTGTTGTTGTTGTTATTGTTGTAGTAGTAATAGTTTTTTTATTTTCTTGTTTATTGTTGTTTAGATTTCTTGTTTGTTATTGTTGTTGTAGTAGTGGTAGTGGTAATAGTTTTTTCTTATTTTTTTGTTTTTTGTTTTTTGTTTTTTTTGGTAGTAGTAGTAGTTGTTGTTGTTTTTTTTTCTTATTTTCTTGTTTATTGTAGTGGTAATGGTAGTGATAGAGAGAGAGAGAGATGTTTTATAAAAGAAAATTGGTAGTAGAGAGATATATATATTTTATTAAAGGAAATGATAGAGGGGGAGGAAGAGAAAAAGAAAGAAGGAACGAGAGAGAGGGAATAAACATACAACATAATAAAGAAAGAGAAAAAGAGAGAGAGATGGAAGGAGAGAAGAGAATGAATGGATAAAAAACAAAGAGAGAGTGGTGGCGAGGTCTGGTGAGGTCCGGTGCAATACCTTCTCAATCAATTTAAGAAAGAAAAAAAGAATGATAACAAAAAAAAAATTATTTGTCATAACATAGACAAAATGGAAAACGATGAAGGTCGTGATGTTCAAGATTGCGAGGCGTATCTTAATCAGTGTGTTCCATGTCCTTGCTCTCAATGTAAGCTGGCAATTAGATGAAAACGCCGATTGTCTATAGAACACGTATGACGCTTCGGCGAGTTTCAATATGAGATCATTGATCAGGCGATCTTAGATTTTGAGCAAATGGTAGTAAAAGTTTATATCAATCATGCATTGTATTCACAAGCTAATTGAATACCATATACAAAAAGATTGGGTGTGGCTGGCAAATTTTCTATCTAGGGAGGTGACATCTCATCCCAAGAAGGAGTGCACCCTTTGCGGCCAATTAGAATAGTTCGTGGGCGTGTGATGGATGGAGTGCCTAAGCCAATCCACCACTTGGAAGGTACTACCCAATCTATACCGTGAATACTAGAGGAGATAGGCAGCCTTCGAGACTTACCTACAATCTTGGAGCCTAAGATGGAGGCAATGATCGATGCATTGATTCCCATGGATATCGAGACTTTTGATCCGCTTAGAGAGGAAGCATCCATACCATTATATGATGGGTGCCGAGCATCTCGCCTGAAGACACTACTTGCACTCCTAAGTATGCAAGCAAAATACGGGTGGAGCGATGCGAGTGTGACCTAGTTGATAAGGTATCTTGTATGTATGCTTCGTTGATTTCTTTTCGGCACTATCATTAAAAAAATTTGTGCTTTTTCAAGGTATTTTATGATTTTTTTCAGGTTAATGAAGTATCATATATTACCACTTACAAATACCATGCCTAAGTCTCGTGATGATGCACAACATGTTTTACTAAAGCTTGGCATGGACTACAACATTGCATACTGTTTCGAGGAGAATACAAGACTATGGAGACATGTCCAAAGTGTGGTTCTCACAGGTATCGACAGGACTTGCAAGGGCAAACCATCCCTCAAAAAGTTCTTAGACACTTTCCACTTATCCCTCGCATAAACCACATGTTTTGTACGTTCGGTATGGCAAGCTTGACAACGTGGCATGTGCAGAATAGGTCCACAGATGGAGTTCAATGAATATCAATAGATTCACGCGCATGGAGCCATATTGACTCTACCTTCCCAGGCTTTGCCCAAGAGCCAAGGAATCTTCGGCTCGGTCTTGCAATGGATGACGTGAACCCATTCGGTTTGTGCTCAACTTCTTATAGTGCGTGGCCTATAGTCCTTGTCAACTACAATATCCCTCCATGGCTTTCTACGAAGAAAGGACATCTCATAATTACCTTACTCGTTCTCGGCCACTACAAAGTCAAAAATATGGACGTGTATCTTCGTCCATTAGTCGACGAGCTTAAGATTTTGTGGGAGGAGGGGGTCACGGTACAAGATATGATCAAGTGCGATGGTTGACGGTCTATCAATATTCGAGCCATTCTCATGTGGACAATGCATGACTTTCCGGGATTCTGAGAGTGCTCAGGTAAGATAGCTCCCGTTCTCATTGGTAATATCTATCATAGCTCGTTCAAGTTTGTATTCACTGGATAGAGGTGTTTGGACATGTCTGATTACCTCAGGTTATCATGCATGTCCATTGTGCGTGAAAGGTGAGAAGGATCGAAGCTTGCACTCAAGAGCTATGGCGGGAGAGCAAGAGCAAGAAAGAGAGAGACAAGAAATGGGAACTCCAACCCCAACACTAAAGTATCATGGGGCCTTCCTTTATTAGTTAGGGTTGTAAAGAATGGGTGCCCGGACAATGTCCGAGCAGGGCATCAGGCACATAGGCCTTTATCCCCAACAACCTCCCACTTAAAGGCAAATGTGCCCAAGTGAGGAGAGAAAATAAAAAAAAGGAAACAGTACAACATGTACATAAATACAATTGGGACAAACCCGACAGCAGGACGAGGAAACTCATCCTATGCCCATCCTCCTAAAGAAGGCCAGAAATCCCGTTGAGATCTCAACACATAGAGTATTCCCAGCGCAGCTGCCATCAAGGACACCATAATGGTGACTACATTTAAGGTCTTTAAACGAGGCAAGAGCAGAGTAAACAAGACATCCTGCTCACCGAGAGAACACTCAGGAAACATGCCAGAGACAGTTAAGACCATAAAGGTCAACATCGTGCAAAGGCATGGAAACAAGCCTTGTGTAAGCATCAAAGTTGCAAATGGGCATAACTGCATAGCAGTCATATAAGGCAGGTCCCAAGAAATGGCCAAAGGCATAGGGAAACTAGGGTTATGCATATGCATCAACACCCTCTTGCACGGCAATGCATAGAAGCCATAAGGTAGTGGACACAAGTCCAGTAGCAACAGAAGACACTGTCAAGTGGCATACATGTAGAGCCAACCAAGTCTAGGAAGGCTTGGAAAACAATCAAGGTGGGGTGCTACACACCAACTGTAGGTAATAAACTGCCACATCCAAGTCATAGCCCTCAAGAGGAATGCATAAACCTATAGGAGCACAACTACAACATAGCCAACTATAGGCAATTGATCAAGGAAGCATAAGCTCCCACTGGCAAATAAGTCAGAATACAACTGAACAACAAGCCAAGACATGCCATCATCCGTACTCATGTCTGTAATAGCCAACTGCGTCAAAAGAGCATACCCCCAAGAGGCATAAATTGGCATGCATGACATCTCTCGCGGGGCCCTCGGAGAACTGCCATCATACACATAACCAAATGAGCAAAGGCTCAAGCCATAGGCAAGAGGCATAGCACTGCATTGACAAAAGGTCAGCAAGACCGTAATTAGATCCAAGGCATTATCGAAATCAAATCAGCCCACACAGGTAAACTCTACATAAAGACAGTAGCATCGAACACATAGTAAGCATCCAAGCATGAACATGACCCTCTTAAACTGGCAACGTAGCCAAAGGCCTTCCATAGGCACTAAAAAGAGAGGGTAGAGCGCATAGGCATCCCCGAAGTCAATAGACAATGCATGGGTGATGTCCAAATATCCTGCCAAGTGCCAAAGGCATACAAGCATCCATATGTCAAAGACAACAAGAGCATAGACCGAGGGCGGAAGCCCATGGTCTCAACATCCAAGCTCATCTGCATCCAAACCATATGGCTCATAAAATCAATCTGCAATCCAAAGCCAATGTGCCAAGACAAAGCTCCCACTAGACGGGCAAAGGCGGATGCCAAGAAAGCAACTGTAGTACATCCAAGACACCCAAAGGTCCAAGTCTAGATAGGCATAAACCCAGAGCATATCCAAGGTCCTAATGGCACAATCCAAAAGGCATCCGGAATCCCTAAGTGCATAATGTCATCAAGCTCCAATTGGGCAAATCAGACATGAAGCTAAGCACCCATCATAGTGCAACCAAGTACATAGCATCGATCGCAGACAATACATCCTGTCAAGAGGATAACCCATAATCGACCAAGGACATAGGGCATAAGCTGTCTTAAACAAACACCTGCTGCTGCAACCATGACGAGAAATGTCACGAAGACAGAGCTCCAATGTCGGCCCAAAGCATGAAGGAGACATGATCAACCATGGAGCATAAAGCGGAAGCATAGACCACATAAGCATCTTCAAGCTCATAACAATCTATAATAGCATTTAACCACAACCAATGTCATAAATGCCAAGCTCGATTTGAGCCCCAAAATATCCCCAAAGGCATAGCCGAGTACATTCCATCCATGGGAAGCATCAATACATCATGCATAGTACCCGAAGCATAGCTAGTAAGCCATAGGCATATGAAATACCCTGTAAAAGAACTTCAGCCCTATTGATTCCAGCATGTAAAACCCTATGCAAACTGAGCAAACAGTGGCTCAATCCAGCCCCAAAATCATAACCAAACAATGATGCATCATCCCCAAAGTATCCAACATCACTGAAGCATGAATAAGCATCCCATAAGCATAAGCCATGACCATGGAGCATCCAAGAGGCAAGTGCTGCCCTGTTTCCAACCTGTGACACTGTACCCACAGTCCAAAAGACTGAAGGAAATCAGCCCCAATCCAATGTCAAGGGGGTAAAGCTCAATGCTAAGCATTAAGGAGCATTACAAAGGCCATCTCCAAAGAGAGGAGCTGTGATTGCCTAAAACGATTTGATGCCATCCATATGCTTGACTGGCGCAAACTGCGTTAGCTAGAAAGGCATGGGGGGACTCCATGTGTTGACAAGGAGGTGGTTGGGGGGCTAGGGAGGCACTAGGAGGTGCCAAAGGAGCCTTGAAGTAAATCCAAGCAAGGGTAGAGTAGAGATGATGAAATACAATGCTGCCTGCAGACAGACGCAACCTACATGCTGGTTTGGGGGGTCTTGAAGCTGACGTGGGCTGCAAATGAAGGTTGGGGAGGGTAGGGAGGCACTAGAGGTGCCCCATTATTGAAGCCCTCAAGCAAGCTCCAGCAAGGGTAGAGCAGCCCACATATGAAATGAGAGCTAGGAGTGTAATGGCTACCCTCTGTTCTTCCATATCTGAACTGCCTTTGTGACTGAGCTGAAATGTAGCTCCAGACCAAGCTCAAGAGAGCTCATTGAAGTGCGGGAGTAAAGGACAAAGGGCGGGGAGGAGGGGAACAAGAGTACATACCATTCAAAGCTTGAGCTATGGCTGCCATGAAAATATCTGCTGTAGGTATTCGAAGTAGAGCTGAAGTAAATGAGAGTCGGGTCAAGCTCCATAGATCCAAGAGCCAAGCTCTGATACTAGTTGAAAGGTGAGAAAGATCGAAGCTTGCACTTGAGAGCTATGGCGGGAGAGAAAGAGCAAGAAAGAGAGATAAGAAATGGGAACTCCAACCCCAACACTAAAGTGTTAGGGGGCCTTCCTTTATTAGTTAGGGTTGTAAAGAATGGGTGCCCGACAATGTCCGAGCAAGGCATCAGGCACATAGGCCTTTATCCCCAATAGTGTGGGCCATAGTTAGACTCCCGAAGGTCACGAACCATGAAGAAGATGGTATATCAAGGACACGCCGCTTTCTTGCCAGAGGGTCATGAACTCAGGGAAGGTTTTCTTGAACGATGTCCCATATGTACGAATGCGCAAAGCTGGTACTAGCTAAAAATGGTCCACACAGAGTCACATCCAAACGGAATGTGACAGTTCTTAGTTTTCTACGAGTTGCCATATTGGACCACTTAGAGATCAACCACTTGTTGGATCCCATGCATATTTTCAAGAACATGGGTAGCTTGCTATGGGACCACATCACAGGAAAGAGAGACACTATAAGGGTACGAATGGATTTGAAGGAGGTAGGCAAGATGGAGGTGCTTTGGCCGCAGTCGAGTGCTGATGGTCACTTGCAGCTACCTCGCGCTCCTCGGGTTTTGTCCACTAAAGAAGAGCGCATTGTGAAGCAAATAGTTAAGTCTATCCACACTCTGACGGGTATGATGCGTTCTCTCAGGTCTGCGTTTTCTAAAGACGACCAATTATCAGGGCTAAAATCCCATGATTGGCATAAGATATGTCAGGTTTGTACTACGAATAGATTGTAAGTGGCCTGCGTATTTTGCTATTTGGAGTGTAGTCGTTGTTCATAATGCTTTCTCATTTGTGGCAGTTTGTACTACCAATCACGATCGTAGGATGCCTTACTCCAGAAATATGCGGGGCAATTTATAGGTTGTCGACTTTAGTGCAATGGATCTAACAGAAGGAGATTAAGACGTCCTCTATTGAGTCCGTGAGATAGGGAGCAGTGGAGACGATCTGTCTCTTTGAGAAATACATGCCTACCAGCATGCTCACGATACAAATCCACCTTCTTGTGCATCTTGTAGATGAAGTGGAGATTACTGGACCTGTCCATACGCGATGGATGTTCTCCTTGCAACGCTTCATGAAAATCCTGAAAGGCTTTGTGGAACAAAGAGCTCGGCCAAAAGATAGCATGGCTGAACGTCGGTTGGTGTTTGAGCGCTAGTGCATATTTCACAATGGCTACCAATGGTGGATTCAGACAATAGTATGCTATGGTCACTGAAGGACGATGATAGATTGACCGGAGATGTGGTGGTTGGAAATGGGGTAGGAAAAAGAATGGATGCTGCAATGGAGGAGAAAGTGAATCGCTTTTGTATATTGCATCAATGCCTCTATGAAGACGTGGCTTGCTAGGTACCAGCAAGCTAGGAAAGATCGAGAGGAAGTGCGATTTGAATTTTGACGTAGTACGCACCATCGACCGATTCGATATCCTGAGGGCATGGAGGAGATGCCGCGGTTTATATCAACGTGATGGTTGCATGGAGCTTTGACCATAGCGTCTCGCAAAGGGGCGGAGGTCTCAACCGAGGAGTGGGAATTCTCGAGGGGATGTAGTCCAAAGGTGATGACGTGTTTAGGGTTTGTCGTATCTATATTTTATATGCGACAACTAATTGAGTGCTTCAATGTACAATATAAAATATATAGTGCAGCATGGTCGCGCGGATGGCATTTCCGCGTGGAGCATATTGAAAAAATGCGCTTCACAACAGATTGTGGTATCATGGCAAGGTTCAAGCAAGAGAGCCGACGATGAGCAACAAATCCAAACACGGTTATAGATGAGATGAAGTATTTTGGAAACTTGCAAAGTATTGTTACGGTGGATTACCGTCGCTTCTCCATGATACTATTCGATGTTGTGCAGTGGTTCAAAGTGGTACTTGAAGGAGCTGAGCAACAGTTCGACGAGGTCCATATGGATTTCTCGAAATAGATTCCGAAAAAAAAGGACGAATTTGCGCGACACCTTTATGTGTTGTCAGCCCATTGTGAATAGGTGCATGAACTCATTTGTTTTTTAATTGTATTATGACATGGTACATGTCACAATAGTTAAATCTCTCTTATACGTGATTGTGAACATGTAATCTTCTATCCAAACCCCCAACAACCTCTATGGTGGTATGTTATACCTTCAGCTCCCCGAAGTGCGAGAGTATATGATCAAAGCGATGTTCCGAGCATAGATGAGAACAATATGCAAATAGAGGGGTCGATATTGCAAGGGGTGGAGGCCATTGAAAGCTTGGAGCATGTAGAGGAGCCAACATCATGTAATGATGATAGAAATACAGGAGTCTAAGAATTCTTTGAGAATGATGTGGACTCATCCTTTTGTGGTGGTGACATGTTTATCGGCCTTCTAGTGTATGCTGAGTTGTGTCAGGAGATTGACATGGGACTATAGGATATTTCATACTTAGAGCATCCACCTACTTAATTCGTTGACGAATCGCTTATAAGGGTACATAAGATATGCATTTTAAGTAAGATTATTTTTTAAAGATTTATATTACCATGCTTTATATGATTTAAATTGATTATGCTAACATCATTTTTTATCTATGTAGGTGACCTTTGTGGATATTTAGATTATCAGGATAAGTCCAGGGATGAGCGATGAGGAGCTTCAAGATATCTTCATGCGTATGTCTCCAGATCAGATGTCAAGATTCAAAGACATGGCGGACCAAGAGCTGTCTCGGACACCATCAGGCCGCTCTATTAGATCTATTTTGGCGCGATCTGGTGCTTCAGTTTTGAGCAGACGAGGTCGATGCTCTAGACTCGGGCCAGACGAAGGGAGTGGTTTAAGGGGATGCTGCAGAGATCCGGATGTAGTGAGCCCGCGATCAGCTCGGGATATAGGTGCTAGTCCTCGCTCTCGTGGAGGTTCGAGAGACCGTGGCTCAGGTGGTTGCTGTGGAGGCACGAATACAGTGTCTCCGTCTCGTCATTCTGCTGGAGTTGCATCACCTCTGAGACCTGTGGGGACGTCTACTCCGCTCACTCCGGCTTTTGCTCAGCCATTGGCAGGTGGCACCCCTATGGGTGCTACTCCGATAGATACTACCCCGGTTGACACACCAGATGTACAGGGGTCTCCTGGATATGCCCAAGAGCGTGGTCACAGGTGTGGGAGAGAACCCATCTTAGGCATACCCTATAGGGGTATGCCGACCTTGTAGATGATAGGTCAGGAGCCATAATCATGAATGATGAGGGGAGGAGGAAGATGGCTCGCATAAGAGAGTTGTGCCAATAAGTTTTTCAGCACAACATCTTGGATCATTGAAAGAACATACCGGAGGTGAGCAAGGACTACATAGTAGCATCCTTGCATGAGGAGTTTCCGGTACCAGTCACAGCAGATAGGATTTCTACAGGCTGGATGATGGAGTGCATGCGTGCATATATGTCACATAGACGATCGAACGCACACAAGGCACTCAAGAGTGGGGCTTCAAAGCCCGAGTGGCTAGACACGGACGACTGGCAACAACTCAAGGAGGAGGCTACAGATTCTCCAGGACATTGGAGACATCAGCGCGAGGCGGGAAGGGCACGACTAGAGGCCGGAGTGGTGCATCATCTTGGGAGTCGCGGCCACAGGATATATCTAGAGGACATTGTAAGTTTTTCTAGAGGTGGGGACTAGAGGCCGGAGTGGTGTATCATCTTGGGAGTGGCAGCCACAGGACATATCTAGAGGACTTTGTAAGTTTTTCTTTTGTTTTGCTTGTTTATTTTTTTGCAATATCCTTTGTACTGTCAATCGTGTTTCTAACAGTTGTATTTTGTTTTCTTTGCAGCACTCCATTACAAATCGCGATCCCACCAGCCTTGAGGCTCAATATGCAGGGAGGCACAGTCTCACTACATTGATCGACCGATTGTATGGACGCGGCAGCCCTGTAAGTCACTCATCTTTCTTGTCCGTAGTTACCATGTTTAATTAGAATGCATTATTATATGGTGGACTGATGTGTAGTTGTTTCTTTTTTTGTAGAGTCCGTTCGATGCTCCTTTGCGGTGGGACGAGGTTTCGGATGGCGATGATCTATAGCTCGCCCTTGGATCCCTGGAGCTTACAGACCCTTCCTTTTTGGTCATGTGATCTATGTAGACATTTTCTATGTAGTAGTAGTATCTTGCCATGATTGTACCGGTCGAAATTTTTTTTCCCTATTACCGTCGCTATTATCGTTGCAAATTTACTGCACGCGTCGCTATTAGCATCGCAAAGCGTCATTATCAGCGTCGCATTTGTGACGTTGATACCGACGCAAATAGCGATGCTGATAACGATGCTAATACCGACTGTTCTATGGTGTCGCCAATAACGATGCTCCTTACGACGAGGGGGGCAAATTTCTTTATTAACATTTTCGTTGCTTTTAACGCTGGTATAAGGCCTATATTTTGTAGTGGGTTATAAATTAAGGAATCTTAGGGCTGTTTTCAGGGCTGGTTGATGTTGATACAATGGTTGAAATTTCTGTAGCAAAGTAATGCTGAAAATCGGGTAGAAAAAGAGGTTACTTATGTTGACACTTTAGAGATGTATGAAGTCATTCAAGAGTTTGTTGAGCATGAACATGAGAATATGGAAGAAGAAGAGGTAGAAGATGAAGACATTGGCATGGGAAAGGATACTTCTTCTGACATTGCAGATCCATAAGACGTTGGCACATGCCGGAGGATGTGCAGGTTAAGAGGGGGTGGATGTCATGTTGCTATGCGCAACAATGTGAAAAACTCTAGAATGCATCGTCATTATTAATGTCAGTGTCCGTAGTGTGGATAGTTCAAAAATACTAGCTGTTTGGACAAGTTTAATCAATTTTTGATATTTTAGATATTATCTCTTGTAAATATCCAAAAGTTGGAGATAACTTCTAGAATACGATGACATGTAAGAAAAAACAAGTGGATTTCAACCATTTTGGGAGGATTTTATGTAAAAAGAAGGATTGGCAAAATCACGCGACGCACGATCGTAGTTTTTAGGCAATGAACAACATTTCGAACTGGGAGATGAAGGAGTGATTTGGCAAAATTTTGGCCACATGTCTTGATATTGTAACCCCCCTTTTGGAGCTAATGGAAGCATCGAATTGGGGATCTGAAAAGCATAGAGGAAGGTATTGTTTTATGTATGTTTTTGGTCTACAAGAGATTTATCTTCTCAAAATGTTGAAATAAATTGTTAGGCTTCACCTCTATGAGTATTCTTCTACATCTTCTATTTCTTCGAGTCCCTTCTCTTTCTTCTACTCCTCTCCTTGAATCTCCCTTCGCCCTATTGTCTCTTACCCCCATGGTAGAGTTTTGACCCCAAACACTCTGACAACGTGGGGTTCGCTCTCAAGGGAGTCACTCATAAATAAGAAAAATGAGAATAAGAAGATAAAGAGATATGAAGAGAAGGAGAGGAATAATAGAAAAATAAACTTACCTTTGTGTGTGGAGAAGAGTAATGAGTGAGGGCAATATGCTCCTTCCACAATGGCACTCCTCTATAGCATTTCCCACATGGGAGTTTATGCTTTTGTTTAGTGTCTTATTGATTGCTCATTCGAAGCTCTTAGTTCTTTCCTCCCCAGGAACAACCCAAAAGAAGCTTAAAATTTGAAATGAAAGGATACCCTTTCCAATATTTATGCATGTTAGTAGCATGTTTACAAGTGCATGAAAGTTAAGGTAAAAATGCACGCTAGATAGCACATGTATATGTTCATGAAAATAAACTTTTCTCACTCAGTAGAGTGTATTGTAAGCATCCATGTTCCTTGCTATCCCCCATCCATAAATATTAGATACATGGATTATACCAACACACATCAATATTGTGAGCGGAAGACTTACACATTCCACACCATTGTTAGTTCAAAGTGTAATCTAATCTATGAGGCATTTGGGATTGGTACACTTTAAACAATGGAGGATTGTGATAGGTAGTGAGCACTCTTTGAGGGTTTCTAGAATTCATGGATTTTTTGGGTTTTTAGTTTGCTCTTCCTTGGATTTCTCCTCACTACTACTCTTCTCCTTTGTGTTTTTATTTGAATCTAAATCATTGGACTCCAATTTCTAGTTGGCAACACCATCATTACTTCAAGGTGTAGTTGGCTCTGTGAGGCATTTGAGATTGGCACAAATTGAATAACAAAGAGTTGCTTTAATAAATTTGTGAGTACCCTTTGAGGGTTTCTAGAGTTTTTGGATTTTTTGGGTTTTTGGTTTCCTTTTCCTTGGATTCCTTCTCGCTACTACTCTCCTCCTTCACGTTTTATTGGAATCCAAATCATTGGCATGTGATTTCTAGCTCTTGCTAGCCTTTTTTATGGAATTTGTAGACTTCTTTCCTTTGATACATTTTAGGAGCCATGTTACTCTTATAGTTGATTTAATTACACCATTTTCTTGTAATATCTATGTATCCATGGTAGCCATGGTATATCATAGCATTTTGATCAAGCCCCATACATAAAATCAGTAAGAACTTCCCTTATGGTTTTCCAAGTGTAATCCCTTGTAAGAGGATGTGAAAATTGGCATTGTAACATTGATTTTCTTGCTTGAGACTCTTCAAAATTTCCATCCTCTCTACATACGTCTTATCCAACTAGTAGAATGGGCTCAATGATGCTACTCAAGTAAGTAGACTTCAACTTCTATGATCCATTGCTAAGATTTGATTATTTCTAGAAGTCATGACCTTTATATTACTCTTTATAAGGCTTAGAAGAGAAGGGGAAATAGAACGTAGCTTATAACTTAACCCTTATAAACCCTAGATCCTTTACCAAATACCCCAAATCCTCCTTAACCTTCTATAGACCCTAAATCTCAAACCCCAAATTCTAGACTCGAAACCTTAAACCATATACTTTATATCTTAAATCTGAAATGATAAAAATTTTGCACTTTTAAGGCTAGAACTTAGATCGTGACTCTAAACCATGGTCTTCTACATACCTCTGCATAGCTTAGCAAAGTTGAGCTGAATTGGATTAGTGGGTGTGCAATGAGGTATAATGTCAATTTGGTGTTTGATTTGCCATGGATTGCAACCTTCATATTTGACACTTTGCTTTAACATGAATGTCTAGTATGGATCATATAATTTTAGAATCTCCTTAGTTGGTTGTATGATGAAGCTGGGGCTCTCATAAGTTTACTTCCCAAAATATTTTATATATTCACCCCAATGTCAATTGATTGGTGAACTCAAGCTTGAGAGAAGTATGTGTGTTCTTTGGGACTACACAGTAGATCCCCCGTAAGTCCTTGGAACTTAAAGATACTAAGAGCTTTGAGGTTAACTTTTAGGTCAACTTTGGGACTTTCCCTCTCACGTGTTATCTCAAAAAACAATGTATCCAATTTGCAAAGAATCACCCATTGAAGCACGCAAGAACATTAAAACTAAAACTCTAAACTCTAAATCTTAAATCCTAAATTGTAAACCCTAAATCCTAAATAAAACCTAAACCCTAACCAAGCCCTAGGGCTTAAATCCTAAATACTAAATCCTAAACCCTAAACTCTAAACACTAAACCTTAAACACTTAAGCCCTCTCACACGTTAGCTTGGCAAACAATGTGAGTATCTCTATGTTATGAAAAATAAATTTTTTGTTACTTTAATGATCGTGTTGTCCACTCATCCATAAAGAGTTTGACACATACATTATACCAATACACACCAATATTATGAGTGGAAGCCTTATATATTCCATACTGTCATTAGTTCAAGATGTAGCTTGTGAGCACCAAAATTGGTGCATTTTAATAATAGAGGGTTGTGGTAGGCAATTTCTCTCAGGAGGTTCATTGATATGTGTATTCTCTATATCATGTGTTCAAGACCTATTTATAAATATCATTATCTGTGAATTTTCTATGTATAAAATGTAACCCTTTTTTATTCAATCCATAAATAACCCATTTATATTATACCCTTCTATATGAATTTTTTTATAAAAATAGTATTTTAAAAATCCCTTATTTTGAACCCACATGATACATACATATACCCATGAGTAATCTCCCCCCCCCCCCCTAGCGCGAGTAGTTTCTGAGCACCCTTTGAAGGTTTTTGGCCCTTTGAGGATTTCTAGAGTTCGGGATTGGTACATTTTTGACAATGATGGGTTGTCATAGGCACTTTGTGAGCACCCTTTAAGGGTTTTTGGCCCTTTGAGGGTTTCTAGAGTTTTTGTATTTTTTGGATCTTTGGTTTTCTCTTCCTTGGATTCCTCCTTGCTATTACTCTACTCCTTGTTACACTTTGAATCCAAATCATTGGAGTCCAAACTTGCACACTTCTTCCCTTTGATATGTTCTAGGAATCACATCGTTCTTACAATTGATTTAATTATGTCATCCAATTGTAATATCTCCATGTCCCTAGTAGCCATGGTACATTATATCATTTTGATCAAAGCCCCCACATTAAATGAATAAAGAACCTCCCTTATGGTTTTCCAAGTATAATCTATTACAAGAGGATATGAAAATTGGCAATGTAAGTCTTCACACATTGATCTTTTTGCTTGAGGCTCTACAAGTTGTCCACCCCTATGCATAAATTTTATTTAGCTAGTGGAATTGGCTCAACAATGCTACTCAAATAAGCAAATTTCACACTTCATACTACATTATGCTAAGGTTTGATTATTTCTACTGGTCATGCCCTTCGTATCCTAAACTCTACACCCTAAATCCAAAATCTTAAACTTTAAATCCTAAATACTAAACCAAAAACTATAAACTTGAAGTCTAGACCCTAAATTTGAATCCTAATTCCTAAATCCTAAACTCTAAACCCTAAATCCTAAACAATAAACCCAAAATCCTAAAGCTAGCCTCAAACCATGAACCCTAAGTCCTAAACCCTAAACATTAAGCCCTAAATAAACTCAAAACCCTAAACCAAGCCCTAAACACTAAACATTAATCCCTAAATAAAACCAAAACCCTAAGCCAAGGGCTAAATTTTAAGCCCTAAACACTAAATTCTAAACTTTAAACCCTAAACACCTAAGCCATCTTACATGTTATCTTGGCAAACAATGTATCCAATTTGTAAAGGACCGCACATCGAAGCACACGAGAACACTAGATCCTAAACCTTAAACTCTATATGGTTAATCAAAATCCTAAGCTAATTTGTAAATTAGACCCTAAGCCTTAAATATTAATACCTAATCCTCTTCTCTAAAGATCCAATGGATAAATTGTAAGTGTGTAGAGAGTGCCCAACCTTTATTGAGTTCCTTATATCGCCTTTAGTCCATGTTGGTTGCTTTCTTTTGTTGCAAGTATTCTTTGTAGGAGACTTGTGAGGGGTGGAAGAGGCAATGAGGGAACCTCATTGGATTGATTGCCATGTGATGGAGTGGATGAACCACTTTTCTTATTTGTATGTTTTGGAGGATGGTTATCGTGGTTTTTTTCTTCTAAAGTTCCAGTAGTTTAATTAGTGAGCCCTGACTGGAGGCTAGAAATGGCACTCTTTTGAGGGCCCCTAGCTTTTCAGCCCTTATACCCTATTCTTACGAAACGAGCTTTGCGATGCTCTCTCTCTTTCATGTTTTAACTTATTGAATGCATATTATTCATCAAAATAAATGAGAGTAGATATTTTAATCTATGGTTTTGAATAGGAATTATGGTATTGTAAATTAGAACAGAGTTTTCTTTATGGTCCAACTTCTGTCCTCTCATGACTTTGTAGACTGCATGTGTTGTTTGTTGCATCTATCTTAAGTTTTATGCACTTGGTTGTCGATATTGGAACTAGAAGCTTGTAGACATGGTTTGCACATTATGCTTGGACTACGTGCTTGTTAGAGGCCAAGGGATGGACTAGTTTGGGAGGACTTTGTCCACATACATTTGATTGAATAGCAGAGAGCCACTTGTTTTGAATTGATTCTGTGGATTACTATCTTTATTACAAACGCCGGCCTTGTAACTATTAGCCTTAGGTTTGGATCACGGCATCATTCTCACGTGCCTAGAGGTAGCCGGTGAGCATATTCTGGTGCCAAGTTAGACCCAAGCTTTCTGGGCGTAATACACCATTGGGTCTTTAACACAGAATCGATATAGAACACAACTGCAAATAACTTGTTAATCAAATAGTCAGTTAATTACACGAAGCCTGAGAAAACTTTGTCCGAACCATAGGTTGTGTGACAAATCTGTTCAGCCATAGAGTAGACTGCTCATCATTCACTTGAGAAAACCTCAGGAAAGTGTGGAGATTATGTTAATCCAACAGTGCTTCATCTCATGCCAGTACAACTAGAATCATCCATCAACCATGGACATTGTCAAGGTGTTCATGGGTAGCCTACTGAACCCATCCCCTGGTTCTGCACTGTGTCTGGTTACGCACCACTGGATGTGGATCACTTATTGGCAGCACTATATATCATCAACCATGGACGTCGTTAAGATGCCAGAGCCAACTCACCCATCTGCTACACTACACTGCACTGCACTGCTCTAGCTTACGTACTTTTGATATGAACACCTTATTGAGCACTGGCTTAAAGACTGCTCCTAACGGGTGGCCTTGGATACATGATACGGGTGGGAGTGAACTCTTGCCACATCTTTGCTGCATTTTGGTACCTTAGTCAAAATGCGATTCCCCCTTGATATGTGAATGAGATACTTGAGTGGCCAGTCATACTGGTGAACCTTCAACACCTTTTCTAAGCTTACAACCTTTTTCACCCTTGGTCATGAATATATCCAGGCTCCATATAGTAGCACCTTCATGCGTTTGTCCTCTAGGTAAGCAGAAAACTTGGTCCAATGACCCACTTCCATGAGTTTGATCTTAAATAATGAGATGATGATAAGGTCTCCATGAAAGGCAAAATTCATACTGCAGCTTCAGCAAAGGTTTGGAAGCTTTCTTCCAGTCCAAGTAGGTGTTCTTATGTCTACAGAAACAACCCAAGCGGTTGTTTGATCCCTCGATGTGAGGGTTTATGTGTTTGGACCACTCATACTTTCATATAGGGTTCCACCGTAGCTATGTCAATATTGTCTCCATCAGCATCACATCAACATTATGACATCCGCATCATTTTACATAGTGTGTATAATACTATGTTTGTGGTTAGAAGCAAGTCTAGTGTGTACCCACCAGCAGGTCTGTTAGCGAACAGCCTAAAAGGTTTACTTACTGCTCCTGCCTTGCCATGAAGAAGAAATTTTCCTCTTACATTTAATAGAAGGAAGAAACTTTTAAAGCATGTTTGTTGTCTACTTTCTTTTCATGGGACCCTGTTATCCGTCGATGCTGTTACGTTTGCTGTCATTTCTCAAGTTCTTCAGTGCCATGATGAGCTCTCCTTTTTCAGCCTCTGCTTGAGCAAACCGGAGGCTTATTACACTGTATCTCTCCTGCATACCATGCAATTCATCCTCAAGCTGCATAGCCTTCTTCTTGTAGTGAAGCAGGTCGTTGATGACTCGATCCAAGTCATGAAAATCATCAGGGACTGGCACGTTGATATTATCCTGCTTTTCTTTAATCCTGAACAAAGGAAGGTCAAACCATAGTATTATTTTGACAGCAGAACCTAAGCAAAGAAGAGCAAACATTCTGTTTCTGTAACAGTAAAACAACAGGTTCACTGAAACAACCTTCTGAGTTGTGACTTGTACATGTTGCTAGATTCCAGTGCTTCTGCCAATTGCCTCTCCAAAGTGAGAATTTTTTCAAGCAGAAATGGGTTCTTCGCTGTCTCTATAAATCTTGTCAGTTGAGTTTCAAGGTACTCATTCTCCTGAAAACAGAGTAACTCAACTTTGTCTTTTTGAGCACAGGAGGGTTATATTTGAAAGCATCTCTCTTAATTCACATGTTGTACACATTATCTTGTTGCAAGCATCCATCAGACGAGGATCCACGCAAAGAGAAATCAGTCGCATCGAGAGTGCGGGAGACACCGAGCAAGAGACAGATGTACAGCTAAGATACTACTTTCTTCCATTTGTATATTGCATGAAGACTGGAAAATTTTCCCTATTTAATCTCGACAGTCTCGAGGGGCTAATCTCGACAGTCTCGAGGGGCTTATCTCGAGCCTTGCAGCAGTTTGAACTTTGTCTAAAGTCTGGACTTCTGAAGTTTTTGACGTGCTCATACTATGTGTGGAACACACGGACTGTAGCAACTCTAACCTTGACGGGTGCAGAAATTATCAACACATACTCCAGATGGATAACACTGGTCTAGAACAATTTTGGGACATCCTGTGTGCCCCCTTCCAAAGATCCAATCATTCACTCCACCTCCAAATCTCTTATGTCTTCTTCTCTTATATACTATTATTAAGAGATGCTTCTTTTTTCTTTTTTTTTGCGGGGGGTATGAGTCACAATTCTAGCCCCCCCAATTTCCCAAAACCCCCCCCAAAAAAAAACAAAAGGTTCCCATAGGGGTGCCAGGTGGCACTTTTGGGGAGAGCTAGTCCCCTGCCCGAGTATACACACACACACACACACATATATATATATAGTGATAGATACACACACATGCATTATCGTAAATATGTCATGTGTGTGTGTATAGACACATTTGAAAACATGTAATTTTATTTATTTCTTAACATTATATGATATACATGTATGATATATATATATTGATATTATATAAATATATTGTATACATTTGATTAAAATGTCTATATAATCTACAATATAGGTATGTACAAACACTATACTGTATAACTATACATATACAATATTATTTTAACACAGACACATACAAAATACGATAGTATACTTAAATACTATATATTAATATCATATGCCCCCCCCCCCCCCCCCCCAAAAGCTTCCTTAGGGGTGCCACATGGCACACTTGAGGAGGGCCTTCTCTCTCTCTCTCTCTCTCTCTCTCTCTCTCTCTCTCCTCGGTTGCTACCCAAGTATACCACATATAGATATATATATATAGGAATATTATGTTTTTTTTGTTAATATAATAATATATATTAATATGATATTTTATACATATATTATATACATAATATGATTAATATATATATATATATATATATATAACATATAATATACATATATTTGAGCATATTATTTTATAAATATGCATATACAATATTATTGTAACACACACATACACACACACACATGAACACTATGCATGGGGGGCTCTCTATAACTCTTTCTCTCTAACACAACACACAATGCATTTTGGTGTCACACCGTTTAAAATTGATTGCTACTGAGGATAGTAATTGTGGATCTCAAGGCTAGGTGGTGGCAGAGGTTTTCTCAAGTCTTTTGGATATGACACAATACTAAATGCATAGCCCACATTTTAGACAAGTGTGAACTTGGGTATATAGGTTGGATTCGAATGACACATGCGAGAAGTACATGCAAGTAGCAAAATTGTACTTAGATTGTAGAGTTTGGTAACAACACGTCATTTGTATTGGGGATGTACAAGTAAGGTGAAGGGATGGATTTGATGCACTTCCCCACCCCTATATGATATAGGCAAAAGCTCTAATTCCACCAATTACATTGGTCATCAAGGAGCTTTAGTTAGGAAGGGCCGTTTGGTTTGATCATACATGAAAACATTCGTAGGAATGAGCATCATGTGCATTGTTAAATTTGATTTAGAAGAAATGATGTTTGTGAGTAGAAATCGAGGTTGCATGAGAGAGTGGAGAGTACTACATGATTGTGAAGGTTGCATGAGAGAGTGGAGAGCACTACATGATTGTGAAGGAGGGGATTCAATCAAACTTGTGTAAATGGGAGCTTTTTATCTCCTGCTCTATTTAGTGCAAGGGAATTATATAATACACACATATAGATGTATAGTATTAGTACACTTGCATTGGGTGGGTGAGTGTGTGTATGTGTGGAGGTGGTGGTGTACAAGTAAATGAAATGTGCAGTAGGACACAGAGTGTCCTAAATATTTTATTGACAATTTGGTGCTTTGAGCGTTAGTGCAAAGCACCGAGAGAACACCGGGACGAAGTGCCAAAAGAACACATGTGCGAAGCGCCATGAGAATCTAGGCTTTTTATCCGTATACAATGTTGCATTGTCAACAGTAATTTAGGAACAAATGATTACACCATACTGCCACAATTATGGACGAGCCTCAGCAGGATACAGCCCATGAGATCGGGTAACATTCCTAACTCAGCATTCTTTTGAGGAAGTGAAATATAAATCGCAGATAATCATTACCGGTACAAGAGGAGAGGGTCATAAGACAATTACTTACTTGCAATAACACTCAGCACTAAGGGGACACACTGCTGCAAGGAGGAGGACAGCGACACAAATACACTCTAGTCTGGACACACTGTTGCAAGGTGGACAGCGACACAAATACTCATGTAAAAGAAAGTGTTAGAGCTGATTTATGCAAACTAGGGACATCCTGGTGGTCATTTTTAAAGACCCGATCATCGAGTCTAGAATTTGATGAGAAGGCGCCACTCAGAATCGCTTGTACATGCTAAATGAAGCGCTTCTCTTACATCGTCTTACCTGTGAAGAAGTCTTGGCAGGTGTGCTCAATGACAAATGGACCGGTGATATTTCCTATCTGACCTCTCTTTTTGGGGAAGGAAAACACACTGGCAGGCACACGTACGAAATAAGAAGAGAGATTCAGTAGTTTTTTTAGAACAAACAGCTCACGAAAACTCCTGACTGAAGAAGGACATGAACTCTGGAGAGGAGGCAGAGCAAATGCACTGGGCGCAACAATACAACTCACAAAATAACTTTGTTGCTTCCAGAAAGTCCAGTCCTCCTTAACGAGCAGAGAAGAGGGAAACAACAAAAGGGAGCGCTCAGGGTGATCAGTTGAAACTTTCATCATTGCAACCTAGCATAACCTTTTATGACAAGTGCCTTGAGAAAGCTGTGATGCATATTAAGTAAACAAATCCTAATTAATAAGATAAGCGAGTCCAATTGACTTTTAGAATTCAAACCTTAGGAATGTTACTCACCTCCTGCAACTGCTGGACCTCTTCCTGAAGCAATTCCATGACACCCTTCATTGACACAAGTTCTTGCTCTTTTCTTGAAAGAAAAGAATTTTGAGTTTGCAAGCGCATCAACTGTTTCAGAAGCGTCGCATTAAGGCTCAATTTATTGGAAAATGTAGCATAACAGATCCAGCCAACATGGTGAAGCACAAGCATATATTGCCCTACTGGGCCATGCCCAATAAGCTTGAGTCAGCTAATTATTCTTACTACATGATTTGTTTTTCTTGTTGGCAGAAGTAAAGCTATCTAGTATTGATATAACCAGGCTTTTAGCTTTGCAGAGGTATAGCTCATTATTTACCTCGCCTTTCAGCTGCTCTGTGATTGGGTCTTTCAGTCCACCCACTGGCTGTTCGTTGGAAACTTTCAAGTATTCGATTTTATTAGATAGATCCAGCTCTCTCTCTTTCAACTCCTCTATTTCCTTATCTTTTGCTTTGATCTCTTCCTGATGCAATGAACATACAATTTATCAGAAACATGATAGCAACTGTTGATAGTAACTTGCTGAGCAAAAAAAGAGAAAATAGGTCTTTGAGTGATGCATAAATCAAATTGCTAGATGGTGTAGTAAAGAACCTCTAGTTTCTCCAAACTCTCCAGCAGCGTTGTAATGACCCTCTTATCTTTCACCGTAAATGATGTACCAATCTTGTTAACCTTAGCCATAAGGTGCTCCCCCACTTTTTCTAGCATCTTCAACTGCCTTTGACAGGTTGATGCATCAGCCTCATTGCTATTCTTTTCTTCCAGGAAGTGAGGTACTCTTTCTGCTTCACCGTGTCTCTGTTGAACCTCTCTAGCAACAATTTGCCTCCTGTTTTGATCAGGTTCCTCAAATTCCTTGGGTATTTGGGCTATGGCTGGTGGTTCACACTCTATAATCTTTTCTTCTGGAGCAGTGTTATGTTGCTTCAATTCATCTAATGTTCTTTCCAAAGCTTTCAGCTTTTGAGAAAGGACAATCTTCTCAAGCTCCAGGTTCGCACATTGAGCTGTTGCTTCATTCAGAGATGATTCTGTGACAGCCCTATCAGACTTGACATGATCCAGGTGACCTTTAATAGTATCCATCGCCTCATGAACTGCTGCCAATCGGGATAATTGGCCATTGAAAACGTTTTGGTCTTTCACAAGTAACTTCCTCTCATGTTCTAATGCTGATAGTATGCTCTGGCTTTCGGAAGTGTCGATTTCTAGCTTATAGAACTCTCTTTCTTCTCTTAGACGTTCCAGCTGTGCATCTAAACTGGTTAATATCCTCTCTGATAGTTTTGAATTAGTGTCTTCCAATGCCATAACTTCAGTTTCTAACTCCTCTTTCTCACGTTCCAGGTCAGTGGCTCTCCTTTCTAGTGATCTCTTTGCAACCAATTGGGAATCAAGTGTGGTCGTCATTGCTGCCAGTTGCCTCTCCAGTTGTTCAAGCTTTCCCCTGGCTATCCTGTTCTCATTGAGTGATTTATTGAAGTTTTCTGCTACTTCAGCTTTTTCTATCTCTAACTTCATAAGGGATGCTTCGAAATCTTGTTTAGTGTCATTCAGGAGCTTGAATTCCTTTGAAAGAGCTTGAAGTTGAGATTCAAGCTCCTTTGTGTGTAAAAAACATTTTGAGCTTTCCTCAGTCAGCTTTTGAAGTTTCCCGTTTAGCAATGTCTTTTCTTTTTCAGATTCATTCAGCTTCACTTGTAATCTCTTTTCACCAGCCACTCGATCTGCCAGCTCACGCATAAGTTTTTGGTTTTCAGAACACTGATTCGCAATCTCTGCCTGCAATCTTTGAACACATCCTGAGTTTGCTCCAAAGTTGCCAATCCGATCAATCCTTGTTTCCAGTTCTTCTATAGCTGTGGTCGATATGTCAAGAAGTTCAAATATACCACCAGGAAGCCTGGGCTCATCAATTGAACTGTCTACCGCACCTGGTGTTTGTGTAATGTATCCTATAAAATCCTGTATTTCCTCTTTCACATCTTTAAACATATCAGAAGAACTGGATGCTTTTCCTAGGGCATCAAGCTTTTTTATGAGCTTCCTGATTTTCGCTGCACTATCTACTATCTTTCTCGACACAATCTTCGTTTCTTTTAGTGTATCCATATATTTTGCCCCATAGTTTCCAATTATCTCATCATCGTGAGACATCCAAACCATGCTTTCCAACTGATTGCGTCCCTTTTGTTGTGGCATTTCCACGAATTTCACATTGTCTGCCACAGATTTATCTTGCCAATCCATCTCATCAGTTTCAACAGCCCTCATGGAATCAGATTTATTGGTTTCAGCAGTATAGTGCTCATTTCCAGGAGAATCTAACTCTCTGTTGGACACAACAGATTGGGGATCCGCCATGGTGGAAATGAGTTCTGCACTGAGTTTGTGAAGTTCGTTTTGCAGATTCTCATTCACCTCCACAAGCATGTTGATTTCTTTATCTCTGAGCACAAGGCTCTCTTCTAGCTTGGCTACACTTGCAATAAGTAAAGCATTCAACTCATGCGTCTGCTGAAGTTCCACATGAAGATTGACATCGACGTCTCTAGCAATATCAGCTTCTTTCAGGAACACTTCCTTTTGTTGTTTGGCATCATCCTCATCCCATCTACTATAGTTGTTCACATGGTTGGAGATGTTGGAACTGTCTATAAAGGCCTTTGTTTTACTGGCCTTCAATCTCGAATTATCACATTCTAGTTCAAGTTCAGGTATCTTAGTTCTCAGCTCAGTCCCATCCTCCAGTTCAGTTGCAAGTTGCTGCCTTATGGTCTTTATTTCAATGTTCAGGTTCTGCGTCTGATTGTCACTTATTAAACTTTGTTTTCGCAACTCCTTGATCCTTGTTTTAGCAATCTCGAGTTTTTTAGATAGAGTTAAAGCCCTGGTCCCATATTCATCCGTGCGAGAACACAGGTCACGCTTTTGACGCTCCATTTGCCAGGTGCTTGCACTCTGCGATACACTGGTTGTCCCCTGTGAATACTTCTCATATGCTTTATAGATGGGTTGGCTACTTTTACGCTCATCAGTGGACATCCCACTTGCAGAAGAGCTGGACCAACTAGCCGTCTTAGCTGCTGAAGAGACCAGTTGAAAGTCGGCACCTCCATCTGTGAAATTATCAATACTTGAACTCTCGCTAATACTCGAACTTTCACTTTGTGATGTGGAACAGAGTGAAGCTGAATGGCCTGGAAACGGAATGGATAGAGGTCGATTCTGTACCAACCAAGTGCCGAGAAAGCAGATGCTAATTAAAATATTGCTGCTTGGTCTGTGTAACTCCCCAAATTATGAGATGCAAATAAATCAAGTTTTTAAATGCTCAGAATGTGTCACCTTAATCTGCTCCTGAGAACCAAATAAAACATTGGTTGCTGCTGTTGACTCTACATTGCTGACCCTTAGATTGTCTGAAAGATCAGAACTGCACTCATACTCAGCCACAGACTCTACATATGTTGGATCCAAGCTGGTGCTAATTTGTCTCTCAGATTCTCTGCATTGGAACGATAACGTCTTACACGATTCAAATTTACACACCTGATTCTTCACACCAGCTTGACTCTGACACGTAAGCAATAAACACATTACTCAGAGAGAGGACGTACCTTGGTTTGGTTGCTGTTGGGACACATTCAACTTTTACCTGACACAGAGTAGTTTGTGAGGTTTTGTGTAGGAAAAAGAGATCATCAGACGGAAGAAGGCAAAGATTCTATGAACTACATATTGTTCAATTAATCTATTACTATGAAACAGTGCACAGGTGACCATATTAGATAATTCAAAGCTTCAGGATGCTAGCAACAATCCTGTATTTCAGATCTAGTCAACAACACAGATGTGCATGTGATAAAAGGGAATTCACTAACGGCAAACATTACTGCAAACTAAGCATGTTGTTTGCTAAAATCTCTGCACGTGCTAAATAGCAACCGACTCGAACTGCGTCACGCATAGAGGAAAGTGATGCATAGAGGAAATAAGATTCCCTCCATTGTCTAGGGCAGCCTGACAGCTCAAAAATAGCAGTTCATAAGCTCACATACATACCCTATATGTGATGTAGAAAGAAAGGATGGTGAAGGACACCAAGGGGGGGAAAAAGTTCATATTCTGGTCACAGCAAATCTCAAAAAGTTTTTCTTTTTGACACGTCACGTACATGTAGGAAACCTATCTTTGTTACATCACCTTGCCGCAAGCTTCACTCGATTACGGGTGATTAGCTTGACTTCATGCACTCATCTAATAGATCAAGGCTCTTGGTTACCCGAATGCCACGCTAAGATGTGGCTTTTGAGCCATTCAAAAACCCAGCTTAATCAGGTGTCATATGTGGTCTACTTGGCCACATGGTACAACGAATTGCCGTGTCTGTTCCCTAGTGTACTGCACCGTAAGCTGCAATTTTTTTTTCTGTTGCTGCTTCAGTATTCAACTTAAGTCAAAACATGATACTGACAATGGATTTTGAGCTCAAGAAATTTATTCAAACGTTTGACTGCCTCATCAATCAGCATCTAGCTAGTGCTCAAGAATGCTTGAGCCATGACAGCAATATGGTACTCACGTGAAGAACAGTTCCTGCACTGCAGTTTTCAAGAGGCAAAGAGATGGTATTAGGTGCGCCTCTGTTGATGTATTCTGCAAGATTGATGATCGTTTCCCCCAGAACACCAACACGAAGTGATCCCTGTGAAGTGTTTTCAGTGACCTGGCGTGTTATTTCTCATTTATCTTTTCGAGGAACTCACAAACATAGGGAACTGTAGCACTGCGCACCATTTGAACTAGAAACTTGTACAGTATCTCATTGTATGTTTGAGTTGAAGCATCTTCTGTCAAGCTTGCCGACACAAATACAGGCTGAGGCCAATGACAAATGCCATTCTTGGCACGTGCGCCCGAGGTTTTTGCAGAAACTCTCCCAGTATCAGCAGGTGTCAATGAGACCACTAGTTTGTCCCACCCCGACTTTGGCACCTTCAATTGAGGAAGAAGGTTTTGGTTGGCTAATTCCAGCATCCATCAAGAAACTTAAGAGTCAAAGAATATGCCACTATTGTAACATTTATTATGATGGGAGGCTTAGGGATTAAATCTCATGCAATCAAATTCTCTCCCTATCAGTTCTGTTGATGATGAAGATGCGCAAGCGATGCAATATACAGGGTAGATTTTTCAACTACGTAACATCCAATGCATTGCATACAATCGAGAAAGAATATTCACAGTTCAAGCTCGCTATTGCAATGGTCTAGTCTTAATTAAATGATGGCAGGATTTACGGATCACATTCCAGACAATCAGATTCTCTCTCTCTCTCATTTCTGTCGCAGGAGATTAATGTCTGGCAATATGTACACAGTATGAAATCTTTAACTGCGAAATTCTCATGAATGCAATGCTTTTGGCAGAATGAAACGAGAAAACTCACAGGTCAAGTTCGCCAAGCTAGCCTGCAATACAAATATGCATACATGTTGAAATCTCTAACTGCATTAATGTCATAAATGCTTTAATTGGAGCAATGAAACGAGAAAACTCACAGTTCAAGCTCACCAAGCTGGCCTGGAACTGCAAACGGAAGCGAAGCAGTGGAGATGAAGATCCTTGAAAGGAAACGATGGCTGGATGGATGGACGTGGTGCAGGTGCAGGCCGCCGCATGTAGGAAACATCCATGGAAGCTCAGGAGGTATGAGGACTTTTCTCGTCTTCCGAGACGCAATAATCCGCTGCCCGGTGCAGCATTCTTGCAGATATGAGAGAGAGAGAGAGAGAGTCGGAGAGGGTCAAGCAGGATCGCATGTAAAAAGGCTTCTCTTATTCTCTCTCTTTCTTTCCATCTGGTTCTTCTCCCCATGATGATCGTTTGTTCTTGTTCTCTTTGGGAGCTTGTGGTGCATGCAGCTGCCGGCACCTTCATTCTCCCATCGCCGGCTAATAAGAGACAGCGCCTCATAACACGCTACTTCAAGCCGGCTGCCATATCATACACAATGGGAATAATAATATACTCTATCCCATTGCCAATTGTTATTAATATTAGTGCTTAAAACCATGCTCTATGTCATTACCCATTGCTTTTATCATAAGTGCTTACCAAAAAGACTCTATTCTAGTGTGTGTCTACCACAGGTAGAATTACAAATACTTCTCCTACCCTAAAAAGTAAGGGTCTCTCCTTTGAGTATTTTAGTTATAAAATAGGAATTTCATATAGATGTTGAATAGAAGCCAAGTTGCTTCCGGAGGCACCTCCGCTATTTCATTACTAGAATTGAGCTCATCCCTTTCCTCTTCCCAATCTATCATTGTAACGTAGCCAGAAGCAACCCATCCATTCTGAGGATCATCATTATCTTTATTGTTGTGAGATAAAGATTGGGAAGATCTACAACCCCTATAACCGTGGCATTCTTGCATTTTCTCTTTCCATTAATGAAAGTAAAGCTTCTTAACAAAAGAAGCTAATTGATCAAATCCAAATAGAATTTCTCCCATTTTGAGAGAAACGATTATGGTATCCTTTGTTGCTACTTCTCTAGCCTCCAAAACTAATGGTAAATCTTCACTATCTGTTTCATCACTCATCTCTTTTGTTTACCACACCCCACATGAATAATCCTATTTAGAAATCCTAATATGTCCTACTCTCACAAATAGAGATTTAAATTATACATGTCTTTCACATTACATAAATCTATATATATCCATATCTAATAGTTGCAGTATTCCTCTGATCTCTTATGACACTTTATATATTAAAATGGATATGTGAACCTATTGCCAATGCTAAGTGCTACTCACATAATGATTCCAAGCTTGCCAAAGGCTTTTGTAGAGAAAATAAGATAAATCCAAACAATAATGGTTAGCAATAATAGTACACTGCTCTCTCTCTCTCTCTCTCTCTCTCTCTCTCTCTCTCTCTCTCTCTCTCTCTCTCTCTCTCTCTCTCTCTCAAGACATGTAAAGACATGAAATCTCGAGATAAATGCTCTTAAAAGTTGTAACCACATAACTAGATTAATCTTATAACACAAAGTACAAGGTGTCTTCCATGGCATATAGAATTTTACAAAAAATTATGATTGGTTTAGGGTCATCTTTGTATGCTTAATTCATAGAGACTCCAAAGTTTGATGAGATGTTTTACAAAATAGAGAGACTACTACAAGAGGTGGACTATTCAAAAAGGATGGGCTAAGATAAGACCAAGCTCTACGAGCTGTCTTTGTGCCTTTGTAGGATCAATGCCACACTTGGTCCTCAAAAAGTTATCTAGATTTGCAAAAGACATTTGTAAAGCCCTATCATCTACCAGCATGCAATCCCATGTCTTGAACTCTATCAAGTTCATGATCATTTTATCTAGTGAATCCATTGGCTCCCTATGCAACCACAAGTGTTGACCCAAGCAACAAAACTCAACAAGGCGGATGATGACCTACCCTATTGCATACACATCTAACTCCTTGCTATAGGTAGATTGACATAGTGGGTCATGGATCTCGGGAGTATTTCATGGCTTTCTTTTTCTTTCTAGCATGCCTTTTTGTTAACACACATCTATGATGTGTATGGCACATTGCTAGTTGAGAGCAAGTCTTGTCATTCTAGAAATAAGCATTAGACCACAATCTATGTGATACCCACCCTTAGGGTGTTTTCTCTAGTGAATTCTAGTACCATGTTGCTGGCATGCAAGTCTAAGGAATGACACCAACACTATGTGTGGCCTTCATCCCATCCACTAATGCATGAATAATGTTTGGCATATTGTTGATGATGCCCATGATCCTAATGCTCTCCTCTTCATTGGGTGTCATGTCAAGATCATGTCTAAACCCAAATGATGGCTTACGTATGTGCTTGACTGTTCTTCTATATTTACATTCTTGAAAAGGGTCCCACATTTATATATCATTCAATATACCACCATTGAAGAAGGGAAATATTGTAACCTAAGGAGGCTCAAAAGTTAAGGCAATGCATCACACAATCGATGCATTGACCTTTTGCATTATGCTCCACTTGAAATTACTATAGCTTAGTATTATTGGAGCCATTGTATATTTTAGCACAATATTTTAAATCTAAAGAAAAATATCAAATATTATCTATGATGGCTTCAACACATTATTTAAAGGAAGCTTGGCCAATGTCTCTATCTTGCTTGATGGCATTGAAGGGAATGCCAATTGTTGGTGCACATTGGTGATTTCTCAAGGTACGCAACATATTTCTTGTCCCCAATGGGTCATCTTGCTGCCTTGTAGGACCATAACTATTACTTACCTATGGTAGTCATCACACATTTTGGCAAGGAGGTTGCACCGGACAAGTCCTTTACACATTTTGAGTGTGCCATCTCTTCTCGTCACTTTGTCTTCCACAGATCTAACTTCTCTCTTGATGGGAGACAATGGTGCTAACATCTTAAGATCTTCCAACATATTCAATGCATTTCCAAGAAATATGTGAGAAAGATGTAATTTTTTCTCAAGATCTCAAAGCACATCAATGACCAAGTGCGAAAGCCCTCGCTATTGCAACATAGTACAAATGGCTACACATGCTCGATTACAAAAATTGACAAATGCAATATCAATATTGTTGATGAGTGACATTTTCTCTTTTGTGATGGATGATATGGCCTCTATCAAGAAAATGCGGAGCGCATTTGCAATATTGAGGGCCATTTTCATAAGGCGCAAACTCTATACAAAAAATGAAAGCAAGCATATGAGCATGATAGCCAATGCTCAACCAACCAACTCTAAGTTAACTTACATCAATTGAACATACACTTGTAGTATATAATATTTGATTAAAAAGCATAATTGTATGATATCATCTAGATGTTCAAAATATAACACAAATTAAATCAGATCGTTACTCACCATGAAAGTATAAAAATGCAAGAATGTTGCACCATTTTTAAAAAACTACACATACATGAGCACACTTTTTGGTCAAGTATATGACTTAAATCCCCATCCCATAAAACAAAACCAAATAATTATCAGATCAGGACATTGTGTAACCAAATACATGACCAAATATTCATTATTTATTTATATATATATATATATAGCCCACTAGGACACTATCTAGTCGAATGCATGGCCAAGTGCCCATCTATACCCAAGTGGAAGGGAGGGTGTCACAATCAAAATGTGTAAAAGAAGCTGAGAGGAGAGAGAAGGAGAGTTGAGGAGAGAGAAAGAGAACAAGAAGAAGAGGGAAGAAGACTAGAAGAAGAGAGAGAAAGAGAGAAGGGAGGAGAGAAGGGAGGAGGAAGCCATGGAAGTTGGAGATGAAGGTGAAGAGTATGATCTTGATAATAATTGGTTGCCCTAATCTGGGGCACTTACACCTTAAATACCTTGATTAGTGTGACGGGGTGTCTAAACCCTAGTCGATGTGTATCCCGCTTGTTACAATCCATCCCCACTCGAAAGGTTTTTGCCCTCAAAAACAAGGAGAAATAGAGGGGAGTGATGGGTGGGCTAAGGGAGGGTTGTAGAGTACTACTCAGAGCCCTTTGACAATGAAGATTAGGTGTGGAGAGACTAGGGACAACATGCAGTTCGGAACCGGTCTGCTGAAGTAAATTGGTCATAACTTTTGATAGGCTGCTCCAAATGGGCGCACCACCTCGCTGCCCAATGATTGCTTCAAGGATGTATTGAGTGATGCCCTCTTCATCTATGGGGGGAAGTTCTTCCACATAGTCCACTAAGGAGCCTACAAAGGGTTTTAGCTGGCTAACATGAAACACATTGTGGATTTTGGTGGTAGGGAGGAGTTTTAAGCGGTAGGTCAAGTTGCCAACTCTCTTTAAGATTTGGTATGGGCCATAGAAGCGATGGGCTAGCTTGTTTACTGCTACCCTCTTTGAGAGTTGAGTAGCAGGACTTAGGCACTTTCAAAAGGACCAATTCCCCCTTTTGGAATTCCAAATGCCTTCGTTTTTCATCAGCATAGAGTTTCATGTGTGTTTGGGTCTTTTGAAGATTCATTTTGCATTGGTGAAGTAAAGCTTGCATGCGATCCAATTCAGCTTGACTCTAAGGGTTGATCTTATCAGTAAACAAGACTATGGGAAGGGGAACCTTATACCTGTATAAGGCCTCAAAATGGGAAACTCCAATGCTAGAGTTTGTGGAGTTATTACATGCAAACTCAGCCTAGTGAAGCCATGTATCCCAACTGTGTTGTACATCATGGCAAAAGTGCCTCAAATATGTCTCAAGCCATTTTTTCACTCTCTCAATTTGGCCATCAGTCTGAGGGTGGTACGTAGTGGATGGAGCAAGCTTGGTCCCCATGGAGGTGAAAACAGTCTGCCAAAAGTTTCTCATAAACTTTGCATCCCGATCATGTACTATGACTTGTGGATGCAGCTTGAAGACATTTTCCATAAATTGAGCGGCCACCTGAGAGGCGGTATATTGGATCTTAGTGGGGATAAAGTGGGCAGTTTTGGTGAGGCGATCAACTACCACATAGATACTGTTCCACCCTTTCTTAGTCGCAGGAAGGCCAGTGATAAAGTCCATTGTGATGTACGTCCATTTCCCTTCAAGGATAGGGAGAGGCTGCAAGAGGCCAGTAGGCCTGAGTGTACTATCCTTGTTATGTTGGCATGGAACACATTTGGTCACAAAGTCCTTGATGTCCCTCCATAAGCCTTTTCGATGAAAGCTCTTGGCAATCCTGTCATACGTTTTGAAAACACCCAAGTGATCAGCAGTGGGGCAAGATTTCATTTCTTCCATGATCTTCTGCGTGAAGGGGAAGTGTGCGGGATGACAATCTTGCCATGGGACCAAATAAGGCCATGCTTGAGCTGATTTTGGTTCAATGAAACCCATATCCAACAAATCCTTGATTTGCTTTGCAACCTCTTCACGCTCACACTTGGAGAGTCTATAGGGGGTTTGTTCACTGGCTTGGAATGGGGCTCTAGGTCAAGTGGGTGGTCCACTTGTCTCTTGGGAAGGAGGGATGTCGGCATCTAAAATAAGTCATTGTATTCCTCAAGTAAGGCCTGCAAGGTAGAATCATGAGATACTGCGGAGGGCTGATCAGAATTGTCCTTATTTAATTGCAAAACAAAGATTTGTGAGCATTTCTTAAACTCCCGTTTGAGTCGCTTTGTTGTAATGAGCTAAAAATCAGCATGATCTTGAACTCCCTCTAGGTGGATAGGCTTTCCATGCATCATAAACTCCATGTAAAGCTAAAAGAAGTCCATAGCAATTTTTCCCAATTGTTTCAGTCAACCACAGCCCAAGACAACATCAATGGGGCCCATATCTAGGGCAATCAGATCAACCAGTGCCACATAATTTTCAGCTAGGCATAAGGGAACTGCGGGACATACATGTGTACTGATTTCTTCTTCTCCATTTGCTACTTGGACCTTCAGGGGGTGGTGTAAGGCCATAGGGGTACATTTCAACTGATCAATGGTGGCTGATTTATTAACAAAACTGTGAGTGCTTCCACTATCCAACAAGGATAAAAACATGCTTTCCATTAATACTTCCCTGAATACGAAGGGTACTGGGGTTGCAAGAACCCGTCCAAGCATCCAAGGAGATCGAGCAAAGGGAAGTGGGAGGTGGGTGGGATATTAAATCAAGAATCTGTGAGGGAGCACTGCCCGGGTCAAAGGGAAACCCATCCTCCGGGTCATAAAACTGGTCATGATCAACATCCTCCATGGGCTCAGCCTGGTCAATGGGCAGGTCATCCTTTGACCTTAGCTGTCTTGATCAATATTCTCCATGGGCTTAGCCTGGTCAATGGGCAGGTCATCCTCCTCATTGTGCCAATCTTCCATGATATACATGCTATGAACGTTGACCTTAGCTGTCTTGTACGGACATTTGGAGGCATGATTAGCAATGTACTTATCTCCACAGTTAAAGCATAGGCCCTTTTCTTTCCGTTCCTTCACAACATCTGGGGATATGAACCATTGACTACTGGATCCATGGGAAGGTGATGTAGTGGATTTTTTATTTTCAACATACCTATTTTCAACAATAGAGCAGATGTTGTCCCAAAAGTGCCCATTTTTCTTTCAGCATGGACGGCGGGGCAAGTGGGTACTTTGGGGTTGTTATTAGGCATAGAAGTGCCTCGAAAACCACCTTCATATGGGGCTAATCGTGAAGGAATGTGGGGAGGTCCAACACCTTGCTGAAAATGCTCATTCTTATGGTACTTTCTTGCATGTCTCTCAGCCAATTCGATTGCATCAAATAGTATGGTAGGTTTTTGGGCCATGACATCGGCCGATAGACTTGGTTCCAACCCATAGATGTACTTGTGCAATTTAGCATTGCCACTAATGCTCTCCACATACATGGTCAAGTTCATGAACTGATTTGTGTAGTCATGTATAGTGAGGTTACATTGGTCAAGAGTGTACCATCGTCTTGCCAACCGTTTTTTTTCCACATGGGACACAAAAACTTGGACCATATGCATTTTGAAATCTTCCCAATCAATGAACTATTGATTCTCCCAATTGATATAGCGCCACCAAGTGTGGGCAAAACCTTCCAAGTGGAGAGAAGCAAAAAGTATTTTCTGATCATCAGTGCGGGGGTAGATGTTGAAGTAGGACTCCAACTTGGACGTCCATTCTTCCAGGTCAGATGGTGAGGGGAATTGCCCATTATACTTTGTTAGGATGACCTTGTCACATAGATCATAGGGGCCATGCTGTCCATGAAATCCTTGTTGTCCATGCAGCCCGTAGTGCCCATACATGCCCTTATGTCCATACATCCCTTGTGGTGCATTAAGCCCATGTTGTCCATTATAACCATGCTGTCCATGATTGCCAGGCTGGCCATTTGTACCATATTGTCCTTGATGGGGCTGATTCATATGGGGTGCATGGGGGCTCCTAGGTAGAGGGGGTGAAATTCAACCCAAGGTGGGAGAATACCTCAAGTGGATGTTGTTGGCATGGTGGACGGGGGAATTCAATAGGGGCTCATCATGCGTATGAGAGGGTTCCCCGATCTCATAGGTAGAAGGGGAAATTCCCTTAGCGCCAAGTATACCCTGTGGGCCATGCGACGTATCCTGATGTAGAGGACGTCTAGAGTCATGTCTAGAGTCATTGGTCTTCTCTTGGGATGAAGCGGTCGCTAATTGAGTAATAAGAGCAATGAGCTACTCCAAGGTCTATTGAGTCTTCGAGTTTGAGATAGCCATGTGCTCGATTGTTTCATCAAAATTGGACATCATTTGGCAGTGGTTGGTGACCATATCATTGTGGCATTCCATATGATGGAGCTCATGTTGGCAAAGGGTGTGATTGAGAATGTATACGGGTCTGTTTCAGGCATTTCCTCCTGTATGTCACCATGGTAATCTTGCGTTGAGCTTGGTTCCTCATTCATGGAGGTCCGAGAGTCTCTAATCTCCCTCTGGAGTTCCTCTTGGGCCTTGCTTTTGCCTTTTTGGCCAGCCATCTGGATGTAGTCCACAAGAGCTGCTGTTAGTAAAAGGGGCGTTACTCTTTGTAGGAAACTCCCATTGATGAGGTTTTGGGCTCAAGTTGGAGTAGAAAATGGCCTCTTCGGGATGAGCTATTAACCTTTATGACAGAAAACGACCAGAATTTTTTGTAAGCGGTTTACAGTGCCTGTCCTGGAGCCTGCATCCTGTGTCTATAGTGACCCTAGTGCACAAAAATGGGCATAACTTTCACAGAGAGCTCCGATTGGGGAGATTTTTGATTCAAACCGGAGGGGACGAATCCCTCTTCGAGGTGAGCTATATATTTCACCCCCAGATTTAGAACAAATTTTTTGCAATGGGATCTTTGTGACAATCCTGCAGGACTGTGACCAAAACCACTACGTGTCCCTTAGTACCAAAGTCTTAGATGGATAGAGCATAGTTCAAGGGGCCTAATCTACCACATCAATAGCATCTTGAGCATACTAAACATAATCTTGAGCATCATTGAATACCCATCAGCTCTACCATTAATGCATAAGTACATTCACTGCCATACATCTCCTTTGACTACATGTACTTCAAGTGCCATACGTGGGTGCCATTAGCATTGTGGGATATCCAAGAAGGATCATTGGGGCAGGGGAGTGGAGCTCATGGAAGTACCTGCACCTGCATACAAGTATTGGGCTCCGAACCACCGGGAGGTGGGCAAAGTTCCCCTCCGGCCGGGTTGTGCACCCCTTCAGGATCTTAAGTGGTAAGGGAGGGTCATCTCTCTTTTGTCTTACCACCTCACCTAGCATCGGCCTTTTTCCTCAGCCGGAGTATACATGGCAGACATTTTAATAAGCAATCAGCATGAGATGCATTGGAAAGAAGACATTGGGCCTTTTCATGAGATACAAGGAATGATAGAGGTTGGGGTAGGATTTACCTTGGCAGTCCAGTGACTCGCTGGCTACTACTTACCCAATTTACAATGGCTATTATTCATCCAAGATCACAAGACAAGATAGGGGGTTAATGCCAGCCATTACAATGAATTTCAGGAAGAGTTATGATGCTTGTATGCAATCTTGAATCTCTCCAACAATGGATTAAGCTTAGCAAGTGGCTAAATTGAGAGATTAAGATTAGAATGGCATACCTCTTTAATGCTTGGGAAGACCATTTGAAGCATGAATTATCATGATGCTGCTTGCTCCATTGATCAAGTCTGGTTGTTGGTAGGGCATCTGTGGAAGAGTACTTCAGCATTTGAATGCTCCTGCTGATGAAGAAGGCTCCCGTGCTTGTCCCCAAGCGCTTGAGCTTCAAAGATGGGAAGCTTCAAGTGAAGCATTCATGGCTGCTCGCAAAGCTCCCATGCATGCTGAACTCAATGTCTTCATCTGGGCAAGAGAAATCATTCACGGGCTGAAGGGCTTGTGGGGTATGAGCTCTCAAGGTCAGCGATGGCTTCAGCTAGAAGAATCCATGGCTACCCCAAAATATTTCAAACAGTCCAAGTGATGTCCACCTTGGGGCTGAATCCCAAGAGCAAGAGTGTCAAAGGAGGTAGACCAATGTGCTGAGTCAGTGCCCTGGAGTGGTAGGGAGGGGAGAGCAGCAAGACGAGAAGGTTAGGAGGGCTGGGGGAGGGTAGGCAGAGCAGGGAACAGCAGCGCAAAATGCGCCGCAATTTGCAGGCTGTTCCCTGGGCTCTCTACCTGGTTGTGCCCCTCCACAAGGGTGCTGCCCTTGGTCAGGGGCAAGTGGGGAAGGCTCCTGGACCCTCGTATGGGGACTCCCATGGCTGCTCCGAGGGAAAAGAAGAGTTCTTCACTGTTGTGTGGCTATGGCAGCTTGCCTAGGAGGAGAGAGAAAGGGGATAGAGCAAAAAGTAACTCAGGTTTTACCCTCTTCCAACTCCTGGGACCCTAAACTTGGCCTGGAACCCTTAAAATTTGCATGACAAGAAGTGAAGACATACTATTTTAACCGTTTTACCTCCAGATATGTCTAAGTCTCCAGCCATAGCTCCTGCTTGCTCCAAAAAGCTGAAGTTAACTGCAATCCTTCTTGCTGTACCTGTACCTGTAAGCTGAGTAACTAGGGTTTTTGGGATTTGAAAAGGGAGAAAGGGGAAAGAGGAAAAGAACCAAAGACTAAAGCTCTGATACCACTTGCAATGAAAGAAGCAGAGAGGAGAGAGAAGGAGAGCTTAGGAGAGAGAAAGAGAATAAGAATAAGAGGGAAGAAGACTAGAAGAAGAGAGAGAAAGAGAGAAGGGAGAAGAGAAGGGAGGAGGAAGCCATGGAAACTGGAGATGAAGGTGAAGAGTATGATCTTGATAATAACTGGTTGCCCTAATCTGGGGCTCTTACACCTTAAATACCCCGATCCGTGTGACAGAGTGTCTAAACCCTAGTCGGCGTGTATCCTGCTTGTTACAAAATGGCACCTTTATGCTAAGTTCATGACACAATGCCAAGTTTATTATGACACACTTGTCAAAAGACACTCACTTGCGAAATTCAGAATTGAGTGTCTTTTTTACAAGCACCTTTCATCCCTACACACACACACACACTCATTTTGAGATTTTTGAGATGGTCATTAACATGATGTATATATCAAATATACAGCACATGGCAATCCACATGTCCCACTATGATAGCACAATACCCATGCACACAAAAACTTAAACATAGAAATAATGCATGAAAAGGGAGATCCACCTCATTACATGCATAGCACATGCTAATTAATGACCTCCCCTTACCATGGACATGTGTATGAAGATTATATGCATAGAGAGAGTGAGTGATAAGAAGATCGTATCATCACCCCTCATGACATGCATATCCAGAAGTCATGGCAGATCACAATCAGAGGGATCCTCCTCTCAAACATGTGCATATATGCGTACACACATACACACCTACATGCATGCTAAGTGGTAGAAAAGGACTACTCATGGCATGCACATGCTAAATTCATGATACATGCCAATCAATAGGCCTCTCTTGCCACAAACATTACACACTCAAAACTACTTCCTAGTCTTATATTGAATGATTTTTCTCTTCTTTGCCAAAGTGTAGTACTTGAAGAAAACCACCAATCTACTCAATTAATGGCTTATACCTAAATTATGTAGGAGAAGATAGGAACATGGGATGAATCTCAAGAAAGATTTAATGTAAAAATGTATATGCACTTTCAAGTATATGTTTTCAAAGTGCACACATGATGTATCTCAAGCAATACTTGGATTTGCCCAAATGTTAGTTTCTAGATTCAATCACATGTCAAATCAAATATACGATGTAGAAACTAAAGGTAAATACCTAATATGTGAGATAGACAATGGATGCATGCAAGCTATACATGGAAGTGGATAAATGATGAAAATTAAGCATGACCAATCTAAAACCATGCAAAGACAAGATGTAAAGAGGGAAGCACACCATGCGTTCTCTAAGTTGTGCCATGGAAACTTGAAAACCACCAACTTCATATTGCAAGAACAAATTATTTGTTCAAACATTGTATCTTCTACAATTCATGCTAGCTCATTGACATGTGATTACAAGTGCAATGCAAAGATATCCTTATTCATACAAATCAACTAACTGCCATGCACTTCAAAGAAACCCAATGATTTAATATACCCACCCAACAAAGAAAATTGAGCCAAGTCCACATGGTTTTCATAGATCCTGCTTTACACAAGTGGATAAGCAATGAAAATTAAGCATGACCAATCTAAAATGATGTAGAGACAGAATACAAGTGTTGTACAAAGATATCCTTGTTCGTGCAAATTGGCCAAGCACCATACACTTGAAAGAAACCTTGGAATTCAATCTACCCGCCCAACAAAGAAGGCTATACACGAAAGTGGATAAGTGATGAAAAGTAAGCATGACCAATCTAAAACCATGCAAAGACAAGGCATGCTTAAAAGTACAATAGGAAGACATTTTGATGGAACTTTATTATCAATTCTTATCCCCATTGAGTCAGATGATAGACATCAAAGAAGACCAAGCTAATAGCCTTTATGCATGGAGAGGCCAAAGCCCTAGCTCATACAATTGGGATTTAATGTCATTAAAACTGAGCAAATATTAGGTACCTCAAAGGCCCAAGGAAGTAAGAGCTACTATGCAATAGTGACTTAAATGGTTGGAAATAAAAATCAAACATAAAATAAAGGCAAGGAAGGCACAACCACTCATTATTATGACATTAAAACTACGAAAATAATGCATGTCTTAAAAATAAAGTTAGTTACAATACTTTAATATAATAAACTAAGGTTTTAAATAATTTAAAAATGAGATTTAAGTGTGTATTATATTTTCTTACACTAATCTTTATATCTACATCTAAAGTCCAATAGATTAAACACTAAATTATATGAACATTAGTTAAAAATTAGTTGAGAAGTAATTTTGACTTAGTACTTAATTAGGATATAGTATAGAACTTACAAATGACAATTCAATGAATACAAATAAATGATTTGCTTTGACCTTAGCATCTTTAGGTATATCTCACTTACTTTCCTAGTTTAGATCTTCATATCCTAAGTCTAGTAGACTACATAATAAAGCATATCAAGCTTTAATATAATCAAATCCCTTGCAAATAAAAGCTATAATATGTTGTGATACTTACAATCTAATGAAGCACTCAATAAAAAGCTACTTTGAGACTTGGATCCACCTTATGACAAAGCAATACTAACTTCAAGACATAATGTGAAGTTCATAATCGTCATGATTTTCAACACAACTATTGCCTTTGGACAACACAAATTAGCTTATACATAGATACATGGAGAGAGAGAGAGAGAGAGAGAGAGAGAGAGAGAGAGAGAGAGAGAGAGAGAGAGAGAGAGAGAGAGAGAGAGAGAGAGAGAGAGAGAGAGAGAGAGAGAGAGAGAGAGAGAGAGAGAGAGAGAGAGAGAGAGAGAGAGAGAGAGAGAGAGAGAGAGAGAATGGCTCCTTAATTGTTGGATGTTGTGCCTACATGCACTGCTCCTCAATAGTGGACCCTCAATTGTGGCCAATGGGTGCCCTTGAAAGGATTACAACACATAGACAATAGATGTCACCTGAAGGAGTGCATCACATAAATAATAAATCCATTAACTTAAGAAATGTATTTAACTATGTCTATTCTTGCTACACTAACAAATGTACTTGTGCATGTTTATTAATCCATATAAGGTTGAAATAAGCATACCAAAGTTGCATTATGATTAGGGATATTGACTTTTTCAGAACTTTAAGAGTAAAAACCTTTGAGAAGTCTCCTTTAAAATACTTATTTCATTATGTAAATTTTACGATTATGACATCAATTACCAACAAATGATGTAGTATTGGCATGTATATACATGCATGTGCTAACTAGATGCTTGCCTGCTAGGCAACACTTGTTGTAGGAGTCTCATATAATGCATTTGAACAAAGCATTCAATGTCATAAATGCTGATAAAATTTGACCAGCCAGAGGATAATACAAGTAGCTAAAGGGATAATAATGGATATGATGTACCCAATAATGATGAACTTGCTGTGATGGGGTTGATTCACCCACAACAATACATCTTCCTAAAACTCCACTTGTGTGTCATCACCTCCTACTTTGCATAGCTAGTTAAATGAAGACACCTAGTTAGGTAGGCATCATTGGATGTTTTGGGCTATACAAGAAGACATAGACAAGCATACTTTACAATCCAATTTAATCAAAATGAGAAGAAAATATACACTTACATTAGGAATAATGAAGACAATGCACATGATGATACTTAAAAGAATAATGATGACAAAGAGAAGAGTTAGAGATAACATGAATGAGACTAAATAATATAGGCTCCTTGGAGGGGTGACTCAGATGTTTTTTCCATTCCAAACAGCCAATAATTTGTCCCTCTAGATTTAACAGTGACTGCCCCTACATGTTCAGAAGGCTACTAAATAGCACGAGCTAGTTCCACCACCCCCCATCATTGTATTTAATGCCTATGTAGCACATTCATCATCCATGGCAATAGATGCCAAATGGTGAGCCAAAAACCCTTGCATCTACAATAGCTAGCAACCTTGGCTAGTATTGATGTGCAGGGCACTAGAGTGCCTGAAGGTTGCCTTACCTATCCATGTCAACGAGCTCACTAGTGTGCTCCAACTAGTTGGTTGGTAATCAACTCAATCTTCAAGTGAATGTTGATCAAGCTGGTTTGGTTAAAGTATGGTGTTGCACTAGGCTTAATGAACATGAGCATCATGTTGTAAATAAGAAGTATTATTACTTGCCTTTTGCACTTGTGTGACACTTGTTGTCTATGATAGCTTCAAGATTTACTGTGTTGACTAAAGTTTCTTATTCTTGGGAGATGGAATTAAGGATGGCAAAGTTTCTCCATGCACCCTTCTAGTATTAACTCATAGAGACAAGGTAGTCAATAATGCTCCTAAAGGTGATGGTGCACAACCTTCAAAAGCTAATATTTATTAGGAAGTTGCCATCATGTCTCACACTAACATGTATAGACCTGGTATTGATGACACAGAGGTTGAGCTAGCTTTGAAAACTAAGTTGGAGGCACCAAAAGAAAATAGAGATGATAGGACCATGGAAAGCCAAATATTTTGATATGCAACATATGCAAATAAGTTTCAAGTCAAGCAGGTTCTAGGAGCCATGACTAATGAAAATTTTTCTAGTGCTGATCCAAGCATTACCTACAATAATAAGCTCACTACAAGACCCTATTGCACTAACCACACTACCATTAACTGTTGCATGACTGTCACACTAATGATGAGAGGGAGACACGAAACATTATTTCTCCATTAATATATGTTACATGACTATCACATTGCTAATGAGAGGGAGAGGGTATCCAATGTTTAAAATGATGACGACCGACAAGATGGAGACAATATTCAATATTAAATGTTAGCATTGTTGACAATATGATATGCACCTTGAATATTTGAAATTCTGAAGATGATAGAGCAGAATACAACAAATGTAACATGCACAACATGCAAGCAATGAAGTGGAGCATAATGTAGAAGGAAAAGGACGATGGATTAAGCATATGACACCCTCACAACACCACACAATGCATACATACACTCACTATCTAGGATATTTTGTGAGGGATTACCTACTATGAGGGCACTTGAGGTGTCATTTGTTCTTTACTATGATGAAAGAAACATAGCGGCTCTTTGTTGTAATAGGAGAAACATAGCAAATGGCAAGGATAAGCTCAAAGAGAGAGAGAGAGAGAGAGAGAGAGAGAGAGAGAGAGAGAGAGAGAGAGAGAGAGAGAGAGAGAGAGAGAGAGAGAGAGAGAGAGAGAGAGAGAGAGAGAGAGAGAGAGAGAGAGAGAGAGAGAGAGAGAGAGAGAGAGAGAGAGAGAACGTGTGGGGACTCAAGGTCCAAGGAGAGAGAGAAAAAGAGGGTAGATGTAATGTCATGATATGATTTGAATTTATATTTTTGAAAGACGAGAGAGACCATGTGTATTATTATCTTGATTATTATGGGGAGAGAGAGAGAGGTAGAGAGAGAGTGTGCTATAATGTTCTCAAACCAAATAATTAAAGGTTAATACCACTTCTAATGAAAACCAAGCCATCCTCTTATGTTAGCTCACACCAGTCTTGCAAGTTGCACCCCATTGTCTTGTTGTATTGATAAATTGACAAAGCATCATATAGGGAGTCAGTTCATCCCATGCTTAGTTTATGATTTAGCATTTTTCATAGGGACATGCTATCATAATGGTTAATGTGGACTCTTCATGGAGCAAAATGAGATATAGTAACTTAATTAGAGTCCACTAACACATGTCACAATTCCCTCTTCCTCTCCTTCTCTCCTCTCTTATGTATTCCATTTTAGAATTTTCCACTTTTACTATTTTTGTGTAGTTAATTGATCATATTAACATGTCTAAGCAATATTCAAACACATTCCATGTGTCTTTGTTGCCATCTTAGACATTGAGAATTTGTGTTACTATTGTAAAATCAATGACAAAGCATATTTGTTTGAATCTCTTATCTCTTGCACATAACCCCCCCATAAAACTCACTCTTGCACCCATAATCCAGCCCACTTGCCTACCCTTGTGAACCCCAATACCCCACCCAAATTACATAGGGCCAAAGTGCTAGTTTAAGTTACCTATCATCAAAAGAACAATGATAGTACATTGCAAAGTTACACAATTGAGGAGAATTATGTTGAGATATCAAGCTCTACATGAGATGGCATCCATTACATGCCTTGGTGATGTGGCATGATATTATTCACTAGCATGTTAGGTAACCAACATGAGGATATAGCTGTGATTCTACAGCTGGACTACACCCATGTATTCCATCCTTCGTTATGGCACATTCATTGTACTACCTCTTCTTTCCTAGCACATTCACACTTAGTGAGCATGTGTATATATATTATAGTACTTTTATATTAGTTGTTTATCATGTTGTAGACTTAGTTCTTTTGTGTGGAAGAAGAAGAAGATTTTAGCTCTATCTCTGTGTTCTTAAGTCTCCATTGCTTTTGTATGTGTGTGCTCTTGGGTGCTTCACCTCTCTCCCTTCTTATCTATTTTCATGGTATCAGAACTATCACATAATTGTGTGGAGCTCCATTGAAGGCTAAGGTGAAGGCATTGGAGAATGAAAGCAAGTAAGCAAGCCACAAGTAAGAAGCTCTTACATTCCTTCAGTTATAGTTGCAAGAGACTCCCCTGAGGCTGGCAAGGCTATAGTCTCAAATTGCACTAAAACTCAGTGAGCAAGATGAACTATGCCTATATTATACATTGGCTCTTTAGGGCTCTCTCACTGTGATTTTTGGCATCTAAGGCAAGTTTAGCCTCCATTCTAGACTTACAAGTGATCTCGACTATAGTTTTTAGGTATACTATAATGTCAGTTGTGTGTTCACGATTTATAGGTACATAGGTTACCGATTTCGAATCTATAAGGTTTTAGGCATTTGTTGGATTGTAGACATAAAAGGCATTTGCATATAGATTGCATATTGCAATTGTTGTGTGTAAGTAAAAAAGGTTGTGTATTTAGTTGTGGTGCACCTGGTATCAGCTTGTTTGCAAATTCAAGGTTTTTGCAACATTTTTTGTTTTGTCAAAATGTTTGACAACTTCAATCAGATTGTCAATCAGTGAGAATCTTAATAAAATAATTATTCTATATGGAAGTTCAAGATGATACATTTCTTGAGGGGCAAAGGTGTTTAGAATTATATTGAAGGAGACATGGCAGTAGCACCTAAAGTTCTTGCACAAAATGCTACTTTAGAATAGTTAAAGACTAAGAAAATTTGAGACTAGACACAAAGTAAAGTCATATGTTATCTATCTGTTAGTGTCACAAATAGCATGATGTGCTATTTGTAGGAATCTAAAACTGTCGCTATTGCATGGAAGAATTTGGCAAGGCAATTCGAAGTAAATATGAAAGTTGTCTATCATTAACGAAGTGAATAGGGGGAACCTATCCATTAGGAGAAATATAGACTCTCTTTTTTGCCCCTCAAGGGGTTTCTCTCACCTCTCTCTTTCTAAAAAGAGATTCCAAAATAATATTAGAATAAGAGATCTTCTACAATCAAGTAAATCTTGTATTTGTATTTTCAATAGATTTCACCCATTTTTTTATTCTCAAACTGTAGGATAAGGTCACTTTTTCTCAAAATCCTCATAACTTAAAAAATACAAGTCTATTTTCTCTAAAAATGGAGCCAATGATTAGGGTCTATCATGATGGAAATCAAGAGAAAGAGATAAGATCCAACTGGGTAAAAAAGAAGACAAATATAATGAATCAAAGGGTTATAATTGTGTGATTTGAATGTTAATCCAAGTTAAAATTAGCATATATTTTTCTTTACTGGATGCAGGTGTAGGACATACCAAGAGAAAGAGAGATATTCACTTTCAATTGGAGGATGAATATGCACCAATGTTCAAAAGAACTATAGAAAGGGATGTTGCAATAAGATACATGATGCAACAAGAAAGAAATACAAGGAAAAAAATGTGGACCGTTGGGTTGATGGGTGCATTTATCCACCTGATCTAGTCACTCAAAGGCCACCACAATTTGAAGGGCTTACATCATTTGTAAAGTTTGTTTGTGAAGGCAATGAAGGATTGTATGGATACACATGCAGACTTGTCACACAAGGATTAGCAGGGGTTCATCAAGCCTTGACAAATATGCAGACAATATTACAAGGGAATATGCAGTCTTTGATGGAAAAGGATAGATTATTGGCTGAGGATAGGGAGAACCAGAGCCTACAACAAGCAATGTCTGTCATTGAAGATGCTATGCAGGCTACACATGTGCAAAATATGGAGTTACAGTCTAAAGTTATAGACTTGGAGAAGGAGAATTGAAACATAAAGAGGAAGCTCACAAAAAATTTGGAGATGGGACCCACTTTAAAAACCAAAGAAGCATGTCGGTGCATCCGATTAGTTAAATCAATTCACTAATTAACCAAAGGAAGTGGACAATATCATAGACGGATATATGCTCAATCCGCTACAATGAGAAATATGTTCCCTCATGTAGAGAATGATACTATTGCCAAAGTCCTAAGCAAGGATATGGTAAAAAATGCATTGGAAAATTGTAAATTCAAAGACATTGTAGATGGTGTCACAAGTGAACATCTCAGGGATGTGAGCAGCTTTTTTATTGCTATAGATGCTCATGGATTATGTGACAAGGTGGGAATAAAATTTGAGTCATATAGTATGCTCTATCAACAATTGGATACATGATTTAAGCAAGTCTTCAAAACTAAGTGAGTAATGCCTCTGCCAAAACCATTTCACATGAAGAAGGCTCGAAAACAACTAAATGAGAAAGTCTTAGAACTAATTGGTGAGCCAACACATCCAAAAAATACACACATATTGAAGTATGGTTCCAAAGAAGTTGCATTTGTATTGAATGTATCCAACAACTTTATATTGGATATATGTAGGGTTCAGATTACTATGGTCAAGTTCTACAATATGTCTATGGAAAAATGTAGAGGCAAGCTTCCTCAAACTTGATGAGAGTGAGATTATTGAGGGGCAAAAACTTGAACGTGTGAGTATAACACTTATGAATCGAGCATTGGATCCCAACATTGATGAAAACCATATTTTATACTTCAGTGTACAGCTAGAGAATGAAATATGGTGGCTTGCAGCATTTGAAGTACCAAAGGAGGACCATGAAGTACTTAAAGTTTTTTTAAACTTCACTAATATACCCAATGTTATTCAACAACAAAATAATGGAGCAATTTTACGCAGCGAGGGGTTTGGGGACTATCAAGTTGAATGGCATCTTGCAAGTGATTTAAAAACATTAAAATTTATGTTTGGTTTATCAAATGCAACAAATGCAAAATTTTCGTGCATATACTACTGCATGCAAACTAGGAAGAAAAGGAAAGAAATAATGGATTGCCAAGGCAGGACAACAAGGTGCTCCAACACATGATCAAAAGGTCATGAGAAATGAAATACTAGTTCCCGTAGATTCAAACTGGCGCCCTATTTTGAAAATACTACTAACAAGGGTTCACTTTTGCACATTGCATTGTTTGGTTAGAATAATTGAGAAGCTAGTATATGAATATATATGCTTTGCATACAAGATGGAGCCTATGTCAGAAGCTGATGCTACATGCAAGCCTAGGTAGAAAAAGCCCTCTTTGAAGTTGGATTGCACGGGGGTCAAGTAGAAATAAAAAAGGACAATACAAAATCGGGAAAGAGTGGAAATATCCCTTGTAAACCATGCTTTGGCAGACACAAGGCTAGGAAGTTTATATCTCCACCTCGAGATGAGGAAGGCAATATACTTGTAAACCAATGAGAGAAGTATGAAGCATGGAAAAAGTTGCACCTTGTTGTTCCGGATTGGAGCAATGGGGGACGAACGAGGATTGCAAAGGCAGAGTGTGTGGATACACCTAGATAGATTAGCAGCTCTCTTACAAAAGTTGAGGTTTAGGGATGGTGATGCCAATACATTGAAAGAGATAGTTGCTAAATTTCATAAGTCCATGGTGGAGGCATGGACTACAAATTTCATAAGTCCATGGTGGAGGCATGAACGAGGATTGCAAAGGTAGAGTGTGTGGATACACCGAGATAGATTAGCAGCTCTCTTACAAAAGTTGAGGTTTAGGGATGGTGATGCCAATACATTGAAAGAGATAGTTGCTAAATTTCATAAGTCCATGGTGGAGGCATGGACTACATGGTCAGTATTGTCACCATTACAAAAAAATATCATCATTTTGAATTAGTTTGTGTTTCTAATATCTCCTCTTGTGCAGCATATACTTGAAGCACATGGTCCATACTTTGCAGATCAAGGAAGTTTGGCAGTATGGTCAACTCAAGGCATGGAACAATCTCATTGGCAAGCTCGTTGTGCTTTTCAAAAGGCAATTAATCATGGAGGTGGCATCAATGATTCCAATTCTATGAGGCAATTATTACAATGGTAGTATAGGAGATTAGAGATACGATACGAGGAAAAAGAAAAGAAGTCCAAAACCTATCGAGCAGAATTTATAAGTAGGGCAATATATGAAGTGAGAAAAGCAAGATATGAAAACAATATAGCTAGATAACGCCACACAGAATGGTTGGCAACCCAAGAGAGAGATGGCAAGAAATGGAGACCTAGATAAAGATAATACTTTTGATGAATTTAGAGTCCACGAGAGAGCATAGGTACCCAGGATATAACACATTAATACTCCTATCTTTAACATCAGATGTCTTGCAAATTTTGTTTAAATTTTTGAAGGTTTGTCACTATGTTTTTCAAAGTCAATTTCAAACTATGTTTTTTAATTTTAAAGTTCAGTTGCACCATAGTAAGTTTAAAAGTTTTATACTTAAGTCAAGTCTCTCCTTTCATTTTTTCCCATTACTCTTCACTCTACCCTCCATCTTTGTAGCCTTCATCATCACAACCATGGCACATTCCAAGCTTCCTATTAAGAAGGCTCTTGCAAGAGCAAAAGCTCAACACTCTTCCAAATCTAGTGATCGTATTGTGAGTGACAAATGTCCCTTAGTGGTGGCCGACAATGGTGGCCTTACTGTAGCTAATAATGGCAGTGCTACTATGTCCAACAATGGTGGCCCTAGTGTGGTCAATAATGATGGTTCACCATTGTTCATAAATAGTGGTCCACATGCTCTAGTTGCTCCACCTCCCACTACTACTCTAGCTAGTAATACACGTCCTCCAACACATAAGAAGCAAAGATGGAGACCATGCACAACTGCGTTATGTGAGATAAGGAAATTCCAGAAGGGTGCCAACTTGATTATTCCTAAGGCACCATTCTCTCGATTGGTGCGAGAAATACTGCAAGATCTGCAGTTAGGGCATCATCACAAGCTCTTTTCAAGGAACTAAGCAAGGAATGTGGAGCAATGGTCAAGCCAAGCCTTGCTTGCTCTCCAAGAAGCAGCTGAAAGTTACTTGATTGATCTAATGGGTGATTCTCAACTTTTAGCCATTCATGCTCGACGTATCACTATTAAGCCCATAGATATGGCTCTTATTCATAGGATTCGCAACAACAAGGATGCATTTAACCTTAATGTCAACAATATGCTTTGAGAAGCTACCTTGTAATTGGATCTATGTTTTTAGCTTAGGTTTGGTTGTACATTGTAAGGAGCTTAGTTTTGGTTTATCTTTCCAGTAGACCTTCAAGTATTTAATAGTAGTGGTCTACAAAAAGGAGCTAAATTTTTCGTAGCTCTAGTAGTACTTGGTGCAATGCACTATCTACCATGTATTTCATGGTTTTGTAATGCCAAATATAATATTTGATATTCGATTTTGCCATGATTTGCATTGTGCGTATTTACAAGTTTCTAATTTTGAAAGTAGTTTTGTTGAGGATAAATTCAATGCGCAATCATGCACGCATTAGTGATCGTTGTACATGGGCAGATGCACTATATCTTTACTGTATTTAGCGATTTGGCAACACTATATCCGATATACGATATTCCATTTGACCTATGATTAATTTTTTGTGAATTTTTAAGATTCAAATATTTCATGTAGTTTGGTTGATAACACATTTAATATGCAAGTGTGCACACTCGATGTGGTGGTGAGTTTTTTTGTTATTAGTGAAGTATAATCCAGTTAATGCATTTTCAAAAAATGATTGAACCGTCAATTTTACAAATCGAAATCTGGTGAAACTTCACCCACATATCGGACATCATAAAAACCCATGGATATTAATAAATTGGCCCCATCAGAAGTCTCTGGGACACATGTCCGAAGGCTCGCATCTGGGGCCTTGAATCCCTAGATTCAAGGCCCCGATGTGAGCCTTCAAACAAGTGTCCCAAAGACTTCTGATGAGGCCAATTTTTTTTTGGGCAATTGATGTATCCTAGAGGAGTCCACATGTAAAATTTCACGTCAATCGGATCACGGGTCATATTTTTCCAAAGCCTGGATACATTAATTCAGGTTTTACTGTTTTTTGAAAGTTTTGCTATAAGTTCAAAGTTTCACCTCATTTTACACATTTCACTTTTGAGTTTTGAGTTTTCTCTCCTAGAAGACATGTCACGCACCAAGCAAGCGGCCGAGAAACAACCCCCTAGAAATCCTATGCACAAGCCACCTCCCCTAGCTCCACCACCAGCACCACTACCATGCCAGCATCGCAAGCATCGATGGAAGCCACGCATAGTGGCTCTTCATGAGATTTGCCATGATTAGAAGACCATGCACCTCTTGATACCAAAGGCTTCATTCGAGAAGCTAGTGCGTGAGATTATGGATGGCATAGTCATTAAGAAAAATAGGAGGCACTTCCTAGATGGAACACGCTTGCAACAACCCGATCGCTGGATTGTCCAAGCCCCCCTTGCACTACAGGAAGTTGACGAAGCTTAGCTCATTGACTTGTTCGAAGACTCGGTCTATGTAGCAGTACATGCAAGGAGAGTCACAGTCACCGATAGGGATTTTGCGGGTAGTGAGGTTCTTTCAGCGATGGAATGATAGTCCTCACAAAGACCAATATATATATGGAATGTAGCTTCCAAAGAGATTTTTTAAAATCCTAGTTGTAATGGATCCCATATAAAATGTTATGAATATGAATACAAATTTTTTTGTGCATCTTATTTTTGTTTATTCACTTGTTATTTGTTTTATTTATGTCTTTGAGTTATCGTTAAATACATTCAAACGAATACATGTTGCGCACGAACTTGATAAAACACTATGTATTAAATTTAGGGTATGAATCATGTTGGATATAAATCTGATAAATAAACATAACATTCAAGTAAAAAACAATAATAAATGACACATATGACTAACTACATTGCACACAAATCCAACAAACATCAGTTTTCATTACTTCAAGAGAAGATTACAAATTACATTACATTGGTGATGAGATATCATTTGGCACTAAGAACATCTACTCTCTCCCAGTAGGCTTCTTTGAGCTACACTCCCCATGGTCAAAGCTATTCTTGATCATAGGCAGCAACACATTTTGCCCTAGTAGTTCCTACCTAATAACATTGGGGTCTTCAACACCAGCAACCATGCCACAAGCCACCATGGAAAAAAGTGGCCCAGACCTAGTACTAGATAATAAGTAGAGGATCTTCAAATGTCGAAGCAACACTACTTTCTCCAAGCTAGAGTCTGTTAGGATGGTCTTGAAGGGTCCAGCCTTCATTAGTACCCTCAACTTCAAGAATTTCTCAACAAAATCCGGAGAGAATGTCTTATGGAATACAATAATATTACTCACAAGCTGGCCAATATACTCCTTCAATGTCGAGTCCTGCACTCTTCCTTGGCTACCAGATCGGCCACCTTGTCTAGATGAAAATTCATCTATATAGACAATGTCCTGCATCACACAAGTTCAGTGTCAAACTCACTATGCATGGAGTGTGCTAAAGTTATATACATCAGATTTGCGCAAAAATTTACTAGTACGGCCTCTAGGGCATCGGGAGTGTGCACAAAAAATTTTCCCGGGATCGGGCCCCCAGAATAGATTCAAGCCCCCAGACCCAAGCCTCTGGCCAGGTCTACTCTAGGAGTCCAATCCCGAGAAAAAATTTTGTGCACACTCCCCATGCCCTAGAGGCCCTACTGGTAAATCTTTGCATGAATCCGATAACATTACCTTCTCTGCATCATCTATCTGCTGCTGTAACGGAGCATCCTAGTCTGCTCTTGCAATTGGGCCACTCTTGTCTCTCTCTTGGGAAGGTACTGCGTAGTCGTGTTGAGGTCCAAAAATGCTTTCTTGCAACTGCTCGAACTCCTCATCTGAGATCTCATATTGTGGCGCTACATTCTCAATCTTCTCTTGGATGCTCACAATGACAGAGATGTCATCAACACTCGTGCCATCATATGGAGCTGCCTCATCAACATGTACTGGCACATCTTGTATATCAAAATCTATAAAATCATCAGGTGCATCATGCACCATGATACAATATAGTTCTTCTTCCCTTAGCTCCAAAATTTCTAGTACATCCTACATAAGTAAATACTCCACCCCCTCAATCATGATAGCATGAAGAGAAGCGAGGGGTGGCTCATCACTTGTCGGTGTCTCAATAGGACAAGGAGGTGGGTGCACAATGACTAAGCATTGTGCTGCCTCTACTCTCGGATCAAGTGTGATCTCCTCAAGCTCCCTCTTGAAGTACTCTAGCTGTGGTCGAGAGGGTGAGTCGATGTTTTCCTCATTGTCCTCTTGCACCTCAATGCACAAAACATATATGGAAAATGCTACATTGTGCTCGATGAGATCCATCCTGGTGTGGTCTTGGGGATGAGGTGGGTAATGCTCTAGCGCGGAGATGCTACCCCACATGTATGAGCGCTCGATTTATTAGCTTTGCATGGCTTGATCCAACACTTAAACTATATAAGAAATCTATAGGGACCCATCTGAGAGCAGAGTTCAGAATAGAGCAGGTGAGAGGGTTTGCCGCATCATAAAATGATGTCAGTATACTAGAGCTAGGGTCTACGACAGAAAGCAAGCTTTCTAGACTCAAGATCGTGCAAAACCTAGGGTATATCTTGCCTCCTATGTGTACATAGTGTGTGGAGTTAATCTATGTGGTGAAGGCAGGAGTGGTCGCCATGGCACACAAAGAGAGAAGGAAGGAGAGCACAAGTGTAGGAAGTAGAGAATGAAAGTGAACATGAGTTTGAGTTATAGCTTTTATGTATCTAGGGTTTTAAATAAATATTCTTTTTTAACCCTAAAGTTTCAAATTAAAACTCTTACCTTAGTTTCTTTATCTTAATACTTTAAAGAAACTGTTAAAATTACTCATACAAACAAATGCTTCGTTCTACATTATTATGTCCTCGAATATACTTGGATCACTGGGTATATTCAAGTCCAACTATAGAAAATATAGGAATTTTTTAAGAAAATAAATCTAAAAGACCTTCAAAATCCCTTGGATCCAATTTAATATTTAATTTTAAGAAATAATTAGAAGAGATTAGATACAATATATCATTATGCAAAGACAATATTGTATAGATTATAGAACTCCAACCTACAATTTAATTATGATTTTAACCAACACGATTGACTAATTACAGTATGTATTATCGTACGCTTGGATCATAGTACACTAAGATTATCTAAATTGAAAGTACTCAGAAGTTTAAAATTTTTTATATTTGTTCTTTATTTAAAAAAATTACAAGGATTTCACTATCTCAAGGATATATGGAGAAGCACATTGTTTACATGTCATGGATTGCTCACTACGAGTCTTGACTTTTTTAATATCTAACTTGAAATAGAAGTTCCAAAGGGGCTCATTGGACATTAATTGGATTTCTTTACTCAGAAAAGAAATGGGCCGATGACTCTCTACGTTGACCACAAAAGGATTATGACCATTTCACAAGATAACTACATCTATGAGAGCTTTATGTGTCTCATCTCGAGTATCTTAATCTAAGCTAATCCACTCCCCTCGCAAAATTCGCTATCTTCTATATCGAAAGCAAATGCACAAAGCTGATGCCTGATGGCAAGAAGAAAGGCCTGCATGATGTCTTACATGTACCGACCATAACAAAGAATTTGTTGTCTGTGGGTCAAATGGCAGAACAAAATCTGCAAGTGAGGTTTAACAAGGATGGATGTTTCATTGAGGAGTATGAAAATGGCTGCAAGCTAATTGCCAAGGGCAGAAGGGATGGCAGGATGTTTACTTTGGAAGCGACCATTCTTGAACTTAAAGCAGCTATGTTTGTTCATGATGAGAGTGCCATCAGAGATGTAGAGATCTGGCACAAGAGAATCGGACATGTAAATGTACAAAAGCTGAAATCCATGCAACAGAAGGCAGTCGTACTTGGATTACCAAAATTCAAGTATAATGACTTTGGGCATGTGTGTCCTGCACGTCAGTTTGGGAAGCAGGCATGATTTCCTTTCATGAGACATGTACAAAAGAGCACTAGGCCTTTGCAGTTGGTGCACTCCGATGTCTGGGGACCATCGCATAATGCGTCTTTTGGAGGTGCACGGTACTATGTCTCATTTATTGATGATTTCAGCACAGGTACACTTGGCTGTACATTTTGAAGCATAAAGATGAGGTGTTTGAAGTCTTTAGAGACTTTAAAAAACATGCTGAAAATGAACTTGGTTGCTGCATATCATGTTTGAGATCAGGTGGAGGAGGTGAATATGTATCCAAAGCATTTGACAGATATCTTGCCAAGTATGCTTTTTTGCAAGTACTTCATGTGTATTTGCAGGATGAAGAGAAGCTGAAAACTCAAGGGATTCGATTGGAGGCAATCGAAGAATTGATTGCATCCATAGTAGCCAAAGATGAAGACATTTATGAAGCAGAAGCTGAAGAAGCCATAATGGTGGGGACTTCTCAATCTAAAGTGCAGCCCATGTGTAAGAAAGAGACTCTTCTTCACAACATGCAAGAAGAAAGTGAAGCTCACTTTATTCCTAGTAGTCACTATTCCCGTACCCATTGGGCAAGGGCGACTATTGAAACTGTTGTTAAAATCGGTGAAAAAGAAACTCCATGCATTGCCCTTATAGACCATGGATCGGAAATTAATGTTATGTCAAGAAGTCTCTATGAGAATGGTGGATGGCCCATTGATGTGGACCCAGGATGGCGCATGAAGGCAGCCAAAGTGATCTTTATGCAGCATGTCCTTATGTACAAGTTACTATTGGTAATGTGAAAGATGAATTTCATTTCTTTGTTCAAGATTCCTGCAGTTATCCTATTATTCTTGGACAACCATTTATTTCCGAGTCTCGTTTAGAGACAAAGGCTCTTGATGATGGTTCATCATATGCTGGGATAAGAAGCAAGGATAATGATAAAGCTGTTCGATTCCTAACTGTCTGTGTTAATCACCACCGGAATAGGGATCGATTGAGAGATCATCCTGTTCCTCCTAATGCCCAAGAATTTAAGGGTTTTCGGGTAGCACTGCTATAAGTGGAGGCTATGGCAGTGCATCATGTTACAAAAAATTGCCTCCACATATGAAGGAGGCAAGGCCAAAAGCTGATTTGCAGGTTTTTTCAGCCAATGGTGTGGGCTGTTATAAACAGTTTTCAGCCATGAACAGGGCTGAAATAAAGTATTTGAGTCATATGGAGCAAGAGCTGAAGCAAATTGATGTTTTACTAAAGATGAAGAAATTTCAGGACTATTTTATGGGCTGAATTATAATGATACAATGGCTGAAATTTATACAGCCGTTCATGCTGAAAATCAGTCCATACAGGTATGTACATTGGATATGTATGACATAATTCAAGAATTTGCAAATTATGAAGCTTTTGGATAGCCAAACAAGGATGAAGTAAGAGTAGAAACAAAGTATAAAACAGTTGATAAGAAGGTCAAGCCGGTAGCTACTCCTCTTCCGCCTGAAAGCGAAGGACTGGCAGAAAGGGTATCCAAACAACCAAGCCTTCGTGATCCTAAAGATATTGGTCACCAATTTACAGCAGAAAGTCTACAAAAGCTGAAAATTGGTGAAGACTCTTTTCTCTTGCCAGCTGAAAAACAAATCTTTATGCAGATGTTAAAGAACCATGGTAAAGCCTTTTCATTTCAGCCACATGAAATTAGCTGTGTGGATCCAAGCATTGCGGCACCAATGGTAATTTTTACGGTCCCACATGTTCCTTGGAATCTTAAACCAATTCCGGTTCCAATAGCTCATTTTCCTAAGTTATTGGAACTTCTAAATGAAAAGATAAAAATGCAAATATTGGAGCCATCTTTAGCTCCATATTCCAACTGATGGTTTACCGTACCTAAGAAGAATGGATCTCTACTATTCATTCAAGATTTACAACCCGTCAATAAAGTCACTATTAGAAATGTTGGATCAGGACCAATTGTGGATGAGTTTGCTGAAGCTTTTGCAGGTAGGGCAATCTATTCCATGGGAGACTTATATTCAGGCTACGACCAATTTCAGCTTGCTTTGGAAAGCCGTGACATTACCACAATGAAGACACCTCTTGGCCTAGTCCGCATGTGTACTCTACCTCAAGGGGCTACGAATTCAGTAGCTCACATGATGAATGCTATGCATAAAGTATTGAGGGATTATATTCATCAATTGATTCTTCCTTTTCTTGATGATGTTCCAATCAAAGGATGTGAAGTTCATGAGAAAAATGAAGAACTCAATGAGCTTGGATGTCGAAAGTTTGTTTCTGAACATATTAATGATTATGCTCAAATCTTGTCTAAATTAGAAGAAGTCCATCTTACTCTTTCAGGAGCTAAATCTATTTTTGGAGTTGAAGAAGTCCTTGTGGTCGGTCATATGTGTGGTCCATATGGCCGAAATGTTGAAGGAAAAGAGAGAGACCAAGAGAGTGATCTCTTTGATTATTTTATAAAAAGCAATACTCACACTACATGAGGATAACCTAGTGTAAGTGTAACTAGACTAACTAACTCACTAACTAACTCTAGTCAGGTCACCTATTAGCTGAACCGACTTATTCAATATAGTCATATGCAGACAGTTGCACACTAGCTGTCACAGATGTCGGTCATACATAAAGACAGACTCACGGAAGAGCTTGACTTCTAACACTTCCCCTCAAGCTCAAGACAACATCTGCACACCAAGTAGCTGTCTAAAACCATAAAACTTATCTTTACCTAGAGACTTGGTAAAGATATCTGCAACTTGCTCATCAGTCCTCACATGCATGAGATCAACCTTTCCTGCAAGGACCATCTCTCGAATGAAGTGGTAGTGTACCTCTATGTGTTTTGTCCTGGCATGGTAAACTGGATTCATGGCCAGGAGTACACTACTGACATTGTCGCATAACAGTGTCACTGGAGCATCAACCTATATATCCAAGTCAGCCATAAGCTTGAGCAGCCATGCAATCTCACATGCTGCCAATGCAGCTCCCCTGTACTCAGCCTCAGTACTGGATAAAGCAACTGTAGGCTGCTTCTTGCTGCTCCAGCTGATCATGCCACTACCAAAGCCAAAAGCATAGCCACTCGTAGACCGTCTATCAAATGAGCATCCTGCCCAATCTGCATCTGTGTATCCAATCAGTGTCAAGGGCTTATCTCTGACATAGAACAGCCCATAGTCTACAGTGGACTTAACATATCTCATGATGCATCTAACTGCATCTAAGTGTGGCTTCCTCGGCTTTTGCATAAACTGGCTTATTAGCCCTACAACATAACTCAAGTCAGGCCTAGTGATGGTTAAGTAAATCAAACTACCCACCATCTGCCTATACATAGTCACATCTTCAACTTCAGCCCCGTGTTCATGTTTAGCTTTACATTCTGATCGAGAGGTGTATCGAGTGGTTTGCATTCAGCCATGCCATACTTCACAAGCATTTCCATGTCGTAATGCTTCTACATCAACCATAAACCATTTTCAGCTGGTACAACCTCAATACCCAAGAAATACTTCAGATCTCCTAGATCTTTCATGTCAAATTCAGATTTCAGCATCTTCATTGCCTACTGAATTCCCATGTCATCATCTCTAGTAATTATCAGGTCATCAACATAAATGACCAGCACTACCAAGCCACTGTCAGTCTTCTTTGTGAAAAGGCTGTGATCAGCCCTACCAACAACAAATCCAAGGCTCTGCAAGTAGCTGCTGATCCTAGCATGCCAGGCTCTCAGAGCCTGCTTCAGCCCATATAGTGCCTTTTTCAGCCTGCACACATAATGCTGAAAATCAGGGTGCTCATACCCTTCCAGCTGAACCATATATACATCCTCTATTAAATCACCGTTGAGGAATGCATTCTTGACATCCATCTGCTGCAATTTCCAGCCTTTTGCAGCTGCCAAGGCAATTACTGTACGTATGGTTGCCATCTTTGCAACCGGGCTGAATGTTTCATCATAATCGAATCCATACTGTTGAGCACATCCTTTAGCAACCAGCCTGGTTTTGTATCTTTCCACACTGCCATCAGACTTACATTTGATTTTATAGACCCATTTGCAACCAATGGTCTTTTTCCCATCAGGCAGTGGCATCAGATCCCAAGTCTGATTTTCAGCCAAGGCATTCATCTCTTCATCCATAGCATTGCACCAATTTTCATCCTTTACTGCTTCAGCATAAGTACTTGGTTCTTTGATCTCCATCACCTTTCTCATGTAAGCATAATGCTTTGCAGCATAACCAGTGTACATAAACCTGTCAACAGGTCTCCTAATCCTCTCTGATTTCCTGAGCTGTGGCTCACTCTGTGCTTGCCTCTCATGAGGCGGCACATAACGGCTCTATCTAGCACCTGGCATCATAATAGACGGAATCCCCAATTCACTATCTAAGCTGTCACTACTCGATGACTCATAGCCTGCTGTGAGTGGTCCTGTCACATCCTCAAAAACCTTTTCTTTTCCTTTTCCCTTGTCATTTCTCCCCCTCACTGACATATCCGTGTCAGTGGATATAGAATTACGGTTCCGTAAGCGTCCGGACCAAGGACTCACTGTGGAAGATACATCTATTGTTTGACACTCATAGAAGTACTCTCTGCAGGAGTATTTTCAGTATGATTCATACTAGGTGAGCCATCAGTAGACACTGCAACAGGATTCCCATACCACGATGCTAACTTATCAAAGACTACATCTCTGCTGATGAGTGTCTCATGCGTAGAAGGTACATAACACTTGTATGCTTTCCGTTCCTGTGCATATCCCAAAAACACACTCTTCACTGCCTTAGGATCCAATTTCTTCCTCTTCTCATCCGATATATGCACATACGCAATGCATCCAAAGACTTTCAAGTGCCTGATATCAGGTCTATGACCATACAGTTTCTCATAAGGGGTGACTGCATGTATTCCTGCTGTAGGAGTGCGATTCAGCACATAAACTGCAGTCACTACTGCTTCAGCCCAATAGGCATTAGGCAAACTCTTCTCATTTAGCATAGCTCTTGCTGACTTTGGGCAGTTGATCGACCCCTTTCTTCTACTTTTACATCAAGCCTTTCTACTTTAGAATTAATTTCTATTAGATTAAGATGGAGATCCCGCATGCTTTTAATTAGCTTGTCCATGACATCCTTCTTTGGTGAAGGAATATCAGAATTTCTTGGTTGCTTGGCCATAGAGACAGGAGGTCGAGAAACTGGGATAGGCTCCTTCATAGATTCAGTTGTTGTAGGGGTTGATCCCCATCTTAGGCGCAATCGCTCTCTTCGAGCAATCATATTAACTACTTCAGTGACATCACTCCAAGAAGTCTTCAATCCCGACTCAGAGTCAGGGTCTTCAAGTCGGTCAGTTAATTTCTCCTGAAGAGAAGAATCTACAGCCTTTAAAAATAATTCAATCTTTTGACTTTGCATACCTTGTTGGTCATCAAGATCTAGTTGGGCAAATTTGCTTTCAAATTCTCGATGAAGAGCAGTAGCGGTTAGACCCTTATTGGGCCTTTCGACCCATTCGATGAAGACTTTCTTTATCATAAGGCCAGAATCTTCAAGGAAAATTTCTTCTCAAAGAGCCTTCTTGAACACAGTCCATCCTGCATCTTTTTGGAAAAGACCATGAATTCGATCTTGGAGACCATGCACAGCCAGACGGGCAAAATACTGGCTCCATGCATGTTGAGGGACTCCAAAGAAGACCATCTTGTCAGTATAAAGGTGGATAAAAGAGGATACATTTTTCCCATTAAATTGCTTGAGATCTTGTCCAACTGCTTCTAAGGCTTTTATGGCAGCAGCATCAATCTGCTCTTCTTCTTGTCTCTGTTGTTGTTGCAATTGCAACTGCTGCTGAAATTGCAGCTGTTGTTGTTGGCTTTCTTGCATTAGATGAACCAACTGTTGCAAGGCATCTCCTCCTAAACTTGATGATTCTCCCATTAGACTTCTTCTTCCGCAGCGGACCTTCACTTTGGGTTCACCAGTGTCGTCATGTTAAGGGTTGAAGGTGTACCACTAGGGCTTTAGTGCAGAAGAGGAGTTTAGGATTCAAGGTTCAGGAAGGGGAAGTAGATTGGGGTTTAATAAGATTTGGGATTTAGAAATGATTTAGGTACGGAAGAAGAGTTCAAGCTTTTTCACTATGTACTTAGCATACATGAACGGAAGAAATAAGTCTATCTTGATTACATCAAATGCCTTTGGATACATAGATCATATCATAAAGGGTATTTTCAGATTCTCAATTCAATTATGAATATCAAATGCAAGATCTAATGGCATTTATTTCAAGTACATAGATGGGTTTCAACCCTTTGGAACAAGTATTTTGTTGATAGATTCAAGTGCATTCAAGATTTGGGCCAAAGATACATGAAATGAATTGAAGAAGCATAATTTTAGCTTCATCCCTGTTTTAAAACAGAAAATTCCAGCCCATAATCAAGCTCAAAATGAGTGCATAAACTCAAGAAGAAGCACTTCTGATCATTCATGAACAATGTCCTGAAGAAAAGAGGTCATTTCCTTCCATTACAACTACATAAATCCCATGTTTGTTCATAAAAATGGACCATAACAGTGGGCTGCCTTGTTTATGACTGGTTATTTCAGCCCATAACAGCCCGTATGCCTTCAATATGCTCACCCTTTGCTTGCCCCAAAGTTACTCAAGTAGTTGGTGGGTACAAGTCGGGCTTCATTGGACCATGAATAAGGTAGACAAAATGAGAGAAGTCGTGCATAAGAGTAGGCTAAATCCTTTTCTCTCAGATTTCCCTCTTTTATAGACTGTTTCAGCATGCATTTTTGTCAGACCAAAGGGGCAGAGAAGTGGAGTTCTCACCATGTTTACATCTTCAGTAGCTAGGCCTGTTGATCTTCAGTTTGCATGCTCCAAATCATGCACCATAGCTCCATCTCTCTCTAGTTTTCTTCAGACTGTGCAGCCCGCATTTTGCGCCGAAAAATGCGGGCTGCTCCCTGCTTAGTCCCTGGTCACTTTTTAACCTACCCAGGTCACTTGCTGGTCACTTAAGTCTATTACTCCAGGTCCCATGTGGACCTAGTGGACTTTTGACAACTTTTGGCATTCTTCTTGGGTTCTGACCATATTTTTGCACCTGAATCAATGTGATTTATCCTGCAGACTATCAATTAGTTCCAGTTGTCCAAGTTGAAGGTTCCCATAGACTTATTTTTCATAAATGTACATGGTATAACTGAAACTTATATGCTAAATACAAAAGAGCTTGTGTAACTAAGGTGGATATTGGATAACAATGTCTGAATTTTGTATGCAAATTCCTCATATAACTTCCAGTGAAGCTCTTCTCTGTTTATAAGAATCCCATGATTTATATTATGAACAGTAAACTCTTTGACAACGGGACCCCGATCCTGTTCATCAATGTGTTGTACCTTTGGCCCGAGAAGAGTGTGTGGATCATCTTTGCTTGCACCCTCACTGCTGGATCTGGGATGTCAGCCAAGCTGATTCCATCCACTGTGTGCACCTCTTCTTTCTTTACCCCCAGCATGGCGTAAACATCCCTTCTCGGCCGCCTCTCTTTCTTGGGTACAAGCCCCAAGGCCTTTTCTACGATTGCCGCATTGAGGGGCACTTCAACTCTTCTTTCCTGCTCCCCTGTCCTCACTGTGACAGTGCCACAGTTCCTGCCCTTGTCAAAGTTCCTCAGAAATTCAACACACATGCCGTAATCCACGATCTGCCCCACCTTTTCCACATACTTGTGGAGGTGGCATCTGTCCACCAATTCTTTGACTGCAGGTTCCTCCAAGATGGCCTCATCCACGTTCAGCGTGTGCTTGAAGGTGAATTGACTGAATCCTCGTGTCTCGACACTGATGCCGAACTTGGTCATCTCTTCTTCAAAAAATGGGAGTTTGCCCCCTTTATCTTGTCCTGCCATGGTGGTTACCTGTCAACATACCATGCCAACATTAATGCTTAAAAATCGTCTTATTTCTAAAAAAACTCAATTTTGAGAGAAAAATGTATGTGTCAAAAATTGGTATACTTGCTTAGAGGCTTGAATTTTAGAGACAGGCTCGCCACAACAATTGCTATTGTTTTCCCTTTGCAGTATCTTCCATTGAAACTCAATTAATCATAACATTCTGCTAGATAGCATGACTCTCATTTTGTTGACTCTCATTTTGCTCTGCTTTTGCTCACATTGCTCCCCCCCCATCTTGGATCTTTCAAGGAATCCTTCCTAGGATTAGCACAGGAAGTACGAGGCAAATGCTATTTTTCGTGGATTGACTTACTTAGCCAATAACCAATCATAGAAGCTTGGATTGTATTCGAGTTAGGCATGACAATCAAGAGCAGATGGTTGGATGGAGACTTGGGAGATGTAGGTCAAGACATCATGAAAGAGATCTCCAGTATTAAGGCGGCTTACAACATGTAATTCCTCTTCCGTAAGGAATTGGTCAATGCAAGGGTGAGCGAGCACATGGTCATCTAAATGCTAGTTGCGGGTGATGGCCAAAACCCTAAATGAGATAGGTGCCACATAAGTAGGGTCATATTCGATGGTTTTAACTGCCCTGCGTTGCTCAGCATTGGTCATTATCAGGCAACCTTTTTTCTCCCATTGGATTCTCAGAGCAAACCACTGCTTCAAGAACATGGAAGGCGAGCTTGCCATCTGCGTGAGCTCTTGCAACTCATGCTCAGGAATAGAACGAGGAGGCTTACGATATGAAGTGATTAGTCTTCTAAGGACAGCTTGCTCCTTTGAGATTTCATCGTTTGCTATCAGTTCAGCAGCAATTGTGGGGAATTTACAGGTCATAAGTTCGTATTCTTCCCAAGTGCATGGTAATGCACAAACATCCGAAGCAAGTGTTTCGTCAAGAAGACCTAGGTCTAGCCGCTCATAACTTCTAGCGAATGTAGTGAAAGTTTTGTCCAACATCTTGATGCAGGTTACTAAGTCATCCCCAGAAGTCGCGGCGAGGTCTTTAGCCAAGGAAAGGAAAGGTCGTACCACGTAGGAAGGTTTAAGACCTGCTGGTGGAAATAGTGCAAATGGACTGGATAGTGGTGACTCCATCATTGGTGTCACAGGTGTAGCTGTGCATTCCGAAGCACTTTGAGGTGCTGTAGGAAGCTCTGGGGGGATGGGAGTTGTGTTGGGTTTTGAGTGAGCAGTCATGGGGGTATTTAAGTTCTCTGGATTAGGTAAGTCTAAGGCTTGTGGCATTTTCTTTGGTCGATAGATGAGCTAGGGCTTACTAGCCACAGCAGGCAATGGTTTGCTGACTATGCCCTGGGCACCATGTGTGCAAGCCTCCCTCATTGGGGTGAGATTGCTTGTAGATGAGCTTTTAAACTTGCCATTTTTAGGCACCCAAATCCAGGGGTTTCCCTCGTAATATCCTTGTGCTCGCAAGAGATTTTTGGGGATCCATCGCGGCGTGGTTGTATGTCTACGTCGATAGCGTCTAGACTGCCTCTTAGGCCATGATGGGCTGATTATTTTGGCGTTTAGAATCACGTTTGGGTGGTCTACCCAGATGTGGTCTTTGCCGTTTTGGCACCCATATAAGCTTGGACTCCTTGGCCTTGTGAGCACTCTTGGTGGGTTTGGGCCTAGGGTCGAGAGCCTAGCAGGAGGCCTTAGTTTTCTTCTGTTTAGACTCTGGCTAAAGCATGGTCGTAGGGGCTTCTACCAGTGGCTTTGTAATGGTGGAGGAGTCAGGACAGCCCTTATTGAAAGTCATCACTATACGCACATTGCCTATAGCAAGATGAATGCGGTTTAGGCTGTAATCCACATTACAGTTCGTTTGCTTCTTGAAAGTACGACCTAATAGTGACATATTACCGGCTCCTTTAGTGTCAGGCAACACATGGAAGAAAGCTGGTAAACTTTCAGACTCAATAGAAACGACTACCTTGCACTTCCTTAGGAGTGAATAAGCATTACCCCCAAACGGGGTGAGTTTGGCATTAGTGGGCTATAGTTTCGGTTGACCAATGTGTGTCCAATGGTCATGCATCAAGATGTTGTAGTCAGCACCTTCATCAATCAAGGCATCGAAAGAATACGCCGCTCCTATTATGACTGTGATTTGTAGATACGCCAGTGCCATTGCTTCTTCGTCCTGATCTGTAAGGTCGGTTATAGTAGCCATGTAGATGTTCATTAGGGGTTCTAGCATGGGTGGGTCATGTAATGGATGGGAAGGAGGATAGTACTTCTTTATGCGGCTACCATTAAAAAATCCTATTCCTTCGCCTTCAAGTGTCTCTAACTCAACATTCCCTGTTCTACCAATCATGCATACTCTGAAAGGCCCTAGCCCCCAAAACTTCATCTTCTGTTTATGTCCTTTTACAGAGTATAGCAGAACAAGGTCCCCTTTTTCAAAGTCTCACTGTTTGACATGCTTGTCAAACCACATCTTTCGTCGAGCCTTCTCACAAATCAGAGAGTGAGTGGTGAGGAGTCGGGTCTCCGTTAGGCGCTCTAACTCCACTAAGCGATTGGTCCAAGCCTCTCTTCCCTCCCAACGCTCTTGGACTGCTATCCTTATGCTAGGGATGAAGAATTCTAAGGGTAAAATGGCTTCAGTTCTGTACGTCAGCCTAAAAGGCGTCTATCCTACAGCCGTTTTATAAGCTGTGCAATAGGCCCACAAGGCCGCCATTAGCTTGTTGTCCCAGTCACTTCTTGAAGTAGACACTACCTTTGTAAGCACGTTGACTAAGATTTTATTCGTGGATTTGGCTTGGCCATTAGCCTGAGGTTAATAGGGAGAGGACTTCCGATGAATTATTAGGAAGGTAGAGAGCAAGTGGAAAATCACCTCATTAATGAAGTGTATGCCTTGGTTTCTTACAAGTTCGATTATGTGAAGTCCACATTACATTATGGACTTTTCTATGAGGCAGGTACAGATGTACAGGTGTTTGGATACACAGATGCAGATTGGGCTGGTAGTATGTCTGATAGAAGATCTACCAGCGGATACATGTTCTCTCTTGGTAGTGCAGCAATTGCTTGGAGCAGCAAAAAGCAATCTACAGTTGCTTTGTCGAGTACAGAGGCTGAGTATAGAGGTGCTGATGTTGTAGCATGTGAGGTAATATGGCTACAAAAGTTAATGGCTAATTTGGATGTGCAGGTGGAAGGTCCAGTTGTCATTTATTGTGACAACATGAGTAGTATATAGCTGGCTAGGAACCTTGTGTTCCATGCCAAGACAAAACATATTGAGGTACACTACCACTTTGTGAGAGAGAAGGTACTAGCAGGTGAGATTGACTTGGTGTATGTCAGCAGACAAGATCAGATAGCTGACATCTTCACGAAGGCATTGGGTACAGAGAAGCTTCAAAAGTTTCGAAGCTTACTTGGAGTTGCAGAGATGCAGTTGAGCTTGAGGGGGAGTGTTGAGATGACAAGCTCAACCCATGTGGACATTGATGATGGACCGCCTGGTTAGATGGGTCCACATGTCTACACTTAGCATGTCGATGGTCATTATGACTCTCACATGGCCACTGACTCATTACTTATTTTATTCATGTTGTTACACCTATTTATAGTTGGCATAGTTATAGCGCCAGTCGACTAGTGTAGTCGGTTATGCATTGTTTGACTTAGTAGGCCACTTTCTTTTATGTTGTATCTTATCTATACTTTGTGTACTGAGAGCGGAGTTTTGATGCCAATAAGTGCTTAAAAATAGCTAAAAATTACGAATATCAAGGGAAAAATATTCAACGTCGAAGGCGACGGCTCCAGCTAGGACGATTTTAAGCGTCAAGTGCTTTAAAGGCGCCCGAGCGACACTTGTTGATTTTTGATAATTTTTCAGACTGCCGTACGGGTTGTCAGGAGTTGCCAGCCAATGCAAGATGTCAAGCCGCACGCGCAAAAATTTACAGCACTCGATTTGGATACCGAACGGAGAAATGGCCACAAAAGGGACAAGATATGAAAAGGTGGACATTTGAGAGGGCCAAAAGGGGTGCCCTTTGGAGCCTTTGGCCCCCCCTCAAAAATTTTATGCATCCTACATAAAAAAACGTGGAGAGAGAATGAGGGATGAAGAAAAAACGTGGAGCAACATGGCGGCAATTTTTTGCGCCCTCTCATGATGGAGATGCAGGCTGAAAGCAACCCATACAACCGATCATGGGGCTGATCTTCTCCTTTCTTGCTGGTCTTATCACCTATCTTCACCCGTGAAATGGCTGTTGGAATGAAGAGATGGAAATCTAGTATTTCTCTCTCCTCCCTCTCTCTCCCTTAAGGGGTTGTTCTTGTGTGGAAGAAGACAATGAAGAATGGTGGAGGAAAGCTTGTCCGGATGAGACCGGATTGCTTCCGGATGGATGAAGACATGAAGAGTGTTGTTCTTGAAGATGCTGAGCATTGAATTTATGCCAGAAATCAGTCCCGTAATCGAGACCAAGAAACCGAGACCTGAAAATAAGCAGTAATGCTTTTTTTAAAAAGAAAAATGATCTTTTTATGCTATTTGCTTTATGAAATATTGTTCCCATGGGATGATTATGCATCATAATGTTGTTTACTATGAGTTTGATCAGTTTATGCTCAGAAAATTAGAAAATCATGAGTGGTGACTGAAATTAATGGTATAAAACCCGTAAAACACGCAAAATATGGAGAAATTGGGTGTTTTTGATATATAAATGGAAAATGTAATAAGACACACCAACTAAATTTGTGTTTTTGCTGCAAATGAACCTAAGGGCCACATCCCACAACTCATTTTGTATTTTCAGTCATTTAATATTGCGAAAAATATACAAGAAAAATAGGGAAAATGGGGAAAAATAAGAAAAAAGTGGATTTTGAGTGCCAAAAATTAAGGAAAAATAAGAACCATGTTTGTGAATGTTTGTGGGGTCTAAAGCATGAGGATTTGTCTTGGTTTAACCCCACATTTTTGTTCTAGTATGGTTTTCTTTGCGTTTATACACAAAAAATGTGGAAAATGAACCCTAAACCGATCAATAATGCACAACCTAAACATGTGAGGGGATAGAGTGTATAAAAGGTGTTTAAATGCTGAATGAAATGATGAAAATCTTGTTGTTTTTTATGCATACCATTTAGGTTGGTCGATAATTAAAAATTAAGAACCTAGTAGCACGAGGGTTTCTCGGTGCTAGGTTTATGCAATGCCGCATACGAGCGATAGTCAAACTCATTGAAAGAATGCTTTTGCACTAAGCACAATGCTGTTTTTTCTTTGTTTGACACATGGGCATTCACAATTTGTATGAAGCATAAAATGATAAAAGGTATCAGACAATACCTCCGGGATGCATAGCGTCCGTATTCTCTAGAACATGACCCGCGTTGAGTGAGTAAGATTGTCCCAAGCTGTAGGCTAGACGTGGGTCTAAGGGGAAAGTAAAGTGAGGTATGGTACATTCCTGGATACGATCAATTGGTACCTTGAGTGGAAATATGTGCGATATTGTGTTTTATGTTGAGGGACGCATCGAGGGGCCAATCCCCAAGATGTAGGAGAGTCACAGTGAGGTAGCGGGAGTCAGCCGTGGGAGGACCTCCTATGTTTGTACTTCATGCCTTTAGGCAATGTGCTAGGGATTCCCTCTGAGGAGTGTTAATTGGGTTAGAGTTGGACTATGAGATGTGATACAAACGCAAGATGTTTAGGAAAATGATGTATGTGTCATTAACGCTCCTGGTCCGCGAGGCCGTGGGGTTGTTGAGCGCATGATAGAGATCCGCTAGTGCATAAGCCAGTGCCGGTCTGTTTTAGGTCCCATCATGTACATTGTAAAGTGTGTGGAAGAAGAAGAAGAAACCAGCAAGACAACGTTTTGGCCTCCATCTCTCTTCTTGTCTCTTGAGTGAGCTTCTCCTTATGCATTCTGTGTGTGTTCGGCGCAGCATCTTAAGCAAGTCTCCCCACCACGCGATTCTTGACAATACTTACCCTTTTACAATATTTCATCTTGGGCAAAAGAATTTCAGCCAAACAAATCAAGGTTAAGCATCAAACATGGTAAATGATATCTATGATGAGATTTGATTGAGTCAATGCTGAAATTCAATGAGATGGGCTGAGATTGATAGGAAGAATACTTATCTTTGATCTATTGATCAATATAGAGAATTAATTGATCAATAATCTCTCATCAAAAAGTGGAAAAGCATTAGCAAGTGGATTATTGAGAGATTTCAAAGATTAAGAAAGAAAAGTACCTTGATTAAGCTTGAAGAGATCGTAAATGTCAACTCCACTGCATGCTCCAAAGCTCAACCCTTTCTAAGCGTAGGGCTGAAATAGGATTGCATCATTCAATCATTGCAAATACCCCCCCCCCCCCCCCCCATGTGACCAATATGTTGTAGCCAAGATGATACATTTCCTTCCAACTGCAATCTCAAGTACCCATGTAACATTTGTTTCAAGAAACATGTGCATTACTGATCCAAGTCATCCGAGTCATAAACCAAGTCAATCGATCATATTTTCATGATCCCCAGTCATATATGATTCCCATAACCTGCACCTACTTTGATGACAAGTTCCACACAAGATTCTTTCCAATCTAACGTGAGATGCAATGGATAGGAATTGAAAGGCTTTACATGAAGTGCATTGCTGAAAAGGGTAAATAATATGAAAGAGGAATGGGATAGGGAAATATCACAGCTGTAATTCACTACTCATTACTCATTCCTTACCATTATTTCCATATATTTTCTCATGGGAACATAGCAATGCCAAAATCCAAGGTTAGGTAAGTGAGAATGAAGCATTACAATGGATTTAGGTGATTAGAACTAAAAGGTAATACTCAATTGAAATAGGGGAAGCTCTAGGTATTAAAGATAGGCTTCAAGATAAGTGAATTAGGATTGAAACACACTCTTCCTTCTCCATTTGATCATGATAGTAATGGCTCAGCAAAAGGTAATCAATAGGAGACCAAAAATGATCAAGAAGTACCTTGAATGTTGGATGAAGAGGAGAAGAGCATTGGTGGATGCTTCAAACCTTTCACGTAGACCTGTGAATGTGTCTTTAGCTTGCAAAGGCCTGAGAATCTTCAAATTTAGCTCTCCAAAGATAATCTCCAGCTTCTTGATCAAGAATCTTCATGAAGAGTGCTCACATGAAGCATTGGATTCAAAAATTGATGAAGAAGGCTTCAATAGAGATGCCGCTTGAGTTGAGGATGTTGATTAGTCTTAAATGTGTGAAATAGTCTCCAAGAAGTCTTCAAATTTTGTAAAAGAGTCCAATAATTGCTCTTCTTCAAATGGCAATGGCTGCCCCTTCCATAATACCTTCAAGAATCCACTCTATTCCTCCAATATGATGAAAATTCCATGCAATGTCAGTTCTACCCTTTGTGTAGAGACTTCAAGGAGTGATAATGATCAAAAGCCCCATGATCTTGATGAGAAATTTTCCAAAATTTTCTTGCTATCCATAACAATCCTTGTTAGGGTTTGTCAGAGATAGAAGAGACTCCATCCATGAAATTTCTTGAAGAAGATGAAGTAGGAGTTTTATGACCTTGCTTTGTGGCCTCTAATGGTTGCCTAAGAGCTAAATGAGCTCTTCAAACCCTCGTTCATGCTTCGACATGAATTGCAGGTGCAAATCATGGCAGTTCTTGCTAAAGTCCTGCATTTAGCCCATCTTCCTTCATTTTTGGACCGAAATGGGTCACGAGTTGCCAAATTTGGTGGGAGCCCGCCATTGTCCCTTTGATATGTTAGAATATCAAACTCATATTATTCTCCTGTTAGTATGTATGACCGACATTAGCCTTGTCTAGCTGTATCAGCAAGTGTGGGACATTAAATAAGTCAGTGGTCTTAGACCTAGTGTGAATGGTCCTATGGACCTTAGTACTATTGTATACACTTATGCTATGTGTGTGGTTATGAGATAATGAATGGAAGAAGAAGAGAGCACACTAGCTCTTCACTCTGTCTCTGTCTCTCTCAATCTCTACATGGTATCAGAGCCCCCATGACTGGGCTCTGTGAAGTGTATGCGGGAAGAAGACCTGAAGAATGAACTACCAAGGTTGAAGAGAACAAAGGACTGACTGTCATTTTCCTTCATTGTCTATGCTACAAGGTAGGCATTACCATTGTGACTTGCCATTGCTTGAAGAGGGATTTGTGACTTGGTTGACACATTGTATAGGCTTCATTGAGCACATTTGAGTGCTTGATAATCATCATTATCTTCACCACGTGCTACTAGAAGAGCCTGACATGCTGCGTGAACTGCGCCTGTATGTAGGCTGAATGCATTGGTTGTACTTCATGCTAATGATTGGTCACAAATTGATCTATGGCTTATAAACAAGCCTTGGCAAGGTTGCTAAAGACTTGTGGCATGCTAATGCTTGACTGGGAATGAGATATGAGCTGTGAGAGTTGACTGCGGATCTGAAATCTGTCCCAAACTACTGTAGACAAAGAGTATTCAGCAAGTACATGACTTTGGAAAGAGCCTTGAGCTCATAGACATGCCCAAAAAGGGTCTACTGAAGTACATACATGCTAATGCAGACATATGTCTTGGATGTTTTGCTTGTAAGATGAAGATTACTGATCAAGTATACTTCGATCTGAAGCATTTATCTTGGCTGGAAACTGTCAAGAATTTGTGGACAGCAAGCACTACTTGGTCCACTACTTGGCCCTGAAGGGTTATGTACTTCATGACATGGTATATCTCTTACAAATGCTTTGAGCACTGAGAAGGGAGTTGAATGCAAATGGTTGTAGTTGGAATTAGATGTACTATAGTTGTCTTGGCTGTTTATAAACAGTGAATACTTTGTATGCCACTTACTCCTGAAGACAGGATACTCTTGGGTATTGGCAGGGTTATGCATTGGCTTCCATTTGTTATGGCATATGGATATGATACCTTGAGGGTATTGTGGACTAAAATACATTGTTTTTGGCCTGTTCTTGGCTGACTGAAATTTGCAAGTAGAATACTCTGCACTTGTACTTGCAGTACATGATGTATTCAGTGTCAGATTGACATGCTTGGAACCCCATATGCAGGGATGGATCTCTGAACTGTTGTAAGTGTTTTTGGGACATGTACCCTCTATGTTGAGCTAAAAAAGGAGCTGCTATTTATTGTCATTTTCAGCCTACAGACTACTTGTCTGTACATGAACAGGTTGCTCAAATACATGCTGGTTTTGCATTGAATGGAGTCCGTATATGCAAGATGCAATACCTAAGTGATTGCCAACTGTTAGGAGATGATTGTACTGCTGTTTTTAGGCTAAAGAACTGACTGTTTGAGCAGACAGAGTGCTGGAAACTATCATAAAATGTTGCAGGCTGAAACTGAATTGTTTGGAAGACTTTGGCTTGCAGACAGTCAGGCAGAGTCCAGAATATGGCAGATGCAGAAAGGACAAACAACATAACCCAGATAGTGGGGGAAAAGCTTGACAGTAACAATTATGCCATATGGAAGTTCCGCATGGAGAACTTCTTAATAGGAAAAGGCTATTGGGAGCTGGTGACTGGAGCAAAAGCTGAACCTAAGCCCCTAGATTGACCTATGGTTGATCAGAGACGATTACACCAAGTTTGGATAGAAAGAGCTTGTAGAGTCTTGCACTGGCTCTCTTTATGTATCTCAGATGCCATGGTAATGCAGATAATGAATTGCAGCTCTCCTAAGAATGCATGGGACATTTTGGTCAAGTATTATGGCACAACCATAAGTTCCAGGAAGTTACAGTTGAAGCAAAAGTTCAATAACATGGAGAGGAAGAGCAGATCTATACAGGATTATGTCATGGAGGTTAAGACCATTGCGGATCAGTTGGCATCTGTTGGTTCACAAGTTGAAGATGAAGACATGGTTGCTGTGATTTTGAATGGCTTGGGGCTTGAGTATAAGTCTTTTGACACTTCAGTGTCTGTGCGGGCTGAAATGCCCGATTTTAATGAGCTGGTTGCATTGCTTATCCATGAAGAGGTTAAGCTTGGCTTGACTACAAGGTCTAGCAGTTCTAAAAACAAGGATGCAATTTTCTATTCCAATCAACGCGGCCGTGGAAATCCATGGTAGAGGCTATGGATCTGGCAGAGAAGGCCAGCAAAATGCATCCTATGGCAATAAAAACCAGCAGGTATCAAATGCAAGAGGTGGTGGAAACTTTAGAGGCAGGGGGAGATCTAGCCCTAGAGGTAAAGGCTCCTAGCAATAGCAGCATCTATCTGACAATCCAAACAAGGATAAGGATTGTCATTACTGTGGGAAGTATGGGCATATTTCCAAGGACTGCTGGAAGAAGCAGGGCAATCAGAAAGGCAAACAACATGGACATTTTTCTACATCTAGTCAGACAGATGATACTTTAGGAGATAGATTGTTTGCCATGCAGTATGTAAAAGATAGAGTTGCTGAAAAATGCAATGATGATGCAGTTTGGTACATTGATTCAGGGGCATCGAACCACATGACTCCTCACGGTGATTGGTTCACTGATATGGTGGCTGAAAAACATGGCTATGTCTGTACATGTGATGATACGCAGCATAGCATTGAGCATAAAGGCAAAGTGCCTCTTGTGGTTCATGATGGCAGAAAGAAAATTTTGCATGATGTATTGCATATTCCTTCGATTACGAAGAACTTACTGACTGTTGGTTAGATGACAAAGCAGAACTTGTAGGTTAGATTCAACAAGCATGGTTGCTTTATTGAAGAGTTTGGCAATGGATGCAAGTTGATAGCACGTGGCCACAGGAATAGCAGAATGTTTACTCTTGATGCTACCTTGCCAGAGCTGAATTCAGCTATGTTTACCCATGGTTCTGGCATTATCAGAGATTTGGAAATTTGGCACAAGAGAGTGGGGCATGTAAATTTGCAAAGGATGCAAATTATGCAGAAAAAACAGCTTGTTACAAGTTTACCCAAGTTCCAATATTCAGATATTGGTCATGTATGCGATGCTTGCCAGTTTGGTAAGTAGTCAAGGTTGCCATTTGTCAGGCATGTAAGGCAGAGTACACGTCCATTGCAGTTAGTGCACTCTGATGTTTGGGGGCCAGCTCATAATGCATCCATGGGAGGCTCGAAGTATTATGTGACATTCATTGATGATTACAGTCGCTATACTTGGGTTTACATTCTGAAGACAAAGGATGAGGTGTTTGTTGTTTTTTAGCAGTTTAAAAAGCAGGTTGAAAAGGAATTTGACTGCTATATCTCTTGCTTGAGATCAAATAGCGATGGGGAGTATGTGTCAAATGAGTTTGACAACTTTCTGGCTGAAAATGGCATACGTAGGCAACTTACCTGCAGCTACACTCCTCAGCACAATGGGGTAGCTGAAAGAAAGAACAGGGTATTGATGGAAGTTGCTCGTGCCATGATGAATGAGAAGAAGATGCCGCTCTAATACTGGGCTGAGGCTGTTATGATAGCCATGTATGTCTTGAATCGGACTCCCACTGTAGTATTTATCACCCCAACAGTACCACAAGCTTTTAAAATGGAAGCGAATGTAACAGAATTTGGAAGAATGTACTCTTGTTTCATAGTGAGCTTGGTATTCCGACTGTCTATACGCCTGCAGAGCAGGTATATTCTGCCTCATGAGAGGGGGAATCGAGCAGTGCACCACAGCCTAGACACTCACAGAGGGTCAGATACCCTATTGACAGGTTGACATATAGTGGCTACACTGCAAAGCATTATGCTTACATGACAAAAGTGATGGAGATCAAAGAACCACGTACATATGCTGAAGCAGTGGAAGATGAGAACTGGTGTGCATCCATGGATGAAGAAATGAATGCCTTGGCTGAAAATAAGACATGGGATCTTGTGCCACTGCCTGAAGGAAAAAAGACCATTGGCTTCATATGGGTCTACAAAATCAAACGCAAGTCGGATGGCAGTGTGGAAAGGTACAAAGCCAGGCTGGTTGCAAAGGGGTATGCCCAACACTATGGACTTGATTATGAGGAAACATTCAGCCCTGTTGCCAAGATGGCAACCATATGCACTGTGATTGCTTTGGCTGCTGCTAGAGGCTGGAAATTACAGCAGATGGATGTGAAGAATGCCTTTCTTAATGGTGACTTAGCAGAGGATGTCTATATGGTTCAGTTAGAAGGGTATGTTCACCCTGATTTTTAGCATTATGTATGCAAGCTGAAAAGGGCACTCTACGGGCTGAAGCAAGCTCCGAGAGCTTGGCATGCTAGGATCAGTAACTACTTGCAGAGGTTGGGATTTACTGTTGGTAGGGCTGATCACATCCTATTTACAAAGAAGACTGATAGTGGCTTGGTAGTGATGGTCATATATGTTGATGATTTGATAATCACTGGTAATGATGACTTGGGCATACAACATGTAATGAAGATGCTGAAATCTGAATTTGACATGAAAGATCTAGGTGAATTGAAGTATTTTTTGGGTATTGAGGTAATTAAGTCTGAAAATGGTTTATGGCTGATGCAGAAACATTATGCCATGGAAATGCTGAAAAAGTATGGCATGGCTGAATGCAAACCAGTGGATACACCCCTTGATCAGAATGTCAAGTTGGACATTAGCACTGGAGCTAAAATTTAGGATGTGATTATGTACAAGCAGATGGTTGGAAGTCTGATATACTTGACCATCACTAGGCTAGATTTGAGTTATGCAGTTGGGCTCATAAGTCAATTTATGCAGAAGCCTAGGAAGCCACATTTGGATGCTGTTAGGCGGATTGTGAGATATGTTAAGTCCACTGTAGATTATGGGATGTTCTATATGAGAGATAAGCCCTTGAAACAGGTTGGATACATAGATGCGGATTGGGCAGGATGCTCATATGATCGCAGATCTATGAGTGGTTATGCTTTTGGCTTTGGAAGTGGCATGATCAGCTGGAGCAGCAAGAAGTAACCAATGGTTGCATTGTCTAGTACTGAGGCAAAGTATAGGGGTGCTGCATTGGCAGCATGTGAGATTTCATGGCTGCTCAAGCTTATGGCTGATTTGGATATTCAAGTGGATGCTCCAGTGACCTTATTATGTGACAATCTCAGTAGTGTACTCCTAGCAATGAATCCAATATACCATGCCAGGACAAAACACATAGAGGTACACTAGCATTTTATCAAAGAGATGGTTCTTGCAGGGAGAGTAGATCTTATGCATGTGAAGACTGATGAACAGGTTGCAGATATCTTTACCAAGTCTTTGGGTAAAGATAAGTTTAGTAGTTTTAGATAGCTACTTGGAGTTCATCAGATGATTTGAGCTTGAGGGGGAGTGTTAGAATATCAAGCTCATATTATTCTCCTGTTAGTATGTATAACCGACATTAGCCTTGTCCAACTCTATCAGCAAGTGTGGGACATTAAATAAGTCGGTGGTCTTAGACCCAGTGTGAATGGTTCTACGGACCTTAGTACTATTGTATACACTTGTGCTATGTGTGTGGTTATGGGATAATAAATGGAAGAAGAAGAGAGCACACTAGCTCTTCACTTTGTCTCTGTCTCTCTCAATCTCTACACGATACTATCATGATCCACCATCTTTAGCACGGTTTGATGCAGTCACCATAGTTCTAACCATGGTTTTCCCTATGCTAGTTACCCCAGCTAAATAGGCACAAAGAAACATGGTTCCAAACCCAAACCAAACATGTTGTAACCAAATTTTTCATGACTGTGACCTCCCTAGCAAGATCTAAATCATGAAAATGATGTTGCACAAGGTTCAAAGACACATGCTCTAATACCAATTGTCAAAGAGTGGACTGGAGAGAGAAAAGGAGGAGAGAGAAGACTGTAGAAGAGAGAAAGACAGGAAAGAGAAAGAAGCGATTGAAGCTGTGACCAAGGAGAGAGAAGAAGGACAGTAATGTATTAATGTGTCAAAAAAAGATAGGAAACATTACATGTCCTCTCCTTTTATACCAATGTTAGTGTGACATGGCATAACATCAATATTATTTGCATACTAAATCCTTATTCTTCATAGCTTCTTACAAAGGATTCCATATTTCTTCTTTTGGAATAAGACTAGGGCTCCCAAACTACTTGATCGAATGTAGCCTTGATTCAAGAATTGTTTGATTTTTTCTTACAATTTAATAGCCTTAGGGATTGACATCTAATAAGGCCTTCTTGCAATTAGATGTGCTCCTGGCATTAACTTATTCAATTTCATCCCTTCTTATCGAGAGCTTTCATTTTTTCTTCCATTTTGGTTCTTCCTCTACTCTTTCTACCCAATAGGTAGTTCTAGCAAGCTTTCTTATTTCTTTTGCGGTTCTTCCTCTATTTTGCCCACAAAACTACCATTGACAAAGAGGTTGGTTTACCTTTGGGCATTGTCTTTTAAAGTGCCCTAGTTCATTGCAATCTTAGCATTTTTGGCATCATTGTTTCTATTTGTTAGGATTAAATTTCTTATTGCATTAACCTTAGCCTTACTCCATGTACCAGCCTACTATTGGACTTGGGTTCTTTTGATGAAAGCACGTGGCCCTTTGTTTGGAGAATCTTACTCCCAATATATTCTATTTTTGGACTTAAATTAGTGTATTGTCCCTATTACTTAGCCTACTTCAACAAATAACGTGTGCTTCAAAAACAAGTTAATTAATGTGTGGAAAATATTGGATTATAATTCCATTAATGAAATGTGACTATGTCACATATGCACATTATACATTGTTTAATGCAGATGTACTTAGAAAAATATAGCCCATAACATTAAAATACAAAAAATTCACACATTTTAAATCAATCCATTTAGCCATGAAGATGGAAAAAATTAATATTACAAACATGTTCATCTCAAAAAATAATCCACTCTATAATTTTATAGCATGTTGATCAGACATAAAAGTGCATTAGACCTTACACTACAAAATAGGGCAAAAGCACTTTTGGGTTAATTTTTAAAATGCTAGAAGAGGGAAAAAAATTTAGTAGAAAAATAAAAATAAAATTATATTTTTTGCAAAAATAGGAGAAAAAAAGCCATGCTTTTGAAAAATGCACTCAATTAGCCCTATTTTAAAAATTATAGAGTTCCAATAAAAGCAAAGGAGAGAAAAGCATGTCAAGACCTTCTCCCCTAATATCCATATACATCTTCCATATTGGGTAAGAAACCATATATTCTCTTCTTTGTGAATTAGGTCAAAATCTTGGAGCATCTTAACTTGCTCTTCACAAGGACTCAAGCCATGTCCTCCATTCAAAGCTTCCTCTCATGAGAATATACACAATTTTCACTAACATCTTAGTATGTTGGCACTATTTGCTACTCTCTTTCCTTGTTTTCTTCACAAAGAACAATTGCGCCATCACTTTAAGTCCATTCACATTACTATCTATATCCTTAACTCAATTATCATAAGCCTCATTTTTGTGCAACAAGCTTGAAAGGCGAACAAAAGGTTAAAAGAACTTTGAAATGGGTCATATAAATTTGTGGATGATATTATAGCATTGACATACCCCTAAGAAATAGAGAAAACCTAGGTTTTAAAGACCACTAATATGTGTTCTTGAAGATCGTATCCCAAATACTATTATCATGGCCTTGAAGAGATATAAAGAGATCATATGAGCTCCCATAAGCAACAAAGAGGTCATGAATTTGAGGCTCAACTTGAAGAAGCCTCAAAACCCACACAACTAGAAGATATGGTAGTTGCATGCCACTTTGAAGTTGCAATAATTCCATGCAACGATGGCTAGATAGGCAAAGATATCCAAGTTGGAGTAAGAATTATGGGTTGATTTCACTATTCTCAAATTATTCTAAAAAATTCTCAATTTTCAGCGTTATTTCTATGTGGTCAATCACATGCACTTAAAAAAATAAAATAAAAGAATGAAATCGAGATAGCAAAAAAGTATGGAGGATTTTTCTTTTTTTCATAAAATTATAAGTAATTGTAAAAGCTTAAAAAGAAGTTAAGAGACACTCAAATATAATATCCATACAACTTATTGTATTATAGTAGTTTAGGACATTAAGATCCACAATCCAACTGCTTAGCATTGTGTAGAATACTGAAAAACTCAAATGGGAGTGGATGGGGGTCCTACACTCTTATGAAAGGTAGGTGTTTTTGGTTTTATGGATCATTCAAGCATCTAAGAGGGGAAAGGGCGGAATGGTAAGTGCCCCTATTATGTATGACATTTTTGGAGTCTCAAGGAAGCTTAGTGGAGCTCTAAGCCAATATATTCCATTGTCCAGCCACAAAAGAAGTGCTATCACATATAGCCCAACCTTGTAGGATTGGAAGACCTTGAAAATTTTTCTTTTTTTGCAGGGTCTTCCAACCTTGCACAATTGTCCAAGGGTGGAAGACCCTAGACAATTGTCTTTTTTGTAGAGAGATGATTTTTCTACCACTTTGCAAAGTGATGGTTTTGTATATATATTTTATGAAATGAAGTGATGCTTTCCAAAGTGTTTTTTATGTGCTAAAGGTTGTGTTAATGATCTTGGTTTAAGGAGATAATAAAAGTAAGCTATTTTTATATATTCCAATCGAGTGGTAGTATGCCTTGCTAATTAGATGATTGAAACAAATGCTATTAAGGAAAGTGGGAGTCTTGTATCCCAATGATCAATCACCTATGGTTGAGTGTGTTTAACAAGTTGTGTAGCTTTTTTAACACCAGAAGAGTTGTTTACTATGTGTTCACCTTTAACGGGGATTTTATTTTTGCAAGCTTTCCTTTTCATTCTTTTGGAATCAATCCTTTTTCTAAAAGATTTTTTATGCAGTGTATGAGGGATTTAATATTTTCAAGCTTCTAGTTTCATGCTTTTGTAAATGTTTAGTTTTTTAAAAAAGGTTTCAAAAATTAATGTTCCCACATGTAAACCTTTTGATTAAGCTTGTGTCAAAGAAATATAAATTGAACAATTAGAAACCCTCATTGAGTGAAGGAGTAGGATTAATTGTTTAGGTAAATTTCTTGATATTTTTGGAAATCTTAAGTTTGGTGTAATACCAAAAGTTTTTTTTTGAATTTACAAAACAAGTGGTGTTTTATAAAGGATACCAAGAGCCCGTCATGTTGAATAGTTAATAAGCAAAACCACATGGCAGAGAATGATCAATACTATTTATTGTCTTTTAGAGTGTTCATACTAAAAAGGAGAAATACATACACACAAAACCATAGTTGTAGTAAAATTACTATGACAAGAGAAATGTCTAAAATATAGTGAAAGGCCTCAAATCACACATCCAAAGATAATAGTATTATTCTAAAACTAGAGCATCTCTACATAAGGAACTAGTCAACATGCAATGTTTGAGAGGCATTGTTGGTGTAGCAAGTCATCAATCTTTGTGCAAAGGCAATGGCAACCATCCTTGGCACTGGCCAACTGCCCAATGCCACCACATCTTGCAACACATCCAAGACATAATCACATTTCTCTGTGAAGGTGGTAGATAACCACATAATGGAAACACAACTTGTTAAAATACATTCAATAAACTATTTCCTAACATTCGAAGTATATGAGACATCACCTATAAAACAATAATGATCTCTTCCCATCACTCCTAGCAAGAATCCCATGAACTTTTATAGGATAGATAGACTTTGATGATCTAGAAAGTGAATTGCATCAATGGCCTTACCAACCTCTTGGTTGTATGACAGCAGTACTCACTTACCGGGATGCCACAAAAAGAAAATGGTGAGGTTCAACACCTATTTTAGCATTACAAAAATAAATGTGTGTATATGCAAAAACATAAAGAAACACACAAAACTAGAGAATAAAAGTAAAGAAGATTCTAGGTTCTTACTGTCTCTCAAGTAATAGGGTGTCTATAGGCTTTTTAAATGCAAAAAAAAATCCATGTGTGATAAAGAACAAGGCTACCCTTGATGCCAGGAGGCATATTCCATGGTGGATTCCGTGAGGTTTTGCGCTGGATTCTGTAAAATTTTATTACCGGGGCTCATACACAAAGTGGATTCTTTGTGCAAAAATTCGATGGGGATGCCTATCCTTTTCGAGCGTTTTGTTAATTTAATGTGTAAGTGGGTGATTCCGCAAAATACATATTTAAATTAATAAACGTTTATGATTTTAGAGTGTGCACTCGTAATAAATTAAGGTTAGGATTGATTTCTAACCAATTTATTTTTGTAGCTGAAGACTGCTAGGTATTCACTTTTGTCAGTTTAATTGTATGATTTTTCTAACAATTGTGAATGCTTCAATTGATGTGTAGAGCAAGCAGCAGTGGCATTGGAAAGCATTGGAGGATAGCGTGCATACAAATTATCGTCAATTTTTTATGGGCGTGTATCTTAGGCATGGCGTCCATATTTTGACACGCTTATTTATCAAAGTGCTCGATATTTATTTATTATTTTTGTATGCGCATGGGTGCACGATTTAAATATTTGTATTGGACATTGTAATTGGATACCGCCTGACTCCTTGGGCGCCCAATAGCTTTTGTTCTTTAGTGGCACAAAAGCAAACACAAAAGCTAAAGCGTGCTAATTGTAAATTGGGCTATTTTTTGAGCTTGAAGATGAATAATATATAAAATACATGCTTTGTGGAGTGCTCACACAAGGCATGGGGGGAGATTGCACCCAATTGGTCTCTTGTTCATGTTGTGCAAGCTTTCTTCATTGTTTTTTGTGCAAAAAGTAGAGTTCTTTTGTTCTTGGGGACCTTTTGACGCTCACTACGTGCGCATACGGTGTCCGATCTGTGCACCAGTGGGATCAGAGCAAAGCTGAGATCGAGAGCTTCCAATCGCTTACCATCTCACGTGAAGGGAGACCTCCTGGAATGATCAAGCTTTGCAGTCAGTCTCGTGACAAACGTTTGATACCAGCGTGTTCCTGGCAGTCAAGAACCCCCTGCTGTACACTTAGATCGCGAGGGACTGGCCTCTGTAGAGGCGAAGGACAACGTGGGAAGATCCTTCAAGAAGTCGTGAAGAACAGATAAGAAATCTCAGCCCATAACTTTTCAATATTTAGTAATAAGCTTATAAGATTCAAAAAGAAGCATATTAAAAGCTTTATTAGCCGTTTTTATCTGCCTGTGGCGGCAACATGAACTGGTCGCCGTCGACTCTGGCGAAAATGTCCTATGGTCCTCAAAAATCAAGCTTAGTCACTAAAGCTTAGCTCCAAATCCTCTAAGTTACTCAAGTCACTAAGTCCTACAAGTCATCTTCAACAACTACTATAGCAGCAGTTCGTATTTAGCAACACACGATTCACTTTACTACCCTCTAGAAGCCCCTGTTCACACTTGTGAACTAATAGAAGCAGATTACAGCAATCAATCATCAATACCCAGACTATACGCACAATTACTTTCTTGGAAGACGATTGTGATATTGAATTTTGCAATCATAAAGGAGAAATACTACAAAAGCCAAACTATATATATATATATATATATATATATATATATATATATATATATATATATATATACAAGCCTTGTAAACCCGCCTTTGAGCTACGCTCATCCTGCTACCAAGGTTTCGAGTGTATGAGGTCTTTTGAAATTTTGCAGGATGACTGATCAAACCATGGAAGATTTTATGGCTGAAGGTGATTTACCTGAACCAACAATGGAGCAAAAGTTGGATTTGATTATGATGTAGCTTCAAGAAGAACGAAGAGCACGACAAGCTTTGCAAGCTCAATTGGCCAATTTGCAATGATCTACCACCGACCAAGATGGATCGCAACCTGAAGATCTTATATGACGTACCATCGATGCAACACTTGAAGCCCAATCTATTCGGAAAGAAACAAAGATAAGTAAAAGAAACTTCAAATTTCGTACTTTCAATGGATCACGCGATGGAAAGACTGTTCTTGCTTTTATCAGTCAATTTGATTATTATTTCCATGAAGAAACATATGCTGAGAAAGACAAAATTAAATGTGTCACTAACCATTTAGTTGACTGAGCATCCTTATGGTGGACTGTGGTCCGCAAAAGCATTGATTGTCCCACTACTTGGGAGACTTTCCAAAATAAATTTTTGCAGAATTTCCTTCCTCCCCAATTCCACGAAAAAGCAATCAAGCAATGGGATTTTCTACAACAAAGGAACCGCGAACCTATTTCCCAATATACTGAACGTTTCTGGAATGCTCTATTGCAACTACGAATGCTCGAAGATGTACCTGAAGCAACTCATAAATGCAAGTTTATGTTTGGCCTACTTGGACACTTTTATGCGGAAGTCAATATGTTCAAGCTAACAACCCTTGAAGATGCAATTTTCTTGGCCCATGACACTGAACACAAAATTCGTGGATGAGACAAGCGACCACAACAATTTCCAACTAATGGTAACTTTGGTTCCAAACAATTCAATTCAAATTTTTGAAGATTCAATCAAAGTCGTTTTCTTCCATCTTCATTCCGTAAATCTTGGACACGACCACCTGCCTTGCCATCAAACAAACCCTAAGCCATCTCTTCCGTCAAATCCCAACATTCCTAAACTTCCTGCCATTACCAATAATGTATCCAAAGCAAAACCCATAGTTTGTTATAAATGTAATCAACTTGGACATCTAGCAGCCAATTGTCAATCTAAAAAGCCATCAGTCCATATCAATTATCTGGGAGCAATAGAAGATGAAGAACATGAGGAAATGCCGGACTTTATGGAAGACGATGACGACATTGGTACTACTTCTAACACATTGCCAGGTATGCCAACTCCCCATTCCTTATTAACAATGAAATATTTTGTGCATGGTAAAGAAAAGACTATTTTACATGATGATGGGAGCACACATGACTTTATTTCTGCAAAATTAGTCAAAGAATTGAATTTACAAACTGTTTCTACACATTAACGCATCAAGGTTGCATTCCTAGGTATGAGATATAATGGAACACAAGAGGTGCATAATTTAGAAATTAAATTTGGTGATTATATTGAACGAAGAAATTTCTTAGTTGTACCTTTGCAGTCTAGTGACATTATCTTAGGAATGCCCTGGCGTCATCAATGCAATCCTGATATAGATTATTCTACGCATTCAATTAAAATTTATTTTCAAGGAAAACAAATCACACTGCATGGTATGCATGCTTCCAATAATTTTCCATTGCTTACTCATACTCAGGCTAAACATGCATTACGTAAAAGTAGCAAATCCTATTTAATATGGGTGAATGAAATTCAAGCTAAAGAAAAACAGATGCATCCTAGGCATGCACAATTTCTTGCCCAATTCCAAGATTGTTTTGCTGCTGATTTACCACCTCGATTACCACTTTCATGACCTAAAGATCATAAGATAGATTTAATTCCTGGAACACAACCACCATGTAAAGCACCATATAGACATAACCAAATTGAACAGAAAGAAATTCAAAACCAAATAGAAGAATTGCTTAACAGAGGATTAATTAGACCTAGTAGTTCTCCATTTGGTGCACGTATCTTATTAGTGAAAAAGTAAAATAATACCTATCGCATGTGTATTGATTATCGTGCCCTAAATAAAATTACTGTTAAGAATAGATATCTGATTCCTAGGGTAGATGATCTTATGGACAAACTACAAGGATCTGCCATACTCATTAAGTTAGATCTTAAATTTGGATATTATCAAGTAAGATTGGACAAATCTAATATATTCAAAACTGCATTTAGAACACAATTTGTACACTATGAATTTTTGGTTGCCTTTCAGTTTAACTAATGCACCAGCCACATTCAGTTGTATGATGAATCGCATATTTTTGAAACATCAGCATTGTGTCATTGTTTTCTTTGATAACATATTAGTTTTCAGTAAAAATGAGAATGAGCATTATGAACATTTGTCTTTAGCTTTTAAGTTATTAAAAGATAATCAATTATATGCTAATCCAGAAAAGAGTGAATTCTTCCAAACAAAAATTGAATATCTAGGACATATTATTTCATCAGAAGGTATAAAAGTCGACCCTAAAAAGATAGAAGCAATTTTAAATTGGCCGATACCCAAAAATGTACATGAATTACATTCTTTTCTAGGTCTTGCTAGCTTTTACAGAAAATTTGTGAGAAATTTCTCATTACTTACATTACCTTTGACAAAACTTTTAAAGAAGGGTATCATGTATAATTGGTCTGACAATCAACAAAAGTCCTTTGATTTGCTGAAACATGCTTTAACTCATGCTCCTGTATTACAATTACCTGACTTCAATAGACCATTATTCTTAGTAGTTACTAACGCTAGTGGATCCAGAATAGGAGCAGTCCTTATGCAAGATTCTCATCCCATAGCTTACTCTAGCTGCAAACTCAAACCATCTGTACTTAAATATTCTACTTATGATAAGGAATTACTAGTCGTAGTACAAGTCTTACGTCAATGGAAACATTATTTAATGGGATCTGAATTCATGATCAAAACTGACCAACAAAGCATTAGACATCTCCTTAGTCAACCATAAATATCTGACCGACACATTAAATGGGCTGCTTTTATTCAAAGTTTTCATCCCCTTATACAATATCAACCTACAAAAGAGAATGTTGTTGCCGATGCTTTGAGTAGAAGACTGACAATTCAAAATATTTATGTGATATCATTTGATTCCCTTATTCCTATGAAAGGTACTTATCATCAGGATCCTACTTTTCAAGCTAATTGGAATAAACTAGTTGCAAATAATTGGTTTCCTATTGATTCATTGTCTTACACTAATGGATTTATGTTTTATGAAAAAAGATTATGTGTTACTGTTCCGTTTCGATCATTTGTTTTGCATGAAATTCATTGTCCCCCATATCAAGGTCATAGAGGAATTATATCTACTTTGCGTACATTGATTGAAGATTTTTATTGGCCACATATGGACACTGATGTATCTAACTTTGTATCTGAATGCCTAATTTGTCAACGAATAAAAAGACACCATGGTAAACAATATGGTTTACTAATGCCATTATCCATTCCATCACAACTATGGGAACAGATTTCAATGGATTATATCACTGGTCTACCTAACACTAAAGCTAACCATGATATGATTTGGATTGTTGTAGATAGGTTTAGCAAACAAGCATATTTTATTCCATGCAAGAAAACTTTAACTGCATCTCAAGCTGCTCAATTGTTTTTGAAAACTGTTTTCACTAATCATGGTTTACCAAAAGTCATTATTTCTGATCGTGATTCTAGATTCTGCAATAATTTTTGGATTACTTTGTTTGCTAACTTAGGAACAAACATTGATTTTTCATCTGCATTTCATCCTGAAACAAATGGTCAAACAAAAGCTACTAACATTACTATTTTAGATCTTTTGTATACTTACACCATTTCAAAACCACATACATGGGATACATATCTACATTTACTTCAATTTGCATATAATAACACACCACATACAGCTACAAAGAAAGCACCATTTGAAGTTATTTATGGATATCGATTCCTACACCTGTTACATCATTATCAAACAAAATTCAAACTGGTGATGATATTGCTAACATGCATACTACTATTTTTTATGAAGTTAAAGATATGATTGCCAAAGCCCAACAATCATACACAAAACAAGCAAACAAGAAAAGACATGCTATGAGTTTTAAAGTTGATGATTATGTTTGGTTACGAATTGAAAAACGTAGATTACAAAGTGTAGATAAACACCCAGTTGTTAAATTAGCACCTAGATTTTATGGGCCATTCAAGATCATACACAAAATCAGTGACAATCATTTAAACTAGAATTACCACAACATTGGAAAATCCACAACACCTTCCATATCAGTTTATTACGACCTTTTAGAGGACAACTACCTGTACACCCTGTCTATGAAAACCCTCCTTTGCTAGATGATGAAACTGAAATCCTTGAGCCTAAAACTATTATAGATATTGACTTTGTGACCACTAGAACTAGCCGTAGATATTCTAGATATTTGGTCAAGTTTAAAAATCATCCTGTTGAAGAAGCCCAATGGATGCACGCTAGAGTCCTAAGTGCTTTTTCCACACTGTTAGCTCCACATTGAGCTAATAGCAATTGAGGTCAATTGCTATCCCACCCCGGGGGTATGATGCCAGGAGGCATATTCCACAGTGGATTCCGTGAGGTTTTGCAGTGGATTCCGTAAAATTTTATTACCGGGGCTCATACACAAAGTGGATTCTTTATGCGAAAAGTCGATGGGGATGCCTATCCTTTTCGGGCGTTTTGTTAATTTAATGTGTAAGTGGGTGATTCCGCAAAATACATATTTAAATTAATAAACATTTATGAGTTTAGAGTGCGCACTCGTAATAAATTAAGGTTAGGATTGATTTCTAACCAATTTATTTTTGTAGCTGAAGACTGGTAGATATTCACATTTGTCGGTTTAATTGTATGATTTTTCTAACAATTGTGAATGCTTCAGTTGATGTGTAGAGCAAGCAGCAGTGGCATTGGGAAGCATTGGAGGATAGCGTGTATTCAAATTATCGTCAATTTTTTATGGGCGTGTATCTTAGGCATGGTGTCCATATTTTGACGCGCTTATTTATCAAAGTGCTCGATATTTATTTATTATTTTTGTATATGCATGGGTGCACGATTTAAATATTTTTATTGGACATTGTAATTGGGTACCGTCTGACTCCTTGAGCGCCCAATAGCTTTAATTCTTTAGCGGCACAAAAGCAAACACAAAAGCTAAAGCGTGCTAATTGTAAATTGGGCTATTTTTTGAGCTTGAAGATGAATAATATATAAAATACATGCTTTGTGGAGTGCTCACACAAGGCATGGGGGGAGATTGCACCCAATTGGTCTCTTGTTCATGTCGTGCAAGCTTTCTTCATTGTTTTTTGTGCAAAAAGTAGAGTTCTTTTGTTCTTGGGGACCTTCTGACGCTCACTATGCGCGCATACGGTGTCCGATCTGTGCACCAACCCTTGCAGCATTTGCAATGAACTCTCCAATGTGCTCCACTAGGCACATAGCAATCAAGAATCCCTCGTCTATGATCACTCATATGCCAGGTCCATGGTGCCAATTACCAATTTCTTTGTAAAGATGGGATAAAGACATTTCACTTTGGTATATATAAACTCTCTATACATATCAAAATGTGATGACTTGTGAACTTCAAAAGTAGCTTGCAATAGATAATATGTGTAGCATATGACACATGACATAACTCACCCACCGACTCAACACCCAATGCATCCACTATTGGACTTGTGGTAAAGTCTACAAATATCAATCATGCAACCTCGTGACATGGTGCCCCATCCATGTTTAAATAGTACTCACCAACACTACCCATAATGGGCCATCTTTTCTAATTAGGATGCCCAATTTCCAACTCAACCATGAAGGATGAGGTTGCCGACTCAACCATGAAGGATGAAGTCGAATAACCACCTATAACCACGATGTAGCAACCACAATGCAAGCTAGCATATTATCAAAAAAAAATTGATAGTCTCCCATGCTTAGGTATTCTATTTGAAATCAAATAAGAGTGATCCACTACCATGGATTTGCAAACATGTATAACAAGCAAGAGAACAAATCTAAAACAAACCATGCTTCCATGGATTGTAATAGCCACCAACTAATGATAGAAATATAGGTATACTTGAGTGAAACACCAACATAATACCCATAGCGTAGTCTCTTAGTTGAGAATTCTAACTTAGACATCTTGTTTTGGTCTTCATCGGATGACTTCACTATGTTCAAGAGATGCACATATGCCTACATGACAAATATGGAAATCCATAAAAGTAGAAAATGCAGCCTTTGTTTTCATTAGATTGAAGCAAGCGCAACATTTAGACACATCAAATAATCTTACCTCTTGGGAAAGTTAGGAGCTTTGAAAGGCAGTATAACTTGTTGTACAAGTAATCTTCACCATGCTTGGTTCATCCCATTGAATCTCATATAATAACTTGAAGCTATCTTCTCTAATAGCATGATTGGCAATGGAGAGATACTTGTAGCCACGGTCTTTCAATTGTTCTTCCTCAGCACTTACGGCAACTTCAAATTTATTTTTTTGTGTTTCATATTCTAGCAATCCTTGATCCTTGATTTTTATAGTTTCTTTGGAAATGAATGCATTAAACTCTTCCTGAATTCAACTAGTACATGATTATGAAAACATAAACATGAAAAAAATAATGAAGATCTTGAAAAATTTGATTTGTACAAAATTGGATACAGACTCATTTTATTTGGAGCATTTCTTTTTTAAAAAAAGCTCATCTCTTCAAGAGGACCTTATTGTGAATTAAGGGTATCAATGAACTTGTAATTATATAGAAATGATTAAAAGAACACAAACATGACAAACATAAAAAACATTATGAAAATGTATTCAGGTTAAATTAGAGAGAGGCTCCTTTGTATTTGGAGCATTAAAAAAAAAGACTATCTCTTCAAGAGGCTTCCACGTTGTCGTCGTGTTAAGGGTTGAAGGTCTACCACCGGGGTTTTAGTGCAGAAGAGGAGTTTAGGATTCAAGGTTCAGAAAGTGGAGATAGATTGGGGTTTAATAAGTTCCGGGATTTAGAAATGATTTAGTTATGGAAGAAGAATTCAAGCTTTTTCACTATGTACTTAGCAAACATAATCTTTGGCCCAAATCTTGAATGCATTTGAATTCATTTCATGTATCGTGGCTGAACCCACTATGATTGACCTAAAACTTGAGCCTCTAGGGGTCAAGGTCTCCTGACAATATTCTAATGTCGAATTCTAGACATCCTACTTTACGTAGAGATACCCAATTCAAAGCAAATCCATACTGCACTTGGTTCAAAGAGAATGGGAAATAAGAGGGATGTGTTGCTCAACCTCTCTGTCTGTAGGGCAGCATAGTCCCATTCTAATCCCCTAAAACGGCATGAATCCGGTTCTAGCTTAACCATACCTAAAGGTCAACCAATGGTAAAACCTTATGAGAAGCCTCCCAGTTCTCTGGGACCACCTTGCCGTAGGACAAACCCGTTAAGGTTCTGCTCACCCACTTCCCTAGATAGCTTTAGTTTTCTAATTAGGTCCTATCACATTTATGTGTGACATTCAAAATTAGCTTCATTAATTAAGACTATCTATTACAACCATTACAACCACATAAATCTCTTGTTCTGGAATGGCCAACACCAACTTTTGTCAAAGAAATACATAGCTTTCTTGGATTGACAGGATGGTACATGATCTCAACAAAGATTATGCTTTGATTACAACACCTCTAACTGATCTACTAAAGAAGTAAGTAGCAATTGTATGGTCACCTGCCGAACAGACCAGCTTTGACAAACTAAAGCAAAGCTTAGTATCAGCACCCATCCTGAAACTTCTTGATCTTAGTAAGGAGTTTGAAGTGGTAACTGATGCTAGCACACTTGCCTTAGGATGTGTGCTTATCCAAGAAGGTCATCCGGTAGCATATTCTTCAAGGAAATTGAAGAGCCATGAAAAGACTTATGCTACCCACAATCTGGAGCTGTTGGCTGTCATTCATGCTCTTAAACTTTGGAGACATTACTTGCTAGATAACAAATTTTCCTTAGTGATGGACCACAAGAGTCTTAAATGGAACTTCACCCAGAATGAGCTCAATATGAGACAACATCGATGGATCGAAGTGTTGGAGTAATATGATTTTGAAATCAAATATAGGCCTAGAAAAGAGAATGTAGTTGTCGATGCACTCAGTCGCAAGGCATTTCTAAACTCTCTTATTTTGCAAGATCCATCAACAGCAAGGTCACTAGCCACAAAGGTATCAATGCCAAACAGCCTCTTGAGCTAGCTAAAGAAGAGGCATGTCATGACCCAGTCTATCAGAAATTGCTAAGGGAGATCCCCATCAAGGATTAAGACATGAAGCTAAAGACAAAGTATCAAGAATTATTTGTCAGTGGTGGACTTGTCTACTTTAGGACAAGATTATGTATCCTTGCAAGCCAAACTCTCAAGCAGAAGATACTTTGGGAAGCCCATGACTCCCTTTTCTCAGGGCATCTTGGCTATGCCAAGACCCTTAATGCGGTCATAAAGAGCTATTATTGGGATAGGCTCAAGGGTGATGTTCTCAAATATGTCACAGAATGTTTGTCTTGTCAACGCATTAAGGCAAAACATGTCAAAATGCTAGGGAAATTGCAACCACTTGACATCCCCCAAATGAAATGGGAGTTCATTAGTATGGACTTCATTGTTGGCCTACCCCAAGTTTAGGGAGGATACAACTCTATTATGGTTGTAGTAGATATGCTCACCAAGGTTGCACATCTCATCCCTGTCAAGACAAACTATAAAGCCTCAGACATCACAAGATTATTCATCAAGGAAATATTCAAATTGCATGGGTTACCCAGAAGAATAATTAGTGATCATGACTCTCTCTTCACATCACACTTCTGGAGGGCTATCTTCGGGACTATTGGGACTCAACTCTGTTTCAATACAGCTTACCATCCCCAAACTGATGGTCAAACAGAACGAGTCAATCAAGTCATTGAAGATATGCTTAGGGCATACTGTTGTCTCACGAACCCAAAAAGTGGATTCAATATTTACCACTTGTTGAGTTTTCCTACAATGCTTCTTACCAACAAAGTATTCAAATGACCCCTTTTCAAGCATTGTATGGGCACGATTGTTGTACTCCTTTGAGCTTCTCAGATCCAACTTTGAGGGTAGAAGCTTCAAGGCAAAAGTTGGAAGACATGGATGATCAAATCAAGTCAATAAGATAGGACATCCAAGCTGCCAAGGATAGACAGAAGGCTTGCGCAGACTTGAAATGGCAAGACAGATAATTCGTTGAAGGTGATATGGTCTTCATCCGCGTACGCCCTAAAAAGAGTTCACTGTCCTTGGGAGAGTACAAGAAGCTAAGTCCAAGGTATTGTGGACCTTATAACATCACTAAGTACCTAGGACCTAATGCTTACAGACTGCAGCTGCCCGCAACCCTAAAGGTTCATAATGTATTCCACGTTAGCCTATTGAAAAAGTATCTACCTAATCTGAATCATGTACTTGATGATGAGAAAATTGTAATGCCTAGCCAAGGAGTCCTTGAGCTATGGCCTGATAGAGTCCTAGATCTCAGGGAGAGGCATTTGAGGTCAAGGACCTTGAGACAATACCTCATTCAGTGGAAAGATTATCCCGAAGAGGATGCCACATGGGTGGATGAAGATACTCTCAACCAACAATACCCCCAGGTCCTTTCGAGGTGAGGACATCTCGATTCCTCTAAGGGGGAGAGGGTGTAATATCCCCGTGTTCTTCCCCCCCCCCCCCCATAGGAACCCCCTCCCCTTTTCTAATTTCAAGGAATTTTTTTTTCACCAGTACAATTTTGTTTAACCCCCTCTCTCTCCTCGCCGATAGCATGTCGGGGAGAGAGAGAGAGGGAGTGGTAGTGCTGGGGGGCATGCAGCCCCCTAGGTGGGAGGGGTGGCCATGCCACCCACCTCCTCCCCCCTCCTATATAAGGGGAGGCCCCTCCCCTCCCTTGGGTACTCAGTGAGCAAGCTTTCCCCCGTACGACCTCAGTACCCTGCGGGCTTTTCCCAGTCCCAGCTCATACTGTGGCTCGATGCGCTCCCTCCACAAGCGATAGCTCCCCCCCGTCCTCGCTGGTATGGTAGCTGCACCCCCCCCTCTGGGCCTTCCGCTGGAGTTCTCTCCCCCCCTGGGGCTCTCGGCCCTAGCCACCCCACCACCTCATCATTAGGCGCTACACCACCCCCCCTGGGGGCCTTTTGATCGAAGTTTCCCCCCTGTGACCTGTTGCACTGGCAGCCCTTGGACCGATGTGCTAGCCAATTGCGCCGCCACCCAGGATGACGACTCACCCCACTCCCCCCTCCCCCCGTGATAGCAGGCGGTGACACCCTCCTCTGCCGTGAACTACGCGCCTGACATGTGAGGTAGAAAAAGTAGATGAGGAAGTGGGAAGTGAAAGGAGGGAGAGAGAGAAGAGGAGAAAGAGGGGGAAGAAGGAGAAGGAGTGAAGAGAAAGAAGGAGAGAGAGAGAGAAGAGGAGGAAGAGGGAGTGAAGAAGAGGGAGAGAAGGAGAAGGAGAGAAGAAGAAGGAGTGAGGAGAAGAAGGAGGAGGAGTGAAGAGAAAGAAGGAGGGAGAGAGAGAGGAGGAGGAAGAGGGAGAGAAGAAGAGGGAGAGAAGGAGAAGGAGAGAAGAAGGAGTGAGGAGAAGAGGGAGGGAAGGAGAAGGAGAGAAGGAGTGAGGAGAGAGAAGAAGGAGGAGTGGGAAGAGGACGAAGAGAGAGAAGAGAAGGAGAAGGAGGAGAGAAGAAGGAGTGAGGAGAGAGAAGAAGAGGGAGGGAAGGAGAATGTGAGAAGAAGAAGAGAAAAAGAGGGAAGGGGAAGAAGGAGAAAAGAAGTGGGAGAGGGAGAGGAGAAGAAGAGAGAGAGTGAGAGTAGGAGAATAAGAGAAAAGAAGAAGAAGTGGAGGAGAGAGAGAAAGAATAGGAGGATAAGAGAAAAGAAGAGGAAGAGAGAGAGAGATTAGGAGAATAAGAGAAGAAGAAGTGGAGGAGAGAGAGTAAGAGTAGGAGGATAAGAGAAAAGAAGAGGAACAGAGAGAGAGAGAGAGAAGGAGAGGGAGTGAGAGTTGGTGAGTAACTTCAAGGAGTCACATCCAAACCACCCCCTCGGTGAAGGACCCTATCCAGCAATCTTTTCTACCCAAACTTGTCGTCCCAAAAACCATTAAGGTCCGGACTGTCCAATCTCCACGAGGTGAATGGCTCCCGAGAAGAAATTCGCTGAAGGAGTAGGAGCCAAAGCCACCGGTAATGCTGGAGAGGTCAGTGGAGCAACCAATGCAACAAACATGAATCAAGCCTAGGTTCTAAGCTTTAAAATGAATTAGGTATTATTTCTCGTGGAAGAGATGAAAGGGTTGGTGACGTGCATGGAACAAGAATGAGTCTTAGGGTTCTGTTTACTCTCAGTACTAAGGTGCATGTGCGAAATGGTAGAGTTTGGAATTTGCATAAGATTATATGTATGAAATGATAGCTTTTACACACATGAAATGATAAGGTTATCGCCTTACTTCACATAAAATGATAGTTTTTAACTAGTTGAGTGCATGAATAGTCATTTAGAATTTACGTTTCGCAATCATGGTTAAAAGAAACACATGAAATGTTAGTTCTGTTCATGAGATACACTTGCACCGTTGGACAAAACCCTAGACTTTCATATATGCAAGTCACATGTGATTCGGTGCATTAGAAATTAGTACTTGTTGCCAAGAATGAAGATAGATAAAATTTGTTTAGGAGGTACAACTGTACTAAATGCACCATGTGCATGATGGATAAGGTTGATTGGAAAATCTTGCATAGAACCGCACTAAGAGAATTGGAAGGATGGCATGCATCTAGACTGCATCTTGAAGGTCTAAATGAAGAATCGTGTGTTTCCATGTGTGTTAACTGAGCTTGGTTGGAACTAGAAGATTAATAGACCCTTGGTTGGGTTGCGAATAACTCATGTATGTTGCCTTGACTGACCAACTAATGTTTGAGTTAGGGTTAAGATACCCTAAGGTAAAACCCAAGGGAAAAGGGCAAGTCAAAAATTAAGTTAACTTACCAAGAACATTTGCTTGCATAATCTTGTTTGAGATTATTGGAATCTCTCCAAGTCGTGAAAAGTCCCAAGATCGGATGCTGGGAGCATTCGGGAAAAAATGAGTCACACCTTTAGCAGTCGGTCATACAAACGACCTCCGAAATGTTCGTGCTAGTACTTAGGTACATTTTTTGATCTCTTTGCTCAAGGAACTATTTCAAGGAAAACACTTAATGCTTTAGGTTGAATACCTGGAGGGAGAGGCAAGAATAGTTACCTCTGACTGTCTGCCTGGTCCTATCCAAGGGGGTTGTTAGCTACACCGGGTATATGGACCTAACCCGCCGCGAGAGGTCTCTTCCTGGGTGCTGCTTGGAGCGGGAAGATGCTTGGGTGCTAGGGGAGGCTCTGGCTGTAAATCCCTTGCCTCCAGATCCCGCACAAGAGGCCAACGTGACTCGAGATGGGATCTTAAGGCCCGTGTACTAGTCAACGGGCAGAACTTGGAGCAGCAATCCTGTAGATTGCTGGGATAGCCTTCGGGCGTGATACTGGATGTACTCCAGGATTTTGATAAATAAATAGTAGATATTGGAGAAAAAGGAATTTGCTTGACATTGTTTTCGTGTCAGTGCCTAAGTTGCGTGAAGGAACCCGTGATTAATTTTATTAATTAAGGAAGCTGCTTTTGCATATCAAAACATAATGTGGTAGGTAAATAGACAACTAAAGCAAATTGAGGAAAGTGCAGTGGACTTGACTTAGGTTTCATCCTACGGAAGGGTGGTCCCGGTTAGGTGGGAACTTTTCTCAAATGATGAGATAATAAGACAATGAAGACCTAGTGTTAGTATATGTAGAATTTTCGGTTTATTCTGTTTTAGGGGAAAGGAGTGGGACTATGCCGTATAGCAGAGAGGTTGAGCTTCGCATCCCTCTTGCTTCCCATTCTCCATGAACCAAGTGCAGCATGAAACCGCTTCAACTCTATTGTTCCTACGAAAGGAGGTACAACTAGAGCTCAACGCTAGCTTCTTCCTAAAGAGCTTGCTGATAGGAAAGGAACCCTCACCTTAGGTTGATCCCAAGTGGGAACGGCCGGACACTTCTGCTCGGGGCAGACTTGGGAAGATCTAGATCACAAACCCTGTGTCATTCCTTGCGAGTGCTAGGCAGAGCCTTCTAGAACCTCCTCCTGATGGGTTGCTAAGATGTGTCCCACAAGTGGACAAGCGGACACGTTACAGCTAATTAATGGCTATCGCCTCAAGAAGTATTACCCTACTTGGGGATCCTGACAATCACTGACGATAGCTTCCTCATTTCTTGCACAATGGTCGAGATGATGTTACCTAATGCTCATGATAACCCTCTTGTTGATCCTGATGATGTGGTTTTTTTTTGTTAGCCCCTCATAGCCACCTTGCACTCCAACGTGGCCTCCTTTCCATTTGATCTAGCAGAGGTGGTGATGATGGTTCTAATACATGGTGTTTCTGCCATTCTCCTCTTTCAAAAGAAAAAAGAAAAAGAAAACACACACACACACACATATCGGTCATGGAAGAAAAGGACTTCGGTCCTTGTCATGCCAACCTATTCTTTGAAAAAAGGTGGAAACACCCTCGGGAGTAGGGCAAAAGAAAAGAAAAGAAAATATATATATAACAAAATAAAAACAAAACTATCATGGGAGAAAATGAAGAAATTCCTTATTATAACATGCCTAGTTCCAAGAAAAGGTAGCACACACCCTTGGACGAGAAGCTGGCTATGGAAAAGGTGGTAACACCTCGTAGTTCAGGACAACTAAATCTCTAGCAGAACTCTTACAACAAAAGTCCAAAAGCCGCCTCCCTTGGTGCGTTGCATCCTGTAAACCCATCAATGCTTGTAACTCCTCTCCAAAGATGATATTTCCCATATGCAATCCAAGCACCAAACTTGTTGGCTACCTTCGTGGGTATGCCTCTTCATCAACCAATCCACGTTGACATCATCAACCATATGAAGCCGATATTCATTGAAAAACCTAGAGCAATGTGAGATTTTATCCTAACTGGATGGGGATGTGAGTATGGGCTGCCCTCTGTATTCATCAATAGAGTGTGAGATAGAGGGTAGGGTGAGTGACTAGTCCTTGCCCTTTCTATCCAACCGAGAGGTGAGATGTGGGATTGGAGAATTTGCACACACGAGTCGGGCCTCTCAATGCACAAAGCATAAAATTGTTCCTGTGCATGGTACTATAAGGCGCTCCCTGGCCTTCCTTCTTGCATCGTATGCTAGCATAGGGTAGGATGCACTGTTGCACCATCAATTGTGTACAAGAAGGCATGTAACCTTTGCATAAGTGTTAGTGAGGATTCAATCAATGGGATGTGAGGAACTCGGTTGCCCTCCTGTTATCATCAACAAAGAGTGAGCCAAAGAGGGGGCTGAGCGTGATTGATTTCCCTTTCATCCAACTGAGAGGTGAGAATTGAGGGGCGTTTCGACACTTGGAGAAAAGTACATTGTCTTTCCTTAGGCACACATGGGACAGACCTCCTCTGCCATCACTCTACACCTCATTCTCTTTGGCGCACTGCACGATAAGGCTCCCTAGCCTTCCTTCTTGCACCTATGCCAAATGAGTTGGGATGCACTGATGCACCATCAATTGTGCACATTTGGAGGATGATGCTTTAGAACCTCATCGTTTACGGAGTGTCTTTCATAAGTCTGATATCCAACCATTGTAAACTCAATTGTTGAGATATATTACTGATCATCCATTGTTTATTGATTCCTTTTTCCAAGCCCTTAATTTTCATGGTTCTATTTACCCGTTGGATCTTGCTGATCTTCTTTCCTATTCTCTTATGTCCTATCACTTTCCGTTGTATATTTCCCTTCTTTCTTCTAGCTCTCATACTATTCCTCTTTGATCCTTTACTCCTTATGGACCCCCCTCATATTCTTGTTTTTACTATCTATCCTTTTATTGTTGATCCTACATTGTCTCCTACCCTTCTAACCTTCTCCTATAGTTCCCAATATTCCTTCTGTTTTCTCAGTGGAATCCCTTCAAACATTTTTGATGAATTTTTTGTATTTTCCATCTTCCTTATCCCTTCACTTACCTTGATTTTATGATTTGTCTTATCCACCTTTTCAATTTTCCCCTCTTATTCCATTACCATATCCATCTGATTATATTAACCTTCCTCCCCAATCAGTGCTGGATACACTTGGATATGATAGTGATATTCTTCGTTGAAGGCAATGGATGTTGCATGATTCTAGGGTCTTACTAAAGAAGATCGACTTGAGCTCTTTGATAAACTTGTATTCTCTTTTTTCTAGGTTGCAAGGATGCTCCCTTATTAAGTGTGGAGATATGTTGAATATTGAAATGACTTGTATTTTTGGTTTATTCTTGTTGTTTTTGAGGGCTGAATGGTTGATTTTATATGATGATTGATTGGATTGGAAGTGGTTTGAGAGCATTTTGGATAGGGTGAAATGGTTTTGATAATATCATGATGTTTTTCAGTAGAGATATGAGGCTATGTGATGTTCTATTAGGTTCTGTTGAGGTTCTAATGTTGAGAATCAGCAATCACACTCAAACAGCCTCTTTGTATGGAGTCTCAGGGTCAAGGATATGCAGGCTAACTTATCCCATATGCACAATGGTGCCTACTGCAGTTTCCTACTTTCCTATAAAGCATTGTACTTGCTTCCTTTCTTAATGCAATGATAGTACTCTTTTCATTTCAATAAAGTGTCAATGTCATTGTCCACATACACAAGATTGTGTTTATGAGTCCAAGTCTCAATCTTGGAACCTAATTCACTTGTGTAACAAACAGTGTCCATTCCATCATGAGTCTACACTTCTCCTTCCATCCTCCATAGCTTCCGGTTATGTCATGCTCTAGATCCCGCATTTGTGACATGGTATCAGATCACAGTTGGGCATGGCATTGCTTCTCCAGCCTCTCTTGATTCTTCTGAACCTCCATCCAGCTCAGTGTCAGTGTATGACTTCTCTTCTCAACTCTACTCTCACTGAAGCTTCCATGGCAGCCATAGCCAGCAGCACCCTGTCAGATTGAACTGCTTATATCTCACTCCACAGGTCAAATCTCTTGGAGCTTCCTTCTGGGAAAGTATTCCCCAACTCATAAAGCTTCCCTGTATCACATCAATCCAGGACATTGGACCATCTGGAGCTCAGCATTGTGAAAATCCCCAATCTCTGTTCTGTGTCTGCCATAGCCAGACAGGACCTACCTTGCTTGGAGCTTCCATAACTCTTCAACCAGGCCATTTCAGCCCACGATTTCTTCTGGAGAGTTGTTCCTCTACTCAAGGCGCTTCATCTTGGCACAATAATCAATGACATTGATGCTCCCTGGCTCCAGCATTGCAGAAATTTGACCTCGCTATCCAGATCTGTGCCGATTCTGTTCGCGGCACCTGCGCGCTGCATACTGACCACGATCTGCACAATCTCTATGGGGCTTTGGTAGCCCATGACATAAGCTTCCTAGATGTGTAAAAAGTTTTGAAAATGATGCACTGTAGCTCCTGCAATAAGCAAAAAACCAGGCCCCTGTCTCAGAAACCCTAATTCCACCATAGCCAAAAGCTTCAAAATCTTGACATTTTTCACTGTTTCTCTCACTGAAGTTATCAACAGTGATTTTAATCACTGAGCAATACTCTCTGAAGTTTGTTAAAGTACTGTCACTCAGATCTGAAGACATCAGCATCAAATCAAGAAGGGGAAGATCACTTGAAGTAAAAGACTTTTGCAGATTTGGTATCCATTGACACTCAGTTAGTGCTTTTTAGCACTTGTGTCTCTCAATCAATTCTTCTGTTGCTCAAATCTAATAAAGTCTGAAGTTGATTTGCTACTGTTCCCGTAAATCTAACATGGGCAAAGACTCGCCAAATGCTCGATTCAAAGGAGTCGGATTCCACACTTGGCAAACCCGCATCAAGCTCATCCTGATGAAGAAGGGTCTCTGGGCCATGACAAATGGCAAAGAGAAGAAACCGCGGGACGCGGACCTTGCAACTACTTGGCAAAAGAATGATGACAGAGCCCAGGCCATTATCAAATTGGAGCTAGATGACAGTTATATCCATCACGTGGATAACTGTGAGACCTCACAGGATACATGGAAAAGACTTGACACCCTGTTCGGTGCACAATCTAAATCATCAAAGTATGGTCTCCTAATTGAATTCTTCAGGCTTGAAATGAAGTCCAGCACATCACTTGCCACACATCTTAATTACATGGAAGGACTCCTAACCCAACTTGCAGGAATCAACATTAAAATGGATGAAGATGTTTGCATCGGTGTTCTACTTAAGAGCTTGCCTCCTGAATATAATAACGTATCAACAACTTTAATCAACATGCCAAATCCTGAACTTGTTGATATCCAGGCATCACTGTTAGAAGAAGAAAAGAAGCTAAAAACTAAAGAAGAACCAAGTACCTCTAGAGATGAGCATGCATTATATGTTGGCAACATGTACAAAGGCAAGAAAGATCAGCTCTTTTGTGACTTCTACAAAAGGACCGGACACACCGAGAAGTTCTGCCATGCAAGAAAGAGATCCCAAAAGGCCTATCTAGTCGCAGTCAAAGAAGAAGAAGAAAATGAAGCAAAGGAAGAAGAAGATGAAGATTACCAGGATCGGAAGGACAAGACTCATCAGTCCTTGTACGCTCATAATTCTGATAGACTGTTTTAATAGCCTTGTATTTTTCCTTGCCCTAATGCTTCCTGCCATAAGCTATGTAAACTCCTTATGTAACTTGGCATTACAGTCCCTGTACACTTTGTGAGGCCCCTGTTACAGCCTCTGGATGTCCACCATGTTTATGGTACCCACACTTAGCTTTTTCTATGACAGCCTCTGGTGTTTTGCCATGTCTGTGGTATGCCCACACTTTGCAGGTGGTTCTCATTACAGCCTCTACACACTTTGTGCCTTTCCTAGTTGTGATTGAGGAGGGGTGTTGAGAATCAGCAATCACACTCAAACAGCCTCTTTGTATGGAGTCTCAGGGTCAAGGATATGCAGGCTAACTTATCCCATATGCACAATGGTGCCTACTGCAGTTTCCTACTTTCCTATAAAGCATTGTACTTGCTTCCTTTCTTAATGCAATGATAGTACTCTTTTCATTTCAGTAAAGTGTCAATGTCATTGTCCACATACACAAGATTGTGTTTATGAGTCCAAGTCTCAATCTTGGAACCTAATTCACTTGTGTAACAAACAGTGTCCATTCCATCATGAGTCTACACTTCTCCTTCCATCCTCCATAGCTTCCGGTTATGTCATGCTCTAGATCCCGCATTTCTGACATCTAATAGCTTCTTTTTTGTTCTGTTTTTCTTCTGTATGGAAGGATGGAGTAATAATTGATAAAGTTTGAGGTTTTTTGAAAGATCATTGAATGGTTTGAGAGAGAGAGAGAGAGAGAGCCAATTCTATGAAAAATAAGGTATCTATCTATGAGAGATTGTGAAAGAAAGTTATGGAAACTTTGAAGATGAATTATATGTGATATCTTTCCACTCAAAGTGATGTATTCTTTTGTGGTTTCAATGTCTATCAAATAATTCTATGAAGAATGTTAAGAGCATGATGGATTTTGTTAAAGTTAAAGCTGTAGGAGAATTGTTTCTATGAAGCTACGTGAAGATTTCTTGTTCCTGGTGTTGTTTTCTTTGTTGAGATCATATCAAATATGAAAAAGATGGTTGTTGATAGTACAAGATAGATGTTCTTGCAGTAGAAACCATGTTTCCTTGGTGTCTCTCTTGGGGCTTTGGGCACTAATCCCAACGTTAGTCCCTATATATAATAAGGCTTCAGTTAATTGAAATTTACTTTAGTTTTGAACTCTACCCCTTGCAAATCTACTAAAAGGGTTATAGAGTCATTCTTTCCTATACGAACAATCTTAAAAGGAACATCCCATTTGGGCTCCAATTTGCTTGGGAAGAGCTCAGAGATGACATGCATCATAATATAAAACCAATTGACCCTTAACAAATATATATTTCTTAACCCAAAGGTCATGAAGCATTTTCATTCACTTCTTCCCTACTTCCTAATGTAACATGGCTTGTAAACAAATCTCGTCAAGATGTACAAGGGAAATGAACATATCTTGTAACACTTCCTCTTCTCCCAAAGAATGATTTAGAGCAAACCTTACTGTAGGCAGCTCAATCTCCAAAGGTAGAACACACTCTTCCCTATATACTACATTAAAAGGGGTGTGGCCTATAACTATTTTGAATGTCATATTATAAGTCCAAACAACCACATATAACTTCTTATCCCCATCACGCTTACCTTTAGATATAGTCTTGGATAAAATCTCCGCAAGGTGCTTGTTAGTACTCTCTACTTGCTCATTAGATTGGGGGTTATAAGGTGTGGTCTTATCATGTTTAATCTTCAGAGCTTCTGTCAAAGCCTCAATCACTTTATTTAAAAAGTGTGTCCCATGATTAGACATAAGCTCCCTAGGTGGATCAAATTAGCAAACAATCTGTTCCAAAATAAAACTAGTTGTTTCCTTGGAATTATCCTTCATCAAAGTATGGGCTTAAAACCATTTAGTGAAATATTCTATTTTCACAATAATATAATGCTTTCATGTAGTTGATGAAGGATGATTAGATCCAACAAAAGTAATGCCCCACTTCTAAAATGGTAGTATAACCATGATAGGAGTCACTAGATGATTGCTATTTTCCCTATTATCATGTCTCTGACATGTATCACATCTCTTAACATATACAAATGCATCCTGAAAAATGGAAGACCACTAGTATTCATCTCTCAAAGCTTTCTGTGTAGTCAACCATCCAACAAAGTGCCCTCCACAAGCAAAGTCATGACACTCTTCCAAGATAAACGGAATCTTGAGGCATAACATATTGGCGATAAACATCATCGACCCCTTGCCCATATAGTGTTCCTGTAATCAATGAAATTTTCAAGGCTTGTTGCCTAATTTTTCTCTTTTCAACCTTCAATAAGTAGCTTCAATCTCTCTTGTGGATAGATAGTATGCTATGGCAGCATAGGAGGATGAAATGGAGGCCATATCAATTTTGAATAGACCCTCCAGGTCACTTCCTTCAACCAAGACTTCCTTCGGCTCCCCAAAATCTATAAGACATTCAACGATGCCCTACAACTTCGGTGGCTTACTCCTAATTTCACAATCAAACTCTTGCAAAGTGATCATTCAGTTCACTAGGTGGTGGCATACGGTTGTAACTTATTCAATAATAGCCCCAGCCCCTATGCCTTCGTATAAAATACTACCTTTTCATATATGATATGGTGTGTGAATATCTTCATTGTAGAGACCATCCCAAGCCACAATTTCTTCATGTAGATATAATTAATCTTAGATACCTGCAATTTACTAGAAAATGCAATCGGATGATACCACTTCTCCTCCCAAATCTTGGCTAAACAGTAGGTGATACTATACATTGTAGCTTCTCAAAATATATAAAATATCTCACCTTTTAGGTGCTTTAAAGACTGGTGCTTTTGCCAATTCCTACTTTACATCCTCGAAGGATACTTGGCACAGATCACTCCAAAAAAACAAATAGTTATAGGACAATAGATTCATCAATGGCAATGTCCTCTTAGCCAATGCATTAATAAAGCATTGATAATATCTGACTAATGATAGAAAGTTGTGCACTTCTTTAGGAGTACATGGTGGCTCATAGCAATGATAACCTTTATCTTTTTAGGATCAGTCACAATACCAATTGGCTTTGGGAAATGAACTTTCCCAAGTCTTATTTTTTCTTGTATTGCAAGCTAAAGAACTCAATTTTGAGGAAGATTTTGATTTCTTCCCTTTTGCACCATATAATTTCTCAATCTCATCCCATTTCTCTTTTGTTGTTGAAAGTTGGTCAACATGGTGGATTAAGGATTCATCAAGATACAAGTTTATGATAGCTTGGCTATTTAATCATCTTCTATATCTCTAGGATTGGATGGGTCAATGACCTTGGTCCTTTTCATGAAAGGCCAATAACCCCTCTCCATCATTTTATATTTCACCAATACTTTCCATGGATGGAAATCTTGGCTATCAAACTTGTGGATCTGAGGTCTTACATCAACAAAGGCCATGATAGGAAGGTCTTACCAATTTCACAAGGCAATGGCACTAACTATTTCTTTACAAAGTAGGAAATACGAGTGAAAGTAGATAGAATGATTCAAAGTACATAGCACGTTGAAAGTGATTTAGAACTAATTAGGAAAAAATCAAGATAATATTTGAATAGGATTAATGACATGGTCTATGTGGTTATAGGTTTACACGTAACCTTACAATGTCACTTAATGAGATAAGCACTTAATGACCGTGCTAAAATACTAAATGGCATGCATATCTCAAGTTTAACATTCAGATTTCTAATAAACATTAGCAAGCAATGATTGAGAAATGTAACATTAGTGCTTACAAGTACTCATCTAATAGTTTACACCTTATTTGATATGTCAAAAGTTGGTGTTTTAATGAACTTAATGATATCCACCAAGTGTGTCTAGCCTTGAGATGGAGCTTCTAGATCTACAATGAACTCTAGACAAGGTTAATCAGTGATTAGAATCATTGTTAGTATAAAAAAGATGATTAGGGTTGAAAGAAGAAAGCTTGGAGCTTTTTGGCTATGGTTGCTAACTAGACACACAGTTAGGGTCTTGATCAGTGCGGCTAGTAGAGAAGGAATATTTCGAAGCCCTCTTACATGGGGATATCCCACTTGGGGGATATCTAAGCCCTATGGTAGCCACCATCATTGCGCCCTTTGTGATGATCATGATTAGGTCAAATCTACTCAAACAAAATCTACACTTTTTTCTATGTATTTCATCAATGCTGGTTCCTAGAGCAAACAATATCACCAATTTAGATGATGAGTAGATGTTCCCTAAGGTGGAGGAGATATCCACATAAGAAATCATGAGCTGATATTCCCTCCCTTGGCCACACCAACTTCTCCAAGGTCTATAGATCCGGAACTAGCTATAGAGGTTGAGAGGATAAGATGAAAAATGAAAATTATATTGTATATTTAGGCAGAAATTGAGTTGGGAGATGATTAATGGATTAGAAATGGCTCTAATACAATGTTGGAATATCAAGTTTGCAATATAGAAAGATGTGCACAAGAGGGAGAAGAGAGCTCAAAGTACAAGAACAAGAACTTGCTTACCAAGTTGCTCAAAGTATAGTTGGGGTACTCTCTCGTCTACTGAGAGTGACCCCTAGGGCTATTTATATAGCCTTTGGATAATTAGAGTTAGGGTTTCCCTTGATCTCTATTCTATTCATACTCATCCACCCTTATCCAACCTTGGATATAGTGGGTTCACATGCATATCTCTCAATAGGCCATAGGGGGTCAAAAGGGGGAAGTTGAGTTTGGAAGCTTTATGGCATGAAATGGAGGATGGGACATATCAATCCTCCCAATCCCAACCATAACCTTCCCACCAATCCTTATCCCAATCTCACCGCCAATCCCAACCACAACCTTGTTGTATAGGGAATCACCCTTCCACTCGATCTTTCAGTCCCTTCCCTTGAGGGAACTCTTAACCCTAGCCTTCATGGCCTTTACATTTTAATTTTGCAATGGCTTATTCATTTATCACTTTGTAAGTAGCAACACATGAGAAAATGAAAATACAAAAAAAGGTTCTCATTAATATTTCTAAACTTGTTGATTACAATTCTTTAGTAGTATTGGCCTTCTTGTATGCAAAAAACTTCTTAAATGTTTGTTTTTCTTATGTGGAAAATGGAGGGAAAATAAAAGTGTAATGACCTCTACTAATACATGTTCATAAGTCAAACTAATGGCTTTATAATGTAAATGCATGACATTGTTTATTATCTCTTTACACATAAATATATTTTTCTTTCTCATTGGAACCTAGCAAATATCAAGAGAGAGTAATTAGAGATATGTGGGGCAAAAAAATCCTTTAATCATGTGAATGTAAAGCAAAAAAAACAATGCATGGTTTTATAATCAATATAGAAGTTAAAAAAAGTAGAAAGTTGGATGTCTTGATTTGTAATACGCCGCCGCCATGCCACCGTGATGATGATGACACCCCCCCTTTTTCTTATCTTCCACCCGTCGTCGCCATAAATTCCCCTATTATTAGAAAAAAAAATAAAAAATAAAAAATGATTTTTTAAAAATTATTGTATTCCCTCCCCTTGTCAACATCGTCGGTTGGTGGAGGGATAGGGAGTTAAACTACATGTTGACAGGAGGGGAGTTGCTACTATTAGGTGAATAGGAGCTGCAATGGGTGCCAGCACTGGGACTGGGTGATGATGTGACAGAGGTGGAACCGCCAAGGTACAGGAGGGTGATGATTCCGATGGGGGGAGAGGGGCACATGTGTGCCACCTCCAACCCCCCCAAATATCCCTTCGTTTTCCTCAAGGCCGCATGGGGGTAGAAAAATCTGGGGGTCCTGTGTAGTTAAGGATCCCCTATCATAGCATTCCCCCCCCAATTATTACCACCTCGCCCTTATAAACCCCCCTCCTTGAGAGGGCCGACAATTCCTCTCTTCCTTTTCTCCCTACCTATTACCCTTCTTCCTTTGTAAATTCCCCCCCTTCCCTACCACGAATACGCTATCCTTCCCCTCCCCTTGCTGCCATCTTGTGAGAAAGAGAATAAAGGGAGAGGTAGTGAAGGAGAGTAAGAAAGAGAGAGGGAGAGAGTGAGAGAGAGAGAGAGAGAGAGAGAAGAGGCTCAAGAACAAACCATTTTCTTGGGGAAAGGCTCGAGTACTGCTTCTCCTCACTGCAAGTCCCGTAGCCACTCCATCGACTACCTTGTGAGACCGCGAGAGTCAAGGCGACTGCAGGGAACTCCGGCACCAAGGAGTCCTTCAAAGGAAGTAAAGGTCACTTCTAACTCCAAAATGGCCCCAAAGCGTAAGCTCTCCCAAGTAATTGGAAAAGCCATGACTACGGGAGAAGGGTCGAGAAAAGATGCCACTTTCAACACGAATGGTTTATCATGCGGAAATGCTAAATCGACTCTCCAAAACCAGGTACTGCTACCATGTCTAGACAACTGAAATCAAATATTTTAGGCATTATTAGGAAAAAATTCATGCCTTGCATCAGGTAATTTGCATACTTGAGAGATAGTCGAAAAGGGGTTTAATAATCATGTGTTGTCAGAGATGGACTGAGTATCTTCAGTTATAGGGGAAACACAATATTAGTAAGTTTGGGAATCTCCCAATTCCCATTTTTTGAATACTAAAAGGTGGCACCCCGATAACATGCCCATAAGTTTCTCAAAACCATATGATGTGACCTATCATTGGAAAGCTCTTGAAAAATGGAATCTATTGAGCTATAGAGCGCTCAATTTTGAGTTATAGTGTTCAAGTTATGACAAATCCAAAGATTTGACCACGTGTCCCAAACTTATGGGAAATTCCCATATTCCCCAATATGGAGTTGGGAGACAAGTCAAGTATTAGGATCTAACTTCGCCGGATGCATCATAGATTGTCGGGGAACGTAAATATTCCATATAGGACAACTGTACTCCATAGACCATCGTAGAGAATTAACTTGCATTGACAGCGAATGCATGTACAATCGCATTTGAGTAATTAGGTCATGCCTTCTGAGTTGCACAAATGTACTAGAAGGGATTTTTATGAATAGGGATCTCGCATCGCATCGACAACTCAGGGAACACTTGCATTGGGACTTGCATGGCATCAGGAATAGCCTCAATTGCACCACATAATGGGATATGCATCTAATAAGGTAGATTAAGGTGTGCATGTGAAGTGTTGAGCTTATTTGAATGTAATAGTTTGGTAAATGAAGTCCTGGCTGATGAGCGAAGCCAATATTTAGCTTGACCCACCTAGGACCTTAGTCACAAATAAATCGAATTGTCCTTAAGACCATACTTTGGCTTGGAGTCAACACACTCTTTGGTCTCTAACCTAATACCCAGCCACGATGAATCCAAAACACGCTTAGGTATATCATTTTCAGAATATGAAACATCCCAAAGCTAATACAAGGAGGCTTGAATGTAGTACCCACAAGGAAAATGACTACTCGCCAAGCTACATTTGATACTCTAACTATTTTGGAATGGTAAATAGACTTGGTTTACGCTTGACTTGCAAGAGGAGTAAATATAGGTTCTTGTTATCTTGAAGGGAGGAGACCCTAGGGAGAACTTAGAACTAGATAGAGTTCTAAGATGGAAAAGATGATTACCAATTGACCCAACAAAACCCTAGACCAAGATCTTAAGATAGGGAGACCAAAGGATAGTAACCCAGGGGAGCCAAAATTTGAAACTATAGTGTAATTGCTCTACCCTAATACCTAGTAGTGAGGTCAAGAAAAGGGGATTCTTTATCCCCCGAAAAATAATGGAAAATAACGCTGAGGCAGGAATGATCAAGAAAGGCAACGCTAGCATTAAAGATGAGGACTCCACCTTAGCAGATGTCCTGAGAGTACTTGCCTTCATTGTTTATTTGTGCTTGTAAATATAGGTTCAATGTATGTGAAAGGAATGAATGACTCAAGATCACAATGGAAAATTGAATAATGAATCAGGTCAAACTTAAGGAGGGTGGGCCATCCTGCTAGCTGCCAACCCTAGCTAAGAGGGTTCTAAATAACCGTGATGGGAACGTGGACCGAACCCACCACGAGAGGTATCTTCGTGGTATACTTTGAATGTAGGAGGACGCTTGGATGCCAGGGGGGCTTTGGTTGTAAATTCTCGGCCTTCGAGTCCTACTCAAATGATCTACATGACTCGAGATAGATGCTTGAGGCGCTGTTACTAGTGCAAGCGCGGAAACTTAGAGGAAATAAGACGCATCCCCACAGATTGCAGAATTTTTCCTTTTCGGATAAGACTTGTATTTTAGTTAAGATGCTAATATAAAGTTTACTTCCAAAGAACTTGCCTGGATTGTGTCAGTGCCATAAGTTACGCAAAAAAACCATGTTTCCAAAAAGGCTTAATTAAGGAAGTCATTTGACTAATGATTTTTGATGCCAATAAGTACTTAAAAATAGCCAAAAATTCTGAATTTTAGGGGGAAAATAGACTTCTCGAGGGCGGCGGTTGCAATCAATACAATTTTAAGCGGCAATGCCCGAAAATGCTTAAAAGACCCACTAGACGGTAGTTGGTGAATTTTCATAATTTTTTGGCATGTTAGAGGAGACCCTGGGAGATCCTAGTAGTGGAGGACTTTAAGACGGACGCCCAGGATGTTTCGGACTTCAATTCAAACATCGGATGAGGAAATGGGAGCGCCCGGGAGGCCAAGGCCAAATGGCAAGTGGGAATAGACTTTAAAAGTCCCAAAGGGCATGCCTCTTGGGGGCTCCCTTTGAGAGCAATAAAAAATAAAAAATTTGTGGGGTGGTGGGGGGAGGGGAGGGGGGCGTTCGTTTTTTTTGGGTGCAGTCTGAGAAGGCACCATTTTTCCATTTGATGGAGAGGGGGGCTACGGCACCTGCAAACAACCCCCCAACTAATCTGATGAATGAACTACACTCTATCTTCTCTCTTCATCGCCGGTCTCCGCTCCTCCATTGGCTACCCGGTTGTGGAGATGCACTTTCAATCTTTCTCTCTTCTCCCTCTCTCTCCCCCCTTAAGAGGCACTTCATGTGGCAAGAATCAAGAAGAGAATCGGGAGATGGATGCTTGTCCCGAAGGTTCCAAGAGGCTGAGGAGGCTGAAGGTTGAAGATCTATGCTGAAATCCATGGCTGGTTGGTCGATACACAGTCCCAATTAAATATTCAAAAAACCCCAAACACGCAAAAAGGCGGTATGCTCTATTTTATGAAAGAATTTTGCTTGTTTTTTATCGTTCATGGTCTAAATGGTGTGCACATGGGCTAAAATTTTATTTGAATGTTCCTTACATTATGTTTGAGGGCTGAAATCATTGTTATGTAGAATCCGTATTGATTTAGATCAATTATAAATTTTCAAAACGAGGAAAAACACTAATTTTGATGGAAATTGATAATTTCTTTGCTTTTGAGTGGGGAAAAATGAGTGGACATGGGGTAAAATAAGGAAAAATGCTGAGTTTCAGTTCCAATGATTAGTCATTAGAAAAAACCTAGAAAATACTTATTTTCTATTAAAAAATAGAAAAATAGAGAAAAATGAAAAAAAATGAATTTTTTGCATTCGAAAAAAAATAAAAAAATAGGATCTATGTATGTGAATGTCTGACAGGGCTGAAGTATGAGGTTAAGCCCTTGTACTTTGTGTTAAAGTGCGTATTTATTGCTTTTACATATAAAAAATGACATAAAGAAACCTCTACACCTGTGCATCGCAACAAAATTTATGCAGTGAGGGGGAGGATGATGTTATACAATAGTTTAAGCACATGCATAGCAATTGGTTGAAGTATAAATGACCCACGCTGGAGATAGTAAGGCACCCAAGTTGTAGGTCTAGACAGTGGGCCCAAGGGGACAAGTAAGTGAGGACTGGTACATTCCTAGAATGATATAATATTGTACCAAGAGCGAAGTCTATTTCGTATGTGTTATATGTGTTAGCGATGCATCGAGGGGCCAATCCATAAGGTGTAGGAGGGTTGCAATGGGGCCATGGCAATCAGCTGAGGGGTGTCTCCTATGTTATTCTACATGGTGAATTACACCAAAATATGTAGGGTCTCCCTCTGAGGAGTCTGAGAAGGTTAAGGGTTGGACTACAAATACGATACAAACACAAAATGTACATATGATGGTAGGGCAATGTGTCCTGTAAACACTCCTAGCCGTGAGGCCGTGGGTTGTCTTGTGCATGTCAGAGGTCCGGCTAGTGCTATAGCCAGTGCCGGCCCATTTTAGGTCCCATCAGTGGTGCATTTGTTGGGAGCCGCCAATAAGTGGTGGTTTCGAATCTAGGGTTTCTAGGGACCAAATAGTTGGTTTATGTCCTCTGACAAGGACCGTCAAGTGGAAATACAAAAAGCAAAACATGCTGTGAGGGCTAGACAGTGGTTGGGGATTGCTAGATGCTATTCTCCTCAAAGGAGCAGGCCGTTACACATAAGCGGTAGTGGTTCTACTAACCTAAGTGTCACAAGCAGCCCTTTGAGTACAAGTGGAAGTCTTAGTACTTCCCTTCTTCCAATCAATTAACCCACTTTAAGTGGGGGTGTAGTTTTACCTACACAACCTCGTGTTGTCAATCCGATTGTAGCCATGGCACAACCCATTGCAATCCTAGCTAGGGACATCGGATTTACTGGCATTAGGAGCACCATTGCCCATTTTCCATGGGTTAGTAGAAGAAGATGGAGAACTCCATATTAAAGATTTTCAAATGTTCATGTTCAACTATCGGATCCAAGAGGAAGGACACCTAATGATGTTCTTCTACATGATGTTAAAAGGAAGAGCGACAGTGTGGTATCACGGTCTAGAAGCCGGAACCATAACTAGCAGTGCCCAATTCTTTACGGCTTTCCGTAGAAAGTTGTGGACAGTATTGGATGTGTGTCTTGAATGTAACATGTCAAGAACCGAATGAGAATTTCCAAGCCTATGTCAAGAAATTAAAGCAAGTTCTTCGCAAACTTAATACTTATATCCCCATTCCAATGGCTGCATAGTTACAATATTTTCTACATGGATTGGATTTTAACATCCAGGTGCAGCTTAGTAGTGTCGCTTTGGCTGACATTGACATTGCTATTACCCAAGTAGAAGGAGTAGAGTTGCGCTTGCAAGCGGCTTATGCAGCAATGATAAATTGGAATGGTAATAATTTGGCCTTGACCAATGGGAGTCAAGAGGACCCCATGTCAAACACGAATGGGAGAGGGAGTATCATGCCAAATTTTCCGATGTTACCCGCTCCTCCTAGCATGACTATGCACATGGCTAGTCAGGCGGCCTCACTAAATAGTGGTGGAAGCCAAACAATGAATCCTAATATTGTCCCAATAGGTCAGTGGCCAATTCCTAATCAAGTGGTTAGGCTGATGGGATGACAGACAGATGATTGTAGCTATGAGTCGAGTGCCTCTAATGTCCTTGGTGAAGTTAAGGACATGATGAAGCACTATACGGATGTGATTTCTGAACAATGGACGTCAATTTTCTTAAGAAGCAGTAGAATTTGATAGGGAGTCGATGCCCTGAGGAGGGTGCCCCCTCAAGATTCAGCTATAAGTGGTGTGGTGGCCAACATTTCCCTAGGAATTGCTTGAATGTCAAATGCGATATTTGCGAAAAGTCTGGCCACTTAGCTACTACCTATTGGAGTAAGATCAGTTCTCTCCAACAAGGGAGTAAACAACTAGGTCCAGTTAACCATCCGCACAAGGGAATAATCTCCAGCAAGATGAGAAACCAAGACAAATACTACAACGAGGAAAGGCTACTGTAGAGGCATTGCCTCATGGCAGTGGGGTTAGCCTTATTGAGGCCGTATGTGTCAATGATGCTGAAACTTCTAATCTATGAGCCGTAACAAGAGGTCAAAAGATCAAAGAGGGTGACAAAGGAATTGTAAAACCTGTCGAGGGAAGCCCTAAGCAAGATGCTAGGGAAAAGCGAGTCCTGAATCCTGATATGGAAGGTGGACCTTTAAGACCTATTGCTAGTAAAGTTAATCTAGAGAAGGATAAAGGATTGCCAAGAAAGAAGGTAAAGGCTAAAAAAGAGGCACCAAAGCTAATTGAAAGACCAAAGGAGAGAATGGTTTGGCACGAGAAGAGAACTTTGGCTAACTACCATGACTAGTTCTCTTTGCGAAGTTAAACCATATGTAAATTTCCTATAATTGATTAAACTTTCTCTAGGAGTACGCAAGGAATTCAAGATAATCCTACGTATAGGGTATATTGTAGAACCTTTGGGCATAACTAGAGTGGGAGAAGATTGGTTCGATCGTGCTGAAAAGCATTGCCCTAGGGTTCCAGCATATGTGGATAGAATATTAGTGGAGTACGCTATCGTGGACACTGGATCCTCCGTCAATATCATGAGTTCAGATTTGATGGAGAGGTTAGGTCTAGAGATCCAAAAAGATGGCTCCACACTTCTTAGGATGACTGATGATAGTCTAAGTCAACCGGAAGGTTGCATCACTAAAGTCCATGTTACAGTTGCGAGCGTGGAATGCTATCTGGACTTTAGAGTGATAAGGTTTGTAGGACGTCCTAGCTATCGAGTTTTGCTAGGCAGACCATGGATTCTACAAACAGATTGTCAAGTTGATATACCCACTGGTCGAGTGATTCTAGGTTGAGATGCCCATCATGTAATAGTGGATGCTTACCCTAGGTCTCCTCAAAGTGAGAGAGCTCCATTATCCTCCACTGAACTAGAAACAGTAGATGATCCATCTGGTAGTGAGACGTCATCGAGCGATGGATCTAAATAAGGGTCCACTATAGAGGATATTTATCAGATAACCTTGAATGAGCCGATAGAGCCTCAGATTGAATAAGAGATGCGGACATTATTGAGTTGGACCTTGGCACGTCTAATGATTCACGGCCAATCAAATTAGGTTCCATGCTCAGTTCGGAAGAGAGAAATGACTATGTGTCCCTAATTTAGGAGTTTCGCAACATCTTTGCTTGGAGCTATGACGAACTTAGGGGTATTCCTCCCAGTCTGGGTGTGCATACCATTTCTGTAAAGGAAGGTACCCGCCCTGTACGTCAAAAAGTAAGGCATATGCCTTTTGAACTAAGGGACGGGCTGTTGAAGAGTTTCAGAAGTTGCGGCAGGTGGGTTTGATTTTCCATGTTCAGCATACTGAATGGTGTTTGCCAATTGTGATTAGAAAGAAGAATAATAATCAAATTCGTCTTTGTGTAGAATTTAGAGAGATAAATAAATAGACTGTTAAAGATTACTACCCGTTGCTGTTTATTGACCAAATTTTGGATCAATTGGTAGGTAGGGAAATATATTCGTTCATGGATTGCTTTGCAGAGTATAACCAAATGGCGATTGCTGAGCAAGACAAGATGAAAATGACATTTATCACTACCTTCGGTACCTTTGCGTACCATGTCATTTGGGTTATGTAATGCACCTGGTTCGTGGCAAAGAACAGCTGACAAGACCTTTGGTGACATCTCCCCAAAGGAGTTGAAAGTATTCATTGATGACTTGGGGTTAGCCATCGTAAGAGAAAGGCAGTTGATTATTTTGTGGAAGTGTTTCAAGTGTTGCAGATAATTTTGCATAGCTCTCAACCCGCGGAAGTGCGTCTTTGGAGTGCCTTATGGGCTATTGTTAGGCCATGTGGTCAGTTTTGTAGGGATTGCCACTGACCTTGAAAAAATCAAGGTCGTAGTCGCCATGAGTCCGCCACATACTCCAAAGGAAGTGCATAGCTTTCTATTCATCGGTAGGGTATTATCGGAGGTTTATCAATGCCTTGGCAGAAAGAACGTTGCCACTGACGAACCTATTGTCCTTTAACTGTCAATTTGTATGAAATGGTGCTTGCAAAGTATCTTTTGACGATGTGAAGCAAGAGCTTGCCAAAGCACCTATTTTAAAAGCACCTAAAAGGGGCAAAATGTTCTATATATTTTCAACAGTAACCATGTATAGTAGCAGCTGCTTCGTATCCCAAATTTGGGAGGAGAAGTAGTACCATCCGATAGCTTTTGCCAGTCGAAAGTTGGGTATATCGAAAATTAACTACACCTATATGGAGAAATTGTGGCTTGCGATGGTATTTGCGACCAAAAAGTTCAGGCACTACATTCTGTATGAGAAGGTAGTTCTTTATACAAAGGGGACAGGGCTTTGATTCTTACTTGAATAAGTTATAGCTGCCTGATCGTTTAGCGAAGTGGTTAATCACTTTGCAGGAATTTGATTACGATATTAAGAGCAAGCCGCCGAAGCTTCAGGGCATTATAGAGTGTCTTGTGGATTTCGGAGAGCCAAAAGAGGTCTCGGCTCCAGTCTCTCACTTTGCTGGGCGGTTAATGCTACAGAAGGCTTTAAGAGCTGGGTATTGGTGGCCATCCATCTTCCAGGATTCATTTGACTATGTCAAGACATGTGATACATGTCAAAGACATGACAATAGAGAGAATAGGAAGCGTCCACTTACACTGATTATGGCTACCCTTCCAATTTGTGGGACCTATTACCCCATCGTCTACTACTCAAAAAAGATACATTATAGTACCAAACTGATTACTTTACAAAGTGGTCAGAAGCACGGGCGACGAGGAAGGACAATGCAAAAGAGACTGCCAGTTTCCTACTTGAGCAGATCATCTGCCATTTTTGTCCGCCAAAGGAAATAGTATAGGACCGTGGAACCCATTTTTTGAACAAGGCGATTAAAAGCCTGACTGAAGCACGGAAAACTAAGCATAATAAGATGACCCCCTATAATCTACAAGCAAATGGACAAGTTGAAAGTACCAATAAGCAACTTGTGGGTATCCTATCCAAATAGTCTCCGAAAAAAAGTGGGACTGGGATACAAAATTATATGTGGCAGTTTGGGTGTATAACACGGCATTTAAGCGAGCCACTGGCCACACCCCATTCAAATTAGTTTATGGGGTGGAGTGTCTCTTGCCCTTAGAAATTGAGTTGCCGACCATAAGATTCACAATCAATCATTCTTTGGGTGATGAAGATGCCCTATTTGAGTGGTTTATGACTATAGCCCACTTGGATGAACTTAAATTGTAGAGTCTGTTGGACCAGAAGGTGGCTAAATGTTAGATGAAGCAATTGCATGATCTAAAAGTGAAGAAATATACCTTTAAGAAAGCGAAATTAGTTCCAAACTACGATGTGCATAGGGAGCTATTTCCAGGAAAGCTGAAACCTAGATGGGATGGCCCTTACAAGATGGTTGGGCTAGGTAAAAATAAGTCCACGGCTTTATTAGCTAATCTACAGGGCATGGAATTTAAGAATAAGGTTAATCTTAATAAGATTAAACCTTATTATTTCTGAATATGCTAACGTGCTAAATGCATTGCAAGTCTATGCTGGGATTGATTTGCGACCTACAGAAGAGCTTAAACTAGTTGATGGGGCGGTTAATGCCTTATTTGGAGCATCCATATCTCGAGCAAAGATATCACCAGGGGAAGCTTATTTGGTGGAGAAAAGGATACAAGTGATTGAGCAAGAAGACACAATCTTTGTGTGAGAGAAAAAAGTTTTTTGTCATCACTATTTACAAATTTTGACAAGCATCCTTGTTGAGTTTAATGAGAGGGTGGGATGGAGCTGTCAGTTCATCCTCTCAATATGTTGAATTTTGACCATCATAATTACGAATAGGGAGTTCTTGATGGCTGGCTGTGTAAACCCATTATGGATGTACACGTTATACTTTGATGGAGCATCTCGGGGGCCTAATAAAAAAGAGAGCGTTGGAGTAGTTATTTGAGATCTCCGACATAGGGTAGCAATGAAATTAGCTGTTTATCTCGGGGTAGGATTCACTAACAACATGGCAGAGTATAAAGCCTTGATTAATGGGATATATACATTTCAGAATCCCATCCTTCATATGTATCATCGCACTGCTATAACCCTACTTAAATCAACTCAATGGGATATATACATTGCCAATATAGGTGGTATTTGGCGATTATTGGTAAAGGGGGATTCCCAGCTGATATTAAATCAACTCAATGGGATATATACATTTCGGAATCCCATCCTTCGTATGTATCATCACACTACTATAACCCTACTTAATGAATTTGAGAGCGTATATCTTCAGCTAATTCCACATTATTGGAATTAGTTTGCAAATTCCTTAGCTATGTTTTCTTATGAAGAGGACCTCTTCTTCAACTGTGGTCCTAGTTCGGATGTTGCTCTTGATAACGAGATGGGACCTGGTTGCTTGTGGGGAATGTTATCAGACCACGCGTTATATGGCAGGCGATGGTTGATATGGGTAATGCAAAGAGTGGTTGAGACCTATCTACCGCTATTATCCTGGATCCATAGGTTGATTAGACGACATGTTATGCGTACGCCTCTTGCTATATATGCAGGAGGTATGGGTCACAACTTGATGCATTTAGTTTAGGACTGAGAGCCCTGCTTTTCCCCTTGGAATGGAGCGTATTTTTGTATATTTGCCTTCTTCCAAGGAGGGATCTATATGAGCTAGTTTGCTTGATTTCCTTTAGGCCAAGAGGGCTAGTTGTTTTAATGTTTTAATGATCTATTTCCTTAGGCTAGGAGGGCTAGTCAGTTTTGTCGTGTCATGTTTGATTTCTTTAGGCCAAGAGGGCCAGCTAGTTTGCAGTGAAATGTGCCATTTCTTTAGGCCAAGAGAGCCCTATGTCTGTTTGGTGCAGGTACAATTACTGGTTTTTTGTTGTAGTGATTGCATCATACAGGTTGATAGAGTCATTGGAGGGAGCCTTTGCTATGAAGGAGCTTCTTCTAGCCATTCCAGGTGGTTTCGTCCCCTTTTCAAGTCTTTTTCCTTAAGCAATTAATGATATATGTGCATGTAAGGGTTACTTTCTTTTGTTTGTTAGGGATCGGCAATCAAGGTATGGAGTTCCAGGTTTAGGTTTGGTATGTTTGGGGGAGGTCTGAGTAGTCATTGCCTCCTACAAAGGCATTATCAGGCATTGAAAGACGTGTTTTAGAGGGCAATTCTAGTGACCCTATTCTGCTAACCTACTAGGTGGCCGTTCTAGGAGTTCCTGTTAGTTGTGAGGCAGTTAGAGAAGCCTACTAAAATAATGATGGAAAGAGACAAAACCCTAAATATCTGAAAGACAATATATGAATATACGAAGGTGTGTAAAAAGGGATTCTAACGCCTATAAAAATAGAAAAGGAAAGAAAGAAAAATCCTTGAGCTATTGTTTATCACCTTGTGAAGGCCTGGTAGATTCTTGTGCGGACGAGTTTGACCCAGGGCCGATGCCTTGTCTTCTGAGGGGTGGCATCTAGCTAAAAAACAAAGAATACAAGAAGATTGGAGTGAAAATAAAAGTGAGTATTAGAAAAGGATTCAATGTCGCCTTGCGAGGGCTTGGTAGGTTCTTGGCTACCGAGACAAGACCTGAGGCTGATGCTCTATTCTCCTTGGATCACTACGCTCAGCTCCCTTCTTTTACATGCCCGAGTATGGAAAATAAGAGGCTGAAATACCCAATGTGCTAAAAGAAACTATTTCTTGATCAGTCTATAGGAGTTCTCACCCCCAGTTGAGTTGTTCTTAGTTAGGTAGGTAGTTCAGACCACCACTTAGGATGACCTCTTTGATAGTTCTTTTTAGCTTGGCTATGTTGGAGTAGTTGGTTATCGACTAGCTTAGGATTTTTGTCAGATTATGCTAGACCTACTCGTGGATTTCATGCCTTGGTTTTGACAGGGGGTAGAGTGAAAGCTGTGATGTGCTTTGATGTGTATCTTTTTCGTATCAGCTTGATGCTCTTTGTGGTTGTGTTTATATGCAGATCTGTTCGTGGGATTCGACGAGCTGAGTCGCTCTATCCTGTGGTCACCAATAACTGATGATTTTTGATGCCAAGAAGTGACTAAAAATAGAAAAAATTTCTGAATTTTAGGGAAAAAATAGACTTCATCGAAGGCGGTGGTTGCAATTAGTACGATTTTAAGCGGCAATGCCCAAAAGTGCTTAAAAGACCCACTGGATGGCAGTTGGTGAATTTTCATAATTTTTTGGCATGTCAGACAAGACCCTGGGAGATGCCCAATAGTGGAGGACTTCAAGATGGACTCCCAGGTTTTTTCAGACTTCAATTCGGACAGTGGACGAGAAAACGGGAGCACTCGGCTAAGGCCAAATAGCAAGTGGGAATGGACTTTAAAAGTCCCAAAGGGCATGCCTCTTGGGGGCTCCCTTTGGGAGCCCAAAAAAAAAGAATTTGTAGGGGGAGGGGTGTGCGTTTTTTTCGGGCGGAGTCTGAGAAGGCGCCATTTTTTCATTTGATGGAGAGGGGGGCTATGGCACCTGAAACAACCCCCCAACTGGTCTGATGAATGAACTACACTCTATCTTCGCTCTTCATTGGCGGTCTCCACTCCTCCATTGGCTGCCTGGTTGTGGAGATGCAGTTTCAGTCTTTCTCTCTCCTCCCTCTCTCTCCCCTTAAGAGGTACTTCGTGTGGCAAGAATCAAGAAGAGAATCAGGAGATGGATGCTTTGTTCAGGAGGCACCGAATTGTTCCAAGAGGCTAAGGAGGCTGAAGGCTGAAGATCTATGCTGAAATCCATGGTTGGTTGGTCGATACACAGTCCCAATTAAATATTCAAAAAACCCTGAAACACGCAAAAGGCGGCATGCTCTATTTTATGAAAGAATTTTGCTTGTTTTTTATCGTTCATGGTCTAAATGGTGTGCAAATGGGCTGAAATTTTATTTGAATGTTCCTTGCATAATGTTTGAGGGCTGAAATCAGTGTTATGTAGAACCCGTATTGATTTACAACAATTATAAATTTTCAAAACTCGAAAAAACACTAATTTTGATGGAAATTGATAGTTTCTTTGCTTTTGAGTGGGAGAAAATGAGTGGACATGGGATAAAATAAGGAAAAATACCGAGTTTCAGTTCCAATGATCAATCATTTAAAAAAACCAAAATATATATATATTTTTATTAAAAATAAATAGAAAAAATAGAGAAAAATTTAAAAAAAAGATTTTTTACGTTTGAAAAAAATGAAAAAAAAAGATATATACATGTGAATGTTTGACAAGGCTAGAGCATGAGGTTAAGCCTCAGTTTGGCCCTTGTTCTTTGTATTAAAGTGTGTATTTATTGCTCTTACATACAAAAAATGACATAAAAGAATCTATATACCTGTGCATCACAGCAAAATTTAAACGGTGAGGGGGAGGATGATGTTATACAACAGTTTAAGCACTAAAATAATACAAAGTCTGATTGTTCTCTCTATGCATAAAATTTAGGATGTGGTTTATTTGAAAGTAATGGATCTAGAAGCACAAGGTTCGCCTTGGTGCTAGGTTCCTGCAATGAGGTATTGCATATTAGCGGAAATTCATTAAAAGGGTTGTTTTTGCATGACACATAGGCTGATTTTAAACCATAATTGTTTTTGCACAATAGGGCATACACCATTGCATGAATCATACACATGATATCTATTCCTGGCATGCATAGCAATTGGTTGAAGTATAAATGACCCACATTGGAGATAATAAGACACCCAAGCTGTAGGTCTAGACGGTGGGCCCAAGGGGACAAGTAACTGAGGACTGGTACATTCTTGGAACGATATAATATTGGTACCAAGAGTGGAGTCTATTTTGTATGTGTTATATGTGTTAGCGACGCATCGAGGGGCCAATCCCTAAGGTGTAAGAGGGTCACAGAGTGGGGCCACGACAATCAGTCGAGGGGTGCCTCCTATGCTATCTACATGGTGAATTACACCAAAATGTGTAGGGTCTCCCTCTGAGGAGTCTGAGAAGGTTAAGGGTTGGAATACAAACATGATACAAACGCAAAATGTACGTACAATGGCAGGGCAATGTGTCCTGTAGACGCTCCTGGCCATGAGGCCATGGGGTTGTCTTGTGCATGTCAGAGGTCCAGCTAATGCTATAGCCAGTGCCAGCCCATTTTAGGTCCCATCACTATTTTTAAATATCCCACATAAATGTGATAGGACCTAATTAGGTAACTAAAAAAGGCCCATTGAGGGAAGCGGGTGGACGGAACCTCGACGGGTCCGTCCTATGGCAGGGTGGTCCCAGAGAACTGGGAGGCCTCTCATAAGTTTTTATCAATATTCGATCTTTAGGAATCGTTAAGTTAGAACCCGAATCATGCCGTGTTAGGGGACCGGGATGGGACTATGCCCTACAGGAAGAGCGGTTGAGCAACGTATCCCTCTCGTTTCCCATTCTCTTTGAACCAATTGTGGCATGGGTTTGCTTTGGTTTGGGTATCTCTGCGTAAAGTAGGATGTCCAGGATCTAATGCTAGAATGCTGTTAGGTGACCTTGGCCTCTAGGAACCCATACTTCAGGTTGATCCTAGTGGGTTTGGCCGCGAGCTTTCTGTTGTGAAGCGGACTTGGGGAAACCTAGGTGACAAACCCCGGAACATTCCATGGGAGTGTCGGGCAGCGACGCTTAGATTCATTCCTCGATGGACCACTAAAAATGTGCTTGGACAGCCGTTAGGCAGGCACGCTACATTTGGTATCAGAGCCAACCAATGAATTTTATAAAAAAAGACAGTAATAAATCAGGAAGAAAAAAGTGACATTTTTCACTAGGGCAATAATTGTTCTATTAGCCACCAATGAATTTTATAAAAAAAACAGTAATAAATCAGGAAGAAAAAAGTGACATTTTTCACTAGGGCAATAATTGTTCTATTAGCCATTCGTGGTTTGTTGCCACTTCAGACTTACAAGGCATAGAGTAGGTTCCTCATATTTCATGTCATGTTCAAGACAACTATGAACTCTTCAAGTTATTAACGACGATTCAACATGATGGGGATCCTGGAATGAATCTACAACCCTTCACCATTGGAAAGGCGTTGGACTTGGAGTGCGGGATACAGCTATATAGATGCCAACCGACTCGCCTATCTTCAAAATAACCTGAAGAGGCTAAAATGGTTGGAAGACTTGAAGAATCAAGATTATCAAGTTATTCATCTTCCATCAGGCTTGTGTAAATCCCATCCTACACATCGGATGCTGGAAAGTAGAACCAAATTGCTACATCTATGACGAGGTGGTCAAAGTCTTGCCGACTGACATAATTAAAATAATGGGGCAAAACAAACATCATGGCTATAAAAAACGGGGACTTCTTGAACTTCCCATGACTTATCGCTTCCTGACAATCCATTCTCCCAACCCATATTACTATTCCGTCCCTTTAATCGAGTCCAATAGGGAATATTAACTTGGTGTTGATGTATTTATTGAAAAGAAAAATCATCCCAGCCAATGTCTATCTATTCCCAAATAATTGTACTTGAGGCTTATGCTTCTTTATGAATAAATAAGAATTTTATATTAATTTGAATTGTTGTATAGTATCGATGAAAAATAATTTTGCGCCTTGATTCAAGATGTGTAGAGAAATGTAAATGTTATCTTAACACGAAGGTTTTAATCCAAAACCAAATACAACCTCAAGCCCAGAACCAGAGTCTTGTGTCTGCACTAAGCCCAGCGGAGGCACAAGAGAAGAATTTTCTCCTCAAACAGATTAAACCACTAGAATTTGATGGAAAGTGGAAGACTGTTGAAGTTGATGTCAAAGTATGGATTGAATCCATGGAAGATTACTTCAGTGCATCAGGAACAACACCTGTGAACCAGGCCATGATTGCCAAACTCAAACTTACTGGAGAAGCTAGGCTTTGGTGGAAGCAATGGTGTAAGGACCAAGTAGTCTCTAAAAAAAATATAACTTGGGATAAGCTAAAGGAAGCCATGTAGGGAAGATACATGCCACCTACATACAGAGCTCGGAGGATGAATGAGTTCTTCAAATTGAAACAACTGGGCCTGTCACTAGAGGTGTACTACTTGAGGTTTGTCTCCTTGTTGAAATATGCTCTGACCATGAGCATTCCCCAACAAGTTTTGAAGTTTTATGATGGGATGAACCCAACATTGAACACTTGGTTGGAATCAATGCATCCTTTGGATTTGGAAGACGCACTAATAAGACCAGGACCTATTGCCCAAGAAGTCCAACCAAAGCCCAAGAATAATAGACCATGGTCTTACAAGGATCAGAATCCAGGAAAGTTGAAAGCTCAATTCAAGAGTGCTCAAGGTCAAAGTCAAGGACACCGGAAGAAGCCAAGGGAAAATGCAATCAGTGGCTTTGCCTCCACTCAAAGAAGCGATCAAAGCATGAGATGTTTCCACTGTAATGAACTTGGACACTTCAAAATGGAATGTCCCAAACTTGGCAGAGAGCGTCACCAATGAGAATTCAATGGCCAAGCCAGAGCTACCCGCGACCATGCAGCAATGGGAAGGGAAAAAACTTCAAATATTTCCACTAAGGGAATCAATGAAGAAGAAGACCCGTCCATGGAAGCTAAGATTGAGAGGGCATCCGTTCATGCCGCTCTCCACAAAAAGGGGCCAAACCACTAGTTCTCAATAATCCAAACACCATTAGATTACCAAGGTAAGAAATTCAAAACCCTGATTGATTGTGGTAGCACTCATTCCTTCATTTTACTAGCTTGTGCAAGAAGGTTAGGAGTAGCCACTATAGCTGCACCTACCCTGCTTGTTGAACTAGCGAATGGACAAGAAATCACCTGCACTAGGCAAACTGCTAAGGTGGAGTTTCTACTCAAAAACGAGCCCACATATGTTAAATTCAGGGTAATGAATCTAGGAGTCCATGAGTGCCTACTTAGGATGGATTGGCTAATTCCTGATGATGCTCACATTCATTGTGGAAAAGGACAAGTCTCCTTTAATAATCCTAAAGGTGAGTAGGTGACAATACAAGGAGAACAATGTAAACCAAAGATCTAGTTAGCTAAGGAAACGCAAATAGTTCAGGGGATAAGGAAAGGATTACCGATCTACCTAATCAAGCTAAACAAACCGGAACAGGTAGAGGACACCAATGAAGAACCATCTTGGTTAAAAGAGTATGTGGATGTGTTTCCCGAATATTTGACTAAATTACCACCACCAAGGGAAGTGGATCATGAAATTAAGCTAACACCAGGAGCTACACCAGTCGTAAAAAGTGTTGAGAATAGCAAATGATGTATGCCCATAGAGGCCGAATGTGTGCCCAAAAGAGGCTTGCCCATAAGTGGCTTTGTATGAGAGATATGACAAAGAAGCTCTAAGAAGAGATGTCTGAAATCCCATAAGCGCAGAGAGGAAAAGTGGTACTATCCAAAAAGCTATAAAGGCATGTACTTGACACTCATTTCAATGTAATGGTACTATCAATTGAGTCACTCAAGATTGTCTTTATGAGTCCAAGCTAATCTATCTTGGAACCTAATTCACTTGAGTTACAATCTCTTCCCTCTATCATGTATCGTGTGTTTGATTTGCATCCACCATAGCTAACTAGCTCTAGATCTGGATTTCTCAACATGGTATCAGAGCCATGGCTGAGCTAAGTAGCTATAGTGGTGTGATTTCTTCTTGAATGGATCAAAGGTCTTGTTACTTCTCAAATTCCCTTTTGCTCTCTTTATCATATTTCTAGGCACCTACACTTAATAGGTACTCGTACGTTTTAAAGGAAGAAATCATGGCGCAAAAAGAGAAAGTACGAACTTGGAAGACAACCAACCACCATGACCAAGCTGTCAAGTAACAATATAGTGTGTAAGATCTGAGTTAAGGGTGGGAACTTCAAGATCAGGGCTCTTCGGCTTGATACTGACAATTACTGTTTAGAGTTCTGAGATTGTAACTCGCAAGATTTGTATTTTTTGGATGTGGTATACAATGCCTCCAACAATGAGCTCATCCAAATCTAGTTCAAACCCAAACACTAGTGAAGTATCCTATTGTTTAGGTGGATGCTGCTCCATTTCGTGAATGGTATAATCAACACTGGTGTAGATATTGGAAGGGAAAAGAAGGCTTCTAGTGCAAAGAAGAAGGGGATGCACCCACCCTACTTATTAGCATCCCTCGGGCTATGGCAAAAAGAGACCAAGATGCATTCTCCCTTGCGCTCTGGCATGGCCGTAGCATAGCAGCAAGGATGAAGTCTGCAAAGCCACAGAGAATGAGAAAGAGAACCAGAGAGAAGCCTAGGAAAGAAGTCTAGATCTGGCGAGTCTCTCAGCAAGTCAACACATCATTGATGGAAATCGGTGCCGTTCTATTGCCGAAATCAGTGCTGAATGACTATTCGATTTGGGAAAAGCCTTTTTTCATTTAAATTTTCTTATCACTAAGGTTAAAAGCTAGGCTTAGTCAATAGAGTCAATTCACACCTAGCCTCCTCACAAACCACTTCATAAGCCTATTTCACACTCATCTCACACTACATCATCAAATTTCCTTCACATTTAACTAACTTTCACACTATATGTATCTCAACTTGGCTTGAACTAAAATAACGGATTGTTAATACGCTTGATAATTAGTTATCAAAAATCCTAAGAGGTTACTTGTGATTAGAGTTTCTATTGAACTCCTATTCTTGTAAGGGACTAGACACTTCCCGAGTATACTCGTGGTAAGACCTTCCCGCATGAAATGATTTGCTTGCACAAGTGCTCAAAAAGAAGTCAATGCCAAATGAGAACCCAAAAACCATGTATTCCGAAATTCATCTCATGTGTGAGAGTTTGTCAAACAAAGCTCATGTATCCATCTGTGTACTCACATAGCAAAACGACTGTGTCAAGAAGATTGAAGCAAAAATAGAAGTACCACGCATCAAAAAAAGGGATAAAGAGCACAATTGAAGACAAAGAAATCTTACATCATGAAGACCAAAATGCCAAAAGATCAAACATTGGAGCAAAAGACCAAGAAGAAGATCAAACAATGCCAAAGAAGCATAAGGAAATGAAGAAGATAAAGTGTCTTGAAAATTTTCCCATCATGGATCATGTGGATCTTGTATTCCCTTAGTGGATCTGCTTCCCATAGTGGATGTAACAAACCCTACCCAAAATGTAAAGTTTCAAGCCTTAACTTGACTAGGCTGCTAGAGAGCTAGTTTCCCGGGCCATGTCATCATGTAGGGGGGGCAAAAGCCAGCAAGGGTAGAGACTCATCATTTGAGGGGGGGTGTTGAGAATAGCAAATGATGTATGCCCATAGAGGCCGAATGTGTGCCCAAAAGAGGCTTGCCCATAAGTGGCTTTGTATGAGAGATATGACAAAGAAGCTCTAAGAAGAGATGTCTGAAATCCCATAAGCACAGAGAGGAAAAGTGGTACTATCCAAAAAGCTATAAAGGCATGTACTTAACACTCATTTCAATGTAATGGTACTATCAATTGAGTCACTCAAGATTGTCTTTATGAGTCCAATCTAATCTATCTTGGAACCTAATTCACTTGAGTTACAATCTCTTCCCTCTATCATGTGTTTGATTTGCATCCACCATAGCTAACTAGCTCTAGATCCGGATTTCTCAACAAAAAGGCCCTACAAGATGTCCATCCTTGAAGCTATTGAGTTAAAGGAACAACTCAAACAGTTGTTGGACCAAGGGTATATATGTCCCAACAGTTCTCCTTAGGGAGCTCTAGTTTTATTCCAAAAGAAAAAGGAGGGTACACTTCGCCTTTGCATCGATTATAGAGGCTTAAACCAAGTAACCATAAAAAATAAATATCCTATCCCAAGGATAGATGAGTTACTTGATCGATTGCAGTGAGCAAAAATCTTCTCCAAGATCGATTTGAGGTCAGGATACTACCAGAACCGCATCAAAGAAGAAGATATTCCTAAGATGGCATTCAACACAGGATATGGTCCTTTCGAATTCACAGTAATGTCTTTCAGATTGACTAATTCCCTTGCCACCTTTATCAAGCTAATGCAGTATATTTTTAGACCATATCTTGATGATTTTGTGCTTGTTTTCTTTGATGATACCTTGGTTTATTCCAAGGAAGAGGAGGACCATGAATCCCAAGTTCACATCATCCTTGAGACCATGAGAACTCATAAGCTCTATGATAAGAAGAAAAAGTGTGCCTTCCTCAAGAGGAAAATTGAATACCTTCTTGGATTTATTGTGTTAAATGAGGGAATATTTATAGATCCTACAGAGGTCAAGGATGTCCAAGTGTGGCCTCCACCAACTACTATTAAAGAAGTGCATAGCTTTCTTGGATTAACGGGTTGGTACAGGATATTCATTAAGGACTAGGCCTTAATCGCAGCTCCCCTTACAAATTTGTTGAAGAAGTAGGTTGCCATAGCATGGACGCCCACTGAACAATCAAGTTTTGATCAATTCAAGCATAGCTTAGTGACAACACCAATTCTAAAGATCCCTGACTTGAGCAAGGAATTTGAAGTTGTCATGGATGCTAGTTCACTTGCACTAGGCTGTGTACTAATGCAAGAATGTCATCCTATAGCATATTCTTCGAGGAAGCTAAAGATCCATGAAAGGAATTATGCTACCCATGACCTAGAGCTATTAGTAGTTATTCATGCTCTAAAGCTTTGGCGGCACTATTTGCTTGGTAACAAGTTCTCTTTGGTCATCACTGACCATAAGAGCCTTAAATGGATCTTCACCTAGACTGACCTCAACATTAGGCAACGTCATTGAATTGAGGTTCTGCAATTCAACTCTCTTATTATGGAGAAACCCTCGATGGCAGAATCATTGGCAACTATGGTATCAATCCTCAGCAACCCTATCCTTGAATTAGCAAAGGAGGAAGGTAGCCATGACCCAGAATATCTAAAGATGATGAAAGAGATTTTGGAAAAGGACAAAAACCCCAAAGTTAAGGTCAAATAGAATTTTCTGTCAATGAGGGACTTGTCTACTTTAGGACAAGATTGTGCATACCCTCAAGCAGGAAACTCAAACAAATAATACTTTGGGAAGCACATGATTCCCCCTTTTTAGGCCATCCCGGATATGTCAAGACCCTCAACACGGTCAGAAAAAGCTATCATTGGGAAAGGCTTAAGGGAGATGCGCTCGAAGATGCCACGGAATGTTTGTCTTGCTAGTGCATTAAAGCAGAACATGTCAAGATGCCTGGGAAGTTGCAGCCTCATGACATTCCCCAGATAAAGTGGGAATTTATCAGCATGGACTTTGTTGTTGGACTACCTTCAGTCCAAGGAGGATACAACTCAATTATGGTTATAGTAGACATACTCACTAAGGTTGCACACCTCATTCCAATCAAGACAAACTATAAAGCTTCAAATATTGCCAGATTATTCATCAAGGAGATATTCAAACTCCATGGGTTGCCTAGGAGGATCATTAGTGACCGTGATCCCCTCTTCACATTTCATTTCTAGAGAGGGATATTTGAGGCCATTGGGACTCAGCTGTGTTTCAGTACAACCTATCACCCTCAGACTAATGGCGAAACGGAGAGAGTCAACCAAGTCATTGAAGACATTCTTAGGGCATATTACTGTCGCGAACCCAAGAAATGGATCCAATATCTACCATTGGTAGAGTTCGCTTATAATGCTTCTCACCAACAAAGCATTCAAATGACACCTTTCCTAGCATTGTATGGGCATGATTGCCGTACTCCATTGAATTTTTCAAATCCTAACTTGAGGATAGAAGCTTCCAAATAAATGCTTGAGGAGATGGATGAGCAGGTCAAGGCCATCAGACAAGATATTAGAGCCACCAAAAGGATAGGTAGAAAGCCTATGCAGATCTAAATAGACAAGAGCGACTCTTCACAGAAGGAGATATGGTCTTTATTCACGTACGACCCAAGAAGAGTTCCTTATCACTATGAAAATTTAAGAAACCGAGTCCAAGGTATTGTGGATCCTACAAGATCCTCAAATGGCTAGGGGCCAGTGCCTACAAACTTCAACTCCTTGAGAATGTAAAGGTTCACAATGTATTCCATGTTAGAATACTAAAGAAATATGTATCCGAACCTAGCCATGCACTCAATGATCAACAATTTGTAATGCCAAGCCAAGGAGTCCTTGAGCTTTGGCCAAATAGAGTCCTAGACACTCGGGAAAAGAGATTGAGGAGTAGAACCCTCAAAGAGTACCTCATCCAGAGGAAAGACTATCCAGAAGAAGATGCCACATGGATTGATGAGAGTACTCTCAACAAAAAATACCCCCAATTCCTTTCGAGATGAGGATATCTTGATTCCTTAAGGGGGGAAGAATGTAATTGTTAACCCCAACATGAAGAAAGAAAAAGGAAATAAAAAAGATGCTGGGAAAAGGCAGAAAAAAGGTAGCTCGACTAAAGAAAGAATAGGAGAAAAGGCCAAAGGCGCAAGGGAAACCTTAAAAAGTCCGAGGCAAAAGGCATAAGGGAAACCTTAAAAAGTCCAAGGCAAATGCAAAATGCGCATTTTAAAATAAAAAGGCGCACCCTGAAATCTTGTAAAAGAGCGCCGGGCTCTCACCCGTGCAATTTGTAAATGTAGACAGGCGGTGAAAAGGAGAAGGACAATGGGAAAAAGGGCCTAGGCTACGGCCGGCCATATAAAAAAGGGGAAAAGGGGATGACTGCCCAAAAGGGATTTAGGGTTTTGTATATAAAGTTGAAAAGTGAATGAGAAGCTCATTCTTGTGTGTGGCCAAAGCTTCTTCTTCTTTTTCTCTTGTTTCTTGCCTTCTTGCTTGTGCTTGAGAGAGGGATTGAGAGAGTGTGAGGGAGTGAGGGAGTGATTGTGTGAGAGTGAGGGATCTTGGAGAAGAAGCTCTCCATCTTCTCTCTTCATCTTCCCCTCCTCTCTTCTCTTCTCTTGTCCTGCGTGTGGCTATGGAGGATGAAGCTCATGGGAGAGGGATTGAGGTTGCTTGAGCTTGCCTCAAGGATTGTGGAGCTACCGGTGTGCAACAAAGAGGAGGGTACTCGATCGAGCATCAAGGTAAGCTCACTACACCCGTAAGGTAGGCATTGCACGTCGGCTATGTGAGAGGTAGCCATTGCCGCTCGATTTGAAACACTTGAGCAATAAGTGGTCCGTAGGTCTCGGGCTAGAGCTTGTAGCTCCCCTTTCATTTTGGTTCTGTTTTGCTGAGACCGACAGAATCGAGCCTTGAGCGCCGCGCGCATCGAATCGAGCATAGAAGCAGGGTTTGCAGCCCAAAACGGTGCTCGAGATAGCTAGGAGATTTAGGAGGTTTTAATCCGTGAAAAAAGTAAGTGTATTGGTTTGTTGGAAGCATTAGTGTAGGACTACCATCCTGCATCTCTGTTTTGCATTTTGGCTGCACTAGATTAAGGATAGATTAGGTTAAGAAAAGAGAAAACAGATGGTTTTGGCTGCTGCTGGAAATAGGAAAACAAGGAACCAGATTCAAATTTCTGGGTAAAACAAGAAAAGGAAACTGGCTTTAAGGTTTTGTAGTGCTAGGAAAGGACCTTAAGAGGCTTGGGAGGCCAGGGCAAACCTCATTTCACTAGTTAGCTTTGTGTGTGAGAGAGAGAGGGAGAGCTTCTGGTTGCCAGGAATAGGGAGCGCTATCACGATTCTGGGTGACATCGATTTGTGCTACTCCATGTGAGTTTGGTGCTTCTTAGTAGTGCCCTAATCATATTTGGAAAGTCTCTTGTGATTGTGTGTAGCAGGTGTCAAGTGGGATGGAAACGCGTCGAAATCACGCCTGTTGCCAGACGCAGTCGGACCAGGTCTCCGATTCCCAAAATTGGACCACCCGAGTCCTGGAGTCGGACCGTCCGATTCCAAGAATCGGACCGTCCGACTACTAGAGTCGGACCAGCCGCACTAAGCATAATGTGTGAATAAGGATTGCAGCTGCTTTCAAATAACAAGGAACACATCAGGATATCTAATAACATTAAGGAACCCACTAGTAGGAGAAGACCCCAAGACTTAGACAGGTGCCTAAGTGCCCTACTAGTAGGACCTAGAGAAGACACAAAAACATAGAAAGCAACAATATAGAGGATTGGATGCTGCCGGAGCTGCTTGTATTTATTGACAACCTCGTGGAGCTAGAAGCAGAAACAATGTTGGGATCAAGAGGCGAACGAGGAGAGGACCAATTAGACTTGAGAGAATTTTCAACCTCAGTCCAGGAACTCGTCCACAACTACGATCAACACACTAGGACCGTGATCCAGGGTAGACCTGAAGAGGAAGTGGTAGCAAACCTGGAAGAAGAGAGAAGAGCAATCAAGAGAGCGCTAGAAGGCATAATTGCCTACAACCATGAGCAAAGGGCTAGAAGGCTACAGCAAGATGTAGATATGTACAAGGCTAGACGAGTGCTAGACCTAGCTGGAGCGGCCAAATCTGGACCGAATGTAGAGAGGGAACGGGCAGCAGAGGCTGACATGACATTGAGCGAACTGGTAGCAAAGCGACTCTTGGACAATACGTCCGTTGAACAGAGCACTATTGCCCTAGCCACTGTGCTACTATCGGGATTGGGAGTCACGCAAGGGGCTAAAGGGCAAGCTAGAATCCCCATCGTAGCAAAACAACTAGCTAGATACGAACCTAGCAGTGACCTGTATAGCTTCATGGAGCAGTTCGAGCAAGTATGTGAGGTAAATGGTCTTACTGACCCTGCACAGCGCAACGAGCTCAAGCTTTCGGCATGTGCTTAGGCGATAAGGGGAAGACCTCGTATTCTAGTCTAGATGATGCACAATGTACGAACTTTATTCGCCTTAAGGGCCTCTTCATCAAGAGGTTTTCGGAGGCAAGGTATTCGGATAACCTCATCATTAGGTTGATGAATATCAGTCAAAGGGAGAAGGAGGACGTTAGGGATTACGTCACTCAGGTGCGTAGCCTCTACAAGAGAATCCCTACCAATGAGTGACCTACCGAGAGGGTAGTGTCTATAGTGTTCATGAACAGGATTCGGAGTGAGGAGCTCTACAAGGTGATGGGACCTAAAATGGGCCGGCATTGGCTATAGCACTAGCCGTACCTCATGCTTATGACACACAAACACCCTCACGGCCTCGCGGACCAGGAGCGTCAATCTAATGCTAAAGGACAAACTATTCTAGAGCTTAATTTATGCATTTATAGTTTATAGTCCAACAATTCCCTTAAACTCCTCAGAGGGAGAACTCTTATACATTGGCAATGCCACGATCACACACATATAGGAGGCACTCCACCGACTAATAGTCGGAGCCCCACTGCAGCTCTCCTACATCTCAGGGATTGGCCCTTTGATGCGCTGCTAAACATATAACACAAACGAACACAAACTCCTCTCTTTTATGTTTCTCGTATTTCTAGGAGATATACCATGCTTCCTCACTTTACAGTCCCTTAAGAAACTGACCCTCTACCCTACGGCAAGGGATAACCTCACACTCTCAAACGTGGGTCAAAGTCCTAAGAAAACAATTGCTATGCAGTCCAGGAGATGTTCCTTCGATACCATGAACCATGCATAGTGCATAATGTGAATGGTTTAGTGCACAACCAATAGAAAATCAGCATTGTGCATCGCGCGCAACCAATCTTTTCATGATTTCCATGCTAACGTTTATGTATTGAAACGAGGAGAGACACCGAGCCTTACGCTCATGCTACCTTTTCCTTTATTTTAAAACAACATCCTATAGCCATGATGCAACATATAAATCAGGTTTAAGATTGTACTTTGACACTCAAACTCCCCTCTCACCCTACCGTTTAATGTTTTGCAATCGTTGATAGGTGTAAGAGTTATTTTATGTGTAGTTCTTTGTAGAGAAAGTAATAAATACGGATAAAACATAGAAATGAGGGTAAATCGAGGGTAACCTCGTGCTCTACCTTCATTATACATTGCACAAACACTTACGTAATTTTTTGGAATTTTCCTTTTATCATTTCCTAATTTTCTCCCACTTAAAAACCCATTTTTCACCATTTTTTGGCATTTTTCCTCTATTATTTTCAATGAAAAATAACAAAAAATTGAGATTCATTATGGGCTGTGGCCTTAGGTTCTTTGACAGTAAAATTTCAGGTTTTATTGATGTTATATCTCATGTTTCCCCTTTATTTTGTAAAAAACTCCCATTTTGCCTCTTAAACGCGTGTTTTACAGGTTTTATACAATTAATTTCAGTCATAACACTTATAATTTTTTGATTTTCTGAGCATAAACTGATCAAAATCATAGCAAACAATAACATAATGCATAATCAACCCATGGAAACAATATTTCATCACCCAAATAGCATTAAAACTCATTTTTTCTTCATAAAAATTGAATTACTGCTTAGGCTTTGTGTCTCGGGATCTCTATTTTGGTGCGGGACTGCGTGTCAGCCCTCATTCAATGTCTAGCATCTTCAAAATCAGCATTCTTCATATCTTCATCCATCTGGAAGCAATCCGGTCTCATCCGGACAAGCTTTCCTCCACCATTCTTCATTGTCTTCATTCACATAAGAACAGCCCCTTAAGAGAGAGAGAGGGAGGAGAGAGAAAGACTAGATTTCCATCTCTTCATTCCCACAGCCATTTCACGGGCGAAGACAAGTGATAAGACCAGCAAGAAAGGAGAAGATCAGCCCCATGATCGGTTGTATGGGTTGCTTTCAGCCTGCATACTCCATCTCCATCATGAGAGGGCGCAAAAAACGGCCGCCATGTTGCTCCACGTTTTTTCATCACTCATTCTCTCTCCACGTTTTTTGCTTCATAAGGTGCATAAAACTCTAGGGGGGGTCCAAACTCAAAAGGCATGCCCAATTTTGGCCTTCTAAGTGTCCACCTTTTAATATCTTGCTCATTTTGTGGCCATTTTCCTGTCCTGGCTCCGATTCGAGCTCTGAAAAATCCTAGGCGTCCGGCTTGACATCCCGCATTGGTTGGCAACTCCTGAAAACCCACACGGCAGTTTGACAAATTATCAAAAATCAACAAGCGTCGCTCGGGCACCTTTAAAGCACTTGACGCTTAAAATCGTCCTAGCTGGAGCCGCCACCTTCGACGTTGAATTTTTTTCCCTTGATATTCGTAATTTTTAGCTATTTTTAAGCACTTCTCGGCATCAAAACTCCGCTCTCATTGGCGACCACAGGATAGGGCGACTCAGCCGTCGAATCCCACATTAGATCTGCACAAAACAACCAAAGGAAGCATCAAGCTGATACAAAATAGATACATATTAAACACAGCACAATGCTCACCCTACCCCTTGACAAAACCAAGCCATGACATCCACAAGGAGTAGGGCTAGCATAATCTAATAAAAGGTCCGAAGCTAGTCATTAACCAACTGCTCCAACACGGCCAAACTAAAAAGAACTATCAAAGAGGTCGCCCTAAGTGGTGGTCTGAACTACCTAACTAACTAAGGACAACACAACCAGGAGCTCCTACTAGGCAAGGACTCCTATAGCCTGATCAAGAAGTATTTTCTTTCATCACATTTCTTCTTTTAGGGTTTTTAGTTTCCATACTCGGGCATGTAAAAAGGAGGGAGCTAAGCGTAGTGACCCAAGGAGAACAAGGCATCGGCCTCAGGTCCTATCTCGGTACCCAAGAACCTACCAAGCCCTCGCAAGGCAACACTTAATCATTTTCTGACGCTCACTTTTATTTTCACTCCAACCTTAATTTCTTCTTTTCTAGCAAGATGCCACCCCCTAGGAAGACAAGGCATCGGCCCTGGGTCTAACTCGTCCCCAGAAACCTACCAGGCCTTCGCAAGGCGATGATCAATTGCTTATAATTTTTTTTCTTTCTTTTCTCTTCTACTTTGATAGGGGTTAGAACCCCTTTTTACACACCTTTGTATATATTTATTGTCTTTTGGGATATTCAGGGTTTCTTTTCCTTTATCCTCATTTTTCCTTTTTCGGCAGGCTTCTCTAACTGCCTCACAACCTTCTAAAACATGTCTTTCAATGCTTGACAATGTCTTTACAAGAGGCAACGACTACTCAGACCTCCCTTCAGCCATACTTAACCTAAACCTCGGACTTCATGCCTTGGACGCCGGTCCCCAACAAGAAAAGAAAATCCCCTACAAGTACACAGACACATATAGCATAAAATCACAGTACTTGTAAAGGAGAGATATCACCTGGATAGGGCCATAAGAAGCTTCCACGCAACAAAAGGCTCCTTCCAAGCTCTTCTTCGAACCTGTCTAGCACAGAACTACAACAAGAAACCATTAACCGCACCCGTACTAAATAGACAAATGGCCCTATTGGCCTAACGAAATCTGGATGCAATATCCAAAGCAGCTAGCCTTCCTAGCTTAAAACTAGATAGGTCATTGTAGTCCACGTAATACTGATATCCTTGGCATATACATTACACCCTATCAGACTACCCAAGGTGCCAAGGATAGCATATCATAGGTCGACTAACCCCATGCTACTCATGCATGTTAGATAAAAGCTTGATCTTGTATTTTTTTATCTTAGGTTTTTTTTTTTAAAGAGACACAAGTCCAAGCCTTTCCACAAATAACTCATCAATAAGGCTGATCCCTTCTTGGGCACTATGAGCTGAATGAACGGCCTCCATGGGCTTGCATGTCCCACATTTATTGTCAGCCGAATAAACTGGTCGTTCAAGCGGCTGAGTGGCTCCTTTGGCAGAAAGAATCATAGCTTTGTATATATTCGAACCTCCCCTATTTGGATTTTCACATAAATCAATGCTGTGACCCAAACTAGGTAGAGCTTCAAGCCTAGGCACATCACATGGGTGTATCCCAAGGTAGTGTATATTGTTAGATGTATATCCAGTCTTATCCTCTTGGGGATTCAATAGAATATATCTAGACGGGATCCTTGGCCTTGCATCCGACACTCCTACCATACTTTTGGAGAATTTGGGTCTCCAAACCCATCTCACATTTCCCTTAATATTCTTGCACTCCCTCAATTTGCTGCACTGGTCTAACGAACTCAATGCAAACTTATCCCTATGGCCAAATGGCCTCACATCCTTATGACCTTTGTGAAGAACAGGTGGACTTTTAGCATTTTGCATCCTCTTTACAAAAGATGTCTTTACTTGTTTACGTCCACACTGTGACTTGTTACTCGTAGGGACCATGCTTTCACTAAAGGGAACAACATCCACTCGGAAGCATGATTCACTTGGAGACGATAAAGGTCTCACAAAAGCTTTACTATCAACAAAATTAGTACCACACACAGAATGCTTATCAACACTCATAGGCCCAATGGTTCTATCCATGTTGCTATCACAACTACCTCTCATGGAAGTGTTGCAAGCCCTAATGGGACTTACATGGCTTGGCACCTGTTCACTGATAGACATGTCATTACTACTCATAGAATTTCCCTTTTCTGCTTTGAGATTTTGGCCACCAAGGTTCCCCTCATAGGCTGCCTTGGTATCAACAAGTGAGTTGTCTCCTTGTAGAAATGATTGGAAGCTAGGATGCACTTGTACTGAGTGGGGAAAACTCCAAAAGTGTTCCCAACATCTCTGAATATGACCCTCATAATCAATGGCATGCATTTTTGCTTCCCTTAATGACTTAGGATTCCGCAGTTCCACTTGGATTTGCGTATTAATATCTAAGCCATTCAAAAAGAGCTCACATAGCATATCATCTGGTAGTGCACTGGCTCTTCTTGGCCAAAGCCTAAGAATACTATCAAAGGCTCTAGCATACTCTTTAACTGAAAGATAAGACTCTTGTCTAAACTACATAAGGTGCCCTAAGACCTGAATCATAGGGAGCTCCTTTTCATACTCATCTAGAAATCTATCACAAGTCTCCTCAAATGATTTGATCGACCCTCTTGGGAGGCTCCAGTACCATTTCCTTGCCTCTCCCTTTAGGGTACTTGGGAATACGAGCATCCGATGTATATCGTCGAACCCACTTGCAATGCAGGTTAGGTCATATTCTCTTAAATGAATCATCGGATCCTCATTTGGCAACCCATAAAACACTGGGAGATCCCTATAAAGAGGAGGACATTTAGTCCTCCCTTTTGGGATCAAGACTGGGTCATAAAAATCTTCGTATTCCTCTTGACCTAATACCAGTGTGCTAGGGTCTTTAATCTCTTCCATTTCCACCTTTACTGGTGTGGAAGAGTCACTAATTCCATGAACTTCCCTTTTCGCCAACTCACAAAGTGGTTTAGGGAGTCCAACACTATGCAATATGGAATCCAACCCATCATCTGCTAGTGGTGTTCTAGTAAGCCTATTATCATCTACCACCACTTTGCTAGAACTTAGGATAGATCCTAATGAAATCTTCCTTACTAACAATGGTTTTCCACACACATGGACATCATCCAATGCTTTATGGATCTTGGCAATCACACTACGGTACCCAACTATGTCGGGCACTAGCATCAGATATATCTTTAGATCATAATCATCATGTTCTCCTATGTGCATATTAACCATCATTGTCACAGTCTTTTCTATGACATTATCATCATGAATGATCATAGATGACTGTGTCATCTTAGCACTACTTTCACTTTTCCTTTTCTCTAATCTCCATGGGCTGTTAATCTTAGAGGTAGCTTCATGGGTGTTTTCCCATAGTGACCCAAACTCAAGCATGGTATCACTTTCAGGGCAAAGGGTAAAATAGTCAATCACCCGATGTATCAAAGATCCCACTAGACTATTCAAGGTAGAGAAAGTATCCTTTGGGTGTTGGGGATTTCTTGGATTGACCATCATACTGATGACCAAGGTTTTTATCAGACTAACTTGATATCCACCGCTTCAAGGCGGCTATCGACCAATAGAATAAAACTAACAGGTCCCTTATGAGACCAAGATTCGGAGACCGCCACTTATCGGCAGCTCCCGACAGATGCACCACTGATGGGACCTCAAATGGGCCAGTACTAGCTATAGCACTAGCCATACCTCATGCTCATGACACACAAACACCCTCACGGCCTCGCGGACCAGGAGCGTCAATCTAATGCTAAAGGACAAACTGTTCTAGAGCTTAATTCATGCGTTTATAGTTTATAGTCCAACGATTTCCTTAAACTCCTCAGAGGGAGAACCCTTATACATTGGCAATGCCACGATCACACACATGTAGGAGGCACTCCACTGACTAATAGTTGGAGCCCCACTGTAGCTCTCCTACATCTCAGGGATTGGCCCTTTGATGCGCTGCTAAACATATAACAAAAACGAACATAAACTCCTCTCTTTTATATTTCTCATATTTCCAGGAGATATACCATGCTTCCTCACTTCACAATCCCTTAGGAAACTGACCCTCTACCCTACGGCAAGGGATAACCTCACACTCTCAAACGTGGGTCAAAGTCCTAAGAAAACAATTGCTATGCAGTCCAGAAGATGTTCCTTCGATACCATGAACCATGCATAGTGCATAATGTGAATGGTTTAGTGCACAACCAATAGAAAATCAGCATTGTGCATCGTGCGCAACCAATCTTTTAATGATTTTCATGCTAACGTTTATGTATTGAAACGAGGAGAGACACTGAGCCTTACGCTCATGCTACCTTTTCCTTTATTTTAAAACAACGTCCTATAGCCATGATGCAACACATAAATCAGATTTAAGATTGTACTTTGACGCTCAAACTCCCCTCTCACCCTACCGTTTAATGTTTTGCAATCGTTGATAGATAAGAGTCATTTTATGTGTATTTCTTTGTAGAGAAAGCAATAAATACGGACAAAACATAGAAATAAGGGTAAACCGAGGCTAACCTCGTGCTCTACCTTCATTATACATTCCACAAACACTTACGTAATTTTTTGGAATTTTCCTTTTATCGTTTCCTAAATTTCTCCCATTTAAAATCCATTTTCACCATTTTTAAGCATTTTTCCTCTATTATTTTCAATAAAAAATAACTAAAAATTGAGATTCATTATGGGATGTGGCCCTTAGGTTCTTTGACAGCAAAATTTCAGGTTTTATTGATGTTATATCTCATGTTTCCCCTTTATTTTGCAAAAAACCCCCATTTTGCCTCTTAAACGCGTGTTTTATAGGTTTTATACCATTAATTTCAGTCATAACACTTATAATTTTTTTATTTTCTGAGCATAAACTAATCAAAATCATAGCAAACAACAACATAATCCATAATCAGCCCATGGGAACAATATTTCATCACCCAAATAGCATTAAAACTCATTTTTTCTTCATAAAAATTGAATTACCGCTTAGGCTTTGTGTCTCGGGATCTCGGTTTTCGTGCGGGACTGCGTGTCAGCCCTCATTCAATGTCCAGCATCTTCAAAATCAGCATTCTTCATATCTTCATCCATCCGAAAGCAATCCGGTCTCATCCGGACAAGCTTTCCTCCATCATTCTTCATTGTCTTCATCCACACAAGAACAACCCGTTAAGGGAGGGAGAGGGAGGAGAGAGAAATACTAGATTTCCATCTCTTCATTCCTACAGCCATTTCACGGGCGAAGACAGGCGATAAGACCTGCAAGAAAGGAGAAGATCAGCCCCATGATCGATTGTATGGGTTGCTTTCAGCCTGCATACTCCATCTCCATCATGAGAGGACACAAAAAACGGCCGCCATGTTGCTCCACGTTTTTTCTTCATCCCTCATTCTCTCTTCACGTTTTTTGCTTCATAAGGTGCATAAAATTTTAAGGGGGGGGGGGGGGGGGGGGGGGGGGGGGGGGGCGTCCAAACTCAAAAGGCATGCCCAATTTTGGCCTCCTAAGTGTCCACCTTTTCATATCTTGCTCATTTTGTGGCCATTTTCCCGTCCTGGCTCCGATTCGAGCTCTGAAAAATCCTGGGCGTCCGGCTTGACATCCCGCATCGGTTGGCATCTCTTGACAACCCGCACGGCAGTCTGACAAGTTATCAAAAATCAACAAGTATCGCTCGGGCGCCTTTAAAGCACTTGACGCTTAAAATCGTCCTAGCTGGAGCCGCTGCATTCAACGTTGAATATTTTTCCCTTGATATTCGTAATTTTTAGCTATTTTTAAGCACTTATCGGCATAAAAACTCCGCTCTCACAAGGCTTTGGCTAGTAACTCCACCTTGTAATGAGACGTGCTAGCTAGAGTTTTCGAGGAGGCAATACGCGTAGATGATAAACTTAGGGAACGTATCATGAGGACTACCAACCGAGAAAGTGCAAGTCAGAGGGACCCTGAGAGATCAACTACTTCGGGGGAAAAAGCAACTGCTAGTGTGCAGGATAAGGGAAAGAGTGTAGACCACAACCAGGGGATGGCACAAATGAGAATGGAGATTGCACGGTTGCAAGAGCTGGTGAGGAAGCCTGTGAAATCGCATGTACAATGTATATACTACAGCGGCAATCACCTCCTAGTTGAGTGCCAAGATCCTAAATCTCGGCCGTGCTCAAATTGCGGTAGATTCGGGCATGATGCAGTGCATTGCAGAATGCCGAGGAGATTCCCATATGCACAGCAGTACAACCCTCCATACTTAGGTAATAGGCCTTCCAATTTCTTTGGGAGGGGAGCCCAGTTAGCTCTTCCAGCACCGACTAACTCAAGACCTGCCGTGCCAAGGCTGGAGATGAACCCAACTGGTATACCCAGACCACCAGGGCCTTTTGTAACCCACCCATCTAGCGATGCTCCTGTTCACTTTGTGGAGGAGCCTAATGAGGAAGAAACATATGTCAACCCGTACATATCCTATGACGAGGAGGGCAACCCAATCCTGATGGACTATCAGCCGGTGCCGGTGATGGCTTTAGGAAGAGGAAGAGATAGAGGCTTTGGAGGGCCCAGCCAAGATCCAGTCACATGCTGGACTTGCGGCCACCCATGCCACATTTCATCACGTTGCCCAGAACGAGAACAAGCTAACAAGGACAAAGCGGATCTCCGATGCACAGAGTGTGGAATCACACATCTGTTTCCTGACTGTCCTAGGTGGAAGCCATCAACCAGTTCAGCCAACATGCGATCGGTACCTTTGGGGCTTTTTGGAGTGGAAACCTTTGATAGTGAGGATACACCCATCCCACTACATGTTATGATGCAAGCTCAAACAAAATAGGCAGGCATCTCTTTGCTAGGGCCAAGTAACCTTGACGCAACCTCAATAGGAAAGAAAAGTCGGAGGAGACGGAAAAAGAGAACCGATGCAAAGATAACTCTTAAAACCGAATAAGTGACTACGTTAGTAACGGGAAAGAGGGTCACAGACGCAGAGGCGGAGACCTCAACTCCTAAGATAGCTAAGCTAGGGAGTGCCAAGGTAGGGGAATATCCCCATCCCAAACGATAGCTCGAGGCTATAGCTAAGGTCAAGGAGTGGGTCAAGGACACCCAAAAGCACCTCAGGGATGCTCAACCCATATTAGAAGATCCTATTGACGATTTCTCCAGTGTGAGCACACCAGTCTCACCTTCAAAACCACAAGCTGCGAGCATACTTGCACCACTGGAGGAAACTCAGCAGCAAGGCCACGGGGAAACTTGCTAGGGCAGACAGAATGCATGGCCTAGAAATGCTAGCCTCAGGGGAAGACAAGAGCCCAATAGCCTCCTCACAACCTTGTTGTCTACTCCAGTAACTCTAAGCTTGGAAGACCTGCTTAGGCAGAATCATTCCTTATGGCAGGAGTTAAAAGACTTGATGGAGGGACACGCAGGACTTGCAGGTGCTGATCCACAAGATCATGATGCGGTTACACAGATACCAAGTCTAACTCTACACTCAACTCCTAAGTCTTTGCATATCAATGCTTTTTGGGAAGGCACTAAAATGCATGCAGTTTTACCCATCCTAACCTTAGGAGATATGACGCGAAAAGGAGTTGTAGACACAGGTGCAGGTGTTAGTGTACTAAGCCATGCAGTCTTAGAGGCATGGGGAACCCTCTTATAGAGATTGCGAGGTTTAACGTCACGTTAGCAAATGGAATGAAGGTAAGACCATTCGGGGTCTTAAAGAATTAGCCAATAAAGATTGTCGGTGTGCAATTTTCAGTAAACTTCATTGTCATGAAGGGAGTGGATTACGACATACTATTAGGCCGACCTTGGATGAAGAATGCGCGTGTCATTGAGGACTGGGGCAATGGTTTGATTTTCCTAGGGAACAGAACTAGTGCAGTGAGGGTAGAGATGGACACTTGGAAGACGACCCCTATTGACCTAGATGCCATCTCAGTTATGCTAAAAGGCGATACTCAAATGACCAAACCCTATGGATCACTCACTAAATATATTCCTTGCCCTGAGGATGAGAGGGATTGGATGCACGTTTTGGCAACCATTGACCTACCAATCTTGGATGAGGAAGAACTATATCGGCAGGCTGCTAAAGCCACAACCATGCCAATTGAGGAGCCAATTGTGCCACTCTGCATGATGGCAAGAAGCTCACTCAACCCAGGCAAAGCAACCTCATTCCATATCCCCAACAACAAACTAGAGCTTCAGGAAATCGTAGAGTATCTGACCAATAAACTGGAAGGCAACTTGGCTGCTAACTTAAAACCTCTACGTGATCTATTAGCTAAGCCAGAATGGAAATGGACCAAGATCCACGACCTGAATTTGTTATATAAGTGGGCTTTACTGATGACAAGGAGATTGGAGAGGAAAGCTTAGGTGATGATGAGCAATCAGAAGGACATGACTCTAATGATGAGGAGTATGAGGACTGTCGCTCGACGAGAGAGAAGAGTGAAGAAGAGATAGATACAATAGAGTACGACACGGAAGGAAAAGAGATAGAACAAATCAGGGCAAACTCGAGGCCTAGGAGAGGAAGGACCAGTCAGAATGAAAAAGGAGTCATGCGAATGGAGTGTGACAGATCCTGGCTAGAACACATAGGAGCCGTGGATTATGAGCAAGCCGGAGTGGCACGACCATGGGTAATCCCAGTGCTCAAGACGTATGCACCTACTGAACTACGACCCCCTGGGGCAACACCTTCCTCAAGTGAGGGATGCGAGTTTAACTCAGAGTCAGAAGTCAGCACTGAGAGTGATCCCGAGATACCACAACCTTCTAAATTCAAATGCACCAAGGGAGACTTGCCAGTCCACCTAAGGCGCAGGAGGCTAAAAGAGGAGGCCAGGAAGCAAGCAAAGGACTCAGAAGCAGAAAGGCAAAAGAAACCGCAGGATCTACCCAAACAGTTTACAAAATTTAAAAAGGGTGACAGAGTGGTGATTCTGCTAGGTGCGAAAAGACAAGGCCAAACTAGTGAACCGATCGAGGGACCCGCCAAAGTCAAGGAAGTTAACTTGGCTAGGGAAGGTGAAAAGCCAAGACTTGTATCCATTACAGATGACTTAACGGAGGATGAGGAGACCAAACTTGTTGCACTCTTGCAAGAGTACATTGACGTATTTGCTTGGACATTGGATGAACTTAAGGGAGTCGACCCTAGGGTTGTGACTCATAATATCCCAATGGTCCCTAATGCAGTGCCAACGAAACAATGACCTTACCCCATGAATCCCAAACACACCCATGCAGTAGAAAAGGAGATTGATAAACTCATGAGGGCAAGATTCATATATGAGATCGAGCACACGGACTGGGTATCACCTATCGTGATTGTCATGAAGAAAAATGGAAAAATCCGAGTGTGCCTGAACTACAAGAAAGTGAATGCCGCTACAAAGAGGGATAACTATCCATTACCTTACACTGAGCACATGCTTGAGAGGGTAGAAGGTAAAGAAGCCTACAGTTTTCTAGATGCTTTCTCGGGCTATAATCAAGTGCAAGTGCACCTCGATGACAGGCACAAGACTGCCTTTGCCACGGAATGGTATGTATTCGCCTACATTGTCATGCCTTTTGGGCTCATGAATGCACCTGCGACTTTTCAATGCCTAATGTGCACTATCTTTAAGGACATGCTTAGGCGCGAACTGGAAGTGTTTGAAGACGACTTATGCTTACACTCTAGTTGGGCCGAACACTTAGAGAAATTGAGAGTTGTCTTTGAAAGGTGTAGGTTGTACCACCTCTCATTGAACCCCTTAAAGTGCTAGTTCTGGGTGAAACACGGATGCATCTTAGGGCACGTAGTGTCAAGGAACGGCATTGCCATTGACTTTTCTAAAGTCAGAGTCATTGTTGACTTACCACCACCCGATAATTACAAGGGATTTCAGTGCTTCTTAGGACACACTGGATATTATCGATGCTTTGTACTAAATTATGCACTAATTGCTAGACCATTGTACAAGCTGTTGATAGTGTTTGAGTGGACTAAGGAATGCTAGCGCGCATATGAGGAGCTGAAAAAGGCTCTTACTATTGCACCAATCTTACGAGCCCCAGACTGGAACATAATGTTTCATGTACACATAGACGCCTCTAAGTTCGCTATTGGAGCTGTGCTATGCCAGCCTGGTGAACATAACTTAGATTACCCGGTGAGTTTTGCCAGTAGGCAGCTCACAGAGACCAAGATGAACTATTCCACGACAGAAAGGGAGGGGTTGGCCATGGTATTTGTGGTAAAGAAATTTAGGCATTACCTGTTGGCCACTCCCTTTGTCTTCTTTGTTGACCATCAAGCCTTGCTATATCTTGTGAACAAGCATTGCGCTACGGGACGCATAGGTAGATGGTTGCTCCTTCTACTAGAGTTTGACTTCTCTGTGGTTGTATGCAAAGGAAAGCAGCATTACATGGCTAACCACCTATCGCGCATACCCACAGGAGAAGCCGCTGGACAAGGCATACCTGACGATTTATCGGATACTCATCTCTTTAACCTGTCTAGCGAGAGAGAATTGTTTAAAGCTGATCTGACGCCATATTGGGCCAATGACATAGTGCAAGTGCTAGAGAACGGACTACCTGAGAGACCCATTGAGAAGGCCAGGCTGAGAAGACTTATCCTGAAAATTCAGCCATACCAACTGATAGCCGGCCAAGTCTACAGGTTGGGACAAGATGGTTTATTGCGTAGATGCATATGTGAGCACGAGATGCACGATGCATTGAAAGAAGCACATGGCAAAATCGCTGGAGGACACTTTAGCGGGGACACAATAGCCCAAAAGGTGCTACAATCTCAACTATGGTGGCCCACCCTTTTCTGCGATGCAACTAAATTCGTAAAGCACTGAGATGAGTGCCAAAGGACCAAAGTGCCTGTGCAGAAAGACAAGATGGAGATGACCCCTGTCATAGCCCGACAACCCTTTGAAAAATGGGGCATCGATTTTATTGGACCTATCAGTCCTGTGGCACAATATTCCCAAGCTCGCTACATCATAGTGGCAACCGATTATCTAACAAAGTGGGTAGAGGCACGAGCATAACCCGCTGGTTGATCCATATACACTTCTTTTTGTAAATCACCATGCAAGAAGGCATTCTTCACATCCATTTGCTGCAACCTCCAACCTTTGGCTGCTGCCAAAGCAATCACACATCTGAAAGTTGCCATCCTAGCAACTGGACTGAAGGTTTCATCATAATCTATGCCATATGTCTGGGCATAGCCTTTTGCAACCAGCCTAGCTTTGTACCTACTAATAGAACCATCTACATTGTGCTTAATCTTATAAATCCACTTACATCCAATAGACAAAGTATGAATTGCCTCCAAGAGATACATTTTGTGTAGGCCCCCAAATGTCTATATGCACAACATCAAGGATATTTCTGCTTACATCTCTGTCATGTGAAAAGGGTTGTCTTGCATGCTTACCAAACTGACATACTTCACATATCTTATGAAATTTTGCAACTCTAAATGTAGGCAAATCTGTAACCAACCCTTTGGACTGCATTAATTTCAGCCTTTGTACATTTGCATGTCCAATGCGTTTGTGCCAAATTTCAATATCTGCAACAACACCTTTTCCTCTAGTATACATAGTAGCATTCATAGTAGGAATTCCATCATCCAGAGTAAACATACGTCCAACTCTACTTCCCTTTGCTACCAACCTGCACTTGTCATTGAAGTCTTCTACAAAGCAACCCTTTGCATTAAATCTGACTTGCAGCCCTTGCTCTACCATTTGACTGACTGACACCAAGTTCTTTGTAATAGATGGCACATGTAATGCATCTGAAAGACTCTTTGTCTTACCATCATGCAAGGACAACGAAACTTTTTCAATGTGTGAAATTGGGTGGCATGAATCATCACCCATCTGCACATAGCCTGCATTTTGCAAATCCTGCATCTCTCCAAACCATTCTGCATGGCTGTTCATATGATTGGATGCACCTAAATCAACATACCAAACATAATCATGTGTTCCCCTTCCTGTAACAGCATTCAACATATGCTGCATAACAAACAGACGTTCATTTTTGTCTTCAGTCTGTCGTGAAGACGATGCATAGTTTCCTTGTTGCAACTTACCATTGCGAATATCATCTTTCTTAGCATAACATTGGGCTGCAATATGACTTGTTTTGCCACAGTAGTGACACACAATACCAGAGTTGTTAGAGCCTCTGTTCTGCCATCCACCTCTTCCTCTAAAGCTCCCCCTACCTCTAAAGTTACCACGACCTCCTGAAACCTACATATTGCCAAATTGTTGATTCAATCTGTTTTGCTAGTTGTCACTACCACCTCCTGTACCACGGCCTCTTGAAGAGAACCTGCCACGTCTCCTTCCTGAAATGGAGTAGAAAGCTTGAACCTGTTCACCACTTCTTTCAGATATCTCACTCTGCATGTTGATCTCTTCGAAATCTGGAAATGGCTTTCTGACATATACGGAAGTTACAAAAGACTTCCAAGCCTTTTCATTGTTAAGTCCACCCAAGGTAGATGACACCAAATCATCATCATCGGGCATTGCATCAATCGCTGCCAATGCATCTGCAATGCTCCTTACCTTCAGTGCATACTCATTGATAGACATATTCCCTTTCTTCAATGTATTCAACTCTTGCTTGAGTTGAATCTTTCGTGCCTTTGTATTTATGGAAAACATACTTTCAAGTATGGTCCAAGCTATATATGAATTCTCTACATTTCTAATATGTCCCAGCATATTATTGTCAATTACTGCAAACAGCCAATACATGACCTTCTTGTCTTTTTCATTCCATTCCTTCCGTGCCTTTGTCTCTTCTGCAATTGGAGGATCACTCACCTCCGGCTCCTTTTCTTCACTTGAAACAAACTCGTAGAGGCCTTTTCCAATAAGGAAGTTCATGACACGGAACTTCCATGAAGGATAGTTGTTCTTGTCGAGCTTCTCAATGATGGGGCTTCCACTATTCTTTGCCATTATCACAAAACTAATACCAAATAGTAGGCAAATCTTCTGCAACCCTCGACTTGTAGTGCACAGCAATACACCAGACAACCTTTTTCACTGTTTGCTCAACAATACATGCAATCTGCAACCTGTTTGCAGATAAAATTTATGTTTGCTTCCTGCAAACACCTCAAGAATTACGGATTCGCAATCTGTAACCTACGTACCCACTTTATGTCAAAACAGCCAAAATCACAGTGTACCCTGAAACTACTGTCCGCAACCTTGCGACTCTAAAACGGGGCCTGAAATGGCCTCAGATACCCAAAATAACTGCGGACAAGCCCTAAAGGGCTTTCTTACAGAATGCACAGCGCTCTTTGCGCACACCAAATCTCACTACAATCTGAGATTTTTGCTCTATCCTACTTCCGGTGCCTCCATAGGCACTATCCAAGAGAAAGAGTGGAAGGATGGGAGAGCTTCTTACTCGTGGCTTGCTTGCTCGAACCTTGCTTCTTCTCCTTCACTTCAAACTTTGAAATCAACATCTATCAGTGGCGTGGCTCTGATACTATGTCAAGAATCGCGTGGTGGGGAGACTTGCTCAAGATGCTGTGCTGAACACACACAGAATGCACAAGGAGAAGCTCACTCAAGAGACAAGAAGAGAGATTGAGGCCAAAACATTTTCTTGTTGGTTTCTTCTTCTTCTTCCACACACTTTACAATGTACAAAAAGTATAGATAAGATACAACATAAAGGAAAGTGGCCTACTAAGTCAAACAATGCATAACCGACTACACTAGTCGACTAGCGCTATAACTATGCTAGCTACTGTAAATAGGTGTAACAACCTGAATATAATAAGTAATGAGTCAGTGGCCATGTGAGAGTCATAATGACCACCGACGTGCTAAGTGTAGACGTGTGGACCCATCTAACAAGGTGGTCCATCATCAATGTCCGTACGTGTTGAGCTTGTCATCTCAACAAGTACTAGCAATCAGTGAGTCACTGAATTGCATTGGTAAGTCCCTATTCCTATCCAATTTTTCAAGATTTCATCCAATTGCATCTCATGAAAGGGTCTGAATGAATATTTTAGAAATGTATTTCATGTTGGTTTATTAGAATAGAATGCCACTACCATGTTGATATACCCACCGAGGAAAAAGGTGGATGCTAGGGGAGATAGTGAGACAAAAGAGAGGTGACCCTCCCTCACTATTGAAGATCCCGAAGAGGTGCAACCAACCGACCCGAGGGGAACTTTGCCCACCTCCCGGTGATTCAAAGCTCATGTAGGGAGTCTATCCTTCCGTTTTATCCCTCACACAAGTACATTGAGTGGAGAATTGAAGATTCAAGATTTTTCAAAGGCTCAAGTGCCTTCAGAAGCAAAAAGGGTAAAACATGGACTTTACAAGACATTACAGGGCATTTACAGGTCCTTATAAGTACAAACTTCATTACTGAAGTATAGGTGCAAGTACTACATGGTAGCCACAAGTCCTAATCAGTCTTTCATAGGGTTTGGTAGCCATTTTTGGTTACTATTTTACCTTACAAGGTGGAAACAGGGCATTCATTGGTTAAAATAGGGCGCAGACTTGGACAATTCAGACTCAAAGGTTGAGTTACAGAATTTTTTGTCTTAAACATGTTTTAGCATGCTATAGCTCATCTCAAAAAGGCATTATTAGCTCTGATTTGAACTAAAAAATTTTGGAATCGGAGTTTCCTAACCCAAGTTATAGTCATTTTTCTGATGGAGAGTACTGCAGGATTGTACTATTATGGCAGGTCATAAAGGTAAAAATAAGTTCCATGATGATTATGCTCAGAAAATCAGAGATTCTATGTTTGAGACTACACCCCAAGAGAGCCTTGAAGAGCCTCAACAACTTGGAGAAATCAATGCACTTAATAATACCTTGTGTGTACATGAACAAAGGCATAAACAACGTCATGAGGACCTATTATCAAGAGTGGAACAGATGGTTTTATCTACTGATCAAACAAAGTCTTTTATTGAGAAATTAATGGATTCAATGACTCCAAAAAGTCTTCTATTGACAAGTTAGTGGAATCCAATGGTCAAATAATGGCTCAATTCTCCCAATGGATGCAAATGCAAATGCAAATGGGATCTAAAGAAGCAAAGGAGAAAGCTTATTCAAACAATGAGCCCTCAGTCCCAGTTCACCCACCTAACCAAAATTGTCAAGGTCATGGAATTATTAGATGAAGAGATATCCCAAATATCCAATATGAAGTAGGTCAAACTTCATAAAGGCATGATGACTATTTGGGCAGTCTGAATGGAGCCGACTCCCAAGCCTTTGGGCTGAATACTCAACTTCCTAGAGGTCCTCTACCAACCGGAAGATTTTATAATGGTTCTTAGCCACCTACTGTTGGGAGATTTCCATTTCATTTTGGGGGTTCAATGCCTAGCACTCATGATCAGTCTATTTTGGGACAGCAACTATTCCATGAAAGAGAACTAAAAGACAAGATCTTTTGGCCAAGTTCAATGGTCAGTCATCTTTACCATCTGATTTAGAGGAGTGGATCTCCAAAATGGAATCTTACTTTGACATATTTCCTGAAATTGATGATATGAATATTCATTTTTTTTCCTTGCACTTGGAGGGATTTGCACATACTTGGTGGAGGTATATTAAAAAGGAAAACATACTTGTAGAGAATTGGGAAGCTTTCAAGACACTTATGGATGAAGTCTTTGTCTCCCCTCTTGTAAAAGAGAAATTGGCATGGAGATGGTATGGTTTAGAGCAAAGAGGCCTAAATGTAATAGAGTACACTAACCAATTTCTCAACCTAACCATGTATGTAGAGAGCATCAGTGATGAGGCTAAGCTCCACAAGTATATGTATGGCTTAGAGCCATCTTTATCACTTGATGTCATGGCACAAAACCCTACTTCTCTTTTTAAAGCTATTGAGCTTGCGGAGCGCTATGGAAGGAAATATATAAGAGAATCTTCATTTCAGCCTGGTTTTGGATAGCCAATGATTGTTGTAAAATAAGGACAAGTTGGTAACATTTATAGCAGCAATCATGCACCAAGTGGGGGCTTAAAAGTGCCAACTTCCGTCCAATGCTTCCAAACCTCAAAGTAATTTTAGGAAAACAATCAATCCTAGAGTTGACTTCAAAAAAGGGGATAGTAGGCCTAAATCCATTTTGGCCAACATGAATCCTAAGTCTATCTCTATGGACCTCTATAAGGAAAGAAAGGAAAAAGGCTTATGTTTCAAGTGTGGGGAAAAGTATACACTTGATCATGCCACAAAGTGTGTATACAAAAATGCCAAAGCCAAACTTTAGAGTATGTTAGTCTTTGAGGATCCTGAAGATGAGATTGACGAAGCTAATGCAATTGCACCCAATGCTAAAAATGATGACCTTGAGAAAGAAGTTGGGCAAGAGTATTTTTATGATCTAGCCGACTCTTTTCCTTTTGATCCAGGTGGGAGTGTTCCTTTTGATCCAAGTGGTACTTATCATGAGCCACGTGTTGTCACTAGTTACTCTATTTCTATGGATGCTTGGACAAGTTCTAAGAGCCCTAATAGACTCCGTATGAAGGGTAACATTCATGCAAAGGCTATGTTCATTTTGATAGATAGTGGCAGTATCCATAGTTTTGTGATAAGTCCATTATGGACAAGTTGAATTGTCTTCCCACTTATTTACAACATCCCATATAAGTTCAAGTGGCCAATGGTGAAGAAGAAATTATCACACAAATATACCCACAGGTTTCTTTACAGCTGGCTGAAAATTTTGAAGCAAAAGTATACCTGATTACCTTGGAAATGGGGCCTATAGATATTGTACTCAGTTGTGTTTGGTTGATGACATTAGGCAAAATCACTATGGATTTCTCGCAGCTGTATATGGAGTTTATCTTCAATGGACAGCTCATCCATTTACATGGAATTCCTAGTAGATCATATTTTCAGCTTATCACCATTCAACAACTCAAAAGGGAGTACAAGAGACATTCACAAATATTTGTTTTGCATTTGAATAAAGAAATGGAAGATCAGCCCAATAATTCAGCAAGTCATCCAGCCTTGACAGCTCTTCTTGAGGAGTATAGGGATTTGTTTGAGGTGCCTACTTCATTACCTCCCAAGAGAGTAGTAGATCACATTATTAATCTGGAGCCCAACTCAAAGCCAATCAATAAGCCACCTTACAAATTGTCTAAGTGTGAGCAAGAGGAAGTAGCCAAGCAAACTAAGGAGCTTCTTGAGATGGGATTCATAGAACCAAGTTCTTCACCTTATGCATCTCCAGTTTTGTTAGTAAAAAATAAAGATGGATCTTTCACGATGTGCATTGACTACAGGGATCTTAATAAGATCACAGTGAAGAATAGGTATCCAATACCTAGGATTGATGATTTTCTTGATGAGCAACCTTGCATCCATTAATGCACATGTTGATGATGATGATTTAGTGTCAATGACACTAAATGGACTTGGACCAACTTTCAAATCTTTGGATACCTCTATTTCAGTTAGAGGAGGCTCTATGCCTAGCTTTGAGGAGCTTATTGGATTGCTACTTACAGAAGAAATCAAGTTGGGATTGAATGCATCTAGCAATAGAAAAAATGCAAGTGGAGACAATGTTTTTTTATCACCAGAGAGGTTGTGGTAGCTCATCTAGAGCTAGAGGCTCTTCACTTGGGTGTGGTAATTATGGTTTTTCTCATGGAAGAGGTAACTTTGGTTGTGGTGACTTCATGCATAGAGGCAGGGGGAGATCTTTCCCTAGAGGTAGAGGACGGTCTAGTCCTTCACAAAGAGATGGCACTTGTCATTATTGTGGGCAGTTTGGTCATTTTGAGAGGGATTGTTATCATTTAGAATGCCATGTCGAGAGGTCGTGGAAGGACCCAATATGGCCACTATGTAGGCACTTATGGTGGTACAGGTTACGGACCTAGAGGTGGATTGCCTAGAGGTCACCTATTTGCTATGGAGCATGTGCGTGGGACCATGACTCACCCTCTTTGTGAGAATGACTAGTTTTTGGATTCAGGAGCTGCAAACCACATGAGTCATCATGTTGAGTGGTTTGATAGCAAGGAGTAGATGCAGAATGAGGAATATGTTGCTACTAGTGATGATACTTTACATAAAATTACTCATATTGGTAGTGTGCCACTTGTTACCAAAGATGGGATTGAGAATAAGCTTGGTGATGTACTTTACGTGCCCACAATAACTAAGAACTTAGCATCGGTTGGTCAAGATCAAGGATTGCAAGTGAGATTCAATAAGTTTGGATGTTTCATTGAAGAGTTCCATAATGGAAGAACTAGCAGGTGATTGCTCATGGTAGAAAGAAAGGGAGATTATTTGCTTTGGATGCAGGCAAGTACTCTAGTGATTCAAAACTCTATGTATGTTGAGAGAGGACATGGGCAAGATAAGGATGTGAAATTATGGCATAGAATGATTGGTCATGTCAATTTGCAAAGATTGAAGCAAATGCAATCAAGACAGATAGTTCGTGGTCTACCGCATTTTGGATATGTGAATTTTGATCATGTATGTGAGGATTTTCAATTTGGCAAGCAGTCCAGATTGCCATTTCCAAAGAGGGGGAGAATAAGCAGCTATATTTTGGAAATGGTACATTCAGATATTTGGGGCTCATGTCAGAATGTTTCCATGAGCGGAATATGTAGATTCTATATCACTTTCATTGATGTTTTAGTAGAATGACTTGGGTATACTTTATGCAACATAAAAGCGAAGCATTTGAAAAGTCCTTGGAATTTAAATCTATGGCTAAAAAGCAATTTGGATGCTACATAAAATGTTTGAGGTTAGATAATGGTGGAGAGTACATGTCATATGAGTTTTGTGACTTCTTGAGAGATCATGGTATCAAAAGGCAATTGACATGCAGGTACACACCTCAGCAAAATGGTGTGGCTAAAAGGAAGAATCAGATCATTGCAGAGGCTGCAAGGGCAATGATGAACCAAATGAACATGCCATTGTCATATTGGGCAAAAGTAGTGCATACTGCAGTTCACATTATGAATAGAACATCTACAGCTTTGACTCATAATATGTCACCATATGAGAAAATGTATGGTAGGACACCCACTATTGCATACTTTAGAGTCTTTGGATGTGTTCGTTATGTTCATGTTCTGGATGATTTGAGAAAGAAGATGGAACCAAAGGTTGTAAAATGCATTTTCCTTGGATATCCTGATGAGAAGAAGGGATACAAAATCTATGATCTAGTAAGTAAGGAAGTATACATAAACATGGATGTCAAATTCAGTGAATATGAATCATGGTACAAGCCCAAAAATGCAGTGGATGTTGATTCCTATGAAAGTGTGATGATGATGGCTATGGAAGGAAAATTTCAGCAAACAACAAGGCTGAAAATCAGCATGTGGAAGATGCTTCAGGAACTCAAGAGAATGTGGAAAGCAGTGGTAGTTACAGTCCATGGAGTGGTAGATTGAGAAGTGCACAAAGGAGTGCAGAAGTTGCAAAAGGAAAGAGACCTATGGTTGAAAGTTCAAAAGATGAATCTATAGATGATGAGTATGGAATTCCGCATGTTAAAACACCTAGTACTAGAAGTGCAAGAAAGTATGTTCCAACACATGCTAGATCAGTTGAGACACATGGTAGTGCACCTCAATTGAGAAGGTCAGAAAGGGTAAGGTATCCAGTTGATAGATTGACTTATAATGGGTTCATGAAGATGCATTATGCATACATGGTTTCTTACATACAACATGTGGATCCTACTTGCTTTGAAGAAGCAGTAGAAAGCAAAGAGTGGAGACAAGCAATGGATGAAGAGATAGATGCACTAAGGAAAAACAAGACTTGGGATTTGGTGAAATTACCTCATGGCAAGAAATCCATTGGATGTAAATGGGTTTATAAGGTCAAACTTAAGTCAGATGGTTCCCTTGAGAGGTATAAAGCAAGGCTGGTTGCAAAAGGATATGCACAAACTTATGGTTTGGACTATGAAGAAACATTCATTCCAGTAGTTAAAATGATGATAGTGAGATCGGTAATTGCCTTGGCTTCTATCTATGGTTGGAAGCTTTATCCAATGGATGTGAAAAATGCATTTTTGAATGGCAATTTAGAAGAGGAAGTGTACATGATCATCCAGAGTGTGATAGAATCAGCAAATTCTTATGCAGTATGGGATTTCAACAAAGAAAAGCTGATTATTCACTTTATGTGAGGCATATAGAAGATGGTATGGTTGTTTTTATCATCTATGTTGATGATCTCATTATTACATGTACACTTGAGAAGGAGATTACTGAATCTCTCCCATTAAGCCTCTTTTTGAATACTATCCACTTGTTTGAGAGGATGCATGAGTCCAAGTAGGTAATAGGAGTCCCAAACATTGTATGCATGCTGAATATTAATCTTAGTCATTCTCATTTGATCCTATGGCATTGGAATGGATTTTATTCATACTAAAGCTTCATTGAGATCATACTTTTGCTTACCCATAGCCTGTTTGGCTTCTTGTGAATTGGCTGAGCCAAGAATTGATTAATAAATCCATTGTATAAGGGTGAGTTGGCAGTGAGTCACTATTGGTAAGCTCTCTGTCCCTATTCCCAATTCCAATTTCATGCACTTCATGAAAAGCCCAAAATTTCCATTCCTAAAATGCATCTCATGCTAGGTGTTTAATTAATAAATGTCTGCCATGTATATTCTAGTTGAGGAAAAGCTTGATGCCAGATGACATGGCAAGACAAAAGAGGGGTGACCCCCCCTTGCCATCAAAGACCTTGAAGGGGTGCACAACTCGGCCCAGGGGGGATTTTGCCCACCTCCCGATGATCCGAATCCCAGGTTTAGGTATTTCTTGGAAAATTGAGAAATTAACTTGGCATGATGGAAATTTTGATGACTATGGCATTACACACTCTTGTGTGCATGGGATGTATGATTGTTCTTCAGCAAATGTATCAGCAAATGTATATGTAGATACACATGCAACTATGTATGCAGTGATTTATGGGAATGTATTGCTTCACTTGGATTGAAGATGGATATATGTATTATGGGATACACCTATGCAGTCATATATGTAGTAAGGGCAGTGGTTATGCATATATGAGAGCCTATCTTGTTGGATATGGTCATGGAAATGCTTAATCTTATGCTCAATAATGCTGAAGTGATGCCAAAAAAGCTAAGGGATGCTAAAGTGATGTATGATGCCAAGCAAATAGTGAATCCCACAGTGCAATAGAAGGGGAACCCAATTTCAGCCCTCTTGTGACTGTTTCAGGGTGTTGTAGAGAAATTGCTTGCATTTGCAAAGGTGTTACCACTCCCAAGAATTGAGGTGCTGACCTTGGAGAGTACACTTAGGCCTTGCCAAGAACCCTGCTCAGTTTTGGATACCCACTTGGAGCATACCAAATACCTACAGCCCAAAACATGCCTTTCCTAGGTGTAGACAGGGTGCTGGACTGCACAAAACAGTCCCATATTTCTGATTACATAACCTTTTGTATAAAACCTAGGAATGCGTGTCTATGATCATCTTGAAGAGGGCACCGCTCTCCGTTTTGAACCAAAAAGTAGATTAATCGGAGTTGTCTAGCTCTAGTTATAGCCAAAATAGTGACAGGTGGTCTCACGGGACTGCACCTAGATATGGCGGGTAACAGGGGGAAAAACAAAGCAAATGAAGATGTTCAGCAATAGATAAGGGATACGCGCACCCTAAGGGATGACACCAACTTTGAGGTTCAAGAGGAAGACCTCTCTCACTCCATGGGAAGTCTTAGTGCACTCAATCATACCCTCAGTTCACATGAGACTAGACATGCGGAGAGGCATAGGGAAGTAATGGAAGGTCAAGCTCAAATGGTGACGGAGATGTGCCAAATGACATCTACCATGGAAGCACTTGCAGCCAAGTTCTCAATATGGATGGATTTCCAAATTAAAGGCAAGGAAAAAGAGGATAGACCAAGCATGCAAGCTGAAAGAGTGACCATCCCATCCGTGAATGTAGCCTATGCAAGTACCCAAGGTATTTTGGGAAGATCGGGCATTCCCAACATCAGCTTTGAGCAAGGAGAGCCCTCACAAAGGCATGAGGAGCCCATGAACAATGGGATGAGGAGTAACTCTCAGTCACCACTCGTGCCCATGCCACCTATCTGTGCTCAGCCGTCTTTTGGAAGGAATCACTCAAACAATGGGTCATTTCTTGGCAGCCCAATGGATCAGCCCCACTTTGGGTATATGCGATAGCCCCCTACCATGAAAGGGAGTTGAGAGACAAAATCATTTTCTCAAAGTTCAATGGCTAGTCATCCTCCCCATTTGAATTAGAAGAATGGCTCTCGAAGCTTGAATACTACTTTGACATAATGCCAAGAAATGAGGTTAAAAGGTACAGTTTGCCACGATACACTTAGAGGGCTTTGCCCACACGTGGTGGCAGTACATAAAGAGGGAAAATCAGCAGCTTGTTGACACTTGGGATGCATTCAAAGCTCTTATGATTCAAGTCTTTGTATCTCCGATTGAAAAGGAGAAGCTTGCAAGGAAATGGTATGGCTTAGAGCAATGTGGGATAATGGTGCATGACTACATAAACCAATTCCTCAATCTCACAATGTATGTTGAGTCCATTAGTGACGTTGCAAAGCTTCACAAGTACATTTATGGTTTGGATCCCCAACTCTTGGCCAATGTTTCGGCCCAAAGTCCATCAGATTTATTCAAAGCTATTGAGTTGGCTGAGAGGTACTCTCGTAAGTACCGCCGAGATGCTTCATTTCAGCATGGACAGCAAAGAGGGGCATCTCAGCCACTGTTTGGGCAACAAAGAGGACCTATGCAGTCACATTTTGGGTAGCAAAGAAGTGTTGTAAGGCATGGGCGATTTGGGGCAGGTTATGGTGGTGGAAATATGCCATTCAGCACCCCGAAGATCCCCACATACCCCACCTTTAATGCCTCTAGGCAAAACAGTAATTTCAGGACTACAAATCAAGGAAGAGCTGAAAATAGACAGGGGGACAGCAGGGGTAAAAATGCTTCAGCTTTTGGTGGTCAATGCTCTATCCCGATGGACCGCTACAAAGAGAGGAAAGAAAGAGGACTTTGCTTTAAATGCGGGGAAAAGTATATAGCTGAACATGCATCTAAATGTGCTTATAGGAATGCAAAAGCAAGGGTACATAGCATGTTAGTCTTTGATGAATCTAATGAGGATCATGATGATGCAAGTGCCTTTGCAATCACTGTCGAAAATGATGAGGTTGAAGAGGAATGTGGGCAAGAAGAATTCTTTGACCCGGCTGACACCTTTCCATTCGACCCCGGCGGTCATGTAGATGTAAATATGGGTGATAAGAATGGTTCATATGCTGCTGCCATTGTTTGTACTATCTCCCTGGATGCTTGGATAGGATCTAAGAGCCCCAACACTTTTCATCTTCAAGGCAAGATTCATGGGAAAGATGTATTTGTCTTGGTAGATAATGGTAGCACACACAGTTTCATAAATAGAGCAATCATGGACAAGCTGAAATGTTTTGTCTCTGATTTACAGCAACCAATGAGGGTGCAAGTGGCCAATGGAAGTGAGGAAATTAGTACTCATGTATGCCCAGCTGTACCTATTAAGCTTGCTGATGAGCAGAAAGTGGATTTGATTGCACTCAATATGGGGCCGATAGACATTGATTGGGTTGTGATTGGTTGAAAACTTTGGGCACCATTTCCATGGATTTGTCATTGCTGTATATGCAGTTTTTCAGGGCTGGACAACTTGTTCACCTACAAGGAATAAAAAACAGCAGTGAATTTCAGCTTATTACAACCAAACAACTCAAGAAAGAGTTCAAGAAATGCTCCCAGATTTTTGTACTGCAATTAAACAAGGAAAATGTAGATCAGTCCTCCCAAAAAATGCATGATAATTCAGCGCTTAAGGCTCTACTTGCGGAGTATGGTGACTTGTTTAAGTTACCTACAACATTACCTCACAAGAGAGTGTTTGATCATCCCATTGATTTGGAGCCCCACTCCAAGCCACTCAATAAACCCCCTTACAGGTTGTCCAAATGTGAAAGAGAAGAAGTGGCCAAGCAGGTCAAGGATTTAGTAGATATGGGATTCATTGAGCCTAGCTCATCCCCTTTTGCATCACCTATCTTGCTGGTCAAAAAGAAAGATGGCACTTTCAGGATATGCATAGATTACAGAGATCTAAATAAGTTCACTATTAAGAATAGATACCCTATTTCTAGGGTGGACGACCCGTTAGATAAATTGAAGGGAGCTAAGTATTTCACAAAGATTGATTTGAGATCCGACTACCATCAGATACGCATGAGTGAAGGGGATGAGATAAAGATTGCATTCAGGACTGATCATGGGCTCTATCACTTCTTGATCATGCCCTTTGGCTTGACTAATGTACCAGCCACGTTTCAGAGCCTGATGAACAAAATACTTCAAACTTACTTATTCAAATTTGTATTGGTATTTTTCGATGACATCCTCATTTATAGTCGCTCAAAGGAAGCTCACCTTATGCACATGAGGTAGATATTTGAGATACTTAGACAGCATAGACTCTTTGCTAAGGAGACAAAGTGTTCGTTCATGCAGACTGAGGTTGAGTACTTGGGACACATTGTTAGTGAGGCAGGCATTAGAGCTGACCCAAAGAAAGTGCAGTGTGTCAGAGATTGGCCCACACCTGTAAATACTACCTCTTTGAGAGGATTCTTGGGTCTCTCCTCATTTTACCGCAGATTCATTCGGCACTATGCCACTATTGCAGCCCCTCTGATTGATAGACTGAAGAAAGAAGCATTTTTCAGGGATGCATTGGCAGATAGAAGCTTTAGTTAGCTAAAAGATTTGCTTACTTCAGCCCCTATCTTGGTATGCCGTGATTTTTCTAGGGAATTCACCATTCAATGTGATGCCAATGGGAGAGGAATTGGTGCAATTTTGCTGCAAGAACATGGGGTCATAGCTTTTGAGAGCCGAAAGCTCGCTGAAAATGAGAGGGTTATGAATGTCTATGATCAGGAAATGCTTGCCATCCTTCATGCCATCAAGAAATGGCATCATTATTTGTATGGAAGCCAGTTTAGAGTAAAAAGAGACCATAGAGTACTCAAGTACTTCTTGTCTCAGTCAAATCTGACTCCGAAGTAAAGGAGATGGGTAGACACCTTACAGAACTATGACTTTGACATCACCCACATTCATGGGAAGGACAATGTAGTGGCTGATTCCCTATCTAGGATGTGGGCATGTAAAGTCTCTGCTATCATGTAGTTACACAGTGATTGGATACATGAGCTTCAGGAGGCTTACCTGTTAGATGCTGATTTCAGCAATGTATTTCAGAAATTATAGCAAGGACCATGTGTGGAAAACTCTTCATATTAGCTGAAAATGGGCTTTTATGGTATAATGGCCGAATTGCCATCCCTCATGCTTCCCTATTCAAGCAAAAAACCATGCAGGAGATGCATTCAGCCCCTATAGCTGGTCATTTGGGAGTCTTTAAGACCTATGACAAAATTGCTAAAAGCTTTTACTGGAAGGGCCTTTGGAGAGATGTGAAAGACTTTGTCTTGGGCTGCATGTCTTGTCTGCAAAAAAAGAACAGCACCTTAAAACCATCTGGTTTACTTCAGCCATTGCCTATGCCTGAAGGCAAGTGGACACACATGTTGGGGGTAAAGGCGCCTCTGCCTAGCCGCCCATGTATTACTACACTAACAATCACTGCCACTGCACATTGCAGGTGGCGGGCGCCCGTCACTGTCACTTTATTCTTTATTCTTTTAGTGACAATTTGAATAAAGGAAGGCCCGGTCACACATTGTAACTATTGGAGTTCCCATTTCTAGTCTCTCCCTTTCTTGCTCTTGCTCTCCCGCCATAGCTCTCGAGTCCAACCTTCGATCCGTCGCTCCCTTTCAACTGGTATCAGAGCTTTGCTTTCCGACTCTTGAGCTTGGTTCGTGGCATTCTCACTCTCCAGCTTCCCGAGCACCTTCCTGGCATTGTTGGGCACCTTCAAGGCATTATATTAGAGGTATTCGATCATTTTCTTCAGAGTTTTACTTCAGTTCTCAAATCTCACATGCTGTAAATAAGTTGTGGGTAGCCATAGCTCACATCTCTTGGAGCTTCCTTCACCTGGATCTTACATCCAGCCTATCAAGGCTTGCTAAGGCTTGGTATAGGCCTTCTGTGGCCCTCATTTGTGCCCCATTGTTGACACGTGGGACAATAGACCCCCCAGCCAACTCACGTTTTTTTTTTTGCGCTTGTTTTAGAATCTGGCCCAAAAATCACTCTTTTTGTCATATCTCGGGCATTCGAAACCCGATTCAGGTAAGGTAAGAGTCTAATTGGGGTTTTGGCATGCTTCGGACGCGATGGTGATGTCAGATTTGCCAAATTCTAATGATAGAATCTTTTGCAATAGATTTTAGGTCTAACACAGCATGTATTTGTATGCTTATGCTTGTTTGGGCATGACTACATAACCGGTTTGATGCCTATTGCATCCCAATTGATTGGGGGATTGAAGCTACATATAATGCTATGATTTTGGCCTAATTTTGGGACTGGAAATACACAGTTTATAACAATAAATGTATGCTGAATACTCTTGGACTGAAGCTATCTTTCATGCTTTGACATATGCCTATTGGTTCCGGATGTATGTCTTGGATTATGCTATGATGTATTGATCATTGAGGGATGACTTTAAGCTTGTCATTGAATCCGGATGCTTTTGGAAGCTTGAGCTTATTTCAGTCCACACTTATTGACATTGGTATATACTTTGACAGTGATGCTTCTTGGGTTTATGCATACCCGTTGCCTATGGCTTGATGCTCATGTCACGGTTGATTACCCTATGCATAAGTTGAGCTTGAGTGCTCATTGAAGCTCCACCTTGGATGCATTTTGGATTATCTGGAGTAGCCTTGGATGTTACTTGGCTTGTTAGAGTTTGGATTGGGATGTATTTGATGTCTTACATGCTTACAGATGCTACATACAAATGCTCTACCACCTACATGTTCGGGATGTACTATTGATGTATTATCTTGGACTTATGTCATTGGCACTGTGTCTTGCCTTGGCTTGAGCTCTTGAGCTCGTACATATGACTTTTGTGCCAGTGGGAGCATTCTTGAATGCTTATCAGACATTGAGTAGGTGGTACTTTTATGCATTGAGCTGTTACATGCCATTGAGCAGTTATTACAGACACTTGAGACTTTGGGATCTCTTACCTTTTGGAATGATACATCATATGTCTTGGTTCACTGTATGCTTATGAACTAAGTCTCAGTTTTGGATCTATATCTTTGTGAACTGACACCTACTTGTGTCAAGTTTTGGTAGTGGCAGGAACACTTTGCCCCATTGACTGGGGGATGTGCCTACTCACTGGAAGATGTTTGTATGACATACTTGGGTATTGGATTCATGCTTATCGACCATCATAATGCTATGCCCGGATGATGCCGACTTTGGTCTTGGCAATATCTGATTGCCTTGGGATCCAATTTTTGCACTGTTAGCTCTCTTTTATTGAAATCTGAAATTTATTATAGCAAGCATATATGTATGGATTGACATGGATTTTTCATGTTGAAACACTCTGAAATGATGTACTTTCACTAGTACTTGGTGGGCTGCAGCTTTAGTTCCACTTTCCTCGCCATTTTCCCTCAATTTTGGTGATTTTTTTGTCATTTTCTGCAGTAAACAGCAAGCAATTTTGAACTGTCTACAGTCTTCTGCATTATGACGAGTTCACTGATCATGCTATTTTCAACATCACTAAGCTTGATGGTATGAATTACTCTTATTGAAAGAGCTAGATTTGGGAGATGTTGGTGCAAAAATCGCAGATCAAACCTTTGAGGTTAAGCGGGCATCCGCCTGCAACTATGCCAGATGAGGAATGGCTTGAGCTTGATGAGTTATGCAAGTCCACCATTGTATTGTCTCTCACAAAATAGGTTCACTACAATGTATTTGAGGAAGAACAGAGTGCATGGCAGTTGTGGGATAAAATCAAGAATCTCTATGATAAGAAAAGTCTAGTGAGTCAAATGCTACTATTGATTTCAATGCTTGATCTTTCTTTTATTCATCTCTTGCCTCACTCCTTGTTTCTTAACCTTTATTTTGATCTATTCATAGCAAGGATTGGATATGATCTTGATTCTTTTTCTCTAAAACCCTAGTATAGATAGTACAATACAACTATGAATTCTCTAATCAATCTTTATGTTTGTTCAAGGATTCATCACTCTACTGACTTGAGATCTACTCTACATCAAGCATAAATAAAGATTTTTCTTTCTTCTTAAAGATGTGAAGACAGTTCAATACATCTTTATTAGATATCTTTAAGAAGAAATATTCAAAAGCTTTACTAGAGATCTTTAAATATCTAATAAAGATAGTACAATACATCAAGAAAGAATGAATATACAAGCTATTGATACGTGAAGCTCTACATGAGCTAGCATCCACTACGTACCTTGGTGATGTGGGACAATATTATTCACTGGCTTGTTAGGTGACTAGCATGATGATATACCAACGATTCTATAGCTAGACTACACTCGTAAGCTATAGATCCTCTCCATTCGAAAGCTCGTCTTGCCGCAAAGAATCATTGAATGAACTCTGCAAAAAAAGAAACAACTACACATTAGTTCACCATACAATAATGCATTTTAATTAAAATTAGTAACTACAGACAAGAAAGATGAGCGACTTAATGGGTTGCTACATGTATACAATCTATCAATCAATGCAGTGAGACCGTGTCTCTCTGCATATCGAGTCTCTAGGCCGATGGGATCACCATTTGAGTGTTACAAGGAAAACAAAATACAATTGTTAGAAACACGATTGTCAATACAAGTGATATTGCAAAAAAATAAGTGAGAAGAATAGAAGAAAAACTTACAAAGTTTTTCATATAAGTCCTGTGGCCGCCACACCCAAAATGATGGACCACTCTTGCCTCCAATCGTGTCCTCACTACCTCGCATTGTTCTCTCCAACATCCTAGAGAATCTGTAGCCTCCTCCCTGAGTCGGTGCCATTCATCTACGTCTAGCCACTTGGCCTTTAAGGCCCTACTCTTAAGTGCCTTGTGTGCATTCGATCATCTGTGTGACATATATGCACGTATGCACTCCATCATCTATCCTCTGGAGAACCTATCTGCTATGGTGGGTACTGGAAACTTCTCATACAAGGATGCTACTATGTAGTCCTTGCTCCCCTTGGGTATGTTCTTCCAATGATCCAAGACATTGTGCCGAAAAACTTGTTGGCACAACTCTCTCATACGAGCCATCACCCTCCTCCCCTCATCATTCATGATGACTGCTCATGTCCTATCATCTACAAGGTATTCATACCCCTCTCGAGTATGTCTAAGATGTGTCCTCTCCCACCTACAATTGCGCTCCTGGGCATATCCAAGAGACCCATGTACATCTGGTGTACCCACGAGGGTAGTATCTCTCAGAGTAGCTCCCATAGGGGTGCCACCTGTGCGGACAGCTGAGTGGCTGGAGTAGACATCCCCATAGGTGTGACAAATCCCATAGGTGACGCAAATTTAGCAAAATGACAAGATGGAGATATTGTGTCGGTACCTCCACAACAACCACATGAGCCACCCTCTCTCGAACCTACACAAGAGTGAGGAAAAGCGCATGTATCTCGAGCCCAAGTCTAGAGCTTCGACCTCATCTATTGGAAACAAAGCATCAAAGTGTGCCAAAGTAGATCTAACGAAACAACCTAATGGTGTTCGAGATAGCTCTTGGTTAGCCATATCTCTGAATCAAGCCATCTAATTTGGAGATATACGTGTGAAGATCTCATGTAGCTCCTTGTCACTCATCCCTCGACTTATCATGTTGTCCAAATATCCACAAAGGTCTCTTACACAGACAAAAATTGATGTTAGCATAATCAATATAAAGATTCAAGCAAAGATCGATAATATAACTCTAAATTTTTTTATCTTACTTAAAATGCATATTCTAGAGTACCCTTATACGAGTGATTCATCAACGAATTGAGTAGGTGGATGCTCCAAGTATGGCATATCCTATGGTCCCATGTCAATCTCCTAACATAACACCACATACACTGGAAGGTCAATAGAAAGGTCACCACGAAAGGATGAGTCCACCTCGTTCTCAAAGAATTCTTGGCCTTGTAACCTTCAGCCATGCTACCTTCTGGCTGAGCTCATTGTCCCCACAAAGCCTTTCAGGGTTTTCATGAAGCGCTCCAAGAAGAACATCCATCGCATATGGACAGGTCCCGTAATCTCCACTTCATCTACAAGATGCACAAAGAGGTGTGTTTGTATCATGAGCATGCTCGTGGGCAGGTACTTCTCAAAGAGACAAACTGTCTCCACTACTCCCTGCCTTGCGGATTCAATAGATGATGTCTTTATCTCCTTCTGTGAGATCAATTGCACTAAATTTGACAACCTGTAAATAATCCCATGTATTTCTGGAGTGAGGCATCTTGCGATCGTGAACGGTAGTACAAACTGCCACAAATGAAAAAGTATTATGAACAACAACTACACTCTAAATAGAAAAACACGCAGGCTACTTACAATCCATTTGTAGTACAAACCTGACATATCTTATGCCAATCATGGGATTTTAGCCCTAATAATTTGCCATCTTTAGAGAATGCCAATATGAGAGAACGCATCATACCTATCGAAGTGTAGATAGACTTGATAATTTTCTTCACAAAGTGCTCTTCTTTACTAGAAAAAACCCAAGGAGTGCGAGGTAGTTGCAAGTGACCATCAGCACACTCGACTACAGCCAAAGCGCCTCCATCTTGCCTATCTCCTTCAAATTCATTTGTGCCCCTACAATATCTCTCTTTCCTATGATGTGGTCCCATAGTAAGCAGCCCACATTATTGAAAAAATTCATGGGATCCAACAAGTGGTTGATCTGTAAGTGGGTCCAATATGTCAACTTGTAGAAAACTGAGAACTGTCACGTTCCATTTGGATGTGACTCCGTGTGGACCATTTTCAACTCGTACCAGCTTTGGGCATTCATTTGTCTGGAGGTCATCCAAGAAAACCTTCCCTTGGTTCATGACACTCTGGGAAGAAAGCAGCATGTCCTTGAAATACCATCTTCTTCATGGTTCATGACCTTCGAGAATCTAACTGTGTCCCACACAATGGACATGCATGATAACCTCAGGTAACCAAACATCTCCCAACAACTCTATCCTGTGAATACAAACTTGAATGAGCTATGATAGATATTTTACCAAAATAAGAACAGAAGCCTACTTTTCTAAGCACTCCCTGAATCTTGGAAAGTCATGCATGGTCCACATGAGAATGGCTCGAATCACCAACCATTGTGCTTTCTCATAACTTCCATGGGGACCCCCTCCTCTCCCACAAATCTTAAGCTCATCGATTAATGGATGGAGATAGATGTCCATATTCTTGACTTTAAAGTGGCCAAGAACAAGCAAGCTAAGGATCAGGTGTCCTTTCTTAATTAGAAAGCCATGGTGGGATGTTGTAGTTAACAAGGACTACATGCCACACATTGTAAGAAGTTGAGCGGAGACCGACTGGTTCACACCATCCATAGCTAGACCAAGCCAAAGATTCTTGAGCTCTCATGCAAAGCTTGGAAAGGTAGAGTCAATGTGACTCCATGCGCATGAATCCACTGATATTTTTTGGACTCCATTTGTGGATCTATTTTGTGCATGCCACGTTGTCAAGCTCGCCAAGGCCGACATACGAAACATGTGATGTATACCAGGGATGAGTGGAAAGTGTCTAAGAACTTTTTAAGGGATGGTTTTCCCTTGCAAGTCGTGTCGATACTTGTGAGCACCACACTTTGGACATGTCTCCATTGTCCCATACTCTCCTCGAAATAACATGCAATTCTTGACACATGCATGGATGCTGTTGTAGTCCATGGCAAGCTTTCGTAAAACATGTCGTGCATCATCACAAGACTCAGGCATGGTATTTGCAAGTGGTAATATATGATACTTTAGCAACCTGAAAAGAAATCATAAAAAACCTTGAAAAAGCACAATTGTTTTTTATAATGGTGCCAAAAATAAATTAACAAAGCATATGTAGAAGGTACCTGAACAACTCGGTCACACTTGCATCGCTCCACCCATATTTTGCTTGCACACTTAGGGGAGTGCAAGTAGCATCTTCAGGCAAGATACTCGGCACCCATCATATAATGGTATGGATGCTTCCTCTCTAAGTGGATCAGATGTCTCGGCATGCATGGGCATCAATGCATCGATCATTGCCTCCGTCTCAAGCTCCAAGATTGTAGGAAAGTCTAAAAGACTACCTGTCTCCTTTGGTATTGATGGTATAGATTGGGTAGTGCCTTCCAAGTGGTGGGTTGGCTCAGGCACTCCATTCATTGGATGCCCACGAACTCTTCTAACCGGCCGCAATAGGTGCACTCCTCCTTGGAATGAGACGTCACCTCCCTATAATAAATTTTACGGTCACATCCAATGTTTTTGTATATGATATTCAATTATTTTACGAATACAATGCATTATTGATGTACACTTTTCTTACCATTTTCTCAAAGTTTGAGATTTCTTGATCAATGATCTCTGATTGAAACTCACCGAAGCATCATACATGTTCTATAGACAATCGACGTTTTCATCTAATTGCCACTTTGCATTGAGAGTAAGGACACAAGACAAGCTGATTAAGATACACCTTGCAATCTTCAACATCACGACCTTCATCGTTTTCCACTTGGTCTTCCATGCCTTCGCGAAGCATCAAACATACCCAAGGTGCACCTTTTAACAAAACCTCTCTCTCTCTCTCTCTCTCTCTCTCTCTCTCTCTCTCTCTCTCTCTCTCTCTCTCTCTCTCTCTCTCTCTCTCTCTCTCTCTCTCTCTCTACTACCACTACTACCACCACTAGACTACTACTATTAATCTACTACTATTGCTACTACAGCCACCATCCCACCTTTCATATATTGCTCAATAGTTTCTGAACATGAGAGTACAGCAAACGCGACAGCCATTTCTCTCTTACTCTTCCTTTCTTCTTCTCCCTCTATTATTTCCTATCTTTCTTTCTCTCTTTCTCTTTCTTTGTTGCCCGTCTCTTTGTTTCTCTCCAGCCCTTTATGTTTTCTCACTCATTCTCCTCTCTCTCTCTCTCTCTCTCTCTCTCTCTCTCCCCATTTCTTTGTTATCTTTCATGTTTATTCTCTCATTCTCTCTTCCTTTTCCTTTCTTCTTCTCCCTCTCTCGTTTCCTATTGTTCTCCCTCAATGCACCACATTCTCCACCCTCTCTCATTTCCTCTCTTTCTCCCTCAATGCACATTATTGTTTAAAAAAAAACAAACAAAGAAATTAAAGAACAAGAACAAACCCTCGTTTTGTTTTTCTCTACCCCCTCTTGTTTTCTCATTCATTCTCCTCTCTCCCTCCCTCTCTCTCTCTATTTCTCTCTTTCTTTATTATGTTTCATGTTTATTCTCTCTCACTCTCGTTCTTTCCTTCTTATTCTTTCTTCTTCTCCCTCTCTCATTTCCTCTCTTTCTCCCTCAATGCACATCATTGTAAAAACAAACAAACGAAAAAAGAAGAAAGTAAAGAACAAGAACAACCCTCTCATCGTTTTTCTCTACCCCCTCATGTTGTCTCATTCATTCTCCTCTCTCTCTCTCTCTTTATTTATCTATTTCTTTATTATGTTTCATGTTTATCTCCTCTCTCTCTCTCTCTTGTTCTTTTTTCTTCTCCCTCTCTCATTTTCTCTCTTTGTCCCTCAATGCACCTCATTATCTACAAAAACAAACAAAAGAAAAGAAGAAAAAACAAGAACAAACCAAGAGGGAGCAATGCACTCACGACAAAGGCCTAAGGATGGATTCTTCGTCTCCTCTTCATGCGCAGCGGCTCCTCTTTGCCCTTCATGCACTTCCTAATCTTCTTCACGAATGGCAGTGGCAGTGTTGGTGAGAAGCTCTTCTTCTCTCTCTTTCTCTCTCTCCCTCCCCAATGCAAGATCTATGTCTCTCTCTCTTTCGCTCTTTGCGGTAAAATGCCGCACTCGAGTTTTGGCCTGTTTCTTTTTGTCTGGGTACCGTCACTATGCACTGCAAATAGCGACGCTGCTAATTTGCGTCGGAATTGCCCATCGCTATTGGTGAATATCCTTGTAATGTTCCTCTTCTTCATGAGATTGCTAATGCATAACTTCTCTATGAATAGTGCTGCTCACAATGATATTTTCTACCAACACATCATTCTTTCCATCCTCCTTAATCACCTAATTTGTAGCTTCAATCTACTTTATGACAAGAATGAAATCCTAAGCATTAGATTCCCAATGAATACCTTGCAAAACTAGTTTCTCATCAACATGCATCAATGCTTGACTAGGCTCTTGTACAAAGTGTCATTTTCTTTTTATGATATCAATTATCTCATCATAAAATTCTTGCTTAGCAATACAAAGTACCTTGCCAAGTGTAAACTCAATCTTGCTACCAACGATGCACTCCTCAAATAATTTGTTAATTTCTATAACAATCTCAATATGTAACCACAACTTATACCTAGGTTTCTTGGCTTTCTTATTTCCATTCAGCTTTTTATCATCCACTACATCTTTCATTATGTGTTCAAGAATGGCTACTTTTTCAATAGCCTTCTATTGCTCCATTTTGCTATGTATCATGTGCTTTGAAGTACATACAACCTCATCATCTCTTCTTCTCTTTTCTTTTAGAATAGCATCCATGTTCTGCACTTTTGCTAAATATGCATAGACTGTGAATGAATCCACTAGAGCATCCTATCCTATCATCGTACTCCCTGTAATCAAGTCCAAGTTCCAATTATGGTCGCCAAGTGCAAGCAGGTTGCACCAACTATGCAGAATAGCAAAGCATTAACATAGACCCACCGACATAGGGATATGCTGGCATCGCAGGTTCAACAATACATCATCATACTCAAACAAGAGACTAGAGTATTCACTAACTAAGACGAATACCTATTCAAAGAAAAAAAATGCCCATATATTCTAGCATGGTTTCTTACAAAGTTCAATAACAGACTTGAAGCATGGAGTATATCCAAAAGGGTGATGACCCATGGAAAATACATGACAATGGACTAGAAAATCATGCCTACCATTGCAACATTACTAAGTATGGAAGAATGCAAGGATACGTCAAAGTTTGGGAAAGGTCAAGATCCAAACAAAGAGTCGAAGAAGGATGAAGGGGAAGCAAAGAGAGAAAACACAACACTTCTTCTTTGATCCTTTTATAGCTTATGGTGCCCATGATATCATGAAGTGATTTTACCATATATGTGGCTGATCCACTATCTTCTATTACAATGCCACTACCATCAACATTGATGGCCTTTTTTAGCCGCCATTCTATGAATGTTATTTTTATATCTTTTAGGCCACCAATCCGAGAAATCCTATGCCTACTGACAATTGTATCTAGGTGATCCTTCAAGACTGTTGTTGCACAATATTAGTAGTGCCTCTAGTTCAGTTCATCCTAGCCACACATTGAGTCATGTCCAATAGGTTGGCTCAAGTCTTCCCATTATAGTCCCCTTAGCTACTTGCTTGCACTTGGAAAGTTTATGGAAGTTGGGATAGAATGTTTCTCATAGCTTTGTGATTAAATTTTTACCTTAAATTGAAGTCAAATTTTTAATGATTTTAGTGTGGAGTAGTGGATGCTTATTGCCTTATGTGACAATGTCACCGAAAATCCCATAGACACTACCAAGGCCTATGAAACATAGCATGAAGTGCATGCAAAACTCCAATACTTTGTGATGCACAATATAGAGGGTATACATATTGTGAATTGCCCGGGTACACACCTAAGATCAAGAGGCATATCAATATCCCATGTAGTGCCACATAAGTAGAATCCAGATGCCACAAACAGATGAGCTACCCAACAACATTGGCAAAAAAGTCTTGAGTTAGAGGAAGAGAAAAACCTTGGCAATATGCTCATGATATTGATATCAACTCCTGTGACCTTGTCATCAGGAGAATTGCTTAGGTAATATCCCATACTATGGCAAGTGTTGAAGTGGTGTGTAGATAGACTCGATGAACATGGAGCAACTGACTTGCTAGACCATGATGTAGAGATGCATTACCTGAGCTTAACCCTCAACCCATTGTCTAAATCTCTACAAGTAAATGCCTTTTGGCAAAGCATGAAAATACATGCAATCTTACTTATTGTTGCATTAGGTGATGCCACACAAAACGGAATTGTGGATATAGGAGTTGGAGTTAGTGTGCTTAGCTACACAATTCTACAAGCTTGGGAAAACCCAGTAGTGGAAACTACATGATTTAATGTTAAACACCATATTGGGGAATATGGGAATTTTCCATAAGTTTGGGACACGTGGTCAAATCTTTGTATTTGTCATAATTTGAACACTATAACTCCAAATCGAGCGCTCTATAGCTCAATAGATTCCAGTTTTTGAGCACTTTCCAATGATAGGTCTAATCATATGGTTTTGAGAAACTTATGGGCATGTTATCTGAGTGCCACATTTTTAGTATTCAAAAAATGGGTGTTGGGAGATTCCCAAACTCACTAATGTTGTGTTGTTACAGTAGCAAATGGAATGAAAGACCATTCGTAGTGCTAAAAGCTTGGCTCATCAAGATAGCAAGAGTCCAATTCTCAGTTAACTTCACAGTAATGACGGGATTGGACTACCATATTCTTTTAGGAAGGCCATGGATGAGAAATACTTGAGTGATAGAGGACTTAGTAATTGCCCAATATTCCTGGGATATGGGAAATAGAATGGAATTAGTTAGAATAGAGATGGACACTTGAAAAACCTTTGTAGTTGACCTTGATGCTATCTTTGTAATACTAAAGGGCAACTCGTAAATAAAGCATGAAAATGGACCTTTAACTAAGTATATTTCTTGCCCTGAGGATAAGTGTGATTGGATGCATGTATTGGAAACCATTGACTTGCCATTCTCAGAAGATGAGGATGAATATAGGCAAAAGATGTAGAAGTAGCTAGTAAACCCAATGGAGTCACATCTTTCGAGTTACCCAAGAATGATGCCACACCATCAATGCCTCTTTGCATGATGACCAAGAGTACCACCTCGACCAATACCTATCACCTACCATGTACCAACTAATAAACTTAAAATCTATGGAATTATTGAATACCTAACAAGAGACTAGCTGGTAACCGAGCTACAAACTTTAAACCTCTTAAGGATCTCATGGAGAACATGGAGTGGCAATGGAAGGTCTATTTTATAACTGGGCCCTCATTGTAGATGAGAAAAGTCCTATGAGCGGGAGCCATGGGAATCTCATGAACACCATGAGTATGAGGATTCAGGTGATGAGTATGAAGAATGCAGATCCAATGGTGAGGAAAGTGAGGAAGAAGTTGATACCATAAAATACTACACTGAGGGATGAGTGATTGAGCAAATAAGAGCAAACTCTAAACCCCAAGAGACTAGTGCTCTTAGAGTGGAAAGAGGAGTTATCAAGGTCAATTGTGATTGTTCCTATTAGAGCACCTACAAGTAGTGGACTATGAGCAAGTTGGATTAGTGCAATCAAGTGCTACACCACTACTTAGAGTAGCATTAGTCTTGGAGCTATGATCACTAGGGGAAACCTCCCCTTCCAATGAAGGCTTTGAGTTTAATTCTAAGTCAGAAGTTAGCTCTAAAAGTGATCTAGAAATCCCATGATCACCTAGGACCAAATGCACCAAAGGGGACCTTCCTAGCCCATTTAAGATGCAAGAGTCTCAAATAAGAGAGAAGGAAATAGTCCAAGTCCTCAAAAGAGCTAAACAACAAAAGAAGTCACATGACTTACCCAAACACTTCACTAAGTATATGAAGAGAGACCACATATTGTAGGAGCCAAATGAGCACGATAGGTTAGTGAGCCCATTGAAGGACCCATCAAAGTTAGAGAAGTCAACTTTGCAAGAGAAGAGGGAAAACCTCGGCCCATGTACATAGCCAATGACTTAACTAAGTAAGAGGATACCAATCTCATTAATCTCTTACAAGAGTATGGAAGTTTATTTGCTTGGTCCTTAGAATAACTAAAAGGAATTGATCCGAGTATTGTAACTCACAACATTCCTATGACCCCCAATGCAAAACCAGCCAAACATATGCAATGAATCCAAAGCATGCTCATGCTATGAAGGAGGAAATAGTTAACCTATTGAATGCGTGACCCATTTATGAATGGAAAGATTTGAGTGTGTGTGAATTACAAGAAGGTCAATTTAGCAACAAAGAGAGACAATTATTCATTACCGTACATTAAGCATATGCTTGAGAGTGTTGCACGGAAGGAAGCCTACAATTTCTTGGATGGCTTCTCTAGCTATAACCAAGTGCAAGTGCATCCAGATGGTGTGTTTGTCAAGATTTTGGGAGAGAAGGAAGGCGTATCACTTGTAGCTTTCTTGCTTGCACAATGGGGGAATACACACAGAGGTGGAGGCTGAAAACAGTTTTCTTCTTCTTAGTTGTGTAAGCCAAAAAGAACTCTCATACAAAGAAATAGAAGAACCCTATATATGGGTCTCAAACCAAACTCAACTAACTAAGGTGGCATACTAACTGAGCCACGAACTAGAGTAGATAAGGATAGCTGTCATGTAGCTATTATTCATGGGCGGTGTACCAACCGCGTCTGCAACTGACAAGTCGGTGACATAAATACACAACGGTCACCCTGGCGTATCATGAGTGGAGCTCGATATCTCAACACTCCCCCTCGAGCTCAATCCCAATTCCTGCACACCAAGCAGGTCTCTAAACTTGCGCAGCTTCTCTGCGCCCAATGCCTTCGTGAATATGTCAGCTACCTGATCCTCTGTGCTGACATAAACTAGATCAATAAGACCTAGTAAAACCCTCTCTCGCACATAGTGATAATGCACCTCAATGTGCTTTGTTCTAGCATGATAGACTGGGTTATTTGCCAAGTGTATACTGCTCATGTTGTCACAATAAATGACAACTGGCCCATCTGTAGACTGATGCATATCATAAAGTAACTTATGCAACCAAGCTACCTCACATGCAGCCATTGCTGCACCCCTGTATTCAGCCTTTGTGCTCGACAAGGCAACTGTAGGCTGTTTCTTGCTGCTCCAAGTGACTGCAGCACTCCCAAAAGAAAACACATATCCACTGGTAGATCGTCTATCAGAAATACTACCAGCCCAATCAGCATTAGTGTATCCATGCAACTGTATCTGAACCCCAGTCTCATAAAATAGTCCATACTGCAATGTGGACTTCACATACCTGAGTATGCGTCTAGCCGCATCCAAATGTGGTTTCCTTGGAGCCTGCATAAACTGACTTACCAATCCAACAACATAGCTCAAATCTGGCCTGGTAATAGTCATATAAATCAAACTTCCTACTATGCGTCTGTACATAGTAGGGTCTTCTAGAAGCTCACCTGCATCTGTGCTTAGCTTCACATTCTGCTCCAAAGGAACTGAAATAGGCTTACAGCCTGTCATCCCATATTTGGACAGCATGTTCAATCCATACTGCCTCTGCAAGAGCTGTATCCCACTTGGTGATCTAATCACCTCAATGCCCAAGAAATAACGCAGCTCTCCCAAATCCTTCATCTCAAACTTTTGCTTCAATAGCATTTTCACATGAAGGATATCTTCATCACTGTCACATGTCATAATCAAATCATCAACATAAATGACAAGTAGCATAATACCTTTCTCTATTTTTCTCACATAAAGTGAGAAATCTGCCTTGGAAATCTGAAAGCCAATAGTGACAAGATACTGTCCTATCTTGTCAGACCATGCTCTAGGTGCTTGCTTCAAGCCATACAATGCTTTCTTCAACCTGCAAACAAACTCGGGATGAACAGCATGCACATAACCTGGTGGCTGCTCCATATATACCTCTTCTTGCAAATCACCATGCAAGAAGGCATTCTTTACATCCATCTGATGTAAAGACCATTCCTTTGATGCAGCCATAGCAATGACTACTCTTACGATTGCCATCCTTGCAACCGGACTGAATGTTTCTTCATAATCAATGCCATATGTTTGTGCATACCCCTTGACTACTAATCTTGCCTTGTATCTATTCACAGAACCATCTGCATTGTGCTTCACCTTATAAACCCACTTACAGCCAATTGCATTCTTACCTTTAGGCAAAGGTACCAATTCCCATGTAGCATTTGCTTCCAAGGCATCCATTTCTTCATCCATGGCTTTCTCCCATTTTTCTTTTCCCATGGCTTGCTCAAAAGAAGTGGGTTCTGGTTCCTGTATCACTTTGACCATATATGCATAGTGAATGGCTGTAAATCCATCATATTTCAGCCTATCCACAGGACACCTAGCTCTGGTAGACCTGCGCAAAATAGGTTCACTCCCAGGTGCTCTCAAAACATCCCTGGTCTTCCTTACTCCATGTGTAACAATAGAAGGAATACCCAACTCATCATCAATGCTCTGTTCGGAGACACTGAATTCACCATCCACATAAGAGTGACATGCATTCACATCAAACATGGGCTGATCAACCTTCTCTTTTCCTTTTCGTGATACCTGCATACCACTATCTGCATTGCTTTGAGAAGATTCTCCTGATCTCAATCTGCCTGTCCATGGCGAAGAATGTGAACCACTGCTAGAACAATATTTTGGGCCTGCATTGATTTAAGTCGCTGTACATTAACATGACCAATGCGTTTATGCCAGATATCAATATCTGCAACTACACCGGTCCCATGTGCAAACATTGCTGCACTCAATTCAGACATGTCTGCATCCAATGTAAACATTCTGCCCTTCTTCTTTCCTTTTGCTATCAAGCGACCTTTATTTTTCATATCCTCAACAAAGCATCCATGAGGATTAAATCTGACCCGCAAGCCCTGCTCAATCATTTGACCAACAAAAACCAGATTCTTGGTGATATTTGGGACATGAAATACATCGGATAGGTATTTCTTTTTCCCATCCTGCATAGACAAGGGAATTTTTCCAATCTGCACAATAGGATGTGCAGTATCATCACTAGTCTCCACAAATCCTGGTTTTTCCATTTTCCTTGCATCCTCCATCCATTCTGCATGACCTGTCATGTGGTTTGACGCACCTGAGTCAACATACCATACATCGTTGCTTTCTTCTACACTTGTCACATAATTATTCACGTGCTGCACCATAAACAAATACTCATTTCTGTCATCACCCTGTCTACTAGAAGATGCATAATTTCCTTGTTGCAGTTTTCCATTCATGATGTCATTCTGCTTTTTATAGCAGTCTTTAGCCATATGTCCCATTTTACCACAGTAGTAGCATTTAACATTACTGTTTGCATTTTGGCCTCTTTGCCATCCACCACGACCTCTTTGGCTCCCCCTGCCTCTAGAGTTACCACGTCCTCCTCCATAGGACTGGTTTTCTTGAGTTTGCTGTATATTCTGATTTCTACCATGGCCTCCAAATCGGCCTCCTCTACCTCTGCCTCTACCTCTTCCAGCATCTGAGTAGAAGACAGTTTCTTTTGAAGTTCCTCCTGAAGAAGATGCACCACCATTTCTCTGCTTCTCAGAAATTAGAAGAGCAATCAACTCCTCAAAATCAGGAAATCTTTCACGAACTGAAATGGATGTCCGAAACTGTGCATAATCCTTTCCTAGACCATTCAAGGTCACAGAAACTAAATCATCATCTTCCACTAGCGACCCAATGGAAGCAAGTGCATCTGCAATCTTCTTCACCTTCATGTGGTAGTCATTGATACTCATATTTTCTCTTTGCACATTATGCAACTCTTGCTTGAGCTGCATTTTCCTGGCTTGCGTATTTGTGCTATACATTTTTGACAAAGTATCCCATGCCTCCTTTGGCATACTTGCATCTTGAATATGCACAATCATAGAGTCTGAAATACTGATAGACAGCCAGTACATAACTTTCCTGGCTCTCTCATGCCATGCTTTGAATGCCTGCATTTGCTGTTGATTGGGAACATCAGGAAGAACTGGTTCTTCTTCATTTCCTGCAACAAATTCCCAATATCCTTTTCCCATAAGGAAATTCGTCATTCTAAACTTTCATGCTTGGAAGTTGTTCTTGTCAAGCTTTTTAGTTACAATCTGTGAGAGAGAATCAGACGCCATTACAAAACACTGCAAAAAATTCTGCCACTGCAAAAAACACAGCTTCACCCTCACAAGGGCAAATCTGCAAAACTGGCGAAAGTGGTATTTGACCACACAGTCACTTCCTAGTGACGATTTTGCATATACAGGAACCAAGGATGATTCTGTAACTCCCAATGTCTTTGCGCACAAGCACACGATGCAATTTCTATAGTAACTTTTCACCGACCTGTAGAACAGTGGTCGCACAGCATAAAATAGGGTCTTTTCCTGAGTGCATGCAGAAAACTTACGCCTCCAAAACAGGCCCCGAAATGGCCTCAAATCAAAAAAAGCATATACTGCCCTCTTGCTTCACCGCGAAGGGCGTCTCAACCTGAGACAATGCACTCTTGCAATTTCCGGCTGTGCTGCCTGCAGAGATATGCTCCCAAAACAGAAAATGAAAGCAACACTGCTCCTCTTACCAGAACACCGCGAGCTTGGCTTGCTTTCTTGAGCTCCTTACCATGAACAAGGCTCTGATACCATGTCAAGATTTTGGGAGAGAAGAAAGGAGTCTCACTTGTAGCTTTCTTGCTTGCACAATGGGGGAATACACACAGAGGTGGAGGCTGAAAATAGTTTTCCTCTTCTTAGTTGTGTAAGCCAAAAAGAACTCTCATACAAAGAAATAGAAGAACCCTATATATGGGTCTCAAACCAAAATCAACTAACTAAGGTGGCATACTAACTGAGCCACGAACTAGAGTAGATAAGGATAGATGTCATGTAGCTATTATTCATGGGCGGTGTACTAACCGCATCTGCCAACTGACAAGTCGGTGACATAAATACACAACGGTCACCCTGGCGTATCATGAGTGGAGCTCGATATCTCAACAGTGTTTGCCTACATAGTCATGCCATTTGGGCTAACCAATGTGATTACTACCTTTCAGAGTCCCATGTGTGCTATTTTCAAGGACATTCTTAGAAAGTGGCTAGAAGTATGTGTTGATGATTTGTGTGTTCATTCTAATTGGGAAGAGCACCTAAGAAAACTTTGCATAGTCTTTAAATGATATAGGTAATACAATCTCTCTTTGAATCCCTTAAAATGGCAGTTCTAAGTAAAGCATAGATGTATCCTAGGACACGTGGTCTCAAAAAATGGCATTGCAAACAACTAACTTTTCCAAAGGTAGAGTAATTGTCAATTTACCACCATCAATCAACTACAAGGGAGTTCAGTGCTTTCTCATCCATGCAGGGTATTATCAACGATTTGTGTTGAATTACACATCCATTGCATGTCTACTTTACAAGTTGTTGATTGTATTTGAGTGGTTTGAGGGGTTGCCAATGTGCTTACCAAGAGCTGAAAAAGGCATTGATGACTGCACCTATTCTACAAGAGCCCAGATTGGTCCATTACCTTCCATGTGCACATTGATGCATTAAAGTTTGCCATGGCAAGAGTATTGTGTCAACCTAGAGAGCATAACTTGGATTACCTAGTGAGCTTTACAAGCAAAAAATTCATTGACAAAGAAATGAACTACTCCACAACCAAAAGGGAAGTGCTAGCTATGGTGTTTGATGTCAATAAATTTTAACATTACCTTCTAGCTATACCCTTTACTTTCTTTGTGGATCATCAAGCATTGTTTTACCTTGTGCGCAACTATGCAATAGGAAGCATTGCTTGATGATTACTTCTGCTCTATTAGAATTTGAATTCTATGTGGTGGTATGAAAGGGAAAACAACATTACATGGCAAACCATATGTCTCACCTAACCACATGAGAAGCATTGTGGTGGCCTACACTATTTGATGATGCAACTAAGTTTGTGAAGCATTGTGATGAGTGCCAATGAACTAAGGTATCTATTCATAAGGATAAGATGGAATTGACCCTAGTAATAGCATGCCAACCATTTGAAAAATGGAGGATTGATCTCATCAGTCCAATCAACCTTGTAGCACAATACTCAATCATAAGCAAGATACTTAATTGTAGCCATAGACTATCTCCCCAAGTGGACTGAAGCTCGAAAAATTCAAAAAAATGATGCTAGGACCACTACCAAAATTTCTTTGGGAGTAAGTTATTTCACGGTTCACATGTCCCATAGAATTAGTCAGTGATCAAGGCATACAATTCATCAATGAAGTGAGTGCTCACTTGTTATCTGTTTTCTTGATAATCCATAATCCTCACCATATTACCCTCAAGCCAATGGTAAAGATAAAGCCACAAATATAATCCTAGTGACTATTCTAACCAAGGTGGTCTTTGCCTCCACATAGAGATTGGGATAACAAGCCAATGATAGCCTTATGGGCTTATAGTGTTGAGATATTTGCAATCACACCTACTTCAGTCCCTTTGTAAGGAGCAGTGAGGACTCAGGACCAAAATCCGATATGCACAGTAGGAGAAGTGCTACCATTCAATTCCTATAAAATCATTGTACTTGCAATCTTTTCTAATGCAATGATAGTACTCTTTTCTTTACAGTAAAGTGTCCTTGTCACTATCAATACACAAGATTGTGTTTATGAGTCCAAGTCTCAATCTTGGAACCTAATTCACTTGTGAGACAATTTGACTTGTCAATGTCAATGTCTTCATGAGTCTCTACTTTCCATTTCAACCTCCATAGCTTCTATCATAGCTATGTCCTAGATCTAAGTTTCTAACATATATGACAGTCTATAAGATGGCTGTATGACTGACACCATTCAAGTTGACCTATGGAACTAAAGCAATCCTACCATTAGAGTTTCTCGTTCTAAGCTTGAGAATAGTGATCCAAGAGAGGTGGGATGGCAAGGAAGCATGAACAAATTTCTTGGTCAAACTAGAATGCCTATTTGAAACCCAACTCATTGCAACCCATATCCTAACTTGTGAGAAAGCAGGACGCAAGAGTTGGTTTGACAAGCATTTCAAACAAAAAGACTTTGAATGAGAAGACTTAGTGTTGTACTTTGTAAGGGGTCATAAAAAAAAGATGAAGTTTAGGGGATTGAGACCTTTCAAAGTCTACAACCTTAGTAGAATAAGCAATGTGGAGCTTGAAACCCTAGAAGAAGAGGGTATAGGCCATAGCGCCCCAGTAGTTTAACCTAGTGCCATTCCTAAGGAGAGTGATAGTGAACTTGCACAGACATCCAGTGGAAAATACTTGCAACACTTATTAGAACCCCCGACCAAAGCTGTAATTTTGATAACCAATTGGGTTCCCAAATGAAAATTGCAGCTTACAAGGGCACCTTTGCAAAATTTCACATATCCCATGTCCTATTATTACACCTTTGGAAGTCCAAGACAGAATAGAAAAGCCCCAAAAGGCGAAAATGGAAGACAACCCAAGGTAACAAAAAAACAGAATAGAAAGACAAGCTCAAAAAAATGCAAGAAAACCCTCAATGTAAAAGAAAGCACACAATAACAAGCATACCAAATATTCTAGCAAGAAAAGCACTAGGCTCATTGTAATTCATTTTGTAAAAGATTGCTAGGCTCCCTCTTGTGCAATTTGTAAATGTAGATGTACTGGGACCAACGAATTCAAGCCTCTAGTGCTTAGTGCTTTAAATCAAGCAACGAAGTAGGAGTTACCGGCACTTGATTTTAGGTACAAAGCAAGGGATTCGAAGGCTATTTTATCTCTTTTTTGGATTAGTTTAGATGTAGGAAGCTTTATGTGCATTGGTTAGAGTAGGAGTTGTGTGTCTTGTATTAGATTTGAGACACTAAGGTTTTGGAAATAAGGAAAAGATAACTCTCTTGATAAACTAGGAAACAAGGAAATAGAGGAAGAAAGGAATTAGATTTTGCATGTCCAAAAAGATAAAATAAAGGTAAAGGGAGAAAGAGAGAACAAAAATTGAAAAAAAGGGGAGGGCAAGCTCATTTTCTTTTAGTGAAACTGAGAGAAGCTAGTGAGTGAGAGGGAGGGAGTGACAGGTCCACAGGGTACTACATCAAAGGGCCTTCTCCTCGATGCTTCCAACTCTTCTATAGGTATGTTCTAAATCTTGGTTCTTGATTTTTGTATTGATCTAGACACCTAGATGAATTGAATAATAGAATTGAATCACTGAATAGAATATTTTTGTTATTCGATGGGTTTTTGGGTGTTTGCTTGGATAGCAACCACCACGGGCCTTGGATGGCCAAGTCGTAACAATGGCTCAAACATCTGAGCCACATGAGTGACCCTCTTGGATGTCTGACTTTGATGAAAACCACTTGGCCTTGGATGGCCAAGTCTAGGCCCTCTGATGATGTCCAACCTCAAACACTCGGCCTCCGATGGTCACTTGGACACTTGGATGGGCACACCTCATCCTCTTGACCTCTTGGATGTCCCAATCTGGGACTCATACCAGTTATCCATAACCTATTTAATTGGGTTTTCAACCCTTGAGGGGCTTGCTAGGGCTTGCTAGGGCTTGCTCCCAAGTGACTAGAACACGTAAATGAAACCGTAGGATTGTTTGCACCTAGAGAAAGAAGAAACCTCAATCTAGCAGTCTATGGGAGACTAAAATATTTAACTTTTGGTAGGTAACTGATTAGAGACCCAAGTTGACTAGCTAGGTTGGCAGACCACATGTCACGACCTATAGGGAACCTAGTTTCAACTGGTCCATAGTAATCAAAACCTCTTCCAAAATCATCAAGATCAAGATATTATTGAAGCAGTTGACTCCATCAAAGGCCACACTCAATAGTGTAGGCATTTAAGCACTTGTGGAATCTCAAAAGCCTAATTTTGCACAATGCACATTAAGATGCACTCCTAGTATATAAGTGTTGCACATTCGTAAGTTGTTGGATTAACAAGGAACACACTAAGGGTATTTAACCTAAAAGTGAACCCATAAATAGGAGTAATACCCCAAAGAATTGGACAAGGGACCCAAAAAACCAAGAACAATGACATAGGGGGGACGAAAGCAAAGGAAAGGCTTGCCAAGATTAGGGATATGTCTTTAGCTAACTTAGTTGACCTCATAGATGTATTAATGGGTCAAGAGGAAACTACTATGGCAAGTACTAGCTCAAATGAGAATAGTCTAGACCTCAACCTCTACCTTAGCATGGTTGAGCACCCCGTGATGACTTGTTACACAATACAACCAATAGACAAGGATAGCACACCATGGAAGATCAATGGCAAATGTCATAGTCGACCTTGAGGAAGAGAGGAGATTGGCAAGGATGGAATTGCAGTGCATGGGAAGTTATAGTCAGGAGCAAAGGGCTTAGACGCTGCATCATGAGAGAGAGATCAATGAGGTTCACATGATCCTAGCCATATTGGGTAGGAATAGAATAATAGGAAATACTGATAGGGAGAGAGTTCTGGAAGCCAATCTCACACTAAGAAACCTACTTACCAAAATATTGCTAGAGTTTTGGATGTGGGAGTCAATATGAAGACCAATGTGACCCCACATGCAATTTTATGCACTATATATGGTGTTGAGATATCGAGCTCCACTCGTGATACGCCAGGGTGACCATTGTGTATTTATGTCACAGACGTGTCAGTTGCAGACGCGGTTGGTACACCGCCCATGAATAATAGCCACATGATAGCTATCCTTATCTACTCTAGTTTGTGGCTCAGTTAGTATGCCACCTTAGTTAGTTGAGTTTGGTTTGAAACCTATATCTAGGGTTCTTCTATTTCTTTGTAAGTGAGTTCTTTTGGCTTACACAACTAAGAAGAGAAAAACGTTTTCAGCCTCCATCTCTGTGTGTCTTCCCCCATTGTGCAAGAAAGAAAGCTTCAAGCGAGACTCCTTCCTTCTCTCCCACAATCTTGACATGGTATCAGAGCCTTGTTCGTGGTAAGGAGCTCAAGAAAGCAAGCCAAGCTCGCAGTGTTCTGGTAAGAGGAGCAGTGTTGCTTTCATTTTCTGTTTTGGGAGCAGATCTCTGCAGGTAGCACAGCCGGAAATTGCAGGAGTGCATTGTCTCAGGTTGAGACGCCCTTCGCGGTGAAGCAAGAGGGCAGTATATGCTGCGGGAAAGGGCTTTAGCCCCAGGCGACCTTGTTTTTTTGATTTGAGGCCATTTCGGGGCCTGTTTTGCAGACGGAAGTTTTCTGCACGCACTCAGGAAAAGGCTCAGTTTTATGCTGTGCAGCCACTGTTCTACAGGTCGGTGAAAAGTTACTGTAGAAATTGCATCGTATGCTTGTGCGCAGAGACATTGGGAGTTTCAGAATCATCCTTGGTTCCTATTTATGCAAAATCGTCACTAGGAAGTGACTGTGTGGTCAAATACCACTTTCGCCAGTTTTGCAGATTTTCCCTTGTGAGGGTGAAGCTGTGTTTTTTGCAGTGACAGAATTTCTTGCAGTATTCTGTAATGGCGTCTGATTCTCTTTCACAGATTGTCACTGAAAAGCTTGACAAGAACAACTTCCAGGCATGGAAGTTTAGAATGACGAATTTCCTTATGGGAAAAGGATATTGGGAATTTATTGCAGGAAATGAAGAAGAACCAGTTCTTCCTGATGTTCCCAATCAACAGCAAATGCAGGCATTCAAAGCATGGCATGAGAGAGCCAGGAAAGTTATGTACTGGCTGTCTATCAGCATTTCAGACTCTATGATTGTGCATATTCAGGATGCAAGTACGCCAAAGGAGGCATGGGATACTCTATCAAAAATGTATAGCACAAATACGCAAGCCAGGAAAATGCAGCTCAAGCAAGAGTTGCACAATGTGCAAAGAGAAAATATGAGCATCAACGACTACCACATGAAGGTGAAGAAGATTGCAGATGCACTTGCTTCCATTGGGTCACCAATGGAAGATGATGATTTAGTTTCTGTGACCTTGAATGGTCTAGGAAAGGATTATGCACAGTTTCGGACATCCATTTCAGTTCGTGAAAGATTTCCTAATTTTGAGGAGTTGATTGCTCTTCTAATTTCTGAGGAACAGAGAAATGGTGGTGCATCTTCTTCAGGAGGAACTTCAAAAGAAGCTGTCTTCTACTCAAATGCTGGAAGAGGTAGAGGCAGAGGTAGAGGAGGCCGATTTGGAGGCCGTGGTAGAAATCAGAATATGCAACAAACTCAAGAAAACCAGTCCTATGGAGGAGGACGTGGTAACTCTAGAGGCAGGGGGAGCCAAAGAGGTCGTGGTGGATGGCAAAGAGGCCAAAATGCAAACAGTAATGCTGAATGCTATTACTGTGGTAAAATGGGTCATATGGCTAAAGACTGCTATAAAAAGCAGAATGACATCATGAATGGAAAACTGCAACAAGGGAATTATGCATCTTCTAGCAGACAGGGTGATGACAGAAATGAGCATTTGTTCATGGTGCAGCACATGAACAATTCTGTGACAAGTGCAGAAGAAAGCAACGATGTATGGTATGTTGACTCAGGTGCATCAAACCACATGACAGGTCATGCAGAATGGATGGAGGATGCAAGGAAAATGGAAAAACCAGGATTTGTGGAGACTGGTGATGATACTGCACATCCTATTGTGCAGATTGGAAAAATTCCCTTGTCTATGCAGGATGGGAAAAAGAAATACCTGTCCGATGTATTTCATGTCCCGAATATCACCAAGAATCTGGTTTCTGTCGGTCAAATGGTTGAGCAGGGCTTGCAGGTCAGATTTAATCCTCGTGGATGCTTTGTTGAGGATATGAAAAATAAAGGTCGCTTGATAGCAAAAGGAAAGAAGAAGGGCAGAATGTTTACGTTGGATGCAGACATGTCTGAATTGAGTGCAGCAATGTTTGCACATGGGACCGGTGTAGTTGCAGATATTGATATCTGGCATAAACGCATTGGTCATGTTAATGTACAGCGACTTAAATCAATGCAGGCCCAAAATATTGTTGCAGGTTTGCCAAAATTCAAGGTTGCAGAAATGCATAAGGTATGTGAAGCCTGTCAGTTTGGAAAACAGGCAAGGAAACCATTTCCTAGACATGTTCAAGAGAGTGAGAAGCCATTGGAATTAATCCACTCTGATGTGTGGACTACTAAAGCTGCATCTCTTGGAGGCTGTCATTATTTTGTTACCTTTATTGATGACTATAGCAGAAAAGTTTGGGTGTATTTTATGAAAAAGAAAAGTGAAGTTTTTGGGCATTTCAAAACCCTTAAAGCTATGGCTGAAAAAGAAACAGGTCTGCAAATAAAATGCCTAAGGTCAGATGGAGGGGGAGAGTACCTCTCAAATGAGTTTGCAAAGTTCTTGCAGGAGCATGGCATAAAGCAGCAATATTCATGCAGTTATACCCCACAACAAAATGGAATTGCAGAAAGGAAAAATAGGCATATTGGAGAGGTATCTCGTGCCATGCTCAATGAAAAAGACTTACCAGATTTTTATTGGGCTGAAGCAGTTGCTACAACAGTCTATATAATGAACAGGACTCCCACTGCAGCAATACATGGGATGACTCCAGAGGAGAGGTATACTGGTAGGAAACCAGATATTTCTCATTTGAAAATTTTTGGTTGCATTGCCTATGTATATGTGCCAGATGAGTTGAGATCCAAGTTGGATCCAAAAGCTGAGAAGTGCATCTTTATTGGTTACTCTCTGCAGCAAAAAGGGTATAGATGCTATAACCCTTCTACTCGTAAGTTTACAGTGAGCAGAGATGTTGTTTTTGATGAGATGAGCAGCTGGTATAAACCAGTAAATGTGATTGATGATGTAGATGCACAGAATGGTAATGCTGCACAAAACTCACAGCAGCAGTCACAAAATATTAGTGGACCTCGAGCGTCCTCTAGTAGTGGTTCACATTCTTCGCCATGGACAGGCAGATTGAGATCAGGAGAATCTTCTCAAAGTAATGCAGATAGTGGTATGCAGGTATCACGAAAAGGAAAAGAGAAGATTGATCAGCCCATGTTTGATGTGAATGCAGGTCACTCTTATGTGGATGGTGAATCCAGTGGCTCAGAACAGAGCATTGATGATGAGTTGGGTATTCCTTCTATTGTTACACCTGGAGTAAGGAAGACCAGGGATGTTTTGAGAGCACCTGGGAGTGAACCTACTTTGCGCAGGTCTACGAGAGCTAGGTATCCTGTGGATAGGCTAAAATATGATGGATTTACAGCCACTCACTATGCATATATGGTCAAAGTGATACAGGAACCAGAACCCACATCTTTTGAGCAAGCCATGGGAAAAGAAAAATGGGAGAAAGCCATGGATGAAGAAATGGATGCCTTGGAAGCAAATGCTACATGGGAGTTAGTACATTTGCCTAAAGGTAAGAATGCAATTGGCTGTAAGTGGGTTTATAAGGTGAAGCACAATGCAGATGGTTCTGTGAATAGATACAAGGCAAGATTAGTTGTCAAGGGGTATGCACAAACATATGGCATTGACTATGAAGAAACATTCAGTCCGGTTGCAAGGATGGCAACCGTAAGAGTAGTCATTGCTATGGCTGCATCAAAGGGATGGTCTTTACATCAGATGGATGTAAAGAATGCCTTCTTGCATGGTGATTTGCAAGAAGAGGTCTATATGGAGTAGCCACCAGGTTATGTGTATGCTGTTCATCTTGAGTTTGTTTGCAGGTTGAAGAAAGCCTTGTATGGCTTGAAGCAAGCACCTAGAGCATGGTCTGATAAGATAGGACAGTATCTTGTCACTATTGGCTTTCAGATTTCCAAGGCAGATTTCTCACTTTATGTGAGAAAAACAGAGAAAGGTATTATGCTACTTGTCATTTATGTTGATGATTTGATTATGACAGGTGACAGTGATGAAGATATCCTTCATGTGAAAATGCTATTGAAGCAGAAGTTTGAGATGAAGGATTTGGGAGAGCTGCGTTATTTCTTGGGCATTGAGGTGATTAGATCACCAAGTGGGATACAGCTCTTGCAGAGGCAGTATGGATTGGACATGCTGTCCAAATATGGGATGACAGGCTGTAAGCCTATTTCAGTTCCTTTGGAGCAAAATGTGAAGCTGAGCACAGATGCAGGTGAGCTTCTAGAAGACCCTACTATGTACAGACGCATAGTAGGAAGTTTGATTTATATGACTATTACCAGGCCAGATTTGAGCTATGCTGTTGGATTGGTAAGTCAGTTTATGCAGGCTCCAAGGAAACCGCATTTGGATGCGGCTAGACGCATACTCAGGTATGTGAAGTCCACATTGCAGTATGGACTATTTTATGAGACTGGGGTTCAGATACAGTTGCATGGATACACTGATGCTGATTGGGCTGGTAGCATTTCTGATAGACGATCTACCAGTGGATATGTGTTCTCTTTTGGGAGTGCTGCAGTCACTTGGAGCAGCAAGAAACAGCCTACAGTTGCCTTGTCGAGCACAGAGGCTGAGTACAGGGGTGCAGCAATGGCTGCATGTGAGGTAGCTTGGTTGCATAAGCTACTTTATGATATGCATCAGTCTACAGATGGGCCAGTTGTCATTTATTGTGACAACATGAGTAGTATACACTTGGCAAATAACCCAGTCTATCATGCTAGAACAAAGCACATTGAGGTGCATTATCACTATGTGCGAGAGAGGGTTTTACTAGGTCTTATTGATCTAGTTTATGTCAACACAGAGGATCAGGTAGCTGACATATTCACGAAGGCATTGGGCGCAGAGAAGCTACGCAAGTTCAGAGACCTGCTTGGTGTGCAGGAATTGGGATTGAGCTCGAGGGGGAGTGTTGAGATATCGAGCTCCACTCGTGATACGCCAGGGTGACCATTGTGTATTTATGTCACAGACGTGTCAGTTGCAGACGCGGTTGGTACACCGCCCATGAATAATAGCCACATGATAGCTATCCTTATCTACTCTAGTTTGTGGCTCAGTTAGTATGCCACCTTAGTTAGTTGAGTTTGGTTTGAAACCTATATCTAGGGTTCTTCTATTTCTTTGTAAGTGAGTTCTTTTGGCTTACACAACTAAGAAGAGAAAAACGTTTTCAGCCTCCATCTCTGTGTGTCTTCCCCCATTGTGCAAGCAAGAAAGCTTCAAGCGAGACTCCTTCCTTCTCTCCCACAATCTTGACATATGGAGGGAATAATTTGCCCTCTAAAGAATGCCCCAAGTCCAAATCAAGGCCTTGTGCCAATTGTGGAAGATTAGGGCACGACACCATGCATTGTCGATTGCCAAGATGAGTGCCTTACCAGTAGCCTTACACTCAACCATATTATCCAAGAGTTAGATAACCATATTTTGAAAGGGAAGCCCCAATGGCTCTCTTACACCCAATGATCTAAAGCCAATATCCCCAAGGATAGATATCAACCCTACAAGAATTCCTAGACCTTCAGTACCTATTTTGACCCATCACCGAGTGAGGCTCTAGTACACTTTGTGGAGGAACTACTAGAGGAAGATTTTTACTTGAACCCTTATGTCTCTTATGATAGAGAAGGAAACCCCATATTGATGGAATATAGACTTGTGCCACTCATGGCCTTAAACAAAGGAAGAGGTACATGCCTAGGAGGAGCTCAAACCTAAGAATCCATAACATGTTGGACATGTAGCCACATGTGGCCAGCTTGGGTATATCTTGTTTTGATGCCTTGAAAAGGAGCAAGAAAATAGAGATAAGACCAACTTTAGGTGCCTCGAGTGTAGAGTCATACATTTTCTCATCACGGATTGCCCAAGGTGAAAGCTCTCCACAAGCTTAGCAATCGTACTGTCTGTGCCACTCAGACTCTTTTGTGTCAAGTCACATGATAATGATGCTACACTGATTCCCCTTAATTTCATGTCACAAGCTCAAACAAAGCAGACTGGTATCTCACTACCTAGGCCTAGCAACCTTGATGCATCATCCATAAGAAAGAAGAGTCATCGATCGAGGAAAAATATAACCAAGGAAAAAATAATGCTCAAGATTGAGAGTGAGATCACATTAACCAAGGGAAAGCAAGTCATGGGTGCTAGAAATATCTACTCCTAAGATGCGAGAGAAGGGGAGCACTAAGGTTGGAGAGTACCCTGACCCCAACCAAGAGAGCTCAAGGTTATAGATAAGGTCAAGGAGTAGATTAAAAAAGTATAGGCTCACCTTCAAGATGCCAAACCTATAGTTAAGGAAGAGATTAACAAACTCTCAACCATAAGCCCACTAGTGTCTCCCATATATGTGAGGGCAGGAGAGACAATGCCACCATGTAAACAACTACATGGATAAAATGAGAGGCCCAAGAATACACAAATAGTTCAAGAACATTTGCAAGGAGCCCATGAAGCTAAGGAGGAAAAGAGGGATGGAAACTTGCTAACCACACTTATAACAACACCTATGACATTGTTGTTGGGAGAACTTCTTAGACAAAACTCTGCAGTTTGGAAAGATTTGAAGCAATGGAGAACATAGTAATGACCATAACCTGCAAAACTTTCTAGACCACAATGTCATGACACACATACCAAGCCTAACGATGAATCCAATGTCTAATACCCCACATGTAAATGCCTTTTGGGAGGGCACCAAGATGCACACACTCTTACATATCGTTGCCTTAAGAGACACTACATATCAAGGGATAGTGGACACAAGAGTAGGCATTAGTGTACTTAGTCACTTAGTCTTACAAGCTTGGGGAAGCCCACCAATGGAAATTGCAAGGTTCAATGTCATCTTAGCAAACATGATGAAGGTTAGACCCTTTGAAGTCCTGAAGGGCTGGCCTCTAAGGATATCGAGAATCCAATCCTCCATGAACATCATAGTTATGATGGGAGTGGATTATGATATCCTATTAGGTAGGACTTGGATGAGAAATGCCAAGGTAATAGAGGATTGGGGTAATGGCTTGATATTCTTAGGCAATAGATCATAAGTAGTTCAAATAGAGATGGACATGTGGAGAACCTCACTAGTGGACTTGGATGCTATCTCTACCTTACTGAAGGGTGACTCAAAATCTAAAAGTGATTATGGGCCTCTAATAAGGTACATTTCTTGCCTTGAGGATGAGCAAGATTGGATGCACATATTGGAAACCATTGATCTCCCATCCTGGAAGGATGAGGATGAACTCAGGCAAGCTATAGACTGCACTAGCAAACCTAAGAGTGCCATCACTTGTACTCTATCCACAATATCCTTGTTCACCATGGCCGAAAGCTCCATGGACCAACCAACACCAATCATATGTCATGTTCCAGCAAACAAATTTGAACTTCACAAATTCCTTGAGTACTTGTCAAGTCAGCTCATAGGTAAACCAGCTGCAGGAATCCTACAAGAGACCTACAATCCCAGTTTGAGAATTCTAACAATGAGTACAAAGATTGTTGTTCCACTAGTGAGGAGAGCAAAGAGGAAGTAGAGACCATAGAATATGATATGGAGGGAAGACTAATCGAGCAGATTAGAGTGAACACAAAATCCCAAGAGGTAAACATGTTTTGAGTACTAAGCAAAGGAGTTTCCAAGGTAGATTGTGATCAAGCTTGGCTAGAATGCCTCAACCTGGTACATTATGAGAAAGCAGGACTATTTCATCCTTGCACCCCACCACAATTTGGAGTTGAGCCAGCTTCAGAGTTGCGATCACTAGGGGAGATAGCTTCTTCTAGCGAGGATGGAAAGTACAATTCCAAGTTAGAGGTAAGCTTTGATAGTGAGACCACTGAGATACCTTGACCATCTGGGACACCCAACGCACCATGGGGGAACTTCCACTCCACCTAAGGTGATGAGTTTAAGAGAGGAGAAAAAGAAATGGTCAAAGTCTTCAGAAGAAGTTGTAAGATAGAAGAAACCCTAGCACTTGCCCAATTGTTTCACAAAGTACAAAAGGGCGATAGAATAGTGATGTTAGTGTGGGCCAAATGAAAAGGGCAAGCAAGTGAACCCATTAAAGGACTAGCCAAGGTTAAGGAGATATACTTAGCAGGGGAGAAGGACAAGCCTCAACTCATGTACATGGAAGACAACCTAACTAAGGAGGATGAACATGATCTCATAAATCTCCTAGGGGAGTTTGACAATGTATTTGAATGGAGGTGAAGGGAATAAACCCAGGTATTGTGATTCACAACATCCCCATGATCCCAGATGTATCACCAATCAAGCAATGACCATACGAAATGAGTCCTAAGCATGCACGTGCTGTAAAGGAGGATATTGATAAGCTATTGAAGGCCAAATTCATTTACAAGATAGAGCATATGGAATGGGTGTCACCCATAGTCATAGTGATGAAAAATAATGGGAAGATATGAGTATGCATAAACTACAAGAAGGTTAAGGTGGTCACTAAGAGAGACAAGTACTTGCTACTATACATAAAGCATATGCTAGAGAGAGTGGTAGGAAAGGAAGCCTACAACTTTTTGGATAGCTTCTCAAGCTATAAACAAGTGCAAGTCCATCTGAAGGACATGCACAAAATGGCATTTCCCACCAAATGGGGGATATTTTCCTACATAGTCATGCCATTTGGATTGATTAATGCCCCCGCTACCTTCCAGCACCTCATGTGTACCATTTTCAAGGACATGCTTAGGCACAGGTTGGAAGTCTTTGTCGATGACCTCTGTCCACACAAACTAGGAAGAGCACTTGGAAAGATACGAATAGTCTTTGATCAGTGTTGATAATAGAGTCTCTCATTGAACCCCTTAAAGTGCAAAAATTGGGTAAAGCATGGGTGCATCTTAGGCCATGTTTGTCAAGGAATGGGATAGCCACAAAAATTTCCAAAGTCAAAGTGATTATATATCTTCCCCTTTCGATAAAATTTTGGGGAATTCAATGTTTCTTAGGTCACACTGGATACTATTGATGACAGTTTGAACTAAACTATACGTTAATGGCTAGACCCTTATACACTCTACTAATAGTCTTTGAGTGGACTAAAGAATATCAGCAGGCCTATGAAAGACTTCAACAATCTCTAACTTTAGCTCCGACCTTGTGAGCCCTAGATTGGTGGTCTATTACCTTCCAAGTGCACACTGATGTATCAAAATTTTTCATTGGGGCAGTGTTGTGCCAGCTTGGCAAACATAACCTAGACTATTATTAGTAGTAGAATGGGGAATGTGGAACTTGAAACCCTAGAAGGATAGGGTATAGGTTTCTTCAATGGAAGTTGCATTAGAAAGTACTACCTTTTGTCACATCCACTTTATGAACCTCCAAGGATAGAGCCACCATTAAATGTGAGGGTTGCATCCATCACAAAACTCGAGGAGGCAGATGAGGAAGTAGTAACACTAGCCTACCTGCAGATCACCATAAGCTCCCTAAGGGCATACACCCTTGATGTGTTAATTGATGAGGGAGCCAACACCAATATCTTAGCACATGAACACTAGACTGCCATGGGTTCAACCAATCAATGTGAAACTGAGCCCATTTGGGAGGCAACCCTACCCACTCTTGGAGAAATGCAAGATGATGGTTTCTATTGAGACTGAGAGTCTACATTTCATTTTATATGTGCTATCTAACAAGCAAGGTGTTGGTAAGGAGACATTGTTGGGACGGGCACTCAAAAAACAAGTTCATTGTAATGTGGACTATGACTCGCAGTGCATCCACCTTGCCATCGGGCATGTCAAAATAATAATGGCTTTCAACAAAGGGCACCATAGTTGCCCCAAAACTTGTAGTGCCACCAATAGCTAAACTTAGTGTTCGCCATAAGAAGGGTAGTAGTATATCCCAATGTGCTCCCATGATACCTTCCCATTTGCATCAAGGAACCATGGTCCAAATACTCAAGTGGTTTTCTAAGAATAAACCATAGTTTTATAAACATCAAACATTGGGAATGAGTAGTTTCCATGACTCATGCTCTAGGCCTAAATGGTGGAGTTGGAGCTCCTATAGTGTACATGTGATGGAGCAGTGCTGGGTTCCAAAATCCTTACTGCAAGCCCAAGGGTCCTATAAGGGTAACACCTCACTGTGGTTGTGTAAAATCAAAAATTGTTGTGAGCTAAAATAGGCCCAACACTAGCTATAGGCACTAACCGGGCCTCTCTAACACTCACAAGACAACCCCCCACGGCCTCGCGGCCAGGAACATCTAAGGGACACACTACCCTAATTGCTACTGTAGATATTGCATTTGTAGTAGAATGTAGTCCAATGATTGCCCTTCCTTACTCCTCAGAGGGAGATCCCATATATCTTGGTATAATATATCACGTAACACAAACGTAGGAGACAACCCCTTGGTTGAATATCGTGGCCCCACTGTAGCTCTCCTACACCCGAGAGGATTGGCCCCTTATTGCGTTGCTCTAATATCTCCAATCTTATATATTTCAAATGATCCAGGAGATAAAATTCCTCACTTGACAAATTTCCAAAGATTCGATTGCCTAGCCTACAGCTTGAGTTTCCTCACAACTTGTCATAGGTCATGTAATTGGCAATCAATTTTTGCTATGCATCCAGGAGTTACCATGTGATATGCATAATGCAATTGTGGACGACACAACTCACGCTCAAGCATTTTTTTATAAAAAACCCAGTCATGTGAGGTGCAAAACCAATTCTTTAATGATTTCCAAGCTACTCATAATTGTGGCGTTGGTAGAGACTAGCGCTGAGTTTCTCGTGCTACTAGTCTTTCTTAAATTTAAATAGTGCTACTAGTCTTTCTTAAATTTAAATAGTGATCGGCCTGTATGCTATGCATAATCAAATAAATCATAATTTAAAATATTTTCAGTGACCACTCACTTTTACAACCCCTCTTCCCTCCTACTATTTAGGTTTTGCATTCGTTGGGTAGGTGTAGGGTTCATTTTTATGTAATTTTTCATATAAAAATCAATAAAAACACACTATGACATGGAAACAAGGCTTGAGCAAGTCATAATCCTTATGCTCTAGCCTTCTTATACACTTACGGATATAAAATGTATTTTTTCCTAATTTTAAAGGCAAGAAAACTATTTTTTAAATTTTTTCCATTTATTTCTTCATAAAAATTTGATATTTCAGAATTATGAGTTCTTACCAATCAAGGACACTCAGCATCATTTTCCTATTCATTTTCATCCCATATGACCCTAAAGCAGTCTCAACATAAACCCCAAATTCCATTATTTTATCAAAACTGCAAGTTTCGGGTTTTGCGTGTTTTGTGAGAAATTATTATACCATTGAATTTTTTGGTTTTCTTTCATGTTTCAAAGAGAATGCAACATGGGGAATCAAGAACAATCAAAATCAAGTACTTTCTTCAATCATTTTCCATAAAATAAAAGAACTGCTCACTTACGCATAGAAACCACGATTTTGAGGCTCGTATCTCATAGAGACGGAGACCGCTGACACTTCTTCTTTTCCACTGATGCACTCTCTCAGTGTGATCTATGTCCTCCATTGCTCCAACATCATCATTCACTCTAGATTATTCATCACAACCCTTCTCCTTCTCTCTTAAATTGATGCATATGAACAGCTGCTAAGAGGAGAGAGGAGAGAGAAAGATTGAATTTTTAGAACTCTAAATACTCCATGAAAATAAGAAAAATTACACATATATCCTTCCTTTCTCTCTTCTGATCAAGAAGCTCTCTCTCCCTCTCCAAAATGATGTGAATCGAAGAGGCATCGGGCGATTTGGAAGGAGCATAAATATTTTTGCACTCCCCCCCCGCCCCCCCGCCCCCCCCCCCCCCCCCCTGTTTGTCAAATTTTTAGTTGATTTCAAGGCTTTTATAAGCTTCAAAATAACTAGTTTAGCTTTTTTGTATTTGCACTGTCACCAAGTGAATATTTTGGTTTTGAACAAGCAAGCAGACTCTGATTCAAGATCTAGCTAGATAGGTGGCTTCACATCATCGAAATTCATCAACTTGGCTTTCATCTTGTGCACTTTCTGGCTCTTGGATCTAGCAAGTGCTTTATAACACCAAACCTTGCGGGGACTAAATGGGGGGTTAAACGACCTCTCTTTGATGAACCGAGACTTGCGTTGGATTCCTAATGTCGAAATGCATCTAGGAAAACTCCAACTTGGCTATCTGTCATCATTTGATTTTTCATGAAAATTTGGTCTTTAGCTCTTCTCAGGCACTTCTTGCTCCAAAAACGGCCTCAAATGCTTCAAGCATGGTCACAATCGGCTCCTAAAATCCAGCTCTCATTGGTGACCATGAGATAGTAAGACAGCCCATCGAATCCCATGAACAAATCTACACATGCATAATCATGAAGAGCATCAAGTTGATACAAAAATCCACAACAAAACACATCACGCCTCTCACCCTACCCTCTAACAAAATCAAGGCATGAAAACCCACAAGGGATAGGCCTAGCATAATCTGATAGAAATCCAGAGCAAGTCTCTAACCAATTGCTCTAACATGGACTAGCTAAAAAACCTATCAAAGAGGTCATCCTTGTGGTGGTTTGAACTACCTACCCCCAAATTAGGATAACTGGAACAGGACTTCCTACTAGGCGAGGACTCCTATAGCCTGGTCATCATATTTTTCTTGTAACACATGTTCTTCCAAGGTTTCCATACTCAACGTGTAAAAAGGAGGGAGTTGAGCCTCAGGTCTTGACTCGGTACCCAAGAACCTACCAAGCGCTCACAAGGAGACAATTAATCTTTTTTTTAACGCTCACTTTTATTTTTGCTCCAACCTTCCTTTTCTTTCTTTTCTACTAGCTACTACCCTTGGGAAAGTTAGTATATATATAGCCTCTACATCACGTGCCTTCAAGGCCTATTTATAAATATCCTTATATTTGTAAAATTTTCCTAAATAAAACATAACTCTTTTCTATTCAATTTATGAAAAACACCTTTATATTATACCCTTTTGTATGTAAAAAATGTATAAAAATCGTATTTTAAAAATACCTTATTTTGAACCCACATGATACACACATATATTCATGAGTAACTTACCCAAGCTACTACCCCTAAGAAGACAAGGCATTGGCCCTGACTCGTTTCCAAGAACCTACCAAGCTTTCGCAGGGCGACAAGTGACTGGTTGTAAGAATTTTCTTCTTTTTTCTTTTTTCCTATCATATTGAGGGGTTAGAACCCCTTTTTATACACCTCTATACTTTTTATTTTTAGATAGATTTAGAGCTTTCTCTTCTTTTGATATGTTGGCAGGTTTCTCTAACTACCTCACACTAGTAGGGACTCCTAGGACAATTGCCTAGCAAGGAAGTAGGACAGGGTCACAAGGACTACCCTCGAGCACATGTCTTTATCACCTGACATGAGGCAGACAACTACTCAAATCTTCCCCATATTTACCTATTCTAAACTTGGGACTTCATGCCTTGATCGCCATCCCTAACAAACGCAAAGAAGTTAACCCATACATACATATATAACATAATCTACTTAAGGAAAAAATACTCAAAAAGGGGATGATACCACCTCTGCAATGGCCACAAAAAGCTCCTTCGTAGCAAAGGCTCCCTCCAATGACTTCATCAACCTATGTGATGCAATCACTCAAATAGAAAACCATTAAACGCACCTACACCAAATAGACATATGGCCCGCTTGGGCCTAATGAAATAGAACATTTCACTACAACCTAACCTCGAGGGGATTAATCATGAATATATATATATGTAACTTGAGTTCAAAATAAGGGGTTTTTAAAACACCATTTTTATACATTTTTTACATGCAAAAGGGTGTCATATAAAGGGGTTACTTACAAATTGAATAGAAAAGGGTTGTGTTTTATTCAAGAAAAATTCACAGATTAGGATATTTATAAATAGGCCATGAATGCACGTTATATAGAGAATATATATATAGTGAACCCCTCGAGAACCTAACTAGCCCTCTTGCCTAATAGAATTAAGTATTTAAACTCGACAAAAAATGGCCCTCTTGGCCTAGTGGAAATCAAGCATTAAAACCCGGATCGGTTAGCAAAGTGGTTAAGCACTTTGGAAGAGTTTGATTACAAGATTAAGAGCAAGTTGTTGAAGCTTCAGGGCATTGTCGAGTGTCTTGTGGATTTCGGAGAGCCAAAAGAGGTGGTTGAAGGAAGTGACGTGGAAACATTATTTAAGATTGATATGGCATCTATTCCCTCCTGGTATGTTGTTATAACGCACTATCTTTCTACGGGAGAGACTGGAGCTACTCTATCAAAACTCGAGAAGAGGAAGATTAAACAACAGGCATTGAAATTTTCCTTGATCGCAAGGACATTATATCGGCAAGGTGTTGATTATATCTATTGCCAATGTGTGATGCCTAATGAGGTTCCCTTCATTTTGGAAGAGTGCCATGACTCCGCTTGTGGAGGGCACTTTGTTGGGCGGTTGACGGCACAAGAGGCTTTACGAGCGGGTTATTGGTGGCCGTCCATCTTCTAGGATTCATTTGACTATGTTAAAAAATGTCATATATGTCAAAGACATGACAGTCGAGAGAATAGGAAGCGTCCACTTACGCCTATTATGGCTATCCTTCCATTCAAGAAGTGGGGCATAGATTTTATGGGACCTATTACCCCATCGTATACGACTCAAAAAAGATACATTATACTAGCAACTGATTACTTTACAAAGTGGTCGGAAGTATGGGCTATGAGACGGGACAATGCAAAAGAGACTGCTAGTTTCCTACTTGAGGAGATGTTCTACCGTTTTGGTCCCCCAAAGGAAATAGTATCGGAACGTAGAACTCATTTTTTGAATAAGCTAATTAGAATCCTGACTAAAGCATGGAGCATTAAGCATAACAAGATGCTATAATCCGCACGCCAATGGATTGGTTGAAAGTATCAATAAGTAGCTTGTGGGTATCCTATCCAAGATAGTCTCTGAAAAGAAATGGGACTGGGATACAAAATTATATGTGGCGGTTTGGGCGTATAATGTGACGTTTAAACGAGCCACTGGCCACACCCCATTCAAATTAGTTTATGGGGAGGAGTGTGTCCTGCCCTTAGAAATTGAGTTTCTGACCATAAGATTTGCAATCAATCATTCTTTGGGTGATGAAGATGCCTTATTTGAGTGGTTTACGCTATAGCCCACTTTTGGACGAGCTCAAATTGCAGGGTTTGTTGCACCAGGAGGTAGCTAAATGTTAGATGAAGTGATTGCATGATCTAAAGGCAAAGAAGTATACCTTTAAAAAAGGGCAATTAGTTCTGTATTATGATACGCGTAGGGAGTTATTTCCAAGAAAGCTAGAACCTAGATGGGATGGCCCTTACAAGATAGTTTGAATAGGTAAAACTAAGTCCACAGTTTTATTAGCTGATCTAAAAGGAGTGGAATTTAAGAATAAGGTTAATCTTAATAATATTAAAACTTATTATTTCTAAATATGCTAATGTGCTAAATGCATTGCAGGTCCATGCTGGGGTTGATTTGAGACCTGCAAGAGCGTTTAAACTGGTCGATGGGGTGGTTAATCCCTTATTTGGAGCACCCATATCTAGAGCAAAGATATCATCAGGGGAGGCTTATCTGGTGGAGCAAGGGATACAAAGTGGTTGATCAAGAAGACGGTACCTTTGTGTGGGAGACTAAAGTTTTCTGCCATCACTGTTTACAAATTTTGACGAGCATCCTTGTTGAGTTTAATGAAGAAGGTGGGATGGAGCCGTCAATTCATCCTCTAAATATGTTGAATTTTGATTATCATACTTATGAATAGAGACGCTCCTGATGGCTGGCTGTGTAAACCCATTATGCACATATACATTATACTTTGATGGAGAGTCGAGGGGGCCTAATAGAAAAAGGAGTGTTGGAGTCGTCATCCGAGATCCTCGACGTAGAGTTACAATGAAATTAGCTGCTTATCTCGGGGTGGGATTCACTAACAACATGGCAGAGTATAAAGCCCTGATTATGGGATTGATTATTGCCAAGAAAGGTGGCATTAGACGGTTGTTAATAAAAGAGGATTCCCAGCTGATCTTAAATCAACTTAATGGGATATATACAGTCCGAAATCCTATGCCTCGTATGTATCATCGAACTGCTATAACCCTACTTGATGAATTTGAGAGCATATCTCTTCAGCTCATTCCATGTTATGGGATCAATTTGCGGATTCATTAGTCAATCTTGCTTATGAGGAGGACCTCTTTTTCAATTGTGGTCCTAGTCTGGAAGTTGTTATTGATAATGAGATGGGACCTCGTTGCTTGTGGGGAATGTTATCAGACCATGCGTTATATGGCAAGCGATGGTTGATATGGGTAATGAGAAGAGTAGCCGAGACCCATCTACCACTATTATCTTGGGTCCATAGGTTGATTCAACGACATGTTATGCGTATGCCTCTTGATATATATACAGGACGTATGGGTCATAACTTGATGCATTTAGTTTAGGGTTGAGTGCCCTGTCTTTCCCCTTGGAGTGGAGCATGTGTTTGTATATCTGCCTTCTTCTAAGGAGGGATCTATAAGAGTAGGTTTGCTTGATTTCTTTAGGCCAAGAGGGTCAGTTGTTTTCAAGTTTTAATGATCTATTTCCTTAGGCTAGGAGGGCCAGCTGCTTTAAAGTCAGTAATGTCTACTTTCTTTAGGCCAAGAGGGCCATTTTTCTATTTGGTGTGGGTACAATTAATGTTTTTTTGTTATAGTGATTGCATCATACAGGTTGACGAAGTCGTTGGAGGGAGCCTTTGCTGCAAAGGAGCTTCTTGTGGCCATTCCAGGTGGTTTCGTCCGCTTTCTGAGTTTTTTCCTTTAAGGAATTAATAATATATGTGCGTGTAAGGGTTACTTTCTTTTGTTTGTTGGGGACCGGCACTCGAGGCATGAAGTCCGAGGTTTAGGCTATGTATGTCTGGGAAAGACAATATATGAATATACGGAGGTGTGTAAAAAGGGGTTCTAACCCCTATAAAAATAGAAATGGAAAGAAAGAAAAATCATTGAGCTATTGTTTATCGCCTTGCGAAGGCCTGCTAGGTTCCTGGGGAGACGAGACAAGACCTGGACCCAATGCCTTATCTTCCTAGGGGTGGCTTCTAGCACAAAAATAAGAATAAAAGAAGGTTGGAGTGAAAATAAAAGTGAGCACTAGAAAAAGATTAAGTGTTGCCTTGCGCGGGCTTGGTAGATTATTGGGTACCGAGATAGGAACTAAGGCCAATGACTTGCTCTCCTTGGGTCACTATGCTCCCGAGTATGGAAAATAAGAGGCTAAAGACCCAATGTGCTAAAAGATAATACTTGTTGCTCAGGCTATAGGAGTCCTCACCTAGTAGGAGCTCCTAGTTGAGTTGTCCTTCGTTAGGTAGCTAGTTCAAACCACCACTGAAGATGACCTCTTTGATAGATCTTGTTAGCTTGGTTGTGTTGGAGCAGTTGGTTGGTGACTAGCTTTAGTTTTCTGTCAGATTATGCTAGACCTACTCCTCGTGGATTTCATGCCTTAGTTTTGGCAGGGGGTAGGGTGAGAGCTGTGTTGTGTTTTGTTGTGTATCTGTTTTGTATCAGCTTGATACTCTTTGTGATTGTGTTTATGTGTAGATTTGTTCGTGGGATTCGATGGGATGAGTTGCCCTATCCCATGGTTACCAATGATAGATGATTTTTGATGCTGAGAAGTGCTTAAAAATAGCCAAAAAATCCAAATTTTAGGGAAAAAAATAGACTTCATCGACCGAAGGCGACGGTGGCAATCAATATGATTTTAAGCGGCAATGCCCAAAAAAGGCTTAAAAGACCCACTAGAAGACAATTGATGAATTTTCATAATTACTTGGCATGTCAGACAGGACCTTGGGAGATGCCTGGCAGTGGAGGACTTCAAGACGAACGCCCAGGATTTTTCGGATTGCAATTTGGACAACGGACGCGGAAATGGGAGTGCCAGAGAGGTCAAGGCCAAGTGAAAATAGACTTAAAGGATGCAAAAGGGGATGACCCTTGGGAGCTCCCTTTAGGGGGCCCCAAAAAAAAAAGGAATTTGTGTGGTGGGGTTGTCTGTTGAGTGCATGAGGTCCAACTAGTGCCTTAGCTAGTGCCGGCCCATTTTAGGTCCCATCACCCATAATGAAACCAAGTTTCTATAAGCATGCACTTATCTTAGCATTCCAAGCTCTAGGTGCTTGCTTCAGCCCGTTGTCGTATTGCTGCGCATCCGAGGTGTGAAATCCACCCAAAAGTTGTGTCTGTGGGATTTGATACTCTGTACATATTTAGTTGTTGTGTTTATACTTTTGTTCTGAGTGGGCATGTTTGTTTGAGAATGAAGAAGGATGGGGTGAGCTTTTTTACTGTAGCTCCTTTGCAAAGCCAGAATCCCTTTCAGATGCGACAACCCGACTTCGCAAGAACTGGAATTATTTTCTCATGAACTATTTGCTCTTTCTGATAGCTAGAGTTGGATTCAGCCTGGTCACGCATCCTTTCTCTCTGCTTATGTTAAGCGGACTTCTGGGAGCCTGGTTTTTCTTGTATCTGTATCGGACAGAGCAGCTGGTCCTCTTCAATAGGCCTTTCAGTGAGCGGAAGGTTTTTGCAATGATGGTGGTGTTGACAATTGTGGTCGTATTTCTAACCAATGTTAGGTCTCTCCTCATTTCAGCTTTTATGGTTGGGCTGCTACTGGTTGCAGTACATGGGGCTTTCAAAGCTCTATTAATGACAGGTCTTATGGATGTAGAGTATTGATAGTTATAGAAGATGAATCCGTATCCTTGTTGCAGCAAGGGGAAGTGGTCTGGAATAGAGAGGATGGACTCGCATCTATAATTGAGGCATCAACTGCTGAACTTCCTATAGAGAAAGAGGGTGTTTCAGTAGCGAAGGATGAACATGGCTTGGCTGAATGGCTAAGGGTCATATTCTGAAACTCAAGGCAACCCTTTTACTGGCCAGTCCAGAAGAGGTTGCAGTTGTACAAGCTCTGCGCCTACATAATGCAGAGAAGACAAAAATGTCCCGTGTTCATAATGGATTCAGGAAACTTCTGATTGTTCTGACAAAGGATGGAAAACTATGCGCCATCCATACTGGAGATGGTCGAGTAGTGTGGTCTCTCTTGCTCCCTTCATTTCAAAGCTATGAACTCAACTACTGTTGAGAATGGGACTCCTCTATTTTTCAGTGGGTTAAAAGCCATTGCAAAGAAGCCATTCTTTCAAATCTCTTCCCACATACTGCATACAGTAGCAGGATTTCAGCAACCTACGTTGTATAGTGTGACAGTTACAGTGTCACAATTCCAGAGATGTTCATTGTGTATACAGATGCTAAACTACCCATTCCATGGTGGAACAGCAGGTGATAATGAGGACATTGAGTTTGTAGATGATGACAGCATGCAGGGCATAAGACACGGAATCACCCTTAAACCTAATTATGGAGAAGCAATTATCTTACACTGTTAGCCCTATCTTGTTCCTTTGAGTGAACTTCTTTTACCCCAATGTGCTCTCCCTTAGTTCGCTGTCCTGGCAGGCCATTTGAAGAAGCTTTAGTGATCATAGAGCAGATTACAAATGCACTTTTGAGTTCTAATGGCACTGACTTTAGTGCTACACTCAAGACACATACTAGCTGACCTGTCAGCTGAAGAAGACTCTATTTTGAAGATATTCTCTTGAAGACTGGATGACATATCTGATGCTCTTGTATTTTGATTTATAACTTCATGTGGTTTTCTTGCGAGGATTGATTCTTTTGGTTGATCCGTCTTGTCACTTGTACTTGAACCAAAATTTGTAATACACTTAAACCATGGCATCATATTCGTCTTGATTATTTGTTTCGCTTGATCTTTTGTCTTGGAATTTCTCAAGAACCTCTGTGGTTACGACTTTGCTTTCGAAAACCCTTCGACATCTTTGGTGAACCCGACGTGAAAGCGTCGCAGAAATTTCAGGATGGGAGATACTTCAGCATCCATTTCATCCTCTTCTACAATTCCAGCTACGTCCTCTACTTCAGCTCCATCATTGACTGCTGCGTCAAGTACTTCAATAGATGATCTAAAGCAGATTTTGCAGAATATGTCCATGTATATGCAGCTTCAAAATCAGCAGACACAATTGTATATGCAGCAGCAGCAGCAATTGCATCAACAACAGTTGTCTTAGCAAAGGCAACTATATTCGGAGCAAGAGAATGCAATCAGCGCGACTAAGGCGATTGAAGCAGTTGAGAATGAGAAGAAGCTATTTGATGGCCGTAATGTTTCCACATATTTGAAAACATATGAGATCAAGATGGGGTTTTTTGGAGTTCCAGCTGGACTTATGAGTAAGTATTTCCTTCGTCTTGTCACACCCGCCTTGAGGGCAAAAGTGACTGATCTTTTTATTCAAAATTCACATTGGCAAGATTTTAAAAAGGCCTTGAAAGAAGAGTATTTCCTTGAGGACTTTGGGATGGCTACACGGCGGTCATTCCGAGAGTGGGTCTACATGCCAAACAAAGGTCTAGCTGCTTCAGAGTTGATTCGAGAATTTGAAGAGAGGTATAGTCAGCTTGATGCCATTGAACAAAGAGCATTGGATGTTGAGAAAGTTGAGCTTTTCTTGCAAGCTGCAGATCCTACTCTTCAGGAAGAATTGGGAGAGATTCTTGAGGATCGCACGAAGCCTATGGGACTTAAAACGGATTGGCAAGATGTCCAGGATGCAGTCTCGACTTTGACCAAGAGGAGGATATGGAAGACCCGCCTACAGAATGGTTCTATGACGCCGACACCGTCTTCTGCTCCTATGCCTGCTTCTATCCCTATTATTTCTTCTCCTCCTCAGCCAGTTTCTTGGCCTATGCCAGTGCCTATTGTTTCTACTCCTCCTGTTCCTCCTGTTCCATGACTGATGCCAGCACCTTCTACTCCAAAACCATCCGCTCCATCAGTGCCTACCTCTCTTGATGACATAATCAAAGGCATAACGGATTTGACACTGGAGTCAGTTAAAGCGGAGTTGGTGGGAAAATTGAAAGAGCAGTTTGCTTCGACTGCGCCTACTATTTCTTCTAGTGCTCCTACTGTACCTAGGAGTGCTCCTAGTGCACCAAGGAGAGATCGAAGATGTATTTGGTGCGATAGTACGGACCATTAGCATTGCAGGGATTGTGAATCTTTTCAGGATGCAAGGAGGAAGAATTTGGTATTTTGGGAACAAGATGGTAAGATTTGGTTGACAGAAACTGGAGCTCCGCTTGCTACCAACTTTGGTAAAGGCGGAATGAAGAAGTTAGTTGATGACATGGCTGCGCGTACTTCTTATGTGACAGGTAGAGGAGACGCTTCTACATATGGAGTTCAGATTGAGAAGGGATCAGAGAATCAGTTAGCATTATGGACTTATGCTATGGAGACGGCAAACAAGGGAAAAATTCAGCAAACTGTTTTGACTAGTGCAGGCTCTAGCATCAGATCTGTGACAGGTTGGGATTCGCCTGTTGATAGGTACTCTATTTATGCCTACTTGGCTAAATCTCAGGGAGGAGATGTACTTGTTGAGGAGAAGCATAAGAGGGATGAAGAAAATCCAAGTGCAGCTAATAAGACTAGAGGGAGTGAGTTTGTTACTCCACCTACTGCAGGACCGTCTTTGAGACCAGGGCCAGAACGACAGATGGAAGATGCTCAAAAGAGAGAAAAGAGGCAAGAGCCTAGAGAGAGAAAGCAGCCAGGGTTTAGATTGATGTCCGATATTGAGACATCTACAGACATGAAGAAAATCTTTAATGACAAGATACTTGGCAGTGAGGTGACTTTCACAATTTCTGAGGTTTTGGGCATCTCGAAAAGAGAGTTTCAAGATCAGTTTCAAGAGGTCCTGAAGAGAAAAAGACATGCATTGCCTACTACTGATACACAGGGAGTTTTGATTTAGTTGGATGAGGATGAGGATGAGGTTATGGTTGAGAAAGCTTCTATTTTTCCGCAGATAGAGAAGAGGGTTCAGCCTATGCATTATGTTGAAACTAATGAGCCTGTCTTGATACCGCGTAGTCACTTTTCGCGGTGTCATTGGACTAGGGTAACTACAGAGACGATGGTAAAAATTGGAGAGAAACAGGTGCCTTATGTTGCTTTGGTGGATCATGGTTCAGAGATTAATCTCATAGTTCGTGGAGTTTATGAGAGTAACAGATGGCCTATGGATGTAGAGCATGGGTGGCGTATGAGAGCCGCCAACAACACTGCAGGTGATTTGTATGCTGCCTGTCCCAGTGTCAGGGTTTCTATTGGAGATGTAGAGGAGGATTTCCATTTCTTTGTGCAGGATTCATGCTCTTATCCCATAATTCTTGGACAGCCATTCATCACAGAGATGCGCATGGAAACAAAGGTAATGGATGATGGATCTGCTTATGCACGGATTTGTAGTAAAGATGGCATGAGAGCAGTTTAGTTTATGACTGTGTGTGTGAATCATGTTAGAAACAGGGATACTCTCAGAGATGCACCTTTGCCCACTATGAGGGATTCGGGTTTTCATTAGGTACCGCCGTTTTGCGAGACGACGGTGGTACAGAGCAGAGGAGATTGGAGTTCTCGCCTCCTGGCAGCAGTGTTTTCTCCTCTGATTTTGTTGGGATTTCAGCAAACAGTTCGATGAGCTATCAGAAGACTTCTAAGTTGCCTAGAGCTGCCAGACAGTACATATGCAGGAAGGAGAAAATTTTGAAAAATGCAGGAATTTTAGAGGATGATGAGCATATAGATGGGATGTATGATAGTATGATTTGTGCAGATACGATGGTAGAGATGGAAAATATGCTGAAAACTGATATGCAGAGTTGTCACAGTAATGTATTAGTGCAATCCCTGGACATGTTTCATGAAATTGCAGATTTTGTGTCACAGATTGAGTCAGAGGCTAAGGTGGCTCAGCAAAAAGTGTTGAGTGCTGAAGAAATTCAGTAAACAGAGTTTCCGGCTGATTATGATCAGCTTATAGAGTTACAGAGGACTGAAAACTTTCAGCCAACAGAGTTTACTGCTGAAATATTTCAGCATCCAGAGTTTAGGGCTGTTCTTATGCAGTCCATAGAGTAGAGGGCTGAGGATATTCAGCCACACTGAAGTGCAGAATTGCTAATTTACAGCAAGATTTGAGTAATGCATAGGATCATAATGAAGCCAGGGTTGACACGAAATACAAGACTGTGGATAAGAAGGTGAAGCCGGTAGCTGTATCGCTTCCACCTGACAGTGATCAGCAAATAGAGAGGGCTGCCAAACAGCCAATTTTGAGGAATCCGGAGCATATAGGCCATAAATTTTCAGCAGAGACTCTTGCTGAATTGAAAATTGGAAATGGTGATTTCTTGCTACCCACAGGGAAGCAATGCTTTCAGGAAATGCTTGAGCGACATGGAAGAGGGTTTGCTTTTTTCTTGCATGAGATTGGATGTGTGAATCGAGATATTATTGCCCCTAAGGTGATCTTTACTAGGAAACCTTCACCTGAGAAGGTGGATGCTATAGGCAAGATCATGAAGTATTGTTTTACCACTTCAGAGATACAGAGATTCATTGGAGCTTGTGTGTTTTACATGATTTGGATACCCCATTTTGCACACATAGCAGATTGTTTATATGAGCTGTTTCGAAAGGGGCAGAAATTATTTTGGGATGAGAGCCACACTAGAGCCATGCGGAAAATGAGGAAGTTATTGCAGATTTTTTGGAAGATGGTGAAAAGATGGTTTGGGCTGTATATAGTCAGACATGTCTTTGATAATGCAACATATGAGCTGACAGAATTGGATGCGACAGTGCTTAGAGTGCCTATTGCAAGAAAAAGAATCAAAATTTTCAAGAAAAGAGATGATGAGGATTATGCATTGGAAGAATTTGCAAGAGAAGAGCAACGAGAAGAAACTTCAATGGAAGAGACAGATGATATGATAGATAATCTTGTTGATATACCGGAAATGCACAATGAAGAGATTGATCTATTTGTGGATCTTGATGATAACGATCATGGGTAGTTGGCCCATCCGGAGGATGCACAGGATTAGAGGGGGTGGATGTCATATTGTTGCGCATCCGAGGTGTGAAATCCACCCAAAAGTTGTGTGTGTGGGATTTGATACTTTGTACATATTTAGTTGTTGTGTTTATGCTTTTGTTCTGAGTGGGCATGTTTGTCTGAGAATGAAGAAGGATGGGTGAGCTTTTTGACTGCAGCTCCTTTGCAAAACCAGAATCCCTTTCAGATGCGACAACTCGACTTCGCAAGAACTGCAATTATTTTCGCATGAACTATTTGCTCTTTTTGATAGCTGGAGTTAGATTCAGCCTGGTCACGCATCCTTTCTCTCTGCTTATGTTAAGCGGACTTCTAGGAGCCTGGTTTTTCTTGTATTTGTATCGAACAGAGCAGCTGATCCTCTTCAATAGGCCTTTCAGTGAGCGGAAGGTTTTTGCAATGATGGTCGTGTTGACAATTGTGGTCATATTTCTAACCAATGTTGGGTCTCTCCTCATTTCAGCTGCTATGATTGGGCTGCTGCTGGTTGCAGTACATGGGGCTTTCAAAGCTCTATTAATGACAGGTCTTATGGATTTAGAGTATTGATAGTTACAGAAGATGAATCCGTATCCTTGTTGCAGCAAGGGGAAGTGGTCTGGAATAGAGAGGATGGACTCGCATCTATAATTGAGGCATCAACTGCTGAACTTCCTATAGAGAAAGAGGGTGTTTCAGTAGCGAAGGATGAACATGGCTTGGCTGAATGGCTAAAGGGTCATATTATGAAACTCAAGGCAACCCTTTTACTGGCCAGTCCGGAAGAGGTTGCAGCTATACAAGCTCTGCGCCTACATAATGCAGAGAAGACAAAAATGTCCCGTGATCATAATGGATTCAGGAAACTTTTGATTGTTCTGACAAAGGCTGGAAAACTGTGCACCATCCATACTAGAGATGGTCGAGTAGTGTGGTCTCTCTTGCTCCCTTCATTTCAAAGCTCTGAACTCAACTACTGTTGAGAATGGGACTCCTCTATTTTTCAGTGGGTTAAAAGCCATTGCAAAGAAGCCATTCTTTCAAATCTCTTCCCACATACTGCATACAGTAGCAGGATTTCAGCAACCTACGTTGTATAGTGTGACAGTTACAGTGTCACAATTCCAAATATGTTCATTGTGTATACAGATGCTAAACTACCCATTCCATGGTGGAATAGCAGGTGATAATGAGGACATTGAGTTTGTAGATGATGACAGCATGCAGGGCATAAGACACGGAATCACCCTTAAACCTGATTATGGAGAAGCAATTATCTTACGCTGTCAGCCCTATCTTGTTCCTTTGAGTGAACTTCTTTTACCCCAATGTGCTCTCCCTCAGTCCGCCGTCCTGGAAGGCCATTTGAAGAAGCTTTAGTGATCATAGAGAAGATTACAAATGCACTTTTGAGTTCTAATGGCACTGACTTTAGTGCTACACTCAAGACACATACTAGCTGACCTATCAGATGAAGAAGAGTCTATTTTGAAGATATTCTCTTGAAGACTGGATGACATATCTGATGCTCTTGTATTTTGATTTATAACTTCATGTGGTTTTCTTGCGAGGATTGATTCTTTTGGTTGATCCGTCTTGTCACTTGTACTTGAACCAAAAATTGTAATACACTTAAACCATGGCATCATATTCGTCTTGATTATTTGTTTCGCTTGATCTTCCGTCTTGGAATTTCTCAAGAACCTCTATGGTTACGACTTTGCTTTCGAAAACCCTTCGACACCGTATAATGCTTTCTTCAATCTACACATATATGTATGAAAATCTAGATGTTCATAGCCCTCGGGTTGATCCATGTATACTTCCTCAACCAAATCACTATTGAGAAAAGCATTCTTTACATCCATCTGATACATACTCCATCCTTTAGATGCTGCCAAAGCAATCATTGTTCTCACCTTTGCCATTTTAGCAATAGGGCTGAATGTTTCCTCATAATCAAAATCATATTGTTGTGCATACCCTTTTGCCACAAGTCTTGCCTTGTACCTTTCCAATGTGCCATCTGATTTGGATTTCACTTTGTATACCCATTTGCAACCAATAGCCATTTTTCCTTCATGCAAATCAACCAAATCCCAAGTGTCATTTTCAGCCAATGCTAAATATTCCTCATCCATTGCCTTGCACCAATGATCATCCAAGATAGCTTCAGAAAACTTTGTGGGTTCTTTGAAACTAGTGACTTTTGCCATATATGCATAGTGCCTCACTGTATAACCACTATATGTAAGCCTATCCATAGGCTTCATGGCTCTTTCTGATCTCCTCAATTGAGGTGCAGTATGAGACTCTCCTCCTTCATGAGGTGGTACATATCTATGTCTCATACCAGGAGTCACAGCTGATGGAATACCAAACACACTATCCAAGCTGTCAGTACCAGGTGAATCATAACCACTAGTGAGTGGCCCTGTAACATCATCAAGTTTTCCTTTGCCTTTATCCAAATTTCTCCCCCTCACTAACATACCCGTGTCAGTGGACAAAGATGATGAAATCCTCAATCTACCTATCCAAGGACTAACTAATGAAATAGCATCTTTAGAAGGCCCAAAAATTTCTACACTTTCATTTGTACCTGCATGCACATGAGTCTCCTTACATACATCATCATCATTCAGCAAGGTGATCTTCTTCTTATGCCATGATTTTAGCTCATCAAATACCACATCTCTTGATATTAATGTCTCATGAGTAGAAGGATTGTAGCATTTGTACGCTTTCCTATCTTGTGCATATCCAATAAAGATGGACTTTTCTGCCTTTGGATCAACTTTTTCTGCTTTTCATGTGGAACATGTACATATGCCAAGCATCCAAAGACCTTAAGATGGCTAATGTCCGGCTTTATCCCATAAAGCCTCTCATGAGGAGTCACCTCATGTATACTTGCTATTGGTGTATGATTCATGACATACACTGCAGTCATTACAACCTCTGCCCAATATGCATTTGGTAGACTCTTCTCATTCAATATGGCTCTTGCCGATTCCATGATCACCATGTTTTTCCTTTCTGCCACACCATTTTGTTGTGGTGCATACCTACATATCAATTTCCTTTTAATCCCATGAACTGCCAAGAAGTGATGAAAGTCTATAGAAATATATTCTCCTCCACTATTAGATCTCAAGCATGAGATGTAGCAAGCCAATTCTTTCTCCACATGTCTCTTAAAATCCTAAAAAGCATCCATGACATCACTCTTGTGCTTTAGCACATACAACCATGTGTACCTACTATAGTCATCTATGAATGACACATAGTAACATGATCCCCCAAGAGATGCATTCTGTGAGGGTCCCCATACATCACAATGTACATGTAATATACCTCCCCTTTTTTTTTAAGTAATTAATTTTAATGTATTTTTTTTTAACTCCCTCTCTCTCACCTCGCCAACAGCACATCAAGGAGAGAGAGAGGGAGTAAAGTGAGTGATAGGGGGGCATGCAGCCCCCCAGGTGGGAGGAGTGGAGGCCATACCACCCTCCTCCCCCCTATAAAGGGGAGCCCTTACCCCCCCTCGGACGGACACAGTGTCCCCTCCTCCTCCCTGGTGATCACGCCACCCTGCCCTCCCTCGTGGCCTACTGTACCGTAGCCCCCCCCCTCCAGCTTCGCGGTAGGCAGCAGCGCCCCCCCTTGGGCTTTTGTCAAAAACCTCCCCCCTCCTCGTCATTAGGTGGAACCCCCCCCCCCCCCCCCCCCCCCGCCCCCATGATCAGCACTAAGGAGAGAGAGAGAGAGAGAGAAGAGGGAGAGAGAGAGGAGAAGAAGAGAAGAAAAAGGAGGAGAAGAAGGAGAGGGAGAGAGAGGAGGAGAAGGGAAGAAGAAGAAGAAAAAGGAGGAGAAGAAGGGAATAAGAAGAAGAAAAAGGAGGAGAAGAAGGAGAGGGAGAAGAAGAAGAAGAAGAAGAAGAAGAAGAAGAAGAAGAAGAAGAAGAAGAAGAAGAAGAAGAAGAAGAAGAAGAAGAAGAAGAAGAAGAAGAAGAAGAGAAAAGAGAGAGAAGAGGGAGAGAGAGAAGGAGAAGAAGAGAAGAAGAAGAGGGAGAAAGAGAGAGGAGAAGAAGAGAAGAAAAAGGAGGAGAAGAAGGAGAGGGAGAGAGAGGAGGAGAAGAAGGGAAGAAGAAGAAGAGGAAGAGAGAGAAGGAGAAGAAGAGAAGAAGAAGAAGAAGAAGAGGGAGAGAGAGAGTAGGAGAAGGAGAGAAAAAAAGAAGAAGAAGAGGGAGAGAGAGAGAAGGAGAAGAGGAGAAGAAGAAGAGAGAGAGAGAGAGAGAGTTGGTGAGTAGAGAAGGTGTCGAGGGCCGTGTTTAAGGAGCCGCGTTTGAGAAGCCACTTTTCAAGCCACCCCCTCATCGGCGAAGGTCACCTTACTTATGGCCGTTCCTTTCCCAAGCCTATCATCTTGAAGGTCTGCTAAGGTCAAGACTATCCAAATTCTGCATGGTAAATGGCTCCCAAAAAGAGAGTTCCGAAAAGTGTAAGTGCTAGAGCTACCAATGGTATCGGTAATGTGGGAGAGGCGAGCGGAGTGACCAATGCAAGAAATGCCCCTACAATCACAAATCAAACCTAGGTCCTTTTGATATCCTAGGCTTTATAATTAATTTTTTTAAAGCATATTCTGTATTATTTTCAAGAAGAAGAAATAAAGGGGTAGTTACATGCATGGAACAAGAACGAGCCTTAGGATTTTTGTTTACTCCAAGTGATAGGTTGCATGCATGAAATGGTAGAGCATGGAGTTCGCATAAGTTTATATGCATAGAATGATAGCTTTTACACACATAGAATGATAAGGTTTTTACATTATTTCACATAAAATAATAGTTTTTAAACTAGTTCGGTGCATGAATGGTCATCTAGAATTCATGCTTTGCAATCGTGATTAAAATAAACACACGAAATGTTAGTTTCTGTTCATAGGATGCAATTGCACTGATGGATAGAAACCTAGACTTTTATATACGCAAGTCACATGAGATCCAGTGCATTAGGAATAAGTATTCATTGCCAGGTATGAAGAGAGTTAAAGGTCATTTAGGATGTACTAATATATTAAACACACCATGTGCATGATGGGTAAGTTTGATTGGAAAATTCTTCATACTACCGCACTAAGAGAGATGGAAGGGATGCATGCATCTAGAATGTATCTTGATGGCCTAGATGAAAATTCTTGCATTGCCAAGTGTGTTAACTGAACTTGGTTAGAGGGAGATGAGTAAAGAACTAGAAGAATAAAAGACCCTTGGTTGGGTTGCGAATAAGGCATGTCCATTGCCTTGGCTAACCAGTTAATGCTTTGAGTTAGGGTTAAGATACCATAAAGTAAAACCCAAGGGGAAGAGCAAGTCAAAATAAGTTAACTTACCAAGAACATTTTCTTGCATGATCTTGTTTGAGATCTTGCCAAGTTGTGAACAATCCAGGATCGGATGCTGGGAGCATCCGTGAAAATGGAATCACACCTTAGTAGTTGGTCATACAAACGGCCTCCAAAATGATCATGATTGTACACTTAGGAACATTGTTTGAACTTCTTTGCTCAAGGAACTAATTCAAGGCAAAACACTTAATGCTTCAAGTTAAAAGCCTAGAGGGAGAGGCAGGATCAGTTTCCTCTAACTATCTGCCTGACCCTATCCAAGGGGATCATTAGCAGCACCGAGTATATGGACCTAACCCGCCGCGAGAGGTCTCTCCGTGGGTGTTGCTTGAAGCGAGAGGACGCTTGGGTGCCAGGGGACCCTCTAGCTATAAATTCATTGCCTTCGGATCCTACACAAGACGTTGACATGACTCGAGATGGGATCTCGAGGCCCATGTACTAGTCTACGGGCAGAACTTGGAGCAGCAATCCTGTAGATTGGTGGGATAGCCTTCGGGCATGATACTTGATGTACTTCGGGATTTTGATAAATAAAGACTAGATATTTGAAAAAAAGGAACTTGCTTGACATTTTTTTTGTGTCAGTGCCTAAGTTATGTGAAGGAACTAGTGATTAAATTGATTAATTAAGGAATCTTCTTTTGCATGTCAAACGTAATGTGGTAGGTAATTAGATAACTAAGCAAACTGAGGAAAGTGCAGTGGATGTGACTTGGGTCCATCCTATGGAAGGGTGGTCCCGATTAGTTGGGAAGTTTTATCAAAAGGCGAGATAATGAGGCTATGAAGACCTAGCATCGGTAGAGTTAGAATCCCGATTTATGTTGTTTTAGAGGAAAAGAATGGGACTATGGCTTATGGAAGAGAGGTTGAGCTTCGCATCCCTCTCATTTCCCATTCTCCATGAACCAAGTGCAGCATGAATCCGCTTCGACTCTATTGTTCCTACGCAAAGTGGTGCATTTGGAGCTCGACGCTAGCTACTTCCTAGAGACCTTGCTGATAGGAAAGGAACCTTGACTTCAGGTCGATCCTAAGTGGGAATGACTGGACACTTCCGCTCGGGGTAGACTCAGGAAGACCTAGATCGCAAACCCTGTGACATTCCTTGCGAGTGCTAGGTGGAGCTTTCTAGACCCTCTTCTTGATGGGTTGCTAAGACGTGTCCGACAAGTGAATGAGCAAACACGTTACAGTTGGTATCAGAGCAAACCAACAAGATCCAAAGATTAAAAGGGAACTTAATGGAGGAAAATAAAGGGAATAAGGGGATAGTTAGGTGAAGGTGAGTAGAATAGAGTGGTGTTTTCTGTGGAAAGCATTTCTTTACTCACTTATGGATGCTGGGTTCCAGAGTCACAAAGTATGGAGCAAGTTCTTGGTGTTCCAGGTCATGTTCATGACTGCAATGCGTGCTTTGAATTATCATCAGAGGCTAGGCATGATGAATATTCTGGACCACATCTATAATCCTTTGCCCCTGTATGCGGAACGGAGATGGACGGGAGACTCAGGAATATACTACATAGCATCCCACCGACTTGCGTACCTTCAGACCAACTTGAAGAGAATCAAGTGGATGGAGGATTTAAAGATTGTGAAGCTGTTCATCTTTGTTGAAGCTCACATAAACCCAACTTTGCACGTTAGCGGTTGGAAAGTCAAGCAAAACAAGTATGTCTATGAAGAAGTGACCCGGATGATCTCTTCCTATAGAATCAAAGTGTTAGGGCGCTATGAGAAGAACGGGTATCAAAGGAAGGGATACCCTAAGCTTCCTATGACTTACCATTTCCTCAAAATCCATGACCCCACTCCATATTACTATTCCATCCCTATAGCCGATTGTAACACCATCCTATTCTCCCCAAACTAATGTATCAATCAGCTTGTCCTACTTATCCAAAATAAATGTACTCAAAGGGTTATGCCCTCATGAATAAATAAGACTTTTTACCTTTGTCTATTTTGATCGTAAATGTTAGCTAAGGTGTTAAGTGATTAAATCACTTGGCTAAAAGTTGTGCTAGTCATATTAACGTAATGTGGGGAACGTTTGATAAGATGTTAACATAAAGAATCTTGTTGTCCAGACGCAACCCCAAGCACAGGTTCCAAGTCCGACTCCTGCACTAAGTCCAGTTGTGGTTCAAGAGAAGAAGTTCCTTCTCAAACAAATTAAGCCACCCGAGTTTGATGGCAAGGGAAGGACTGTTCAAGCCGACATCAAGATCTGGATTGAGTCCATGGAGGACTTTTTTGAGGCAGCAGGAACTGCACCTGCTAACCAAGCCATGCTCACCAAACTTAATCTTATAGGTGAAGCAAGACTTTGGTGGAAACAGTGGTACAGAGACCAAGCGATCTCGGAGGGGACAGTCACTTGGGATAAGCTTAAGGAAGTTGTGTGAGGGAGGTATCTGCCACCTGCCTACCGCACACAAAAGATGAATGAATTCTATGACTTGAAGCAGCTAGGATTATCCCTGGAAGCATATTATTCAAAGTTCATTTCACTCTTAAAGTATGCACCCCCAATGGATATGACACAACAGGTGTCAAAATTCTGTGTTGGGTTGAATCCACCCATAAACACTCGATTGGAATCAATGCACCCAACGGACCTACAAGACACACACATTTGAGCTGCTCCAATAATACAGGAAGCGCAGGCCAAACTAAGGAACAACAGGATTTGGCCTTACAGAGACCAGAATAAGGGTATGTTTAAGGCTCAAACCAAGAGAGCGCAGAGTCAGAATCAGGGCGAAAGAAAGAAAGCTAGGGCCAATGCTGTCAATAACTTTGTTCCAACACAAAGTAATGATCACAACCCATGTTGCTTCCATTGCAACGAGCCCGAACACTTCAAAAGGGAGTGTCCCAAGCTTAGTAGAGGACATCACCAATGGCAATTCCAAGGTCAAAATAGAGCCTCTCATGGCCAAGGAACCACCGTTATGGCCAGAGGGAGAACCTCTAGTGTTTCCAACAAGGAGCTAGGCGATGAAGAAGATCCATCCATGGATGCTCACATTGAGAGGGCAACGGTTCACGCCACTCTTCACAAGAAGGGTCTGAATCGCCAATTCTCGGTGATTCAAACTCCATCAGAATATCAAGGTAAAAACTTCAAAACCCTGATTGATTGTGGCAATACACACTCTTTCATTTCACCAATCTATGCAAAAAGATTAGGGATATCCATAATAGATGCACCTACTTTACTTGTGGAATTAGTAAATGGTCATGAAGTCACTTGTACTAGGCAAACTGCTAAGGTGAAATTCCTACTGGGTGGGAAGCCAACTTCTGTGAGATTTAGGGTAATGAACCTAGGTGTCCACGAAATTTTACTCGGAATGGATTGACTAATACTCAATGATGCCCATATCCACTATGGGAAGGGCCAAGTCTCCTTTCGAAATTCTAAAGGGGAACTAGTCACGACTCAAGGAGAGGCTAGTAAGCCAAAAATACAATTGGCAAAAGCAACACAGATAATAAAAGGTGTTAGAAAGAGCCTACCTATCTATCTGATTAAACTGAATAAGCTAGATCAGAATCAGGAATCTGGGGAAGAACCTTCATGGTTAAAGGAATATGCAGACGTATTTCCTGAAGATCTGACAGAACTTCCTCCTCAAAGGAAAGTCGACCATGAAATCAAACTTGTGCCAGGAACTGCACCAGTCGCAAAGAGGCCGTATAAGATGTCCATTCCAGAAGCTATCGAACTAAAAGAGCAACTCAAGCAACTGTTAGACCAAGGCTAAATCCATCCTAGTAGTTCACCATGGGGAGTTCTAGTGTTGTTCCAAAAGAAGAAAGATGGAACGCTTCGTCTATGCATTGACTACAGAGGGTTGAATCAATCAACCATAAAAAATAAATACCCCATTCCAAGAATAGATGAATCACTTGACCGTCTTCAAGGAGCAAAGATATTCTCAAAGATAGATCTCAGATCTGGATATTATAAGATAAGGATCAAGGAAGAAGATATCCCGAAAACTCCATTCAGTACAAGGTATGGACACTTCGAGTTTCTAGTGATGTCATTCGGGCTAACGAATGCTCGTGCTACCTTCAACAGGTTAATGCAAGCTATCTTTAGGCCCTATCTTGATGGCTTCGTACTCATCTTCTTTGACGATACCCTAGTCTACTCAAAACAAAAAAAGGATCATGAACCCCAGCTTTGCATTGTTCTTGAAACAATGAGAACACACAAGCTTTATGCCAAGAGGAAGAAGTGCACATTTTTCAAGCGGCAGATTGAATATCTAGGATTCATTGTATCAGCAAAAGGAATTTTAGTAGATCCAGCTAACGTTAGAGACGTTTTGGAATGGCCAACACCAACCTCTGTCAAAGAAATACGAAGTTTTCTTGGGTTGATAGGGTCGTACAAAATTTTCATCAAAGATTATGCTTTGATTGCAGCACCTCTGACTGATCCACTAAAGAAGCAAGCAGCAATTGTATGGTCACCTGCCAAACATACAAGCTTTGACAAACTAAAGCAAAGCTTAGTATGAGCACCCATCTTGAAACTTCTTGATCTTAGTAAGTAGTTTGAAGTGGTAACTGATGCTAGTGCACTTGCTTTAGGATATGTACTTATGTAAGAAGGTCATCTCGTAGCATATTCTTCAAGAAAATTGAAGAGCCATGAAAGGAATTATGCTACCCACGACGTGGAGCTATTGGTTGTTATCCATGCTCTCAAAATTTGGAGGCATTACTTGCTAGGTAATAAATTTTCCTTAATGACGGACCACAAGAGTCTTAAATGGACCTTCACCCAGAATGAGCCTAATATGAGGCAATGCTGATGGATCGAAGTGCTGGAAAAATATGATTTTGAAATCAAATATAGACCTGGAAAAGAGAATGTGGTTGCTGATGCACTTAGTCGCAAGGCATTTCTAAATTCTCTTCTTTTGCAAGATCCATCAACAGCAAGGTCTCTAGCCACAAAAGTATCAATGCCAAACAACTTGATTCTTGAGCTAGCAAAAGAAGGGGCATACCTAGTCTATCAGAAAATGCTAAGGGAGATCCCTATCAAGGATCAAGACTCAAGCTAAAGACGAAGTATCAAGAATTCTCCATCAATAGTGGACTTGTCTACTTTAGGACAAGATTATGTATCCCTGCAAGCCAAACTCTCAAGCAGAAGATACTTTGGGAAGCCCATGACTCCCCTTTCTCAGGACATCTTGGTTATGCCAAGACCCTTAATGCAATCATTAGAAGGAGCGATTATTGGGAAAGGCCCAAGGGAGACGTACTCAAATATATCAGGGAATGTTTTTCTTATCAATGCATTAAGGCAGAACATGTTAAAATGCCTGGGAAATCACAACCACTTGACATCCCACAAATGAAATGGGAGTTCATTAGTATGGACTTCATTGTTGGCCTACCCCAAGTTCAAGGAGGATACAACTCTATTATGGTTGTAGTAGATATGCTCACCAAGGTCGCACATCTCATCCCTGTCAGGAAGAACTATAAAGCTTCAAACATCGCAAGATTATTCATCAAGGAAATATTCAAAATTCATGGGTTACCCAGAAGAATCATTAGTTATCGTGACTCTCTATTCACATCACACTTCTAGAGGGCAATCTTTGAGGCTATTGGAACTCAACTCTATTTCACTATAGCTTACCATCCCCAAACTGATGGTCAAACAAAACAAGTCAATCAAGTCATTGAAGATATTCTTAGGGCATACTGCTATAGCGAACCCAAAAAGCGGATTCAATACTTACTACTGGTTGAGTTTGCCTACAATGCTTCTTACCAATAGAGTATTCAGATGACCCCTTTCCAAGCATTGTATGGGCATGATTGTCGTATCCCTTTAACTTCTCAGACCCAACTTTTAGGGTAGAAGCTTCAAGACAGATGTTGAAAGACATGGATGATCAAATCAAATCAATAAGACAAGACATTCAAGCTACCAAGGATAGACAGAAGGCTTACACTGACTTGAAGATAGATCCTTCGTCGAAGGTGATATGGTCTTCATCCGCGAATGCCCTAAAAAGAGTTCACTATCCCTGGGAGAGTACAAGAAGCTAAGTTCAAGGTATTGTGGACCTTATAAGATCACTAAATGCCTAGGGCCTAATGCTTACAGACTACAATTTCCCGCAACCCTAAAGATTCATAATGTATTCTACGTTAGCCTATTGAAAAAGTATCTACCTAATCCGAATCATGTACTTGATGATCAACAACTTGTAATGCCTAGCCAAGGAGTCCTTGAGCTATGCCTTGATAGAATCTTGGATGTTAGGGAGAGGCATTTGAGGTCAAGGACCTTGAGAGAATACCTCATCCAGTGGAAAGATTATCCTGAAGAGGATGTGACCTCGATGGATGAAGATACTCTCAATCAACAATACCCCTAGGTCTTCTCGAGATGAGGACATCTCCATTCCTCTAAGGGGGAGAGGATGTAATATACCCCCCTTTTTTAAAAAAATAATAATTTAATTTTAATGCAATTTTTTTAAACTCCCTCTCTCTCTCCTCGCCGATAGCACATCGGGGAGAGAGAGAGAGGGAGTAAAGTGAGTGATAGGGGGGCATGCAGCCCCCCAAGTGGGAGGGGTGGCGGACATACCACCCTCCTCCCCCTCCTATAAAGGGGATCCCTTCCCCCCCTCAGACATACAGAGCATCCCCCCTCCTCCCTGGTGATCACGCCGCCCTGCCCTCCCTTGTGGCCTACTTCAGTGTAGCCCCCCCCCTCCAACTTCGCGGCAGGCAACAGTGCCCCCCCCTGTGGGACTTTCGTCCGTCGTCAGGTGGAAACCCCCCCTGTGATCAGTGCTAAGGAGAGAGAGAGAGAGGGAGAGCGAGCGGGAGAGAGAGAGAAGAGGGAGAGAGAGAGGAAGAGAAGAAGGGAATAAGAAGAAGAAAAAGGAGGAGAAGAAGGAGAGGGAGAGAGAGGAGAAGAAGAAGAATAAGAAGAAGAAGAGAGAAGAGAGAAAAGAGGGAGAGAGTGAAGGAGAAGAAGAGAAGAATAAGAAGAGGGAGAGAGAGAGAGGAGAAGAAGAAAAGAAAAAGGAGGCGAAGAAAGAGAGGCAAAGAGAGGAGGAGAAGAAGGGAAGAAGAAGAAGAAAAAGGAGAAGAAGAAGGAGAGGGAGAGAGAGGAGGAGAAGAAGGGAAGAATAAGAAGAGGAAGAGAGAGGAGGAGAAGAAGAAGAAGAAGGGGGAGAGAGAGAGTAGGAGAAGGAGAGAAGAAAAGAAGAAGAAGAGGGAGAGAGAGAGAAGGAGAAAAGGAGAAAAAGAAGAAGAGAGAGAGAGAGAGAGTTGGTGAGTAGAGAAGGTGTCGAGGGCCGTGTTTGAGGAGCCGCGTTCGAGAAGCCACTTTTCAAGCCACCCCCTCATCGGCGAAGGTCACCTTACTCATGGCCTTTCCTTTCCCAAGCCTATCATCTTGAAGGTCTGCTAAGGTCAAGACTATTCAAATTCCACGTGGTAAATGGCTCCCAAAAAGAGAGTTGCAGGAAGTGTAAGTGCTAGAGCTACCAATGGTACCAGTAATGCAGGAGAGGCGAGCGGAGTGACCAACACAACAAACACCCCTACAATCACAAATGAAACCAAGGTCCTTTTGATATCCTAGGCTTTATAATTAAATTTTTTAAAGCATATTCTGTATTATTTTCAAGAAGAAGAAATAAAGAGGTAGTTACATGCATGGAACGAGAACGAGCCTTAGGATTTTTGTTTACTCCAAGTGATAGGTTGCATGCATGAAATGGTAGAGCATGGAGTTTGCATAAGTTTATATGAATATAATGATAGCTTTTACAAACATAGAATGATAAGGTTTTCATATTATTTCACATAAAATAATAGTTTTTAAACCAGTTCGATGCATGAATAGTCATCTAGAATTCATGCTTCACAACGGTGATTAAAATAAACACACGAAATGTTAGTTTCCATTCATAGGATGCAATTGCACCGATGGATAGAAACCTAGACTTTCATATATGCAAGTCACATGACATTCGGTGCATTAGGAATAAGTATTCATCGCCAGGTATGAAGAGAGTTAAAGGTTGTTTAGGATGTACTAATATATTAAACGCACCATGTGCATGATGGGTAAGTTTGATTGGAAAATTTAGCATAGTACCGCACTAACAGAGATGGAAGGGACGCATGCATCTAGATTGTATCTTGACGGCCTAGATGAAAAGACTTGCATTGCCAAGTGTGTTAATTGAACTTGGTTAGAGGGAGATGAGTAAAGAACTAGAAGAATAAAAGACCCTTGGTTGGGTTGCGAATAAGGCATGTCCATTGCCTTGGTTGACCAATTAATGCTTTGAGTTACGGTTAAGATACCATAAGGTAAAACACAAGGGGAAGTGAAGTCAAAATAAGTTAACTTACCAAGAAAATTTTCTTGCATGATCTTGTTGAGATCTCACCAAGTCGCAAACAATCCAGGATCGGATGCTGGGAGCATCCGGAAAAATGGAATCACACCTTAGCAAGTTGGTCGTACAAACGACCTCCAAAATGATCATGATTATACACTTAGGTACATTGTTTGAACTTCTTTACTCAAGGAAATAATTGAAGGCAAAACACTTAATGCTTCAGGTTAAAAGCCTGGAGGGAGAGGTAGGATTAATTACCTCCGACTATCTGCCTGACCCTATCCAAGGGGGTTGTTAGCCGCGCCGGGTATATGGACCGAACCTGCCGTGAGAGGTCTCTCTGTGGGTGCTACTTGGAGTGGGAGGACGCTTGGGTGCCAGGGGAGGCTTTGGCTGTAAATTCCTTGCCTCCGGATCCCGCACAAGAGGCCGACGTCGAGATGGGATCTCAAGGCCGTGTACTAGTCTATGGGCGGAACTTGGAGCAGCAATCTTGTAGATTGCTGGGATAGCCTTCAGGCATGATACTTGATGTACTCTGGGATTATGATAAATAGAGATCACATATTTGAAAAAAAGAAACTTTCTTGATATTGTTTTTGTGTCAGTGCCTAAGTTACGTGAAGGAACTAGTGATTAAATTGATTAATTAAGGAAGTTGCTTTTGCATGTCAAACATAATGTGGTAGGTAATTAGATAACTAAGTAAACTGAGGAAAGTGCGGTGGACGTGACTTGGGTCTGTCTTATGGAAGGGTGGTCCCGGTTAGCTAGGAACTTTTCTCAAAAGACGAGATAATAAGACTATGAAGACCTAGCATCAGTAGAGTTAGAATCTCGATTTGTGTTGTTTTAGGGGAAAGAAATGGGACCATGCCTTATGGAAGAGAGGTTGAGCTTTGCATCCCTCTCATTTCCCATTCTCCATGAACCAAGTGCGGCATGAATCTACTTCGACTCTGTTGTTCCTACGCAAAGTGGTGCATCTGGAGCTCGACGCTAGCTACTTCCTAGAGACCTTGCTGATAGAAAAGGAACCTTGACTTTAGGTCGATCCTAAGTGGGAACGGTCAGACACTTCCGCTCGGGGCAGACTTGGGAAGACCTAGATCACAAACCCTGTGACATTCCTTACGAGTGCAAGGCGGAGCTTTCTAGACCCTCTTCTCAATGGGCTGCTAAGACATGTCCCACAAGCAGACGAGCGGACATGTTACAGTATAAGTTGTAATGGTCTAGTATTAGTGCTTACATGCCTCATAAATGGAAGCCTTGATTGCTTCCCAAATTGACAAGACTGATGTACATGTCCCAATTCTGCATGCTTGAACTTAGGAATTCCAAGTACAACTTGCTTATGGTGCATATTCTTGAACCTTTGAACATTTACATGACCGATCCTTTTATGCCATATCTCAATGTCCATTATTGCAGCATTGTCATGTGAGTACATAGCAACATTCAATGCTAGAATTTTCATATCCAATGTAAACATCCTCCCATTTATTTTGCCTTTAGCAATGAGTTTGCATCCTTGACCATAATCTTCAATGTAGCAACGATCTCTATTGAATTTAACTTGTAGATTCTTTTCAGCCATTTGTCCCACAAAAAGTAAATTTTTGGTTATGGAGGGTACATGTAACACATCATAGAGACTCTTTTTCATGTCACCACGCATCATCAAGGGAACAATACATGTATGCATAATGTCATGCTACGTATCATCCCCTATGCAAACATATCCATGATCACATTGTACCAATGTTTCAAACCACTCTCCATGAGGAGTCATGTGGTTAGAGGCCCCTGAGTCTATACACCATACATCATCTGCTTTGCCTTGTGTAGGCAACCCTTTCGTCACATGTTGCATAACAAACAACCTGTCATCCTCCTACATACCACTAGAAGAAGCATAATTACATTGTTGCTTTGCTTTTTGATCATTCTGCTTCTTGTAGCAATCCTTAGCTACATGCCCGTATTTGCCACAATAATGGCAATCCTTGTTTGCATTTGATTGCTGTCCATGAGTCATTTGAGGTTGCTGCCAAGTGCCTCTTCCTCTAGGTGAATAACCTCCTCTTCCACGAGCATTTGAGGCACCTCTATTTGCTTGAGGTTGCCTATTTTTCCATCCAGTAGCTTGCTGTCCCGGGCTGCATATGCATTTCCAACACCTCTTCCTCTAAAATTTGATCTTCTCTTCCACCTCTACCCCTTTGATTGGAGTAGAAGACACTGTCCCTATTGTTTTTAGAGCCACTGGAACTTGTATTAAGCCCAAGTTTCACTTCTTCATGCAATAGAAGTGCCACAAGTTCATCAAAATCGGGCTGCTCCTGACGCACTGAAATGGAAGTATCAAACTACTTATATTCCTATCCAAGTCCATGAAGGGTAGTAGCCACCAAATCATCATCGTCAACTTCAGCTCTAATTGAGCCTAGTTGTTCTGCAATGGATCTGATTTCACTAACATAGTCTTCAATAGACCTTCCATTCCTAGATATGTGGCTGAATTTTTTCTTAAGTTGTGTATTCCTTGCATGAGTGACATGCCCATAATTCTTCATCAATAAGTCACAAGCAGCTTTTGCGGAAGTACAGTTTGCAATTTGCATAGCCTTTATATCTGACACACATAATGACAACCAATGCAAGATCTTGCTGGTCTTTTCCAACCAAGTCCTATGTGCCTTTAACTGATCATGTGTTGGAGGTATATCCTCCGGTAGCTTGGGCTCATCTTCAAGACCTGTAACTAGGTCCCAATAGCCTCTTCCAATTAAGAAATTAGACATCCTGAATTTCCATAGAACGAAATTGTTGTAGTCCAGCTTTTCACCAACTATCTGAGTGATAGTGTCCTTCTCTCCTATGTTTGCCATTTTAAATCCTTTATCTTTGCAAAACCAGTCAATTTTTCAAAATGCTAGCAAGCAGTACACTTCAGTGACCTATAGTACAACCAGTTTTTACTGCAATCAGTAGTTTGTCAAATCAGCCTCATAGAAGTTAAGCTTGAGCATACAATGCTCTTGAGCATGCACATGTCTATCACAAACCATTTAGTGCCACACTACTGACATCTGTGATGAGCATCCTTGAACTCCACAAATACATTCAATTCCAAAAAATTGCACAAATTTTAGCTTATATTACTGTATAAGATCCAATACATGCAAGAAATAGATACTCAATATTCCTTCAACTGACTGCTACTGCAAACATGAGCCAAATACAAGCTTCAAATATTGATACCAATTGTACCCTTGAATTTATTGTTTAGGACCTACTGCACAAGGTAAATATAACTTGTTGAATTGTTTTCATAGTCCATTAAAAAAAACTGGCACATTTCTTTCTACTGTCCATATTGAATACTGATGGTTATTCTCCAAAGTACACAACCATACATGCTCAGATAGCTATAAAGCATGTAGCTCTTGCTCATCAACAGACTATTGCACACTTGCAATTGCAATATGGTCATTCAAATGGTGCTTTTGAAAGTCTTTGTATACTTGTCAAAGTCTTTACTTCAGAAGTATGAGAAATAGATATATTCATCTCTTTTTTTGATTAGTGATGTAAAACACTGCAAGGGAACTATCCAAACATCAGACCATGGCTAGAGACCCTCTTGTTTGTAAGGATGTCTACACCCTCAAAAAAATATCTACATGCCTGACAGCCAAGTAAGACATAGAAAAGCAGTGCATAAGCTATCTTGCAGTGCCTAAGCATATCATGTATGAGAAGGCCATTGCTAAGATCTTTTGTGTTGTCCAGGGTGCTGTCACTCGTTCCCTTTTGTGTTGCCCAGGGTGTTGTCACTTGTTCCCTACATGACTCAGTTGAATTGGTGAATGTGAAGAAGCTTGTCCACTAAACCACCTAATTGAATTGATCTACTAGATGCACCAATTGAAATGTTTCAGGATGCACGGATGGTTGCTTACTGTTGTAAGCTTTCGATGCAAAGAAAGTGCTCTCGGAGGGACTTTCCCACACATATAGGCATCAAGTGGCCTATAGTCCTCCTCTTCCACTTCCTTCCAAACTACCACATTTGACAACCACTAACCAAGAGAGTACCTTCCCTCAACCATTTTACCTAAAAATGCACACCCTGTGCTTTCATGTTGCTTCTCTCTTGTTGTTGCTGCATCGTCATTGTCATCATCATCATCATAACCTCGTCTTCTTTGTACCTACCTGCACCATAGAATCTCATTGCTCCCATCAACTTCTGAGCATTTCTTGACACGGAGACCTAGACACACACAGACACAGAGAGAGAGAGAGAGAGAGAGAGAGAGAGAGAGAGAGAGAGAGAGAGAGAGAGAGAGAGAGAGAGAGAGAGAGAGAGAGAGAGAGAGAGAGAGATTGAGATTGATCCAATTGATCAATTGTCCTTCTCTGTATTTAGCTTGTATCATATCTTTTTCTGCATTCAAGCATGTATATCCACTGACAACCCACCCAACACAAACACAAAAGAAATGCCATGGCTCCTTGAATAGGAGAGACGCAGACAAGGAGCTTCGATCATCTTCTACGTCGCCTACTCAATGGTCGTGGATCCCAAGTCCGTCCATTACCATGTATAAGGCATGCAACATCCATCAATTGATGACACGGACCCCCAAAGAGAATCTGCAGCTGCAGCGTCCCCACATCCAAATCCTATCTGGAGCAACAAATCTGCAGCCATAGACCTGTTCTGATGGTGAAAAAAAAACTGAGTCATCCTCATGAGTGCAGTTTTTTATTTCTTTTTGTCGGCTCTGATACCATATTGAAGTTCAAAGAGAAAGAGAAGGAGACAAAGGCATAGGCACCAAGGTAGAAAACATGCTCCCTTCAGTTCATTCTACTCCATCAACACACAGTCCCAAAAGTCAACTGTGTGCCACACACATACAAAACAAAGTGACCTAGTACTAACTATAGTTAAGTCAGTATGACTTAACTTTATTCAACTAGGGTAGACCTATGAGCTTGAATCTCAACAAATTATATGTGGCCAATTAAATTAGGGACCATGCTCAGTGTGGAAGAAAGGGAGGACTATGTGTCCCTTATCCAAGAGTTTCGCGACATTTTTTCTTTGGAGTTATAACAAAGTTGAGAGGAAATCCTCCTAGCTCTGCTATGCATACCATTCCTCTAAATGAAGGTAGTTGTCTTGTGTAGTAGAAAGAAAGGCATATGCCTTTCGAACTAAGGGACGGGTCGGGCTGTTTGAGGAGTTACAAAAATTGCAAAAAAATGGTTTGATCTTCCCTGTGCAGCACACTAAATGGTGTTCACCTGTTGTTATCGAGAAGAAGAAAAATAATCAAATTTGTCTTTGCATAGACTTTAGAGAGTTGAATAAGCAAACAATTAAGGACTACTACTCGTTGCCCATTATTAACTGGATTTTGGGCCAGTTAGTGATGGGTAGGGAAATATATTCGTTTATGGACTACTTTGCGAGATACAACCAAATGGCAATTGCAGAAGAGGATAAGCTGAAAACAATCTTCGTTACTGTCTTTGATACCTTTGCATACTATGTGATGGCCTTTGATTTGTGCAATGCACCTGGTTCATGGGAACGAACAATAGACAAGAACTTTGGTGATATCTCCCCAGAGGAGTTGAAAGTATTTATCGATGACCTAGGGGCAGCCACCATATGAGAAAGGCATTTGATTATTTTAAGGAAGTGTTTTGAGCATTGCAAACAATTTTGCTCTTAACCCACAGAAGTGCATATTTGGGTGCGTTATAGGCTATTGTTAGGACATGTGGTCAGTTCAGTAGGGATGAACTGACCCTGAAAAGATCAAGGTCATAGTCACCATGAGTCCACCATGCACTCCAAAAGAAGTACATAACTTTTTGTCATCTGTAAGGTACTGCCAAAGGTTCATAAATGCCCTAGTAGAAAGAATGTTGCCACTAAGGAATCTATTAACTTTTAGCCATCTATTTGAATGGAGCGACCCTTATAAGGTAGCTTTTGATTATGTTAAATAATAGGAGCTAGTAAAAGCACCAGTTTTAAAAGTACCTAAAAGGGGTGAAGTATTCTATATATTTTCAATAGCCACCATGCATAGTATCACCTATTTTTTATCCCAAATCTGGGAGGAAAAATGGTATCACCAATAGCCTTTTCTAGTCAGAAGTTGGGCATATCATAAATCATCAGCACCTACATTGAGAATTTGTGCCTTGCAATGCTATTTGCAATAAAAATTTTAGGTACTACATCCTCTATGAGAAGGTAGTTTTCTATATAAAGGTGGAGGGGCTTAGATTGCTAATGAAAAAGCTACAACCGCCTAATTTTTAGCAAAGGGGTTAATCACTTTGTAGGAATTTGACTATGAGATTAGAAGTAAGCCACCGAAGCTACATGGTATTGTGGAATGCCTTGTAGATTTCGGGGAGCTGAAAGAGACTTTAGTTGAAGGAATTGATATCGAGGAAATATTTAAAATTGATATGACCTCTATCCCATATTGATATGCTACTATCATACATAACCTATCAACAGGAGAGGCTGGAGCCGATTTTTCAAAATCAAAAAAGAGGAAAATTAGATAGAAGGCTTTGAAGTTTTCTTTGATTGCACGAACACTATATTGGTAGGGGGTAGATGATATCTATCATTGATGTGTGATGCTTGACGAGGTTCCATTCATTTTGGAAGAGTGCCATGACTCCGCTTGTGGAGGGCATTTTGTTGACGGCCCAAAAATCTTTAAGAGACGAATATTAGTGGCCTTCAATTTTCCAAGATGCATTTGAGTATGTTAAGAGATGCCCACTTGTCAACGACATGACAGTAGTAGGGAGAATAAGAAGTGAGCACTTACTTTGATTATGGCTATACTTCCATTTGAGAAGTGGGGCATCGACTTTGTGAGCCCTATTACACCATCATCTTCCACACATAGATATATATCATAGTGGTGATTGACTATTTTACAAAGTGGTCAAAAGTACGAGCAACAAGGAAGGACGACACAAAGGAGACTGCTAGTTTCCTACTAGAGCAGATTATATGCCGATTTGGTCCACCAAAAGAATTAGTATCAGACCGTGGAACCCATTTCTTGAACAAGGTGATCAAAAGCCGCACTGATGCATGGCAAATTAAGCACAATAAGACGACTCCTTATAACCCACAGGCAAATGGGCAAGTTGAAAGTACTAATAAGCAACTTGTTGGTATTTTATAAAAAATAGTGTCAGAAAGGAAGTGGGATTGAGATAAGAAACTATATGTGGTAGTGTGGGCATATAACATGATGTTTAAACAATCCACTGGCCACACCCCGTTCAAGTTAGTCTATGGGGAGGAGTGTGTTTTCCCCTTAGAGATTGAGTTTCTGACTATAAGATTCACAATCAATCACTCTTTGGGTGACGAGGATGCCCTCTTCGAGCACTTTATGACTCTAGCCCACTTGGATGAGCTCAAATTGCACAATATATTGCACCAAGAAGTGGCTAAGCGTCAGTTAAAGCAGCTGCATGATTTAAAAGTGAAGAAATATCCCTTTAAGAAGGAATAGTTAGTTCTATATTATGATGCACGTAGAGAGCTGTTTCCAGGAAAACTTGAGCCCAAATGGGACGGTCCCTACAAGATTGTAAGAATAGGGAAAAATAAGTCCACGGTATTACTGGCTAATCTTGAGGGAGTGGAGTTTAGAAATAAGGTTAATCTTAATAAGATTAAACCTTGTTATCTTTAAATGCACTAATGAAATGAATGCCTTGCAGGTCAATGCGGGGCTGATCGGAAACCTGCAAGAGAAAATATTGGCTGATGGGGCGGCTTATTCCTTACTTGGAACACCCATACTTGGAGCACCCATACTTGGAGCAACAATATCATCAAAGAAAGCTTATTTGGTGGGGCGGTTTATTTCTTACTTGGAACACCCATACTTGGAGCAACAATATCATCAAAGAAAGCTTATTTGGTGGAGTAAAGGATATACAATGATTGAGCAAGAGGAGAGATCATTTGTGTGGGAAATCAAAGTCTTCTGTCATCACTGCTTGTGAATCTTGACAAGCATCCCTGCTATATTCAATGAAGAAGGTGGGATGGAGCCTTGACTACATTCTCTAAACATGCTAAATTTTGATTATCATAATTACGAGTAGAGGTGACGATGGCCGGCTTTGTGAACCCATTGTGGATGTACACATTGTATTTTGATGTAGCGTCTAGGGGTCCCAACAAGAAAGGGAGTATAGGGATAGTTATTAAAGACCCCCGATATAGAGTCGTGATGAAATTAGTTGTTTATCTCAAGGTTGGATTTACCAATAACATGGCAGAATACAAAGCTTGGCGGTATTTGTTAGTTGTTAGTAAAAGGGGATTCCCAATTGGTATTGAACCAACTAAATGGGACTTACATAGTACGAAATCATATTCTTTCTATGTATTATCACACTGCTATGACCCAACTCGACGAGTTTAAGAGAGTGTCTCTTCAGCTAGTTCCGTGTTATTGGAATCAGTTTGCGAACACGTTTATTATGAAGAATACCTTTTCTTCAACTGTGGTCCTAGTTTGGATATCTCTATTAATGAAGAGATAGGCCCCCATCAATTATGGGGGCTTTTATTAGAACATGCTCTATATAGCAAGCGATGGTTAGTATAGGTGATGCAAAGAGTGGCCAAGACCCATTTGACTTTGTTATCTTGGACCCATAGGTTGGTCAAATGACACGTTATGCGTACACCTCATGCTATTTATGCAAGAGACATAGGTCACAATCTGATGCATTTAGTTTAGGGTAGGAGCCTTATTTCATGGAGCATCTTGTTGTATATTAGCTAGACTTTAAAAGGGGGGAATATATATTTGTTTGATTGCATCAGGCCAAGAGGGCCAGTTTTTTTTATTCTTCTTCTTCTTGATCACAACTGGTGAGCACCATTCAGTATGCTGAACAAGGAAGATCAAACCCGCTTTTGCAACTTCTGTAGTTTCTCAAACAACCTGTCCCTTAATTCAAAAGGCATATGCCTTCCTTTCTGACGTACAGGGTGGGTACCTTCCTTTACAAGAATAATATGCATAGCTAGATTGGGACGAATACCCCGAAGTTTGTCATACCTCCAAGAAAAGATGTTGCAAAACTCTTGAATCAGGGACACATAGTCCTCTCTCTCTTCTGAACTGAGCATAGAACCCAATTTGAATGGCCGTGAATCATTAGGCGTACCAAGGTCCAGCACAATAACATCCACGTCTCTTATTTGATCATCGTGAGGCTCTATTGGCTCATTCAAGGTTATCTAATAAATATCCTCTGTAGTGGACCCTTCCTTAGATCCATCGCTCGATGACATCTCACTATTAGATGGATCATCTACTATTTCTAGTTCAGTGGAGGATAAAGGAGCTCTCTCACTCTGAGGAGACTCAGGGTAAGCATCCACTATTACACGATGGGGCATTGTAATAAAGCTAACATCTCATACAAGAAAATACACAAGATCTAACATCTAATGCTGACAATAACAAGAAATGCTATTGCCATAGCCAAGATCCATGTTCCATATGAGATGTACAAATGGGAAAATAGATGGTATGCTGAGAATCAAGTGATGATAAGCTGTTATAGAATACTCACCTTCTACAATGGTGGACAAGGATACTCACCTCCAAGTAGGGTGGACATGGATATGCACCTCCATGAATGGTGGGAGGATGTGACCTCAAGAGCTCCACAAGGAGTTGTATTTCAAAAATGAACAAAAGGTTACCACATTTGGCCATACTCCACTATTTATAGCTAACCCTAATTAATGTGTCTAACTCCTAAGCCTAGGTTAAATTTGCTTTATTACAAGCCATCCCGGCCTAAAGAAGCTTTGTCCTCAAATCTTGAGAAAATGGGAAAGAATAAAATGGATGAAATAGTAGATCAAAGCATATGTGGATGAAAAGATCCCATGATCCATGAAGCTCCACAAGAAATCTATAGTGAATTTCCTACATGCTGGCATAACGGGGCTGCCATAGTAAAATAGGCATAACTTTCGATAGACACATCCAAATTGGACAAATGATATGTCATATCGAAGTATATATGTAGGCTACCCTCTCCAAGCAAAAATCCATGATTTTGACAAAGATAAATCATTTAATTCCATGATAGGAATTTAATACAGCAAGCTGTATTTTGCAGGAAAATCCATCTTCTTCAGTCTTTCTCCCATATAAACCATGAACAAACCATGAGAACAAAGTATCATTAAGTTTTGTATGTAGGATGCCTTGCTGCAAATGACTTTCTCTTAGTATAATACCACCCGAGTCATATGGAATACCGAGATAATAACCATCAAGAGAAGTAGGATTGTCATGAACCATAAATGTCAAACCACCCAAGTCATAAGGAAAGAGAGAATCATCTCCATCATGACTACCCGGATCATAGGGAAAAGATATCTCATCATCATCATAAGGCATGTCTTCATTGATACTCTCATCAAAAGTATATGCATCCCAAAAAATTTTCTCATGTACATCTCCATATGCATTCCAATCAACATCTTCTTCTATTGGCTGTAGCATACCAGAGTTGTCAATGGACTGATAGAATTTGGCATGTGTTTCCTCAATATCTTCATGTGATGCCTCAATATCTTCATGACATATATGATCAACATAATCCTCTTCAACATCATCATGAAATATATGTAAACCTTGAGTTTTCTCTTCTTGTTGTACACTAATGTACTCTTGATCAACTTTGTCATGTGTATCCTCTTGCTCTTCATCTTCATCTTCATCTTCATCTTCAGCTTTGTCTTCGGCTTCATCTTCATCTTCATGCAGTGAATGACCTTGCTATCCATGTTCTCTTGAGATAGGAAATTTAGGCCTGCCTCTACTCCATGAATTAGCACGTGGCTGAGTGGTTTCATTGACTCTAGAAGGATCTCCATGTTCATAAGTCAATGGTATATTTTGATGAGTTGTAGTAGATCTCACATTCCATGAATAAGTGGCACTTCTTCAACATGGGATGGCAGTTTACTTTGGAATCTATCTCCCAAATTGCTGAATATAGTGATCAACTGATCAAACTTGGTATCCAATCTATTACTTTGTTGCTCCATATGAGAAATCATCTTATTAAATTTATCATCCATGGAGTGGGTAAGCTGAAGTAAACCATCATTCATATTGCCAAGTTGCTTAGACATTTGTTGGAAGTCGTTAGAATCACATGAGATGTTTACTTCATTCCCCTGATCTATGACATGAGGGTTCTTTGGCCATTGCACTTCGTCATTGGTGGTACTAACTCCCATGAATTCTAGCCTCTGATTTGCGGCTCTATTATTGTCATTAGTCTCAGCATGACACTCCTCCAAGTTGCGACTTGACACATAGGTACCATGTACATTGTTGAATGAGAAAGGATGGATGGGTTCTTCTTCTTCAAAATGATTATCCATAATGTATGTTGGCTGACCTTGGTACTCTGCATAGTGTATTCCATAAGCATCATTTTCTCCCATATTTTCCTCATTTGCATAAGGTTGATGCTTCCCATCAGTCTCATGAAAATAATCATGATTATGATCATATAAATGCTGCTGCATATGGTAATTCCCTACATACTCTTGCTGACCATAAGGAGAATACCTATGAGATCTATCATCATAAGAACAATGCCCTTCATGCATTTGATGTCTATAGGAATGTTGATGATTAGGTTGTTGCCTTTGACTGAGCATAGTTCTCACACTTACATATCTGTACCCCCTATTATACATGTTGTCCATAGTGACCTGTGCTCGAGCAAAACATTCCACTCTACCTCGTCTTATGAACAAGCTCCACACTCCAACAGCCTTTTGAGTAGTAAAATGTCATCTCCATCTAACCACTGCCCAAAGGCAGCCAAAGATGAGGATAGAAACCCATACCACTTTTTCTGGCAACTACTAAAACATCGAGTACCGAGCTTCTCAAAAATCAGGTCCCAATTGATATTGTCACGAAGATGCCGGTGGCGATCCTTTTGCTTTGAAACAATTCCTTCCAATGCCTTTTTGCCATAGACAATTGTGCACCAGTTCAAATAGTTTTTTTTAAATTTCATCATCAATCCAAGGTCCTTTTGCATTTTGAATCTTCAACCGCCTTGATTGCACCTTGATACTAAATCGATCTCTTTTTAAGATGTTTGATAATTTTCTCCATTTGCTACCATCCTCCTACTGCAATCTCAAAAGAGTAGTTGTTTCCTCATTTGACCATCTCCCCAAGCCTTTTTCAAGAGGCTTTAGCTTATGGAGTGTTCTTTAAAGGAAATTGGATGCACAATAGATAGCAGCTGCTATTATCTTCATATGCGAGTGTGTTCCAGAAAGTTATCCATAGTCAAAATTAGATGCACCAAGTCTTGGAGTAGATGACACGATTCTGCACATTCTTATTCCTGACTCCTGCAACTTTAGCCTTGGTTTAGACCGAGGTTGATCACTCATCACTAACAAACAACCAGACTTGATCATCAATTGCAGACCAGACTTCTCTCTGAGGTACTAACTGAGAATCCCTTTGTTTAAGTGACTCAGTGTGAATGCATGCAATGAGACTTTTTGACAGGGAAACCAACTCACTAGCAGTTGTACCATTGCTATCAACTCTGGGCACTTCAATCTTCAAGTGCAACTGACTGTCTATTGTCCCATTATCTTCTTCTCTCTTATCATACAATGCTAGGTCATGGCTTAAACTGTTTGATATCTGTTTGCTTTTGGAACTGACTGCTTATATGCTATCAATCCTTTGGAGTCGGTTATCCAATGGAAAAGATGAGCAAGCAGCAATCACATCCATCACTATTTTCCCATTCTTTGAGTGAGGCACTTCTATGGCAATCTCAGATTGATGAGACTTTTTAGAATGCTTGTCCTTGTCATGTGAATCACCATTAGCATCACTGTCTCTTTTCCTCTTCTTTTTCTTGTCTTTGTGCTTATGCTTCTCTTTTGCAAGCCTCTGTGGTAGCTCTTTCAATAGCAGCTCTCTCTCATACCTCTACAACTACTCATTCTTGTGCTTTGGCTGTTCAGTGCCAAAGATTTGAGCATTTGAAGTCTTGTTTTTTCTTTTTTTGATTTGATTGCCATAACTGATGATTCTCTTGAGGCATTTGTTGAGCATTGTCTAGTGCTTGAAGTCTTGAAGTTTTATTCTTGTATAGGTATGTCCAGTCATTCTTTGGCAAGCTTGTAGGAGTTCCCTGCCTTTTCGAAGAGCTCTGCGGCGTCGTCGTACTTGGATCCAGAAATCCCCCATCCCTTGAGATTCTTCTTTGCCTTCTTTTCTAGATCCTCCCCCTACAATCTGTGATCGGCCAATCGCCACAGGGCACATAGAGCTTGTTTGCGCTACTAGCAGTGCAGAAAATTGGAGAAGGAACGCAAATTTCTTTGAAGATTCTGTGCAGGAAGAGCAAGCCGATTGTGTGCCGTGCGCATATGTATGGACATGGATGGGCATTAGAAAGGATCGCTGATGTACTTGTCTTCCACTAATACAAATTTCTCTTCGCGCCGATCAAAGAACCCCATTACTTACAATGCATAGGATGGATCACTGCCTCTATGCATAATAGCAGTCGTTTCCTGTATTTTTCTTTCCCTCTTTTTAAGCATCGTCTTCAACAGCCTCGACCTCTCCTACTTAACCAAACATGGAGCATTTGAACAATAGAGCTCATCTATGAACAAGGATGTGGCAGGTCTCAAAACAGACGCAGTTCACGCTGCTGTCCTGAACATGATAAGGAGAGTAATAGGAAGTCTAATAGAGCCAAATCTCTATTCTATAGGTTGCTCAAGAGGTCAAGAATCAAGTTATGGAGACCATTGTTGTTGGAAGAGCCATGGTTCGAAGATTTAAGCAAAATATTGGCTGTGGAGTATGAAGGAAGCTTGAAATGGGAGAGAGAAAGACAGTGTCTAAAAAGCAAACCCTTCCCTCTCAAAAGTAACCCCCACCAAACTCAACCTCAACTCAAGTTACCTGCATTTTGTCCATATCTCTTCATTTCTTGAGCTAAAATTGAGCCATGACTTGTTAAAATTGGATGGAGCCCACCATTGCCCACTGGGTATTACCAAGATCCACCATCTTCAACACAGTTTGAAGTAGTACAGCAATCTGACTGGTCACTCCAAGTAGAAACCAAACCATGTGATTGTGTCTTCAACTCCAGTTACACAGAAATGATGTTTGTAACCAAATCTTCCATGAAAATGACCTCCCCAACCAGATCATAATCATGAAAATGATGAAATTAAAGCTTGCCTTAGATCAAAGCAAGGCTCTGATACCAATGTAATAAAGCTAACATCTCATACAAGAAAATACACAAGATTTAACATCTAATGCTGACAATAACAAGAAATGCTACTGCCATAGCCAAGATCCATGTTCCATATGAGATGTACAAATGGAAAAATAGATGGTATACTGAGAATCAAGTGATGATAAGCTGCTATAGAATACTCACCTTCTACAATGGTGGATAAGGATACTCACCTCCAAGTAGGGTGGACATGGATATGCACCTCCATGAATGGTGGGAGGATGTGACCTCAAGAGCTCCACAAGGAGTTGTATTTCAAAAATGAACAAAAGGTTACAACATTTGGCCATATTCCACTATTTATAGCTAACCCTAATTAATGTGTCTAACTCCTAAGCCTAGGTTAAATTTGCTTTATTACAGGCACCTCGACCTAGAATCACTCGACTAGCGGGTATATCGACTTGACAGTCTGTTCGTAAAATCCAGGGCCTTCCTAGCAAAACTCAATAGCTAGGATATCCTTCAAACCTTATCACCCTAAAGTCTAGATAGCATTACACGCTTGCAACAGTAACGTGGACTTTAGTGATGCAACCTTCCAGTTGTCTTAGACTATCATCCGCCATCCTAAGAAGTGTGGAGTCGTCTTTTTGAATTTTGAGACCTAGCCACTCCATCAAGTCTGAACTTATGATATTGACAAAGGATCTAGTGTCCACGATAGCGTGCTCCACTAATATTCCATCCACATATACTAGAACCCTAGGGTGATGCTGTTTAGCATGATCAAACCAATATTCTCCCACTCTAGCTATACCCAAAGGTTATACTATATACCCGATATGCAGGATTTTCTTGAATTCCTTGCGTACTCCTAGAGAAAGTTTAATCAATTGCAGGAGATTCACATCTGGTTAACTTCGCAAAGAGAACTTGCTAGGTCAAAGTCATGGTAGTTAGCCAAAGTTCTCTTTTCATGCCAAACCATTTCTTTCTTTGGTCGTTGGACACTTTAGCCTCTTTTTTTACTTTTGTCTTCTTTCTTGGCACCTCTCTATCCTTCTCGGGATCCACTTTACCGTCAACAGGCCTTAGAGGTCCACCTTCCATATCCGGATTCAGGACTCACTTTTTCCTAGCATCCTGCTAAAAGCATAAATAGTTAATAGGACGAATACCTCAATGTGCTAGACAGGGTTAAGCTACGTTAAAATTCTACCTAGTATCGCACTTAGGATGCCGACCTAATATTTCCGACCTCAAAGATCCTACCCACATTCACGGAATGTTAGGGTTAGCTAAACGCCTATACAAGAACGAGGGTCCTCACCCTAAGGATCAATTGGCCAAATACTAGACTTCTGCAAGGAAATTAGGAACCCTAGGGCCAAGACGTTGTTATGCGAGCAGTGATCGAGAGCAAGCCTCACTCACAACCCGATAACAAGACGTTAAGGAGTGCCGGTTGGGATAATTGACTTTTTTGAATGCACAACTCAATTTGAAAAATTCAAATATTCGATAAAACACCACAAGCCACACAAAAAACAAGACTAAAAACAATGCCCAATGCCTCTTATAGCTCAAAACAATTTAAAACCCATATGCGGGTAGAGCATCACACAACCACACAACGGAAATACCAATAATTCAAAAACAATCCAAGAGAAATATATTTTCGTACCCTAACAACCATGATCCGACGCTCGGTGCTTTGACATCCAAAGGCTCTGACTTTCAAATTAGCATGACAAGAGCTCACTCTAGCATGCGACCCTCCTCTCTCCTCTCTCATAAAATACAATTGTAATCAAGGGGAAAGGCCCTTAACTCTCCATTCGCATCTCCTTATATAGTTTTCTATTCACACTCACACACATTAGGCTTTTTGCTTTCAGCTTTCAGCTTTTGTCTTTTGCTTTTCTACTGCTTTTCACTACTTTCGTTTTTTCTGCTTTATGCCTATATGTAACTTGTTTGGACCATAACTTCGTCATTTGAACTCCGAATATAGACATTTGGATACTTAAAACGATCCGAATACATCTGGTTGACAAGCTTACGCAAGCAGAATTACGAAAATCCATCAAAATCGAGCAAAAATTTTGATATTCGTAAATTGTATCATTTTTCTCCAATCTTTTATCTTGGACGACTTATTCCCTTCCTTGGCCTATTGTTCTTGTAATTGCACACACTTCCAGCACACATGTCCTCTTTTCCTTCAAGAAATACTCACTGACGATGTAAAATGTACGACCTTTTTCCTTTGATCCTTGAGTCTTAAAAATGAATATTCTTTGGATATGAACCTGTTTTTTATGCAATGTGCCCTAGTAGGAATATGCTTTTTGGAAATGAACTATGTGCCCAATCATTCATGATTTGAAAAAATATACAATGTTGGATCCATGATATGCAACCAATCAATCGATGCTACATGCAAAAAATATGGATGCATTGGAAGAATTGTGCCTAGCCTATCTAGATGTGCTTGTGCGTCATGCAAAATGCAAACAAAATTCCTTATTAATTTAAAATTCCTTATCCTCACCTCTCAACTCTCATAAGAAGAAATGATATACTCCGCTCCACCCATCCATAATCTCACAATCTCTCTAGGAAATGGTGGTCCTCAAGATGTTGACCAATTATGAACAACCCTTCTCACAATTGATGGCGTCCTTCACGACCCTCGAACTCTCCCAACCACCTTACACTCTCAACCAGAGGTTTCTAACTTTGTGATGAACATCCCAAATGGTGCATACAAAAAAACGTGCGTGCTCAATGACAGGTGCTCTCTCATGTGCGCGTGCATCTAAGATTTACTGCATATAGTTGCAATGGACCTCATGTCGTGCTAGTGTTCAATGATGGTGCAAAACGCGCATAATCCCAACCCATGGCATGGAAGTATTTGATAAGAACAAGAGACGACCTCTGAGTGCAGTGCATCAACAAGTGCAATGTGAAGTGCTCGTGAACCCATAATCCCTGTGATGTGCATGAGTCTCGACAAAAAAAATACCTTATTCCTCAATGTTCAGTAGCTAATAGCAAACTCCAACTTTATCCTGTTCAAAAAAATACCAAGCTCGACTAAGGCTATCAAGTTTCACACTCAACAAATCTAACAAAATAACAAAAACAAATCCTAAGCTAGACAAACACAAGAAATCGAATTACAAAAAAACAAAATAAACTGTCACACAAACAACTAAGCTAGCAAAAATCAAACCTAACTACAATTTGACTAGGGCTTTTCAATTTTCAGAAAAACACTTGACAACGTTATTGGCCTAATAGGGTTATGGGTTGGATTGGGTTAAGAGGACTCCCAAACCCTACATCTTGACCAAGGTATTCTTGACCCAGGAATACCGTGTGATGGGAGAAATAACCCCACAAGTTAGGTGCGACACCTATCTTGTGCAACAAGTTGCAACGTTACATGGTTTTGTGTCTAAACCACAAAATAGTATTGCCACTCCGTAGAACAAGGTTGGCAAGTTCTAAGTACAAGTCTAATTTGCAAGAGGATGAGTAGTCATCCTGCTACATCACCCTTCTTTGAGGCTGATTTGCCAAGTTAGGGTAATCATGAATTGCCTAGCAAGCAATTGACCAATCAAGTGAGGACAACGGGGTTGTCCAGGATTTAATTACCATAATATATGGAAGCCTAAAGTATTGACAATTTGGGTTAACAGGGTATAAAACCTAACCCAAGGAATGAGGGTAAACAAGCAACTCAACTTACAAAACCCTTGGGGATCTTGTCAAGTCCCAATTGATCCCGGATCGAATGCTGGATGTATTTGGAGAAAAGGATTCACACCTTAGCAGTTGGCCGTACAAATGACCACTGGAATGATTATGATTGTATACTTAGGAGCACTGTTTGTTCTTCTTTGCTCAAGGAACTAATGCTAGAAAATATAACTAATGCTTCAGGTTGAAATCTTGGAGGGAGAGGCAATATCAGTTACCCCTGACTGTCTACTTGACCCTGTCCAAGGGGGTTGTTAGCCGCGCCCAGTACGTGGACCGAACCCTCTGTGAGAGGTCTCTCCGTGGGTGCTACTTGGAGCAGGAGGACGCTTGGGTGCCAGAGGGGGCTCTAGCCGTAAATCCCTTGCCTACGGACCCTACACAAGAGGCCGACGTGACTCGAGATGGGAACTCAAGGCCCGCATACTAGTCTATGGGGGCGGAAACTTGGAATAGTGATCCCTGAGGATTGCTGGAATTGCCTTCGGCGGATTATGGAATTGCCTTCGAGCGGATTATGAAATAGCCTTCGGACTGGATTATATGATGTATTCCAAAGATTGATAAATAAAGATCAAATGTTGAAAAGGAACTTTCTTGACATTGTTTTTCTGTGTCAGTGCCTAAGTTACGTGAAGGAACCAGTGATTAATTGGCTAATTAAGGAAGTTGCTTTTGCGTGTTAAACTAAATGTGGTAGGTAATTAAATAAATAAAGTACCTTGAGGAAAATGCGGTGGATGTGACCATGGGTCCGTCCTACAAAAGGGTGGTCCTGGTTGGCCGGGAACTTTTCTCAAAGGAATTAACAGCAAGGTAACGATGTTCTAGAATCTAGGAAGCTAGAGTCCCGATTTATGCTGTTTTAGGGGAATGGAATGGGACTATGCCTTATGGGTAGAGAGGTCGAGCTTCACATCCCTCTCGTTTCCCATTCTCCTTGAACCAAGTGCAATATAAATCAGCTTCGACCCTGATGTTTGTGCGTAAAGTAGTTCATCTGGGTCTCGATGCTAGCTACCTCCTAGGAGCTTGACCATTAGGGAAACCCTGATTCAGGTCAATCCTAAGTGGGAATGGCTGAAATGCGTGGCAGACTCAGGAAGACCTAGATTACAAACCCCGTGACATTTCGTGGGAGTGTCAGGCGGCGCTTTATGGACTCTCTTTCCGATGGGCTGCTAAGACGTGTCCTACAAGTGGACAAGTGGGCATGTTACAAAGACCATGGGTAAAGAGCACCAATCATCATCATCATCACTTGAACTTGAATCAGAATCAAAATTAGAATCCAAAACATCTTCATATATTTCCTTGAGCTTTTCAACTACTGTAAGCAATCTTTCAATATGCTTAATACTTGAATAAGACCTAGGCTAACTTTCTTGCCTTCATGATCATCATGCCATTCATAAGCATCATGAAGAATATCCTCAAAAGAATCCAACTTCTCCCATGTTGTATCCATCTTGGAACTTGAAGCCTTCTTTATTGCTAATGAAAACCTCTTGTGTGGATACCAGCAAACTCATCGCACAATTCAAAAATGCAAGAATACTTGCACAAATTTCCTTGTTCACAAGATCCATGATCATAAGAACAATGCTTTGAAGTATGTCTAGACTCAAAACAAATTGTGCATAGCTTTTTCTTCTTCTTTGATTTACCCATTTCAATTAATCAATTTGAGATTTTAAACTTCAAAACTAAAAATGAAACATGAATGCTCTCTCATTAATCATTTGTAGGCTTCCTATAGTAAGAAAAAATAGTGCTCAAAGATTATGTCTCTATGTGATTATCTCTATATTCTTATGTCTCATTTGTAGGCTAATCTTATATCAGGAACTCTAAGATAATCACATAGAGATATAAGAATATAGACTTCAACACTCATATCACAGAATGAGAAGTAGAGCACAAAGAACATGCTACAAATAGTACAAGAACACAATAAATGATGGCACCAATTGTTAGATCTATTGTATACTAATGAAAATCCATCATACATAGGTTGTAAGCATCAGAGATAACCCTGAAATGAGAATGACACACAAATGCCTCAGCATCCCATGCTAAAAATTTCCTACCATAACCATAACTTCATGAGGCATTCACTTCATGAGGCATCTAAGGGCTACCTCACACATAGAACTAACATGACTAAGGTAAAGCCATGCTGATAGCATAATACATGAAGTGTGAAACCACCATGGCTAACAATGTCCCTATCACACTCTTCTCCACATGCAGGTCATGATTTTGATCCTACTCTCTACTCATTTGAGGTCAATGATTACATAGCCATGGGAAAGGATTTCACATCTTCCATTACAAATGAGGACTTTACCAAGATTCATACCTTCTTTTCAAGCATAGATAATCTTGGAATTGAGTATAGGAAGAGGAGTACTAGGCCATTGACTTCATTCTCCTAGATTTCCCTACAGATTTTGCATTTGGTAGAAATGGTGTTCCATCATAGAACAAAGTGACTAAGGACCACATTTTCCACAGGGTCAAATTGCTTTGGCGTGCTTAGCAAACTTTGGATGGGTCATCTGCCTTGCACCTATCTCATGTGGATTTTGGGATTTGGAGTTCTCACCTTAAATTTTAGTTTTATTCAATCCTTTCATTGGTTTATAATTATGATCACCTTTACTCTTCTTTGTTGTGCATCCCTTACAAGCACTTCACCTTCATGGATCAAAAGGCATGCACCTTATCTAGATTTTGAGAGTATCTGCAAGTTCATTTGAAGGACATTGTTTCTATGGGGATTATGTGGTTGATGGTATCTACATTGAGGAGATTTTTTGTTATATAGTATCTTTCTCATTTCATGATTTCTCTATGTGCTTTCGTTGGTGTTTCACAATAAATAGATGCATTCCTTCTACATATGCTTTGATGTTGCAAAGGCCTTGCTTCACTACAACTCATGGAGTCCTCAACATTCATATGAGGACATGTTGGAAACATAGAGATTAATCACATTAATGCCAACCATGCTATGGAGGAAAGTAATGAAACATTGTCATGACAAAATGCACATGAGACTTCATAGTACTTAGAATAGACTAAATGAGAATCACATTGAGTAGAATTTGATACAAATTATGTAGGCTCACTCTCAAATCCTCTATTGTTGATTGTTACAATTGAAGTTCAATGGCCTCTTATATAGGCTAAGGCAAGTGGCTTCCTTACCTCATTGATGACCTCAATGTCACTTCGGATAGTTGAAGAGTTACATCATAGATGACTACCTACTTTATTCTCCTCTAGGAAAAGGTTGGTTCTCATGAGCATAGATGAAGGGCCTATTTCCAATAGGATAGGTTGTAGACTTTGGTCAATATACGTACTTTGGCACTTCTTATTGAATGGGGGTAGAATGATGGATGTTGGTGAGATGAGGAGTCCTACCTTAGAGCTAATGTGCAATGCCATATTGGGTTTATGGAGATTTTTTGGGATGCATTGTGTCCTCCACAAGGACTAGCCCTAGAAATGTGTTGTGTTACAAGCCAAATAATGCATGATGCATGGCTTCTCGGCATCCATGCTAGTCATTTGATTGTGATCTTGACACTATTGACCACTTTGTGTATTCTTTGGTAGAAAGACGTCCTCCAAACTCAAGGGGTGATAGCAAGGAGGATAGTATGGATAGTGACATGGAAGTTGAGGCCTATGGGTGCCCTTTTGATTATATGTTTTATTCTTTAGATTGCTTAACGTGCTCATACTGTATATGTTGTTTTGTGCTATTCATGCAACATTGTTGCTATTGAATATGTGAATGATTTATCTTGCTTGCATTACATAATTTCTTATTTATATGGAAATGCATTGTCCCATCCATATATGCATTTGTGCCATGACTATTTTTAATCAATTTTATTACAACTCTATATAAGGTTTATAACTTGGACACTTTTCCAATATTCCTATAGTACATTGCCTTACTATGATCTGAAAATTGCAACCATCATGAGCATGGATAAGTGCTCTAACATAACCCAAGTCTAGAAATAGACACAAGCTACTCCAGAAGTATATAGTTGGTAAGAGCAAGGAGGGTTCCTCTAGTTAATGTGCTTTTGGAAAAAGGCATCTCATATCAAATTGGATCAAGTTAGATTGCAAAATAATGTTGACATATAATAATCTTTGCAACAAATAATATATACTAATTTGACTTTATCTTTGTCTTTATATTGTTTTTATGCTACTAGATTATTCTTTGTTCTCTCTATTAATGGTCTTCAAATATAAAAAATTTGCTTTCTTTTTTCCTTTGCTTGGTCCCACTATGCTTGGTTTAAAGTTACACTTGGCATTGACACTATAGAAGCTAGTGATTCAATTTTTAAAGACTCATACAATATCTCTTTATAACTTAAGAGCATGAACATAGTTAATAGCTTTAAGTCACATGTAACATAATTTCTCTCATGTGTCTTTAGCTTCCTTGAAGAGTAGGCCATTGGATGACCTTGCAAGAGAGCTTGCATCCATCACAACATGAAATTATTGGTTCATATCATGAAGCCAATAGGATGGGATCTATCGCTAAATTTTGTTTGAGTTTCTCAAAGCTTAATTTCTTGATTGGGATTCACAAAATATAGGTTTAATTCTTGCACAAGTTGGTGAGGGATGCACCAATTAAGGTGGAATCTTTGATGAAGACTGGATATCATATGCTTAAACCTAGAAAGCTTTGCACTTCCTTGATTATCTTTCAAGGTGGCTATTTATGTACATCCTTGACATTGGCTAGATCTATTACAACTCCCTTCTTGGATACTATGGATCCAACATACTTTATCCACCTCTTGAAGAATGCACACTTGCTCTTCTTAGCATAGAGCTTATATCTCCTTAGTGTTTCAAGCACAATACAAAGCCACACTTCATGTTCTTCTTCTTCTTTGGAGTAGATTATGATATGGTTGAGGAAAAAAGAATAAATTTTTCAAGGTAAGGCCTAAAAATGCCATGTACTAGCTTGTTGAAAATAGCTAGAATATTAGTCAATCCAATGGATATTACAATAAATTCATAGTGCCTATACATTATATTGAAGGCAATCTTTGGGATCTTCCTTGATCTAAATTTGATAGTAACTTGATATTAGATCAACCTTAGAGAATATCTTTGGTCTTTGAAGTCTATCAAGAAGATCATTAATCCTAGAAATTGGGTATGTGATATTTATTGTCACCTAGCTAAGCCCACAGTAATCGATGCAAAGATGAAGGATTCCATCTTTCTTCTTTTGGAATAAGACTAGGGCTCCCCACAACAAACTACTCAATCAAATGTAGCCTTAATTCAATAATTGTTTGATTTTTTCTTACAATTCAATAGCCTTAGGGATTGAAATCCCATAAGGCCTTTTTGCAATTAGATGTGCTCCTAGCATTAACTTATTCAATTTGGTCCCTTCTTATCAAGAGCTTTCATTTTTGCTTCCATTTTGGTTCTTCCTCTACTGTTTCTATGATTTCTAATTTCCGGCAAGCTTTCTTATTCCTTTTGATGTTATTCCTCTATTTTTCCCACAAAACTACCCTTGACAAAGGGGTTGCTTTAGCTTTGGGCATTGTCTTTTAAAGTGCCCTAGTTCATTGCAATCATAGCATTTTTGACATCATTCTTTCTATTTGTTTTAGGAAAACATTTCTTACTGCATTAACCTTAGCCTTCTTCCATGCACGAGCCTACTATTGGACTTGGGTTCTTTTGATGAAAGCACATGGCCCTTTGTTTGGAGAATCTTACCCCCAATATCCTCTATTTTTGGACTCAAACTAGTGTAATGTCTTTATTACTAATCCTACTTCAACAAATAATGTGTGCTACAAAAACAAGTTAATTAACGTGTGAAAAATATTGGATAATAATGCCATTAATGAAATGTGAATACTTAGTCACATCTGCACATTATACATTGCTAAACGCAAGCGTACTTAGAAAAATATAGCCCGTAATATTAAAATACCAAAAAATCACACACTTTAAATCAAATCATTTATCATTGAAGATGGAAAAAAATTAATAGTACAAACATGTTCATCTCAAAAATTTAATCCACTCTATAATTTTATAGTGTGTTGATCACACATAAAAGTGCATTAGACCTTACACTATAAATTAGGGCAAAAGCACTTTTGGGTTAATTTTTAAAATGGGAGAAGGGAAAAAACAATTTAGAGTGAAAAAGAAAATTCAAATTATCTTTTTTGCAAAAATGGGAGAACCAAAAGAAAGAATGCTTGGAAAATGCACTCAACTAAGCCTATTTTAAAATTAGAGTTCCAAAAAAAGCAAAGGAAAGAAAAAGCATGTCAAGCCCTTCTCCCTAATATCCGTATACACCTTCCATATTGGGTAAGAAACCATATATTCTCTTCTTTGTGAAATAGGTCAAAATCTTGGAGCATCTTAACCTACTTTTCACAAGGACTCAAGCCATGTCCTCCATTCAAAGCTTCTCATAACAAGAATATACATAATTTTCACTAACATCTTAGTATGTTGGCACTATTTGCTACTCTGTTTCCCTTTTTTCTTCACAAAGAACAATTTTGCCATCACTTTAAATCCATTGACACTACTCTATATCCTTAACTCAATTATCATAAGCCTTGTTTTTATGCAATAAGGCTGAAAGGCCACTAAAAGGTCCAAATAAATTTGAAATGGGTCATAGAAATTTGTGGATGATATCCTACCATTGACCTACCCCTCAGAAATAGAGCAAACCTAGGTTTTAAAGACCATTAATATGTATTTGTGAAGATCGTATCCCAAAGAATATTTTCATGGCCACTCAAATATAATAGTCATACAACTTATTGTATTATGGTGATATAGGACATTAGGATCCACAATATCTAACACTGCTTAGCATTTTATAGAATACTAAAAAACTCACCTGGGAATGGATGGGGGTCCTATGCTCTTATGAAAGGTAGGTGTTTTTGGTTTATGGATCATTCAAGCATCTAAGAGGGGAAAGGGCTGAATGGTAAGTGTCCCTATTATGTATGACATTTTTGGAGTCTCAACGGAGCATAATGGAGCCCTTAGCTAATATATTCCATATTGTCCAACCACAAAAGGAGTGCTATCACACATAGCCCAACCTTGTAGGGTTGGAAGACCCTATACAATCATCTTTTTTGCAGGGTCTTCCAACCCTAGACAATTGTCCAAGGTTGGAAGACCCTAGACAATTGTCTTTTTTGCAAACAGATGAATTTTGTACCACTTTGCAAAGTGATGGTTTTGTATATATATTTTATGAAATGAAGTGATGCTTTCCAAAGTGTTTGTTATGTGCTAAAGATTGTATTAATGAACCTTGTTTAAGGAAATAATAAAAGTAAGCTATTTTTATATATTCCAATCATGTGGTTGTATGCCTTGCTAATTAGATTACTGAAACAAATGCTATCAAGGAAAGTTGGAGTCTTGTATCCCAATGATCAATCACCTATGGTTGAGTGCATTCAACAAGTTGTGTAGCTTTTTTAACACTAGAAGAGTTGTTTATTATGTGACCCTTTACCTTTAACATGATAATTACTAGGATTAACACTTTTTAGGGGACCAAAGCTAAGATCCTACCTTATCCATATAGGGATTGATTTACACTCTCCCTCATCTCTCACTCTCATGACCTATCCACACTTCTCCTATGAGGTAGAATCGAGATTCCCATGCTCAACTGAGTCCAATGTTACTTGAGGTGAGACCAGGTGATGATGTGCATAGACATGGATTTCATTTGACTAATAGAGGACTCCTCTGAAGAGGCATCTCACACATGGTACTAGAGCCAATTTTTTAAAAGACAGGTAATCAATAAATAAAACTAATTAGTTAAATAAAACATATATTTCAATAAATCTCAACTGTTTATTTTTCACTAATTATAGTAAGTGTACTATGATCCACAAGATATTCAAGAAGAAGAGGCTACATGATTGAGAGAGTTTTTTCCATTGATGTATTAGGTGGCCTTAGACTTGACTTCCTCTATCAAGAAGCCATGTTCAAGATATTGGAGAAAATATTTATTCCTCCATATGTGTTGCAACCTCACTAGGGGTGATTAGTACATAAGTGGCTTTTACCCATGAAATAGGTTAAACATGGGGATATATGTTGGTAAAAAATTATTGCTCTTACATGAACTATGGAGGATCCACTAGCCTAAGTGTTAAAGTTGGTCAAGTTAGATGTTTTGTTTGACATAAATCTCTATAAGGAAAGAAGAAATATTAAATTTTTTCTTTCTTATTTCTTCAAAATAGCCCACATAGATGGTATCATGGTGAAGAGAAAGGAAACTAGGCTCCAAATATACTATCAAAAGTGCCAGATTATGAAGATTCGAGAGGAAGACATCATCATAAGGAGTCCATGAATGCAATTTTCATCTTCTGCACATTTTTGTCCTTTCTTCATCTCTTCATAACAAGAAGACACATTTAAGAAGAGCACCACTTTGAACCCTACCATAAGTGGCCCTTCAAATTTGGCATGCCCTCATGATTTTGGAGTCGTTTTTGGCCAATAGCATGTCTATCTTTCATGTTCCTACATATATTATGAGCATGACATGGCACCTCAAACATGTGAAAAGGATAAGAAATTGATGGTTGAACTCATTTACACTCCTTGTAGACTTAATTTAGTACTCCGCTATGCCTCTAACTTTAAAATATTACATGTTTTGTGCCTTGGGTCCCTTGCATGAACAACCACTTTAAAGCTTTAAATCTTCAATTTCACTAAAAATGCCTTATGGATCCATAACTTGTAGAGTGCACCTCTAAATTAGCCTCTCATTGGAAACCATGGGATAGGGTGACCAAGACCGTCAAATCCATGAGTAGGACTTGCCAAAAAAACACGAAAACATGAAAGCATAACTAATAAGCAAAGAGACAACAAAAAAATGAAGAAAATATTACAACATTGAGCCCCACAAACTGTAACGTGTCCACCTGTCCACTTGTAGGACATGTCTTAGCAGCCCATCAGGAAGAGAGTCCAGAAAGCGCCGCACAGCACTCCTATGGAATGTCACAGGGTTTGCAATCTAGGTCTTCCCATGTCTGCCACGAAGCGAAAGCATTCCGACTGTTTCCACTTAGGATCGACCTGAATCAGGGTTTCCCTAATGGTCAAGTTCCTCGGAGGTAACTAGCGTCGAGCCCCATACGAACTACTTTACGCAGAAACATCAGGATCGAAGCGGATTTATATAGCACTTGGTTCAAGGAGAATGGGAACAAGAGGGATGCGAAGGTTGACCTCTCTGCCCGTAAGGCATAGTCCCATTCCATTCCCCTAAAACAGTATAAATCGGGACTCTAGCTTCCTAGATTCTAGGTCATCGTTACCTTACTATCAATTCCTTTGAGAAAAGTTCCCGGCCAACCGGGACCACCCTTCCGTAGGACGGACCCATGGTCACATCCACCACACTTTTCTCGGGTTGCTTTAGTTATCTAATTACCTACCACATTTAGTTTGACAAGCAAAAATAGCTTCTTTAATTAACCAATTAATCATTGGTTCCTTCACGTAACTTAGGCACTGACATAGAAAAACAATGTCAAGCAAGTTACTTTTCAATATTTGATCTTCATTTATCAGTCTTTGGAATATATCATATAATTCAGCCCAAAGGCAATTCCATAATCCGCTCGAAGGCAATTCTACCAATCCTCAGGGATCGCTATTCCAAGTTTCCGCCCGTTGACTAGTATGCGGGCCTCGAGATCCCATCTCGAGTCATGTCAGCCTCTTGTGCAAGACCCGGAGGCAAGGGATTTACGGCTAGAGCCCCCCTGGCACCCAAGCGTCCTCCTGCTCCAAATAGCATCCACGGAGAGACCTCTCGCGGCGGGTTCGGTCCACGTACCCGGCGCGGCTAACAACCCCCTTGGATAAGGTCAGGCAGACAATCGGGGGTAAGTGATATTGCCTCTCCCTCCAGGCCTTCAACCTGAAGCATTAATTATTTTTCCAGCTTTAGTTCCTTGAGCAGAGAAGTACAAACAGTGATCCTAAGTATACAATCACAATCATTCCAGCGGTTGTTTGTATGGCCAATTGCTAAGGTGTGAATCCTTCTCTCCGAATACATCCAGCATTCCATCTGGGATCAATTGTGACTTGGCAAGATCCCAACGGTTTCGTAAGCTAAGCTGCTTGTTTACCCTTTATCCTTGGGTTAGGGTTTATACCCTGTTAACCCAAATTGTCAAAATTTTAGGTTTCCATATACTATGGTCAATAAATCCTAGACAATCCCATTGTCCTCACTTGATTGGTCAATTGCTTGTTAGGCAATTCATAATTACCCTAACTTGGCAAATCAGCCTCAAAGAAGGGTGATGTAGCAGGATGACTACTCATCCTCTTGCAAATTAGACTTGTACTTAGAACTCGCCAACCTTGTTCTAAGGAGTGGCAATACTATTTTTTGATTTAGACACAAAACCATGCGACGTTGCAACTTGATGCATAGGTGTTGCACCTGACTTGTGGGATTATTTCTCCCATCACACGGTACTCCTTGGTCAAGAATACCTTTGGTCAAGATGTAGGGTTTGGGAGTCCTCTTGACCCAATCCAACCCTAACCCTACTAGGCCGTCAATGTTTTGGCCCTAGGGTTTCTGAATTCATATAGAAGTCTAGTATTTGGCCAATTGATCCGTAGGGTGAGGACCCTAGATCGTTCTTGCATGGGCGTTTAGCTAGCCCTAACATTCTGTGAATGTGGGTAGGACCTTTGAGGTCGGAAATATTAGGTTGGCATCCTAAGTGCGATACTAGGCAAAATTTTAACGTAACTTAACCTTGTCAGCACATTGAGGTGTTCTTCGTACTAACTATTTATGCTTTTATGAATCCCATGTGAGTTACACCATTACAAGTGAATTACCTAATTGATCTAATTGTCTTGCAACAAGAGGTGATCTTTCCTTAGAGATGCAAATACTTTCCCTAAAGTTGTAAATAATTGCAAGATATAACATTCCATGCAAATATGGGAATTCAAGACCATAGACTGTTTCCTTCTATGCAGCTACAAGATCTACAATGATCGTTACTTCTCCTTGCCTAAACTATAATGATTGACAATTCAGAGCTAACTCTTATAAGACCTACGTTGATGCAATGAAATCGAAGTTTTAATATTTTTAATGAAGATGCATTCAACTCTGATAAAAGAACTCTATGCATGAGCGAATGCCATGAGTCCATCCTTGATTTAATCCTTCCCTTTTATCACTTAACCCGACCTAAAATGTAACCATCTTGCATGCAATTTGCAAAGTTCGTAATTCCTTTCCATGCAATGCGACATCATTCAATGGGCGTCTAAGATTATCTCATATACGAGACACAACTAGGAAATTATTACCTAAGTGCAATTATGTGTTATATGTGCTATTGTTTTCGCGAGGCAACAAGGATGCCTTTAGACAAATCCACCTTTTAACTTATTCAATATGCGTTTAAGAATCCAACTACCATGACCATGCAAGTGCTCGTCATGCAACTTACTTGGTAATTCGATGCGAGTATATAAATTTTCCAATGTATTCAAACTTGCCTACGTGAAATTAATAAAGACATGCTTAAATGCATCCTTTTCATGCAGGAAATTTATCGGAACTTGGGCGTTAAGATTCAGGGTGTTTTCCACATGCGTACTCGAGGTGGAAGCTCCCGCGTGTGATCCTCTCGCCTTTTGTTTAGGAGCCATTAACGCAGTAATTCCATTTCAGCAACTCTCCTTGGGTCACTTCACGTTTCGAATCATCTTTGTCCAAGATCTTCTCTTCTATCCAGGACACGGCCCTTGTAGATACGGTTTTAAGAAAACCTGAGGAAGGCCCGTGTAAACAAGGCTTATGGAAGCTTAATAGAAGCTTCTAATTGGAATCTTTCAAGCTTCTATCACAGAGAAGTGACGTGGAGAGAGAAAACGATTATAAGGGAGATGATGGGGGAGGTGATGATGATGATGAAGAAGGCAACGACGATGATGATGTTGGTGGTGATGAAGGCGATGTTAGCGGCCAGGCGACTTGCAGTAGGCGGTGATCTTGGCGATGGCATGGCAGCATGGCGGCTTGCACGATCCTCTTCTTCCTCTCTCCCCTCCCCTCTAGCTTGGGGGGGGGTTCTTGTGAAGAGGGGGGATAGCCACACACATGGCTAGTTGCATGCCTCCTTCCCCCCATGCTCTCATACTCCACACCCACTCCTCTCACACTCCCTCTCCCCCACCATGCAATGGCTGAAGGGGAGGGGGTTATTATTAAAAAATTTGCAAAAAACTTATCCATTATCCCTTTTCCCCCTCTTGAAGGGGTGTTCCCGCGTGGGCTATGGGTTTTTAGCCACAGTCTCTTATGCGCGACACTGGCTGGAGTTCGTTGATGCACGCGGAGGGAGCACTTAGCCACCAAAATTTATCATTGCGGGAGATTACTTTGAACCGCTTTTGCACGAGGTTTAGGGTCGTGAATATTTTGTAGCGGAAATATTACATCACAAACCATGGATTTGATGGCCAAAAGTAGGGTCAAGAAATGAAGGTCCCCCCCAAGGAAATGATACTCAATAACCATCCCTCCTATCAAACATTCATAAGGTGACCCAAATGCTAGCCTAGCCTAGCAGGATATACACCTAGGGACAACTCAACCTCACAAAAGACACACAAGCATTAGCAAGAGGCCCAAGCTAACTCCTTTTTAGTTAGAACCCACTAATGACCAATATACAAATGCTAAGCCCAATATCCCCTTTATGAATTTGTTCACCAATCGATTATCATGTATATATCTATTTGTATATTTTTCCTCTTTTTTCTCCTTCTTCTTCTCATTGGCAGCCATTTCTTTGACAGTAGTGCCATAAGGAGATCAAGGCATTGATGCTTGTGCTGAGATATCGAGCTCCACTCGTGATACGCCAGGGTGACCGTTGTGCATTTATGTCACCGACTTGTTAGCTCAGATGTGGTTGGTACACTGCCCATGAATAATAGCTAGATGACAGCTATCCTTATCTACTCTAGTTCATGGCTCAGTTAGGATGCCACCTTAGTTAGTTGAGTTTGGTTTGAGACCCATATATAGGGTTCTTCTATTTCTATGTACTAGAGTTCTTTTGGCTTACACAAACTAAGAAGAGGAAAATTGTTTTCAGCCTCCACCTTTGTGTGTATTCCCCCATTTGCAAGCAAGAAAGCTACAAGTGAGACTCCTTCCTTCTCTCCCACAATCTTGACATGGTATCAGAGCCTTGTTCGTGGTAAGGAGCTCAAGAAAGCAAACCAAGTTCGCAGTGTTCTGGTAAGAGGACCGGTGTTGCTTTCATTTTTCGGTTTTGGAAGCAAGTCTGCAGGTAGCACAGCCAGAAAGTGCAAGAGTGCATTGTCTCAGATTGAGACGCCCTTCGTGGTGTAGCAAGAGGGCAGTATATGCTGTGGGCAAGGGCTTTAGCCCTGAGTTGCCCTATTTTTTTTATTTGAGGCCATTTCGGGGCCTGTTTTGGAGGCGGAAGTTTTCTGCACGCACTCAAGAAAAGGCCCTGTTTTATGCTATGCGACCACTGTTCTACAGGTCGGTGAAAAGTTACTGTAGAAATTGCATCGTTTGCCTGTGCACAGAGACATTGGGAGTTACAGAATCATCCTTGTTGTCTATTGATGCAAAATCGTCACTAGGAAGTGACTGTGTGATCAAATACCACTTTCATCAGGTTTGCAGATTTACCCTTGTGAGGCTGAAGCTGTGTTCTTTGCAGTGACATAATTTTTTACAGTGTTCTGTAATGGCGTCTGATTCTCTTTCACAGATTGTCACTGAACAGCTTGACAAGAACAACTTCCAAGCATAGAAGTTTAGAATGACGAATTTCCTTATGGGAAAAGGATATTGGGAATTCGTTGCAGGAAATGAAGAAGAACCAGTTCTTCCTAGTGTTCCCAATCAACAGCAAATTCAAGCATTTAAAGCATGGCATGAGAGAGCCAGGAAAGTTATGTATTGGCTGTCTATTAGCATTTCAGACTCTATGATTGTGCATATTCAAGATGCAAGTACGCCAAAGGAGGCATGGGATACTTTATAAAAACACGCAAGCCAGGAAAATGCAGCTCAAGCAAGAGTTGCACAATGTGCAAAGAGAAAGTATGAGCATCAATGACTACCACATGAAGGTGAAGAAGATTGCAGATGCACTTGCTTCCATTGGGTCGCCAGTGGAAGATGATGATTTAGTTTCTGTGACCTTGAATGGTCTAGGTAAGGATTATGCACAGTTCCGAACATCCATTTCCGTCCGTGAAAGATTTCCTGATTTTGAGGAGTTAATTGCTCTTCTAATTTCTGAGGAGCAGAGAAATGGTGGTGCATCTTCTTCAAGAGGAACTTCAAAAGAACCTGTCTTGTACTCAAATTCAGGAAGAGGTAGAGGCAGAGGTAGATCAGGCCAATCTAGAGGCCGTGGTAGAAATCAGAATATGCAGCAAACTCAAGAAAACCAGTCCTATGGAGGAGGATGTGGTAACTCTAGAGGTAGGGGGAGCCAAAGAGGTCATGGTGGATGGCAAAGAGGCCAAAATGCAAACAGCAATGTTGAATGCTACTACTGTGGTAAAATGGGTCATATGGCTAAAGACTGCTATAAAAAGTAGAATGACATCATGAATGGAAAATTGCAATAAGGGAATTATGCATCTTCTAGTAGACAGGGTGATGACAGAAATGAGCATTTTTTAATGGTGCAGCACATGACCAATTCTGTGACAAGTGCAAAAGAAAGAAACGATGTGTGGTATGTTGACTCAGGTGCATGAAACCACATGACAGGTCATGCAGAATGGATGCAGGACGCAAGGAAAATGGAAAAACCAGGATTTGTGGAGACTGGTGATGATACTACACATCCTATTGTGCAGATTGGAAAAATTCCTTTGTCTATGCAGGATGGGACAACTCAACCTCACAAAAGACACACAAGCATTAGCAAGAGGCCCAAGCTAACTCCTTTTTAGTTAGAACCCACTAATGACCAATATACAAATGCTAAGCCCAATATCCCCTTTATGAATTTGTTCACCAATCGATTATCATGTATATATCTATTTGTATATTTTTCCTCTTTTTTCTCCTTCTTCTTCTCATTGGCAGCCATTTCTTTGACAGTAGTGCCATAAGGAGATCAAGGCATTGATGCTTGTGCTGAGATATCGAGCTCCACTCGTGATACGCCAGGGTGACCGTTGTGCATTTATGTCACCGACTTGTTAGCTCAGATGTGGTTGGTACACTGCCCATGAATAATAGCTAGATGACAGCTATCCTTATCTACTCTAGTTCATGGCTCAGTTAGGATGCCACCTTAGTTAGTTGAGTTTGGTTTGAGACCCATATATAGGGTTCTTCTATTTCTATGTACTAGAGTTCTTTTGGCTTACACAAACTAAGAAGAGGAAAATTGTTTTCAGCCTCCACCTTTGTGTGTATTCCCCCATTTGCAAGCAAGAAAGCTACAAGTGAGACTCCTTCCTTCTCTCCCACAATCTTGACATGGTATCAGAGCCTTGTTCGTGGTAAGGAGCTCAAGAAAGCAAACCAAGTTCGCAGTGTTCTGGTAAGAGGACCGGTGTTGCTTTCATTTTTCGGTTTTGGAAGCAAGTCTGCAGGTAGCACAGCCAGAAAGTGCAAGAGTGCATTGTCTCAGATTGAGACGCCCTTCGTGGTGTAGCAAGAGGGCAGTATATGCTGTGGGCAAGGGCTTTAGCCCTGAGTTGCCCTATTTTTTTTATTTGAGGCCATTTCGGGGCCTGTTTTGGAGGCGGAAGTTTTCTGCACGCACTCAAGAAAAGGCCCTGTTTTATGCTATGCGACCACTGTTCTACAGGTCGGTGAAAAGTTACTGTAGAAATTGCATCGTTTGCCTGTGCACAGAGACATTGGGAGTTACAGAATCATCCTTGTTGTCTATTGATGCAAAATCGTCACTAGGAAGTGACTGTGTGATCAAATACCACTTTCATCAGGTTTGCAGATTTACCCTTGTGAGGCTGAAGCTGTGTTCTTTGCAGTGACATAATTTTTTACAGTGTTCTGTAATGGCGTCTGATTCTCTTTCACAGATTGTCACTGAACAGCTTGACAAGAACAACTTCCAAGCATAGAAGTTTAGAATGACGAATTTCCTTATGGGAAAAGGATATTGGGAATTCGTTGCAGGAAATGAAGAAGAACCAGTTCTTCCTAGTGTTCCCAATCAACAGCAAATTCAAGCATTTAAAGCATGGCATGAGAGAGCCAGGAAAGTTATGTATTGGCTGTCTATTAGCATTTCAGACTCTATGATTGTGCATATTCAAGATGCAAGTACGCCAAAGGAGGCATGGGATACTTTATAAAAACACGCAAGCCAGGAAAATGCAGCTCAAGCAAGAGTTGCACAATGTGCAAAGAGAAAGTATGAGCATCAATGACTACCACATGAAGGTGAAGAAGATTGCAGATGCACTTGCTTCCATTGGGTCGCCAGTGGAAGATGATGATTTAGTTTCTGTGACCTTGAATGGTCTAGGTAAGGATTATGCACAGTTCCGAACATCCATTTCCGTCCGTGAAAGATTTCCTGATTTTGAGGAGTTGATTGCTCTTCTAATTTCTGAGGAGCAGAGAAATGGTGGTGCATCTTCTTCAAGAGGAACTTCAAAAGAACCTGTCTTGTACTCAAATTCAGGAAGAGGTAGAGGCAGAGGTAGATCAGGCCAATCTAGAGGCCGTGGTAGAAATCAGAATATGCAGCAAACTCAAGAAAACCAGTCCTATGGAGGAGGATGTGGTAACTCTAGAGGTAGGGGGAGCCAAAGAGGTCATGGTGGATGGCAAAGAGGCCAAAATGCAAACAGAAATGTTGAATGCTACTACTGTGGTAAAATGGGTCATATGGCTAAAGACTGCTATAAAAAGTAGAATGACATCATGAATGGAAAATTGCAATAAGGGAATTATGCATCTTCTAGTAGACAGGGTGATGACAGAAATGAGCATTTTTTAATGGTGCAGCACATGACCAATTCTGTGACAAGTGCAAAAGAAAGAAACGATGTGTGGTATGTTGACTCAGGTGCATGAAACCACATGACAGGTCATGCAGAATGGATGCAGGACGCAAGGAAAATGGAAAAACCAGGATTTGTGGAGACTGGTGATGATACTACACATCCTATTGTGCAGATTGGAAAAATTCCTTTGTCTATGCAGGATGGGAAAAAGAAATACCTGTTGGATATTTTTCATGTCCCGAATATCACCAAGAACCTGGTCTCTGTTGGTCAAATGGTTGAGCAAGGATTGCAGGTCAGATTTAATTCTCATGGATGCTTTGTTGAGGATATGAAAAATAAAGGTCGCTTGATAGCAAAAGGAAAGAAGAAGGGCAGAATGTTTATGTTGGATGCAGACATGCCTGAATTGAGTGTAGCAATGTTTGCACATGGGACCGGTGTTGTTGCAGATATTGATATCTGGCATAAAAGCATTGGTCATGTTAATGTACAGCGACTTAAATCAATGCAAGCCCAAAATATTGTTGCAGGATTCCCTAAATTCAAGGTTGCAGAAATGCATAAGGTATGTGAAGCCTGTCAATTTGGAAAACAGGCAAGGAAACCATTTCCTAGACATGTTCAAGAGAGTAAGAAGCCATTGGAATTAATCCACTCTGATGTGTGGACTACTAAACCTGCATCTCTTGGAGGCTGTCATTATTTTGTCAGTTTTATTGATGACTATAGCAGAAAAGTTTGGGTGTATTTTATGAAAAAGAAAAGTGAAGTTTTTGGGCATTTCAAAACTCTTAAAGCTATAGTTGAAAAAGAAACAGGCCTGCAAATAAAATGCCTAAGGTTAGTTGGAGGGGGAGAATACCTCTCAAATGAGTTTGCAAGGTTCCTACAGGAGCATGGAATAAAGTAGCAATATTCATGCAGTCATACCCCACAACAAAATGGAATTGCATAAAGAAAAAACAGGCATATTGGAGAGGTATCTCGTGCCATGCTCAACGAAAAAGACCTGCCAGATTTTTATTGGGCTGAAGCAGTTGCTACAGCAGTCTACATAATGAACAGGACTCCCACTGCAGCAATACATGGAATGACTCCAGAGGAGAGGTATACTGGTAGGAAACCAGATATTTCTCATTTGAAAATTTTTGGTTGCATTGCCTATGTACATATGCCAGATGAGCTGAGATCCAAGTTGGATCCAAAAGCTGAGAAGTGCATCTTTATTGGTTACTCTCTGCAGCAAAAAGGGTATAGATGCTATAACCCTTCTACTCGTAAGTTTACAGTGAGCAGAGATGTTGTTTTTGATGAGATGAGTAGCTAGTATAAACCAGTAAATGTGATTGATAATGTAGATGCACAAAATGGTAATGCTACATAGAATTCACAGCAGCAGTCACAAGATATTAGTGGACCTGGAACGTCCTCTAGCAGTGGTTCACATTCTTCGCCATGGACAGGCAGATTGAGATCAGGAGAATCTTCTCAAAGCAATGCAGATAGTGGTATGCATGTATCACGAAAAGGAAAAGAAAAGGTAGATCAGCCCATGTTTGATGTGAATGCAGGTCACTCTTATGTGGATAGTGAATCCAATGGCTCAAAACAGAGCATTGATGATGAGTTGGGTATTCCTTCTATTGTTACACCTGGAGTAAGGAAGACCAGGGATGTTTTGAGAGCACTTGGGAGTGAACCTACTTTGCGTAGGTCTACCAGAGCTAGGTATCCTGTGGATAGGCTGAAATATGATGGATTTACAGCCATTCACTATGCATATATGGTCAAAGTGATACAGGAACTAGAACCCACTTCTTTTGAGCAAGCCATGGGAAAAGAAAAATGGGAGAAAGCCATGGATGAAGAAATGGATGCCTTGGAAGCAAATGCTACATGGGAATTGGTACCTTTGCCTAAAGATAAGAATGAAATTGGTTGTAAGTGGGTTTATAAGGTGAAACACAATGCAGATGGTTCTGTGAATAGATACAAGGCAAGATTAGTAGTCAAGGGGTATGCACAAACATATGGCATTGATTATGAAGAAACATTCAGTCCGGTTACAAGGATGGCAACCGTAAGAGCAGTCATTGCTATGGATGCATCAAAGGAATGGTCTTTACATCAGATGGATGTAAAGAATGCCTTCTTGCATGGTGATTTGCAAGAAGAGGTCTATATGGAGCAGCCACCAGGTTATGTGCATGATGTTCATCCTGAGTTTGTTTGCAGGTTGCAGAAAGCCTTGTATGGCTTGAAGCAAGCACCTAGAGCATGGTCTGACAAGATAGGACAGTATCTTGTCACTATTGGGTTTCAGATTTCCAAGGCAGATTTTTCACTTTATGTGAGAAAAACAGAGAAAGGTATTATGCTACTTGTCATTTATGTTGATGATTTGATTATGACAGGTGACAGTGATGAAGATATCCTTCATGTGAAAATGCTATTGAAGCAGAAGTTTGAGATGAAGGATTTGGGAGAGCTGCGTTATTTCTTGGGCATTGAGGTGATTAGATCACCAAGTGGGATACGGCTCTTGTAGAGGCAGTATGGATTGGACATGCTATCCAAATATGGGATGACAGGCTGTAAGCCTATTTCAGTTCCTTTGGAGAAGAATGTGAAGCTGAGCGCAAATGCATGTGAGCTTTTGGAAGATCCTACTATGTATAGACGCATAGTAGGAAGTTTGATTTATATGACTATTACCAGGCCAGATTTGAGCTATGCTGTTGGATTGGTAAGTCAGTTTATGCAGGCTCTAAGGAAACTGCATTTGGATGCGGCTAGACGCATACTCAGGTATGTGAAGTATAGTTGCATGGATACACTGATGGTGATTGGGCTGGTAGTATTTTTGATAGAGATCTACCAGTGGATATGTGTTCTCTTTTGGGAGTGTTGCAGTCACTTGGAGCAGCAAGAAATAGCCTACAGTTGCCTTGTCAAGCACAGAGGCTGAGTACAGGGGTGCAGCAATGGCTGCATGTGAGGTAGCTTGGTTGCATAAGCTACTTTATGATATGCATCAGCCTACAAATGGGCCAGTTGTTATTTATTGTGACAACATTAGTATACACTTGGCAAATAACCCAGTCTATCATGCTAGAACAAAGCACATTGAGGTGCATTATCACTATGTGTGGGAGAGGGTTTTACAGGTCTTATTGATTTAGTTTATGTCAGCAGAGAGGATCATGTAGCTGACATATTTACGAAGGCATTGGGCACAGAGAAGCTGCGCAAGTTCAGAGACCTGCTTGGTGTGCAGGAATTGGGATTGAGCTCGAGGGGAAGTGTTGAGATATCGAGCTCCACTCGTGACATGCCAGGATGACCGTTGTGCATTTATGTCACCGACTTGTTAGCTCAGATGCGGTTGGTACACCGCCCATGAATAATAGCTAGATGACAGCTATCGTTATCTACTTTAGTTCATGGCTCAGTTAGTATGCCACCTTAGTTAGTTGAGTTTGGTTTGAGACCCATATATAGGGTTCTTCTATTTCTATGTACTAGAGTTCTTTTGGCTTACACAAACTAAGAAGAGGAAAACTGTTTTCAGCCTCCACCTTTGTGTGTATTCACCCATTGTGCAAGTAAGAAAGCTACAAGTGAGAGTCCTTCCTTCTCTCCCACAATCTTGACAGCTTGAACCTAAGAACCTAGTAGAACCTCGCAAGGTGACACCGAAATTTTATTTCATTTTACTTTTCTACTTCTAACCCCACAACTAGCACTACAAGGATACAGAGGCATAGCGACAGCGCTTTCTAATGCAAATTAGTGGCGTCGCTATAGCGACAGTACTCAAACAAAAAAACGCGGGCCAAAACTTGAGCACATTATTTTGCACGAACGAACGAAAGAGAGAGAAAAAGGGAGAGCGAACTCCATCTTGCATTTGTGAGGGAGAGGGAGAGAAATAGAGAAAGAGGGAAAAGGAAAGCTTCTCATCGCCACCGCCACCATTTGCGAAGAAGAGGAGGCAGTGTACGGAGGGCGAAGAGGAGTCGTCGTCGTGAAGAGGAGCCACAAAATCCATCCTCGAGTCTTTGCGGTGAGTGCATTGTTCCCTCTTGCTTTGTTTTTGTTTTTTCTCCTTTTCTTTTACTTGTGTTTGTTAAAAATCATGTGTATTAAGAGAGAAAGAGAGGAAATGAGAGAGGGAGAGGAAGAGAGAAAAGGAAAGAAGGAACGAGAGAAAGAGGGAGAAAACATTAAACATAATAGGGAAAGAGAGAAAGAGAGGGAAAGGGAGGAAGGGAGAGAGAGAGAGGGAGGGAGAGGTTGTTGTTATTGTTGTTGTTTTATTTCTTCTTTTCTTTTTTCCTTGTTTATTATTGTTGTGGTAGTCGTGGTAGTGGTAGTGGTAGTGGTAGTTGTTGTTGTTGTTGTTTAATTTCTTATTTTCTTATTTGTTGTTGTTGTGGTAGTTGTAGTAGTAGTAGTGGTAGTGGTAGTGATAGTAGTAGTTGTTATTGTTTAATTTCTTCTTTTCTTGTTTATTGTTGTTGTGGTAGTCGTAGTCATCATAGTCGTGGTTGTAGTAGTAGCACTAGTAGTAGTAATAGTAGTTTTCTTATTTATTATTGTTGTAATAGTAGTATTTTCTTTTCTTTTCTTGTTTATTGTTATTTAGTTTTCTTGTTTTTTGTTGTTGTAGTAGTAGTAGTAGTAGTAGTAGTAGTACTAGTAGTAGTAGTAGTAGTAGTAGTAGTAGTAGTAGTAGTAGTAGTAGTAGTAGTAGTAGTAGTAGTAGTAGTAGTAGTAGTAGTAGTAGTAGTAGTAGTAGTAGTAGTAGTAGTAGTAGTAGTAGTAGTAGTAGTAGTAGTAGTAGTAGTAGTAGTAGTAGTAGTAGTAGTAGTAGTAGTAGTAGTAGTAGTAGTAGTAGTAGTCCTGTTTGTTGTTGTTGTTGTTATTGTAGTAGTAATAGTAGTTTTTTTTCTTTTCTTGTTTATTATTGTTTAGTTTTCTTGTTTGTTGTAGTAGTAGTAGTAGTAGTAGTTTTTTCTTCTTTTCTTGTTTGTAGTAGTAGTAGTAGTAGTAGTAGTAGTTGTTGTTGTTTTTTTCTTCTTCTTCTTCTTCTTTTTTTCTAGTTTATTATAGTGGTAGTGGTAGTGGTAGTAGTATAGAGAAAGAGATGTTTTATTAAAGGAAATGAGAGAGGGAGAGGAAGAGAAAAAGAAAGAAGGAACGAGAGAGAGGGAATAAACATACAACATAATAAAGAAATAGAAAGAGAGAGAGAGAGATGGAAGGAGAGAAGAGAATGAATGGATAAAAAACAAAGAGAGTGGTGGCAAGGTCTGGTGAGGTCCGGTGCAATACCACGAGACGGGAAACACTCTGACATACGTTAATTTGTGGGTGGGTGGAGACTTTACATACATTAATTTTATTAAGTTACAAGAGAAGAAATCCCTTCTCAAACAATTTAAAAAACAAAAAAAATAATGATAACAAAAACAAATTATTTGTCGTAACGTAGACCAAATGGAAAACGATGAAGGTCGTGATGTTCAAGATCATGAGGCATATCTTAATCAGTGTGTCCCATGTCCTTGCTCTCAATGTAAGCTGGCAATTAGACAAAAACGTTGATTGTCTATAGAACACATACGACACTTTGGCAAGTTTCAATCTGAGATCATTGATCCGACGATCTCAGATTCTGAGCAAACGGTAAGAAAAGTGTATATCAATCATGCATTGTATTCACAAGCTAATTGAATACCATATACAAAAACTTTGGGTGTGGCTGGCAAATTTTCTATCCAAGGAGGTAATGTCTCGTCCCAAGGAGGAGTGCACCCTTTTATGGGCAGTTAGAAGAGTTCTCAGTTTTCTACGAGTTGCCGTATTGGACCCACTTACAGATCAACCATTTGTTGGATCCCATGCATATTTTCAAGAACGTGGGCAGCTTGCTATGGGACCACATCTTAGAAAAGAGAGACACTATTGGAGCATGAATGGATTTGAAGGAGGTAGGCAAGATGGAGGCGCTTTGGCCACAGTTGAGTGCTGATGGTTGCTTGCAGCTACCTCGCGCTCCTTGGGTTTTGTCCATTAAAGAAGAGCATATTGTGAAGCAAATAGTCAAGTCTATCCGCACTCCGACGGGTATGATGCATTCTCTCATGTTCGGGTTTTCTAAAGACGACCAATTATCAGGGCTAAAATCCCATGATTGGCATAAGATATGTCAGGTTGTTACTACGAATGGATTGTAAGTGGCTTGCGTATTTTGCTATTTGGAGTATAGTCATTGTTCATAATGCTTCCTCGTTTGTGGCAGTTTGTACTACCGATCACGATCGCAAGATGCCTTACTCCAGAAAAATGCGGTCCGATTTACAGGTTGTCCTCTATTGAATCTGCAAGGCGGGGAGCAATGGAGATGGTCTGTCTCTTTAAGAAATACATGCCTACCAGCATGCTCACGATACAAATCCACTTTCTTGTGCATCTTATAGATGAAGTGGAGATTACTGAACATGTCCATATGCAATTGATGTTATTCTTGGAGCGCTTTATGAAAACACTAAAAGGACTTGTGTGACAATGAGCTCGGCTAGAAGGTAGCATGACTGAAGGTTAGTTGGTGTCTAAGGAATTAGTGCATATTTCACCAATGGTGGATTCAGACAACAGTATGCTATGGTCGCTGAAGGACGATGATAGACTGACCGAAGATGTGGTGGTTGGAAATGGGATAAAAAAAAGAATGGATGCTACAATGGAGGAGAAAGTGAATCACTTTTGTATGGTGCATCATGCCTCTATGGAGACGTGGCTCGCTAGGTACCAGTAAGCTAGGAAAGATCGAGAGGAAGCGCAATCTAAATTTCGACGTAGTACATGCCATCAACCGATTCGATATCCCGAGGGCATGGAGGAGATGCCGCACTTTATGTCAACACAATGATTGCATGGAGCTTTGACTGCAATGTCTCATGAAGGGGCAGAGGTCTCAAATGAGGAGTGGGAATTCTCGAGGGGATGTAGTCCAAAGACGAGGATGTGTTTAGGGTTTGTTGTATCTATATTTATATGCAATAACTAATTGAGTATTTCAATGTACAATACAAAATATATAGTGCGGCATGGTCGTGCGGACGACATTTTCGCATGGAGCGTATTGACAAAATGCTCTCCACAATAGATTGTGGTATCATGGCAAGGTTGGAGCAAGAGAGGTGACGATGAGCAATGGATCCAAACACGGTTATAGATGAGATGGAGTATTTTGGAAACTTGCAAAGTATTGTCACGGTGGATTATCATAGCTTCTCCATGATCCTATTCGATGTTGTGCAGTGGTTCAAAGTGGTACTTGAAGGAGCTGGAGCAATAGTTCGATGAGGTCCATCTGGATTTCTCAAAATAAATTCTTTAAAAAAAAGGACAGATTTGTGCGACACGTTTATGTTGTTGGCCCATTGTGAACAGGTGCATGAACTCATGTGTTTTTCAATTGTATTATGGCATGGTACATGTCGCAATAGTTAAATCTCTCTTGTATGCAAGTGTGAATAAGTAATTTTCTATCCAAACCCCCGACAACCTCGATGGTGGTACGTTATACCTTCAGCTCCCCGAAGTGCAAGAGTATATGATCAAAGAGATGTTCCGAGCATAGATGAGGATAGTATGCAAATAGAGGGGTTGATATTGCAAGGGCTGGAGACCACTGAAAGTTTGGAGCATGTAGAGGAGCCGGCATCGGGTAACAATGATGAAAATGTAGGAGTCCAAGAATTCTTTGAGAACGAGGTGGACTCATCCTTTTGTGGTGACATGTCTATCGACCTTCCAGTGTATGCGGAGTTGTGTCGGGAGATTGACATGGGACCATAGGGTACTTCATACTTTAAGCATCTACCTACTCAATTCATTGACGAATCGCTCATAAGGGTACATAAGATTTGCATTTTAAGTAAGATCATTTTTAAAAGATTTATATTACCGTGCTTTGTATGATTTATATTGATTATGCTAACATCAATTTTTTTCTGTGCAGGTGACCTTTGTGGATATTTAGATCATCACGATGAATCGAGGGATGAGTGACAAGGAGCTACAAGAGATCTTCACACGTATGTCTCCAGATCAGATGGCGAGATTCAGAGATATGGCAGACTAGGAGTTGTCTCGTACACCATCAGGCCATTCTATTATATCTACTTCGGCGCGCTCTAATGCTTGAGTTTCTAGCAGACGAGGTCGATGCTCCAGACTTGGGCTAGACGGAGGGAGTGGTTCAAGGGGATGCTACGGAGATTTGGATGCAGTGATCATGTGGTCGAATCAGGATACAAACCGCAATCCCACTGGCCTTGAGACTCGATATGCAGAGAGGCATGGTCTCACTCATTGATCGACCGATTGTATGGACGCGGCGGCCCTGTAAGTCACTCATCTTTCTTTTCCAAAGTTACTAAGTTTAATTAAAATGCATTATTGTATGGTGGACTAATGTGTAGTTGTTTCTTTTTTTGCAGAGTCTGTTCGATGCTCCTTTGCGACGGGACGAGGTTTCAGATGGCGAGGATCTATAGCTCGCCCTTGGATCCCTGGAGCTCACATACTCTTCTTTTTTGGTCACGTGATCTATGTAGACATTTTCTACGTAGTAGTAGTATCTTGCCATGATTGTACTAGTCACTTTCATTACAAGATCATGTATTTATTTCATGTATCAGTGTTATGATTTTAGTACACTTTGCCTTTATTTACACCAGCATTGTACACATTACTGAAACTATTTCGTATGGCCCAAATAAAGCACATATTGCTATATGTGCTGCCTTGCCACAAATTTTTTTTCCCTGTTATCATCACTAATTTACTGCACATGTCGCTATTAGCGTTGCAAAATGCGTCGCAAAGCATCTTATCAGCGTCGCATGATACCGACACAAATAGCAACGCTGATAACGATGCTAATACTGACTATTCTATGGCGTTGCCAATAACAATATTTTTTGCGACGACGGGGGAAATTTTCTTTATGAACATTTTCCTCGCTTTTAACATTGATATAAGGCCTATATCTTGTAGTGTAGGTCTCATCCTAAAGAGGAAGGGCATCGTCCCTAAGTCCAAACCTAGCCCTCACAAGATGATAAGTATCTTTTAGCTCTTTATTATTAGTAGTATGATTTTTTTTTCCATTGTGTGAGGTTTCACTCGACCACCAAGACCATGGACCATTTATTGCTTCAACTGTTTCAAGCCAAGTGCAATGGCTATCTCTCACATAGCTGTATGCGCTCTCACACCTACGAGTGTATAGAGCTTACCTCCATGCTCAATCAAGTTCCTTCTACCTCAAGCACTTTGGTAGCTCCACGATCCAAGGTGAAAGCTCAAGAAAGCTCAATCCTCAAGCTGCAAGCACCATGCTCCATTGCCGTGCATGTGACAAGAGAAGAGAAGAGAAGATGGAGAGCTTCTCCACCACGGTCTGTCACCCTCACACACTCACTTCCTCACACTCCCTCTCTGAAGCACAAGCTCAAGCACAAAAGAACAAGAAGAGGAAGAAAAGAGGAGATATGGTTTTAATCACACACAAGAATGAGCTTCTCCATTCACTTTTTAGTTTTTATACATGTCCTCATCCCTTTTGGACATCCACCCCTTTTTTACATGATCGACCATTTTAGCCTAGGCCCTCTTTTCCTACTCCCTTCTATTTACATTGTGGCTTCACCAATGCCCCTCTACTTTTTACAAATTGCACAGGAGGAGCTTGGAACTCTTTTACAAAGATTTAGGGGTGCCTTTGTATTTTAAAATGTGCTTCTTACATTCTTGCACTTGCCTTGGGTTTTTAAGGTGCCTTTGTGCTTTGGCCATTTTCTCTCTCATTTCTGTTGTCGGACTGTCTTTTTCCACTTTGCCTTGTATTTTAAAATTTTCTTTTGCTACCCTCTTTTTATTTTTTTCCTTTCTCGCATTGGGGTTAACATTACCCCCCTCCTAGTTGAGTGCCAGTCCCATGGCACTTATGGGCTTTGTTGATGAGGGATGCGTGGTTGAAGGGTTTTCATGGAGGTCGATGATGGGGGCTTGTAGGAATTGGACATGCAAAAGAAGCATATCAAAGTGGTTGAGGTTGTGGAGACCAAGAGTGGAGTGAGTGGATGACAAGGCCTCCAAGGTTGATGGGTTGTCGTAGTTGGTTGAGTTCACCTAAAAAGGAAAAGAAGGTGCACTACTTGGGGGGTGTGTCTAACTTGTCATGTATTGCATTGTGTCCATGCTAGTGGAATTGTGAGTTGGATCAACCATAGAAAGCCTGGGGTGTTGTCCCACACTTGAGGGAGGTGCAATGGGTGTAGCTTAGGGAGACAAGTCTAGCCATATGAGAGTGTGAACTCCCTATATGTGTCTTGCCCTTTATAAGCCCTAAGTGTGGAGTGGGAGAGACAAAAGGGCTAGGGGGTTAGGCCAAGCGAGGCCACCGGATGCACCTAACTTGGGGACCCCCAGGTGAGGTGATTGTGGTACTTATCAAAAGTGAGATGTAATACTTGTGCTTCTTTTGGTTTTCTTTTTATTTTCCATGCTCTTTCCTCCTCCTTTTTCTTTTTATTTTTTCTCTTTTTTTTTCTTAAAGGTACGCGAAGAACTAGTCCTCGTGTCCTTAGTGGTGGGAGGAAGACGTTGGGGGCTTGAGGGATTCACTAAGGAAGTTCTTACTTTGCATGTAGTCCTTTAGATTCATACGTACATTTAGAGGGTTTGTGGACAAGAAGGGATGATTACATCTAGTGAATCAGCTATCATTCATATATTCTAGTAGAGCCATGCAAAAAGATGGAAGAAGTGCAGCTCACATCATGAGTCTAGCCATTGCACAACTTTGTATGCCAGTGTTCGAGTCAAAAAAGAGAGGTGGTAGGAAATATTCTTGAGAGAGGAAAAAGCCTATGTGAGCAACACCCTAAGTAACCTAAGGTAATAGAGGTTGTAATGAAGGATGGGTTAGGGGAAAGAGGAGAACTCAGTAAAAAGGAAGTGGGAGATGGAGGGCCTAAGGTCATCTAGAGAAAATCTGAGGGCCTCTTCTGGTTTAGTGGGATTTACATTATATATTTGGAAATTCATAGCGGCCGTGGATGTCGAAATTGAAATCCACCCCTATCTTTTAGGGATATGGCATGTAGGTCGGGTTATTTATCTCATAGGGTAGGGTGCTGCAAAAAGACATCCACGCATCCATATTTGGATCCCAAATTCTTCTCCTCCTGGGTTGTGCTTTGTACCCCTTCATAGTCTTGGGCAGTTCCATGACCTTATCTTCCAAATAGTCTAGTGACTTTGTCCTCCACGTGGTGTTGGGTTCTTTTCTCTTTCTTTTTTTCATCGGGCCCCCAGTCTTCGACCCATGTTTATCACCTCTTCCACCACTCTAGGGGATAGCACTCAGCTCATTGCAAGTGGGAATTAGAAGGTGAAATCAAAGGGTTTGCACTTGTTTTCCCACAGTTCTCACATTGTGAATTCCATGTTCGAATTGATAGAAAATCATTCTTCTTTTTGTGGGATAGGAACTTCTGGGACTGCTAGGGTTTGCACCCTTAGCCTTCTTCTTCGTGCTTGCTCCAACATCTTTTCTCTCTTCTTTCTAACTTTGGCTTTCATTTCCAGCAACATTGGGTCTTCTTGTGGAACCTCTTATTGTGCTTCTAATAGTGGGGGGCTTAGCTGTGGGAGTTGTTCTTCTTCTTGTTTGCCTACCTCAAAATCATGCACTCCTTTGGTAGGTGACACTGCCTTAAAAACTCAAGGTGAGTGCAAGAATGCAAGAGGTGCATTTTAAAATGCAAAGGCACCCCTAAATCTTTGTAAAAGAGCGCCACACTCTCTTTTGTGCAATTTAAAAAAAGTAGATAGGCATGGGTAAAGCCACAATGTAAATAGAAGGGAGTAGGAAAAGAGGACATAGGCTAAAATGGTCGGTCATGTAAAAAAGGGGTGGGTGCCCAAAAGGGATGAGGGCATGTATAAAAGCTAAAAAGTAAATGGAGAAGTTCATTCTTGTGTGTGGCCAAAACTAGCTCTCCTCTTTTCTTCTTCTTCTTCTTCTTCTTCTTCTTCTTCTTCACTTAAGCTTGTGCTTGAGATAGGGAGTGTGAGGGAGTGAGTGTGTGAGGGACCATGGTGGAGAAGCTCTCCATCTTCTCTTCTCTTCTCTTCTTCTTCTTTTCTTGTCTTCTCTTGTTTTACATGTGGTGACAATGGAGCATGGATCTTGGAGATTGAGAATCGAGCTTGCTTGATCTTGCACCTTGGATCATCCTGGAGCTACAAGGGTTATGAGAGAGAGAGAGAGAGAGAGAGAGAGAGAGAGAGAGTTTATAGGTTGTTGCAAGAGACTGAGGGAGTGGAGATCGCATCGATTTGTGAGATTCGAGTGAATACGACGCCTTGCAGGGTCCTCGAGTGGCAAATCAAGCCCAAACAAATAAAATTTAAGCCGTGCTATAGTTCACCCTGACAAAATTGGATGGTCCAATTCAAGCAGAAGCATTTGATTCTTAAAAAATCAGAATCAGACCAAGTATCACTATCTGAGATCAGACACCCACTCAAAAATCAAATAATCCGAATCGGACCTAGACTCAAATTGGATCAATTGCTAGAATCAGATGCCAAAAATCAAATCGGATGCTAGAATCAGATGTCAAATTCTAGAAATCAGATGGAAACTAGCAAAATCGAACAGTTGAACCGAACCCAATTTTTGACCTGCTCTGACACCTCACCAAACCCAAATAGGGAGGCAGAACACTAAGCCACAGGATACTCAGTGCACTTCCTGGCAAGTAGACAGGACAAATAGCAAATTCTCCCAAGGACTTGGAACCTGGCAGTCCAGGAGTGACTATAACCGCTAACCAAATCCAGCAAAGACCTTGAGTAGACAAAGAGGGTAACTATAATTTGTGCCTCAAAGCCCCATTGGGCCAAAATCAAATGAGGGGGGAGCAAGACTTGCATTGAACTGATTGCATTCACACATCATATTATTTAATCACATGAAATACACATGAAAATTTGAAATCTTGGTTTTGCATAATGCATAGTGAAGAGCACTACACTCAGAAGGCAGTTGCTTAAATTAGAGGATTATTTCAAATAATAAGGAACTCATACAAGATAACATAAACTGAACAAACCCACTATTAGGAGAAGACATTAGACATCTAGGCAGGAGACTCAAGGAGCCAATCCACTTGGAGCAAAGAGGAACATCACCATTAGGGACTTGATGTTGCCTGACTTGATCAGCCTTATCGACACCTTAGTGGCTCAAGAAATAGCTAATATGTCTGGATCTAGCACAATCACAAAATTGATGTGCTTGGACATGGGAGATTTCCCAATCGACATCCAGCAGATGATCAATTGATAGACTTGCAAACCAAGATGGAGCATCATCATAGGCCAGTTGAGGACATCACAACTAACCTTTGTCAGAAATGCGGGATCTAGAGCATGACATAACCGGAAGCTATGGAGGATGGAAGGAGAAGTGTAGACTCATGATGGAATGGACACTGTTTGTTACACAAGTGAATTAGGTTCCAAGATTGAGACTTGGACTCATAAACACAATCTTGTGTATGTGGACAATGACATTGACACTTTACTGAAATGAAAAGAGTACTATCATTGCATTAAGAAAGGAAGCAAGTACAATGCTTTATAGGAAAGTAGGAAACTGCAGTAGGCACCATTGTGCATATGGGATAAGTTAGCCTGCATATCCTTGACCCTGAGACTCCATACAAAGAGGCTGTTTGAGTGTGATTGCTGATTCTCAACACCCCTCCTCAATCACAACTAGGAAAGGCACAAAGTGTGTAGAGGCTGTAATGAGAACCACCTGCAAAGTGTGGGCATACCACAGACATGGCAAAACACCAGAGGCTGTCACAGAAAAAGCTAAGTGTGGGTACCATAAACATGGTGGACATCCAGAGGCTGTAACAGGGGCCTCACAAAGTGTACAGGGACTGTAATGCCAAGTTACATAAGGAGTTTACATAGCTTATGGCAGTAAGCATTAGGGCAAGGAAAAATACAAGGCTATTAAAACAGTCTATCAGAATTATGAGCGTACAAGGACTGATGAGTCTTGTCCTTCCAATCCTGGTGATCTTCATCTTCTTCTTCCTTTGCTTCATTTTCTTCTTCTTCTTTGACTGCGACTAGATAGGCCTTTTGGGATCTCTTTCTTGCGTGGCAGAACTTCTCGGTGTGTCCGGTCCTTTTGCAGAAGTCACAAAAGAGCTGATCTTTCTTGCCTTTGTACCTGTTGCCAACATATAATGCATGCTCATCTCTAGAGGTACTTGGTTCTTCTTTAGTTTTTAGCTTCTTTTCTTCTTCTAACAGTGATGCCTGGATATCAACAAGTTCAGGATTTGGCATGTTGATTAAAGTTGTTGATACGTTATTATATTCAGGAGGCAAGCTCTTAAGTAGAACACCGATGCAAACATCTTCATCCATTTTAATGTTGATTCCTGCAAGTTGGGTTAGGAGTCCTTCCATGTAATTAAGATGTGTGGCAAGTGATGTGCTGGACTTCATTTCAAGCCTAAAGAATTCAATTAGGAGACCATACTTTGATGATTTAGATTGTGCACCGAACATGGTGTCAAGTCTTTTCCATGTATCCTGTGAGGTCTCACAGTTATCCACGTGATGGATATAACTGTCATCTAGCTCCAATTTGATAATGGCCTGGGCTCTGTCATCATTCTTTTGCCAAGTAGTTGCAAGGTCCGCATCCCGTGGTTTCTTCTCTTTGCCATTTGTCATGGCCCAGAGACCCTTCTTCATCAGGATGAGCTTGATGCGGGTTTGCCAAGTGTGGAATCCGACTCCTTTGAATCGAGCATTTGGCGAGTCTTTGCCCATGTTAGATTTACGGGAATAGTAGCAAATCAACTTCAGACTTTATTAGATTTGAGCAACAGAAGAATTGATTGAGAGACACAAGTGCTAAAAAGCACTAACTGAGTGTCAATGGATACCAAATCTGCAAAAGTCTTTTACTCCAAGTGATCTTCCCCTTCTTGATTTGATGCTGATGTCTTCAGATCTGAGTGACAGTACTTTAACGAACTTCAGAGAGTATTGCTCAGTGATTAAAATCACTGTTGATAACTTCAGTGAGAGAAACAGTGAAAAATGTCAAGATTTTGAAGCTTTTGGCTATGGTGGAATTAGGGTTTCTGAGACAGGGGCCTGGTTTTTTGCTTATTGCAGGAGCTATAGTGCATCATTTTCAAAACTTTTTACATATCTAGGAAGCTTATGTCATGGGCTACCAAACCCCATGGAGATTGTGCAGATCGTGGTCAGTATGCAGCGCGCAGGTGCCGCGAACAGAATCAGCGCAGATCTGGATAGCGAGGTCGAATTTCTGCAATGCTGGAGCCAGGGAGCATCAACGTCATTGATTATTGTGCCAAGATGAAGCGCCTTGAGCAGAGGAACAACTCTCTAGAAGAAATCGTGGGCTGAAATGGCCTGGTTGAAGAGTTATGGAAGCTCCAAGCAAGGTAGGTCCTGTCTGGCTATGGCAGACACAGAACAGAGATTGGGGATTTTCACAATGTTGAGCTCCAGATGGTCCAATGTCCTGGATTGATGTGATACAGGGAAGCTTTATGAGTTGGGGAATACTTTCCCAGAAGGAAGCTCCAAGAGATTTGACCTGTGGAGTGAGATATAAGCAGTTCAATCTGACAGGGTGCTGCTGGCTATGGCTGCCATGGAAGCTTCAGTGAGAGTAGAGTTGAGAAGAGAAGTCATACACTGACACTGAGCTGGATGGAGGTTCAGAAGAATCAAGAGAGGCTGGAGAAGCAATGCCATGCCCAACTGTGCTCTGATACCATGTCAGAAATGCGGGATCTAGAGCATGACATAACCGGAAGCTATGGAGGATGGAAGGAGAAGTGTAGACTCATGATGGAATGGACACTGTTTGTTACACAAGTGAATTAGGTTCCAAGATTGAGACTTGGACTCATAAACACAATCTTGTGTATGTGGACAATGACATTGACACTTTACTGAAATGAAAAGAGTACTATCATTGCATTAAGAAAGGAAGCAAGTACAATGCTTTATAGGAAAGTAGGAAACTGCAGTAGGCACCATTGTGCATATGGGATAAGTTAGCCTACATATCCTTGACCCTGAGACTCCATACAAAGAGGCTGTTTGAGTGTGATTGTTGATTCTCAACAACCTTGAGGAAGAGCGAAAATTGGCAAGGAAAGTGTTGCAAGGCATAGCCACTTACAATCAGGAACAATGTGTTGAGATATCGAGCTCCACTCGTGATACGCCAGGGTGACCGTTGTGCATTTATGTCACCGACGTGTTAGTTGCAGATGCGGTTGGTACACCGCCCATGAATAAAAACTACATGATAGCTATCCTTATCTACTCTAGTTCGTGGCTCAGTTAGTATGCCGCCTTAGTTAGTTGAGTTTGGTTTGAGACCCATATATAGGGTTCTTCTATTTCTTTGTACTAGAGTTCTTTTGGCTTACACAACTAAGAAGAGAAAAACTGTTTTCAGCCTCCACCCTTGTGTGTCTTCCCCCATTGTGCAAGCAAGAAAGCTTCAAGCGAGACTCCTTCCTTCTCTCCCACAATCCTGACATGGTATCAGAGCCTTGTTCATGGTAAGGAGCTCAAGAAAGCAAGCCAAGCTCGCGGTGTTCTGGTAAGAGGAGCAGTGTTGCTTTCATTTTCTGTTTTGGGAGCAGATCTCTGCAGGTAGCACAGCCGGAAATTGCAGGAGTGCATTGTCTCAGGTTGAGACGCCCTTCGCGGTGAAGCAAGAGGGCAGTATATGCTGCCATTTCGGGGCCTGTTTTGGAGGCGGAAGTTTTCTGCATGCACTCAGGAAAAGGCCCAGTTTTATGCTGTGCAACCACTGTTCTACAGATCGGTGAATAGTTACTGTAAAAATTGCTTTGTATGCTTGTACGCAGAGACATTGGGAGTTACAGAATCATCCCTGTTGCCTGTTGATGCAAAATCGTCACTAGGAAGTGACTGTGTGGTCAAATACCACTTTCGCCAGTTTTGCAGATTTTCCCTTGTGAGGGTGAAGCTGTGGTTTTTGCAGTGACAGAATTTTTTGCAGTCTTCTGTAATGGCATCTGATTCTCTTTCACAGATTGTCACTGAAAAGCTTGACAAGAACAACTTCCAAGCATGGAAGTTTAGAATGACGAATTTCCTTATGGGAAAAGGATATTGGGAATTTGTTGCAGGAAATGAAGAAGAACCAGTTCTTCCTGATGTTCCCAATCAACAGCAAATGCAGGCATTTAAAGCATGGCATGAGAGAGCCAGGAAAGTTATGTACTGGCTGTCTATCAGCATTTCAGACTCTATGATTGTGCATATTCAAGATGCAAGTACGCCAAAGGAGGCATGGGATACTTTGTCAAAAATGTATAGCACAAATACGCAAGCCAGGAAAATGCAGCTCAAGCAAGAGTTGCATAATGTGCAAAGAGAAAGTATGAGCATCAACGACTACCACATGAAGGTGAAGAAGATTGCAGATGCACTTGCTTCCATTGGGTCGCCAGTGGAAGATGATGATTTAGTTTCCGTGACCTTGAATGGTCTAGGAAAGGATTATGCACAGTTCTGAACATCCATTTCTGTTCGTGAAAGATTTCCTGATTTTGAGGAGTTGATTGCTCTTCTAATTTCTGAGGAGCAGAGAAATGGTGGTGCATCTTCTTCAGGAGGAACTTCAAAAGAAGCTGTCTTCTACTCAAATGCTGGAAGAGGTAGAGGCAGAGGTAGAGGAGGCCGATTTGGAGGCCGTGGCAGAAATCAGAATATGCAGCAAACTCAAGAAAACCAGTCCTATGGAGGAGGACGTGGTAACTCTAGAGGCAGGGGGAGCCAAAGAGGTCGTGGTGGATGGCAAAGAGGCCAAAATGCAAACAGTAATGTTGAATGCTACTACTGTGGTAAAATGGGTCATATGGCTAAAGACTGCTATAAAAAGCAGAATGACATCATGAATGGAAAACTGCAACAAGGAAATTATGCATCCTCTAGTAGACAGGGTGATGACAGAAATGAGCATCTGTTTATGGTGCAGCACATGAACAATTCTGTGACAAGTGCAGAAGAAAGCAATGATGTATGGTATGTTGACTCAGGTGCATCAAACCACATGACAGGTCATGCAGAATGGATGGAGGATGCAAGGAAAATGGAAAAACTAGGATTTGTGGAGACTGGTGATGATACTGCACATCCTATTGTGCAGATTGGAAAAATTCCCTTGTCTATGCAGGATGGGAAAAAGAAATACCTGTCCGATGTATTTCATGTCCCGAATATCACCAAGAATCTGGTTTCTGTTGGTCAAATGGTTGAACAGGGCTTGCAGGTCAGATTTAATCCTCATGGATGCTTTGTTGAGGATATGAAAAATAAAGGTCGCTTGATAGCAAAAGGAAAGAAGAAGGGCAGAATGTTTACATTGGATGCAGACATGTCTGAATTGAGTGCAGCAATGTTTGCACATGGGACCGGTGTAGTTGCAGATATTGATATCTGGCATAAACGCATTGGTCATGTTAATGTACAGCGACTTAAATCAATGCAGGCCCAAAACATTGTTGCAGGATTGCCCAAATTCAAGGTTGCAGAAATGCATAAGGTATGTGAAGCCTGTCAGTTTGGAAAACAGGCAAGGAAACCATTTCCTAGACATGTTCAAGAGAGTAAGAAGCCATTGGAATTAATCCACTCTGATGTGTGGACAACTAAAGCTGCATCTCTTGGAGGCTGTCATTATTTTGTCAGTTTTATTGATGACTATAGCAGAAAAGTTTGGGTGTATTTTATGAAAAAGAAAAGTGAAGTTTTTGGGCATTTCAAAACTCTTAAAGCTATGGTTGAAAAAAAAACAGGCTTGCAGATAAAATGCCTAAGGTCAGATGGAGGGGGAGAGTACCTCTCAAATGAGTTTGCAAGGTTCTTGCAGGAGCATGGCATAAAGAAGCAATATTCATGCAGTCATACCTCACAGCAAAATGGAATTGCAGAAAGAAAAAACAGACATATTGGAGAGGTGTCTCGTGCCATGCTCAATGAAAAAGACCTGCCAGATTTTTATTGGGCTGAAGCAGTTACTACAGCAGTCTACATAATGAACAGGACTCCCACTGCAGCAATACATGGAATGACTCCAGAGGAGAGGTATACTGGTAGGAAACCAGATATTTCTCATTTGAAAATTTTTGGTTGCATTGCCTATGTACATGTGCCAGATGAGTTGAGATCCAAGTTGGATCCAAAAACTGAGAAGTGCATCTTTATTGGTTACTCTCTGCAGCAAAAAGGGTATAGATGCTATAACCCTTCTACTCGTAAGTTTACAGTGAGCAGAGATGTTGTTTTTGATGAGATGAGTAGCTGGTATAAACCAGTAAATGTGATTGATGATGTAGATGCACAAAATGGTAATGCTGCACAAAATTCACAGCAGCAGTCACAAAATATTAGTGGACCTGGAGCATCCTCTAGCAGTGGTTCACATTCTTCACCATGGACACGCAGATTGAGATCAGGAGAATCTTCTCAAAGTAATGCAGATAGTGGTATGCAGGTATCACGAAAATGAAAAGAGAAGGTTGATCAGCCCATGCTTGATGTGAATGCAGGTCACTCTTATGTGGATGGTGAATCCAGTGGTTCAGAACAGAGCATTGATGATGAGTTGGGTATTCCTTCTATTGTTACACCTGGAGTAAGGAAGACCAGGGATGTTCTGAGAGCACCTGGGAGTGAACCTACTTTGCGTAGATCTACGAGAGCTAGGTATCCTGTGGATAGGCTGAAATATGATGGATTTACAGCCATTCACTATGCATATATGGTCAAAGTGATACAAGAACCAGAACCCACTTCTTTTGAGCAAGCCATGGGAAAAGAAAAATGGGAGAAAGCCATGGATGAAGAAATGGATGCCTTGGAAGCAAATGCTACATGGGAATTGGTACCTTTGCCTAAAGGTAAAAATGCAATTGGCTGTAAGTGGGTTTATAAGGTGAAACATAATGCAGATGGTTCTGTGAACAGATACAAGGCAAGATTAGTAGTCAAGGGGTATGCACAAACATATGGCATTGACTATGAAGAAACATTCAGTCCGGTTGCAAGGATGGCAACCGTAAGAGCAGCCATTGCTATGGCTGCATCAAAGGGATGGTCTTTACATCAGATGGATGTAAAGAATGCCTTCTTGCATGGTGATTTGCAAGAAGAGGTCTATATGGAGCAGCCACCAGGTTATGTGCATGATGTTCATCCTGAGTTTGTTTGCAGGTTGAAGAAAGCCTTGTATGGCTTGAAGCAAGCACCTAGAGCATGGTCTGACAAGATAGGACAGTATCTTGTCACTATTGGCTTTCAGATTTCCAAGGCAGATTTCTCACTTTATGTGAGAAAAACAGAGAAAGGTATTATGCTACTTGTCATTTATGTTGATGATTTGATTATGACAGGTGACAGTGATGAAGATATCCTTCATGTGAAAATGCTATTGAAGCAGAAGTTTGAGATGAAGGATTTGGGAGAGCTACGTTATTTCTTGGGCATTGAGGTGATTAGATCACCAAGTGGGATACAGCTCTTGCAGAGGCAATATGGATTGGACATGCTGTCCAAATATGGGATGACAGGCTGTAAGCCTATTTCAGTTCCTTTGGAGCAGAATGTGAAGCTGAGCACAGATGCAGGTGAGCTTCTCGAAGACCCTACTATGTACAGACGCATAGTAGGAAGCTTGATTTATATGACTATTACCAGGCCAGATTTGAGCTATGCTGTTGGATTGGTAAGTCAGTTTATGCAGGCTCCAAGGATGCGTCTGTACATAGTAGGGTCTTGCTCGAAGCTCACCTGCATCTGTGCTCAGCTTCACATTCTGCTCCAAAGGAACTGAAATAGGCTTACGGCCTGTCATCCCATATTTGGACAGCATGTCCAACCATATTGCCTCTGCAGGCTGTACCCCACTTGGTGATATGTAATCACCTCAATGCCAAGAAAGTAACAAGTAACCTGCAAATCCTTCATTGCCTTGTCGAGCACAGAGGCTGAGTACAGGGGTGCAGGAATGGCTGCATGTGAGGTAGCTTGGTTGCATAAGCTACTTTATGATATGCATCAGTCTACAGATGGGCCAGTTGTCATTTATTGTGACAACATGAGTAGTATACACTTGGCAAATAACCCAGTCTATCATGCTAGAACAAAGCACATTGAGGTGCATTATCACTATGTGCGAGAGAGGGTTTTACTAGGTCTTATTGATCTAGTTTATGTCAGCACAGAGGATCAGGTAGCTGACATATTCACGAAGGCATTGGGCGCAGAGAAGCTGCGCAAGTTCAGAGACCTGCTTGGTGTGCAGGAATTGGGATTGAGCTCGAGGGGGAGTGTTGAGATATCGAGCTCCACTCGTGATACGCCAGGGTGACCGTTGTGCATTTATGTCACCGACGTGTTAGTTGCAGATGCGGTTGGTACACCGCCCATGAATAATAGCTACATGATAGCTATCCTTATCTACTCTAGTTCGTGGCTCAGTTAGTATGCCACCTTAGTTAGTTGAGTTTGGTTTGAGACCCATATATAGGGTTCTTCTATTTCTTTGTACTAGAGTTCTTTTGGCTTACACAACTAAGAAGAGAAAAACTATTTTCAGCCTCCACCCTTGTGTGTCTTCCCCCATTGTGCAAGCAAGAAAGCTTCAAGCGAGACTCCTTCCTTCTCTCCCACAATCCTGACACAATGAGCTCAAAGGCTGAGGCAAGACATAGAAATGCATGAGGTTCAATGTGTCTTAGCTCTTGCTAATAGAGCTAGGATGATAAGACTAAATGCTAAGAGGGAGAGAATCTTAGACGTTGATCTTACACTAAGTGAGCTTCTCACAAAGTGACTCTTAGACAACACAGCTAACAAAGTAGAGTGGAGTAGCTCTAGTGACTACATTGCTAGTAGGACTAGGAATCACACACAAACTCTAGGAGCTAGAACAAGATACATGTGGTTGCTAAGAAACTCGACAAGTATCAGCTTGATAATGACCCATATAGCTTTGTAGAGCAATTTCAGAAAGTACGCGAAGTGAATAGCCTCATGGACCTAACTCAATGTGCACAAGCTTTTGAACTTTGCCTAGGAGACAAAGGATAGATGTGATACACTAGTCCTGACAATGCCGAATGCAATGACTTTAGTAACCTTAAGAGTCTCTTCATTAAGAGATTTTCTAAGGCAGAATACTCTAACAACCTCTTTGTTAGATTGATAAACGTCAGTCAAAAGGATAAGGAGGACATTCAAGACTACGTCACCCACGTGTGAAGTCTCTTTAAGAGAATTCCAGCCACAGAACAACCTAGTGAACAAGTGGCCTCTACGATAATCATATGTGGAATTTGAAGCAAAGAGATTTACAACACCTTCGTGAGAAACTCCACCCTGCAAAGGGATGTGCTAGCTAGGTTCTTCAAAGAAGCCATACGAGTGGATGACCTACTCAAGGAGAGGAGCACAAGATCCACAACCCGAGATAGCACTGTCTCTAGAACCTCAAAAAGAGCCATGACCGCTAGTGAGAGATCGAGCTAGAGCATCGCCCAAGAGAAAGGAAAGAATGTCGATCAAAGGCAAGTGTTGGTGGACATGAAGCTAGAGTTGGCGAGATGATGCGAAGGCCCACATGACCTCATGTGCAATGCATGCATTGTGGAGGAAGCCACCTTTTGGCCAAGTGCATGGATCCTAGATCTAGACCTTGTGCAAATATGGTAGGTTTGGTCATGATGCAATGCATTACCAATTGCTGAGGTGGTTTCCATATGCACAGCCATACAATCAGCCTTACTACATTGGGAATAGATTTCCACCTTATAAAAGGGGAGCTCCATTAGCTCTTCTAGAACCCAATGATTCAAGGCCAACTATCCCTAGGATGGACATCAACCCTATAGGGATACCTAGACCACCTGGACCCTTCGTGACCCATCCACTAAGCGACACTCTAGTGCATTATATTGAGAAGCCAAATGAGGAAGAGACATACATAAACCCTTACGTCTCATAGGATGAAGAGGGTAATCCCATTCTAATGGATTTTAGACCCGTACCGGTAATGATGTTAGGTCGGAAAAGGGGTAGAGGCCTAAAAGGTCAAAACCAAAAACTTATCGCATGATGGACTTGTGGCCACCTAGGACACATCTCATCTCATTGCCCTGAACGAGAGCAAGCTAATAAAAAAAAGGCTGATTTGAGATGCCCTGAGTGTGGAATCACTCATTTCTATATCAAGTTCTTTAAATGGAAGCCATCTATCAGTTCAACTATCATGCCATCCATACCTTTGGGGCTATTTGGAATCAAGACACTTGATGGCGAGGCCACTCCCATCTCATTGAATGTCATGACCAAGGTACAAATAAGATATGCGAGCATCTCATTACTTGGACATAGAAACCTTGATACAACCTCCATATGGAAGAGGAGTCATGGGAGGAGAATAAAGAGAGCTAAGACACAAATCGCACTCAAAATTTATAGTACCACTATGTTATCAAAGGGAAAGCAAATCATGGATGTAGAAGCAAAGACATATGCACCTAAGATAGTAGAAAAGGGAAGTGCCAAGGGTAGAGAATATCTCGATTTGAGGCACCAATTAGAAGTGGTTGATAAGGTCAAGGAATGGGTGAAAGAAACCAAAGCACACCTAAAAGATGCAGAACCCATCATGGAAGACAAAATTGACGAGCTCTATAGTGTGAGCACACCAGTCTTTCCTACTCTCATAGAATCTAGAGAACCTTTTGCACCCCATGTAGCACCACAAAGATGAAGCTAGGCACCACAGGCGGGCAAACTACCCAAGAACAATGGCAAAAGAGTCTAAAGCATAATGAAAGGCAAGTGGTGAGCTATCTGCTTACAACATTAATATGATCCCTTATAACTTTACTGATAGGGGATTTGCTTAGGCAAAGTCTCTCATTATGGCAAGAGTTAAAGTAGTGGGTGGAGGGATCTAATGAGTCAAGAGTAGCTGACTTACATGAACATGACACAACCACTCAAATATCCAACCTAACTCTAAACTTTGTGCCTAGGTCCTTGCATGTGAATGCTTTTTAGGAGGGTATAAAGATACATGCAATTCTACCAGTGGTAGCATTGGGAGACCTCACAAGAAAGACAATTGTAGGCATAGGAGCATGAGTCAATTTTCTTAGCCATGCTATCTTGCAAGCTTGGGGTAACCCATTGATGAAGACACTAAGGTTTAATGTCACACTGGCTAATACCAATTCTCCATGAACTTCATAGTTATGAAGGGAGTAGACTACGACATCAAGCATTCTCTCGATAGAAGTACGTAACAGAAAAGATGAACAAGGGAATTGGATCATGATACGTATCATTGCTCGTCTTGGGTACATATGCGTCCAAGTATGAACGGAGCTTTCAGGGTGAAAGCATCTGCAATTGCAGATGCATCAAAGCACTGGAAGGGTAAAATTTTAGCTCTCAAACAAAGGAATGTTGATTCTCACCTTGTAACAGAGGCGTTTGTACAACATTTATTCATGCAAAAACAAACACACATTGCACCCACTGTGCCCTTTCAACGAAACATTGCAAACAATAAGTATTTGCAACTCATTGCGAATGATAACTTTCATGATACCTATGTAACAACTTGTCTTGTATTTACAGAAGTATACCTGTCAGATTGCTGTTAGTGGAAAAATGTTGAGAGTTTCACTGGTTCTTTTAAGTGTTACCACCTCGAAATTGGTACATTGCTCTTTGAGGGGTGTACAACTAAGCAACTCGCAGAGGACCTTGTTTTTTTCTATGACTCCAAGTACATATTACCCAAGGGGAGTCGAGAATATGGAACCCTTGAGTCTATGCACATATCGAATCTCAATAGCATAGAATGGCCATTGTGTAGTAGCGACATTTTGCACATGTGTAACACAAAAATTTCAGCAGACATATTGAATTCTATGAAGCCAAGCACCAACTCAAAGAATGTACATCTAAGCTTGTTCATATTGATTGCAATTTTTGCACACATGTTCAAGGAATGTAAGGGTTTGAGACGTACCAAAAGCACGTACGTCATAAAAAATACATCAAAGGATTATGTAATAAGGATTCTAGGTAAAACTTGGACATAAAAAATAACTCATAGTCCTGACACAGTGGAGTGTCGAGTCACAACAAGGGGCATGGCTTTTAGGTAAAATTTTTCTCTCTTAGTTGACAAAAATCTTACTTTGGGATGAATCGGCTAACTTTCCTTTCCAATTATAGGTACTTTGTCGCACGACAAACTTTATGCCTAGTATTCAAGTATCGTAGATGGAGGATGCTCAAGGGTAAATGGTTGTGCCTTCATCAAGACATGCGTGAAAGTGCAGCTGTGGATATTGCTGTCATTTGTGAGGGCCACGAGCCCCAAGTGTTGCAAATGGAGGATGATTGGCCCTTGAGTATAATGTGCCAGGAAATTACAATGTTAATGCAAAATCCACCTGTTAGCTTCTATTTTAAATTGGATGGTAGGAAAATTTGAAGCCGAGCTGAGGATACTGTTACCAGTAGAAAGTGTGTGGCTCCACATATTTTAGAAATTGTAGAGTCTCCCGAAAAATCCCAACATCACAAGTTGTAATATCCAACACTTGTAAATTTTTGGATTTTTTTGGCCAATAGAATATTGTCACTTACAAACTTGCAATATTTAAAAATTATGATATTTATGCAAAATCATACACTTGTTATACACTTTCCACATCAACACATTTACATATGCATGTAAACTTTACAAAGAGTAAAGCCATAACTAAATATCATATGCGAACAATCCTTAATGGTTTAAAACTTAAGGTTTTTAAGGTAGAACTAGTTTAGTTCTTGTTTCATTGTTTCATTTCACACGTTCTCTCTTCATCTCTTTATATCCACCACATCCCTCCTACCTACTACAATGGATGCTCATGCACACTTTGATTAGTGGATCCACGAGACTATCTTTGCCAACCAGGGTGACGAGATATTCTAGGTTTTCTCTAAGAACTTCAACCTTGAAAGCATGCTCTCATTGTTGGATCCCCCCTTTAGGTTTTGGAAGACTTTGTGAGCACCATTGCTACATATACATACTCCATCAAAGTTTTCGACATGACTTGGGTGCCTCTGAAATAGCTCATGGTATTTCAGGCAGGGAAGAATCACCAAAAAGTGGTGAATAGGTGTCTGGCCCATGTGGACCATAGAGTATGCATTGTTCCCATGGGAAGTGCACCAGGTACATCACCTTTGGATCTCGTGGAGTGTGATTGCACATTGGCAATTTACCTCATTGCATTGGATACACCCCTAGAGGAGGAGAGCAATGAAGATACAACTCCACATGTTGTTTCTATCACATACACGGGAGAAGAACCGATTGAAGAGATCATAAATGTTGAAGAGGAACATCGAGTGGTGATAAAGCAAGGGTTGGCTCTCATGGTGCCATCTTCTTCAGAATAGCCACAAGTCGATAAACCCAACCTTACCTCCTTGACACCCATTGAAGTAGATGGTGTACAATACTTACTTCTATCATATGTACTGCAATACTTAGAAATGAAGGAAGAAGTGTTGTTTTCTATCCTAATCAGGGATTTAATGGAAGACCTGATCGATTATGATTACATGGATGTGCATCCAACAATGGCAGAGATTGGAAGATATGATGGCACAAGCTTAGATACTGTGAGTGTGATCTTAGCAGCATTGGAGAATATTACCTCGGTTGAAGAGGATTACCTTGTGCCCGATGCTAAATTTGAAGCACTACAGCATGATTTGTTCGGACCAAGGTCCCAGCTTCCTACCAAGGAGTTTGTAGATCCCTCTGCCCAAAGAGGTGCCTCCTTGAGACGAGGAAATGAAGATACAAGATGATCTGGAGAAGGTGAGATTTCTAACTACCATATATTTTTATGCAATTAAACTTGATGGTAGGGTGCGTCGGGTCCCCCGGAGTCTACTAGAAAGTGGCCCCAGACGCAAGACTTTGGACAGGGCAGCTGCAGGCATCATTTTTTGCCAAGATTTCACCAGTGGACTCCGGGGACCTGACGCACCCTACCATCAAGTTTCATCACTTTTTGATAGCTCTAGGTTAGTCGCTAAATATATTGTTTGATTTGACTTTGTCATTCAGGACATACTGTATATAGATGAGTTTGCATCAAGGCAAGGAGGAGCTCAACATGCGGATCAATGCAAGGATTCTGCTCTTAAGGAGTATATCGGTAATCTTGTTGTAGATTTGGTGGTCTTCCATAAGAAGTGCTCACCAGGAGGACAAGAAATAATCATGAAAATTCAAGCTTTGACCAATTTTGGACCTTTTCAAGTGATACCTATGACATCTAGCTTGGAGAAGGTGGTTGTAATCAAGCGGCCAAAGCTTCTTTACTTGTTTGATCAAACGCGGGGTGGAGCAATGTGTGTGCTTGCAACATTAGGCGACCTCACTAAAGTGTTGGATCTACTTCTCTTAGAGAAAGAGATGAAGGGGGAGCGCATCATTTTTGAAGCAAAGAAGGAACTTATATTTTCATCAGAAGCTGGCCCCTCCCCTCCACCGATGAAAAAGCCAAGGAACAATTGAGAGTTCTTGTTGGCTATCGACTTTTTGTATCTACCATCACTAACAACCATCACATGTATTTTTCTTGATGAATATAAGATGCTTTACTTTGTCCCTACAAATAAATATTTATTAAATAAATGTGTGGTTTGTATAAGTGTGACGATAATGTGTGGTACATGAAGAATGACACATTCGCATACGTTAACATAATTCAACGGAAAGTACTGCACTTGCGATTGTGTAAGTGTGACGATAATGTGTGGTACGTGAATGACGCATTTGCATGTATTAACATAATTCAACGCGTAGTATTGTACTTGCGATTGTGCATAAGCAATAACGTAACTTGTATCCATACATATTACTACTTTTGATGCATTCATATGTTAAACAAAAATTAAGAGTCATGCGTTTCAAGAAATAAAACAAAACAACGTTACTCAATTATTTGAATTCAGTACACATCGCATGAGATATTACGTATATATAAATAAATATTCCAATGTGGCAGAGTATACAAAATTTTTTGGACTTCCAAGATGTTATGGCATTGTAACACTCATTACAAACCTTGCATCATTAATCTAGTAAACTATGGCGAAGTCCCATCGCCATGTTGAAGCCGAATGATAAATTTCATGTCTTTATCTATGATTGTAATACGCTTTGCATGGATGGCTGCAAGCTATGTATCATCGAATAAGTCAATGAGAAACCCCTTTGCAGTGGTTTGTAGGACCTCCATGGCTGCAACAGTCCACCTTCCTGTTGGTGGGCCATCCCACACTCGTGCCCAAAAAATTCCCATCCCTTTCAGCTCCAAGTCTTGCATGACTTCTCGAACAACTTTATGAAAATGAATTTTTGGGATGAGAATATCGTACCTGCATTGGATTCTCCTTATCTCTCGAAGGGCAACAGTGCTCGGTTTTCATCTCCTCTTCTTCTGTGGTGGTCCTTGTGCTCTATGGGGAGCACCTGTTACTGCACTAGAGGAGGCTCCACCTTGTCCTCCAGGTGGTGGGCCTTGGCGTGATGTCTTCTCAGGGCCAAAACAGCAACATGCTTGCTTGGTCCGTGCCATGCAAGCTCAAGGAGGGCAAGACAGAAAAGAGACAGAGGTTGGGGATGTGAAAATGGAGGAAGCAAAGAAATCAAGATGTGAAATTGAGAAGAAGAATGAACTTTTAACCCATTTAAATCCCAAAACTGGGTTAATGCAGCTTCATACACGCTGTCCATCATGTTGAGATATCGAGCTCCACTCGTGATACGCCAGGGTGACCGTTGTGCATTTATGTCACCGACGTGTTAGTTGCAGATGCGGTTGGTACACCGCCCATGAATAATAGCTACATGATAGCTATCCTTATCTACTCTAGTTCGTGGCTCAGTTAGTATGCCACCTTAGTTAGTTGAGTTTGGTTTGAGACCCATATATAGGGTTCTTCTATTTCTTTGTAAGAGAGTTTTTTTGGCTTACACAACTAAGAAGAGGAAAACTGTTTTCAGCCTCCACCCTTGTGTGTCTTCCCCCATTGTGCAAGCAAGAAAGCTTCAAGCGAGACTCCTTCCTTCTCTCCCACAATCTTGACATGGTATCAGAGCCTTGTTCGTGGTAAGGAGCTCAAGAAAGCAAGCCAAGCTCGCGGTGTTCTGGTTGAGACGCCCTTCGCGGTGAAGCAAGAGGGCAGTATATGCTGTGGGTGAGAGCTTTAGCTCTCGGCGACCTTGTTTTTTTGATTTGAGGCCATTTCGGGGCCTGTTTTGGAGGCGGAAGTTCTCTGCACGCACTCAGAAAAAGGCCCAGTTTTATGTTGTGCAACCACTGTTCTACATGTCAGTGAAAAGTTACTGTAGAAATCGCATCGTATGCTTGTGCGCAGAGACATTGGGAGTTACAGAATCATCCCTGTTGCTTGTTGATGCAAAATCGTCACTAGGAAGTGACTGTGTGGTTAAATACCACTTTCGCCAGTTTTGCAGATTTGCCCTTGTGAGGGTGAAGCTGAGTTTTTGCAGTGACAGAATTTTTCGCAGTGTTCTGTAATGGCGTCTGATTCTCTCTCACAGATTGTCACTGAAAAGCTTGACAAGAACAACTTCCAGGCATGGAAGTTTAGAATGACGAATTTCCTTATGGGAAAAGGATATTGGGAATTTGTTGCAGGAAATGAAGAAGAACCAGTTCTTCCTGATGTTCCCAATCAACAGCAAATGCAGGCATTCAAAGCATGGCATGAGAGAGCCAGGAAAGTTATGTATTGGCTGTCTATCAGCATTTCAGACTCTATGATTGTGCATATTCAGGATGCAAGTACGCCAAACGAGGCATGGGATACTTTGTCAAAAATATACAGCACAAATACTCAAGCCAGGAAAATGCAGCTCAAGCAAGAGTTGCATAATGTGCAAAGAGAAAATATGAGCATCAACGACTACCACATGAAGGTGAAGAAGATTGCAGATGCACTTGCTTCCATTGGGTCGCCAGTGGAAGATGATGATTTAGTTTCTGTGACCTTGAATGGTCTAGGAAAGGATTATGCACAGTTTCGGACATCCATTTCAGTTCGTGAAAGATTTCCTGATTTTGAGGAGTTGATTGCTCTTCTAATTTCTGAGGAGCAAAGAAATGGTGGTGCATCTTCTTCAGGAGGAACTTCAAAAGAAGCTGTCTTCTACTCAAATGCTGGAAGAGGTAGAGGCAGAGGTAGAGGAGGCCGATTTGGAGGCCGTGGTAGAAATCAGAATATGCAGCAAACTCAAGAAAACCAGTCCTATGGAGGAGGACGTGGTAACTCTAGAGGCAGGGGGAGCCAAAGAGGTCGTGGTGGATGTCAGAGAGGCCAAAATGCAAACAGTAATGTTGAATGCTACTACTGTGGTAAAATGGGTCACATGGCTAAAGACTGCTATAAAAAGCAGAATGACATCATGAATGGAAAACTGCAACAAGGGAATTATGCATCTTCTAGTAGACAGGGTGATGACAGAAATGAGCATTTGTTCATGGTGCAGCACATGAACAATTCTGTGACAAGTGCAGAAGAAAGCAACGATGTATGGTATGTTGACTCAGGTGCATCAAACCACATGACAGGTCATGCAGAATGGATGGAGGATGCAAGGAAAATGGAAAAACCAGGATTTGTGGAGACTGGTGATGATACTGCACATCCTATTGTGCAGATTGGAAAAATTCCCTTGTCCATGCAGGATGGGAAAAAGAAATACATGTCCGATGTATTTCATGTCCCGAATATCACCAAGAATCTGGTTTCTGTTGGTCAAATGGTTGAGCAGGGCTTGCAGGTCAGATTTAATCCTCATGGATGCTTTGTTGAGGATATGAAAAATAAAGGTCGCTTGATAGCAAAAGGAAAGAAGAAGGGAAGAATGTTTACATTGGATGCAGACATGTCTGAATTGAGTGCAGCAATGTTTGCACATGGGACCGGTGTAGTTGCAGATATTGATATCTAGCATAAACGCATTGGTCATGTTAATGTACAGCGACTTAAATCAATGCAGGCCCAAAACATTGTTGCAGGATTGCCTAAATTCAAGGTTGCAGAAATGCATAAGGTATGTGAAGCCTGTCAGTTTGGAAAACAGGCAAGGAAACCATTTCCTAGACATGTTCAAGAGAGTAAGAAGCCATTGGAATTAATCCACTCTGATGTGTGGACTACTAAAGCTGCATCTCTTGGAGGCTGTCATTATTTTGTCAGTTTTATTGATGACTATAGCAGAAAAGTTTGGGTGTATTTTATGAAAAAGAAAAGTGAAGTTTTTGGGCATTTCAAAACTCTTAAAGCTATGGTTGAAAAAGAAACAGGCCTGCAAGTAAAATGCCTAAGGTCAGATGGAGGGGGAGAGTACCTCTCAAATGAGTTTGCAAGGTTCTTGCAGGAGCATGGCATAAAGCAGCAATATTCATGCAGTCATACCCCACAGCAAAATGGAATTACAGAAAGGAAAAACAGACATATTGGAGAGGTGTCTCGTGCCATGCTTAATGAAAAAGACCTGCCAGATTTTTATTGGGCTGAAGCAGTTGCTACAGCAGTCTACATAATGAACAGGACTCCCACTGCAGCAATACATGGAATGACTCCAGAGGAGAGGTATACTGGTAGGAAACCAGATATTTCTCATTTGAAAATTTTTGGTTGCATTGCCTATGTACATATGCCAGATGAGCTGAGATCCAAGTTGGATCCAAAAGCTGAGAAGTGCATCTTTATTGGTTACTCTCTGCAGCAAAAAGGGTATAGATGCTATAACCCTTCTACTCGTAAGTTTACAGTGAGCAGAGATGTTGTTTTTGATGAGATGAGTAGCTGGTATAAACCAGTAAATGTGATTGATGATGTAGATGCACAAAATGGTAATGCTGCACAGAATTCACAGCAGCAGTCACAAAATATTAGTGGACCTGGAGCGTCCTCTAGCAGTGGTTCACATTCTTCACCATGGACAGGCAGATTGAGATCAGGAGAATCTTCTCAAAGCAATGCAGATAGTGGTATGCAGGTATCACGAAAAGGAAAAGAGAAGGTTGATCAGCCCATGTTTGATGTGAATGCAGGTCACTCTTATGTGGATGGTGAATCCAGTGGCTCAGAACAGAGCATTGATGATGAGTTGGGTATTCCTTCTATTGTTACACCTGGAGTAAGGAAGACCAGGGATATTTTGAGGGCACTTGGGAGTGAACCCACTTTGAGCAGGTCTACCAGAGTTAGGTATCCTGTGGATAGGCTGAAATATGATGGATTTACAGCCATTCACTATGCATATATGGTCAAGGTGATACAGGAACTAGAACCCACTTCTTTTGAGCAAGCCATGGGAAAAGAAAAATGGGAGAAAGCCATGGATGAAGAAATGGATGCCTTGGAAGCAAATGCTACATGGGAATTGGTACCTTTGCCTAAAGGTAAAAATGCAATTGGCTGTAAGTGGGTTTATAAGGTGAAGCACAATGCTGATGGTTCTGTGAACAGATACAAGGCAAGATTAGTAGTCAAGGGGTATGCACAAACATATGGCATTGACTATGAAGAAACATTCAGTCCGGTTGCAAGGATGGCAACCGTAAGAGCAGTCATTGCTATCGCTGCATCAAAGGAATGGTCTTTACATCAGATGGATGTAAAGAATGCCTTCTTGCATGGTGACTTGCAAGAAGGGGTCTATATGGAGCAGCCACCAGGTTATGTGCATGATGTTCATCCTGAGTTTGTTTGCAGGTTGAAGAAAGCCTTGTATGGCTTGAAGCAAGCACCTAGAGCATGGTCTGACAAGATGGGACAGTATCTTGTCACTATTGGCTTTCAGATTTCCAAGGCAGATTTCTCACTTTATGTGAGAAAAACAGAGAAAGGTATTATGCTACTTGTCATTTATGTTGATGATTTGATTATGACAGGTGACAGTGATGAAGATATCCTTCATGTGAAAATGCTATTGAAGCAGAAGTTTGAGATGAAGGATTTGGGAGAGCTGCGTTATTTCTTGGGCATTGAGGTGATTAGATCACCAAGTGGGATACAGCTCTTGCAGAGGCAGTATGGATTGGACATGCTGTCCAAATATGGGATGACAGGCTGTAAGCCTATTTCAGTTCCTTTGGAGCAGAATGTGAAGCTGAGCGCAGATGCAGGTGAGCTTCTCGAAGACCCTACTATGTACAGACGCATAGTAGGAAGCTTGATTTATATGACTATTACCAGGCCAGATTTGAGCTATGCTGTTGGATTGGTAAGTCAGTTTATGCAGGCTCCAAGGAAACCGCATTTGGATGCAGCTAGACGCATACTCAGGTATGTGAAGTCCACATTGCAGTATGGACTATTTTATGAGACTGGGGTTCAGATACAGTTGCATGGATACACTGATGCTGATTGGGCTGGTAGCATTTCTGATAGACGATCTACCAGTGGATATGTGTTCTCTTTTGGGAGTGCTGCAGTCACTTGGAGCAGCAAGAAACAGCCTACAGTTGCCTTGTCGAGCACAGAGGCTGAGTACAGGGGTGCAGCAATGGCTGCATGTGAGGTAGCTTGGTTACATAAGCTACTTTATGATATGCATCAGTCTACAGATGGGCCAGTTGTCATTTATTGTGACAACATGAGTAGTATACACTTGGCAAATAACCCAGTCTATCATGCTAGAACAAAGCACATTGAGGTGCATTATCACTATGTGCGAGAGAGGGTTTTACTAGGTCTTATTGATCTAGTTTATGTCAGCACAGAGGATCAGGTAGCTGACATATTCACGAAGGCATTGGGCACAGAGAAGTTGCACAAGTTCAGAGACCTGCTTGGTGTGCAGGAATTGGGATTGAGCTCGAGGGGGAGTGTTGAGATATCGAGCTCCACTCGTGATACGCCAGGGTGACCGTTGTGCATTTATGTCACCGACGTGTTAGTTGCAGATACGGTTGGTACACCGCCCATGAATAATAGCTACATGATAGCTATCCTTATCTACTCTAGTTCGTGGCTCAGTTAGTATGCCACCTTAGTTAGTTGAGTTTGGTTTGAGACCCATATATAGGGTTCTTTTATTTCTTTGTAAGAGAGTTTTTTTGGCTTACACAACTAAGAAGAGGAAAACTGTTTTCAGCCTCCACCCTTGTGTGTCTTCCCCCATTGTGCAAGCAAGAAAGCTTCAAGCGAGACTCCTTCCTTCTCTCCCACAATATTGACACATCATGTGATTGTAAATCCATAACCTTGTATCAGAATGTGATGAAACTTCACAGCGCACTCGTTAGGTGGCCAAGAGCCCTTTTTTTTTTGAAAAAAAAGTGCATGCAGACCCCTGGTCTAAAGTCTGGTGTCTGGAGCCACTTTCCTTGCCGACTAGGGGTCTGCATGCTTTTTTCTTTTTAAATAATTTGGGCTCTTGGCCACCTAACGAGTGCGCCTGTGAAGTTTCATTGCAAGGAAAGTGGCTCCAGACACTAGACTACGGACCAGGGTTCTACAGGCACTTTTTTTTTTCAAAAAAAATAATTTGGGCTCTTGGCCACCTAACAAGTGCGCGTGTGAAGTTTTGTTGCATTCCGATACAGTTTAGTATTTTAAAAATTATCCCACACCAAAATTATGGATGGATTGATAATTGAGAAATCAACATCGTGACTATTGGCCCTTAGAAACTTTGCACCACATAAACTATACAGAGGCATTAGGAGTAAAGTCTACAACAAGAAATGGCAAATTTTTAATTGTTATTTCTATTGAAATTGACAGTGCTAACAAAAACTGTAAGTAAGAATTGAAAATACAACGAAGATACATAGTCAAAGTTGAGAGTGAACAACAAGTGTAAAATTTTAATCATATTTTAAGGGCGCATACAATAGTTTTGCACTGGGACATAGTCATATGTCCAATGCACGAGGATAACACTATGCCAAAAAAGATAACATTGCAAACTGTGTTCATTCCATTGGAACGAATGCATCCTTCACTGTTTGAAGATATCTTACAAGTTGGAAGTCCTTGGGAGTTACAGTGATGCACTTTGACAACACCTAAAAACATGCCATTTATTGCAACAATTTTTTGGCAAAACTGTATACAATTGACACCTTATTACTAAATTTTTACATGAATTTAATGCAGAAGCGGTGTTCGTTGTTGCTGTCTTTGGAGGCCGTGTCCTTGCAGTCTAGCTAGGAGATGAATCTATGGGAAAGTTCTTGTATGAGAGGAAGGTGGAGTTTTAGATAAAAATCTGATAGGTTTACTTAGTGAATCTCAGCTATGACTATTTAAAATTTTACTGTAGGGATTATTACTACTTAGAGGAGATAAGACCTTGTTATAAATTAGGAGTCTTTGGGGGAATTTTAGACTTGGCAAGGTCTTGACAGGTTGATAGGATATCTTAGTATTAATCTAAGGGATGGGGGATTTCACTAGTTAATATGCTACCTCCTACCTCCTAAGGATTAAATTCTTTATGAAGAATGCACAGCATCATGATTGTGATTATTGTCTACAGTAATACTGTAGTGATGATCAAGGGGTGATCATTAGATCATTGATGATTATTATGGAGATTCCTTTGGGGAGGTGTTGAATATCAGGTAATTGGAAAGCTGGAATTTTTTCGCAACCAATATAAGATTTTTTCAATGAGACAGTTAAATTGTCAAGGCCAAGAGTATCAGGGGACTTTTGGTTCGTATCCCTACCATTAGTGTAGCAGAATATCTCTTGCATTGAGGGTCTTCATCATTGCCCATGTTTGAGGATTCTTTACTTGACTAAGGATAACATGTGAAGAATTGAAAGTCTGAAGAATTGCACGAGGTTTGCAAATTGGAGATGTTCTTTTGAATATAGGTTAATTAATTGAAAGATTTTAGAGTGAGTAAAATGAAAAGAAAAGAAAAGGAGGCCGTTGTATTTCTTACGGGAGCAAAATATGGGGCGTCGACCCATAGTCCTATCTGCCCTTCCACCCTCCAATTGTAGTATTCCTTTATGCCTAAAGAAATGTCATTATCTCCATGTTGTCCTAGTATAAAAATTGAACCATTAATGAAGATCAAGGAATGGACATTAGAAGGTTTATTTTTGAAGTAGATTCAAGAGGATAGACTCTTGGCAAGGACGAAGTAATCCAAAGGGGGCATACCAGGCAAAGAGAAGACTAGATGTACCACCTATAGACACATAGGCTACAAGAAGCATGATCTTGGACAAGCTTTAGGAAGACTCTTTTGGTGAATTAATGCCAAACCAATATTGTTATCTTTGTTGTTCATTATTCTTCACTCTTTGTAATCAAATATACTTCATAGATAGAGTGATACGGTATTTGACATTCAATCAAGGGAAGAGTGGGTTCTCAATTGTAAACAATTGTTCCCTCGTGCATGCCAGGTGTTAGGGGCTAAAAGGGACACCACATTAATGAATGTAAATGCCCGTTTATGTGGTGCCAAGGGTCACAAAATTGGGCTATGGAAATGAATTGAGGAAAAAAAAAAATTTAGAAGAAGAAAGAGGCCGTTACAAAAACGATCGTGAAGAAGAAGAGGGGGGCATTGGATTTCGAACGACGCCTGCTGATGATGACGAATGTGGAAGAAGAGGGGGTGCCATTTTCTGCAGACGAATTTGCGCCTCGTAGGCTGTGATTTGTTTATGAACAAGGGGGCGCCATGACAGATAGAGAATATGGCGTCATTTGAGGATCGTGTAGACGGAGTGTTTGGCATAGACCCTTCATGGAAACTGTTGGAAACTACATCCATCGGCCGACTGACAAACTCGCCACACACAGACGCAGAGAGAGAGTGTGTGTGTGCGTGTGTGTGGGTGAGAGAGTGATAATTGTTCCTGCTTTTACCAGGGTCCATCTCTATCTGCCATGGCACACCCCAAATTAGGGCTTTGATCTTGTCATGCAACGGAGGAGAGCATCATATTTCACACTGATAGCATAGTCCCATCATCGCTTGATCGAGGTCTTGCATCTGATCGAGGATCGTCAGATCGTCTCCCAGAGAGAGAGAGAGAGAGAGAGATTTCCGAGATGGCGGTGTGGTGGCTCGCGATCTCTGGCTGAGCGTGTCCCCCATCTCCTTCACGTATGATTGTGCCTCGGTGATATCATTCGTTACAGGCGCTAATTGAAGCGATGCTGTGCCGATATGCAGATTTTATGAGGCTTCCTCGATCTACGGTGGCTTCGACTTTGTCATCGCCCCCCCCCTAATTGATCCTCAACACAGACCCATCAGCGACCTATACAAAACAGGAAGGATACCACTATTTGCAGGATCAAATTTGCTTCTAACTCTAGAGCAATGGAGCAGCCATGTGGTAGGAAAGATTAGCTTTTGGGATAGACCTGGATGCAAGTGATGAGCTTACATGTTCAGACAGTGAAATTGCCTTGAAACAAGAATTGGGTTGGACAACACATCTTTCTTTACGGGCATGTCTTCTACCAACGACCACACCTCTGAAATGTGGAAATTATGTAGGGTTTTAGTGCGCTCACAGAGAGAGAGAGAGAATAAAAACTTGGTCATTTGGCAAGAAGGGAGAGATAATTATGAAGGGGAGGGCGCCATCAAGGAAGAAAGAAGAGAGGGCGCCTCATTACACTTAATGATTCGTTGTAAAGAATGAAGAACCATCTCCATGGAAGCCTAAACAAGATTGGAAGATCGTTGCAGACATCAATGGAATCCCCATGTCTCTTCTACTTCACCATGCCTTCCCTATAATAGCCAATTTAGAGCTTCAATACACTGGTATAATCTGAAGTTATAGGCAGGAATAGCATCTGGGGTAATTGTGGGGAAGCAAAACAAAATGATGAGCTCCCATTTGAATCGACTGGATAGAAGACAGACATTGGCTGGACTGTAGGGGAACACGGTCTCCAAGGACGTGACGACGACCCGCGGTTTTACACGTAAGTGTCTTAATTCGTTTATCTAAAGTAAATGATATGGCATGATAATTTCTTTAGTTTAATATTTTTAAAATATGTCTTTAAACCTGTTTTCTCATGCTACATTTTTTTTTTCATTTATCTGAATTGGTTTTTATTTATTAAAAATCAAAAACAGTCAAAAACACTAAAAAATGACTCAAAATTATCATAAATAAAATTTTATAAAATTACTGATTGAAAATTTATAAGTTTTGATATTTTTCCTATAAAGCTTATGAGTTAGTGAATTTACTGAATTTCTATCAAGATTTTTAAAGATGTTTTGTTATATTTAAAAATTAGAAAAGAGTTATATTTAGGGAAAAAGCATAGTTTTCCTTTACGTAAAATGTGTTATTTATTGATATAAACTATGGATTCTTAGTGAAATATTGGAAACAAAATTTTTGATTTGTTAGTGTATTTATGTTGTAAGGGTTAAAGTAAAGAAATAACAATTTAATAATATTTTACTAAAAAAATGTTTGTATAAAGATATGGTGTTTTGGTTTTGATAAGAGGAATTACACATGTCGTGGACATTTATGAAACATGGGAGGGTATAAATAAATTAAAAAACTTAACAACACTTTATAATGATTAATAATGTTATGTTGCTACTATAAAATTTAGTTTAAATTAAAACCAAAATAAAATCAAATAATTTAACGATTGGATGGCATGGGGGAAAAGCCTCAGCATCTATATTAAATTTTTACATGTTATTCATTTTACAATCAATTACTTAAATACATGGAGTGGAGGGCCACTAGGATAATTTAAAGAAAACTAAGGGGATATACGGGATTTAAAATGAACGTTGTATGTGAACCATAAGAGTGTGGAAAGAACTTGTTTTATCATGCTTGATACTGGTTATAGAAGAGGAAAAGAAATGACGTGATTTTCACAGAACGAAAAAATTATTTAAAAATTAAAAGCAACGACGAAATTTATATACGGAGTGGGAAACGTCTACCACGGGAGATTAAAATTTAGGGATTTATGGTACGTCAGAAAATTTGATTTGAATGTTTGTTTAAAATTAAAGAAATAAAAAAAATTAATTTTAATTAGGTGGAAAAAAACATAAAAAGGAATTTTAAACGGAGATATACAAATAGATCTAAGAGATCTATATCCCTGAAACAACCTTTACAAAGTAAAACATTAAAAACATTTCCTGGATAAACCGCCACTAGCATGGCAGGAGAACATTATGAGGAGCTGCCCCTGAGAGATGGGGAGAAACCATAGTTATCTTAGGTTTGGCAATTTAGTACCTAATATAATTTATTGAAGTTTAGAATCTTTGCAGTTGGACTACTACAAACAATGTTGTAGATATTAGGGAAGGTTAAGTCGAATTAAAACAATTAGTGCAATAATCACTTGTTTAGTGCAACAACTCTTAGGAGTTGGCTTGTTGACCTGGGTAAAAGTGGCTTGGTCTTTGGCCAGTCATTTTTTGGTGCGTCTGCCGGGATCTATGTGCGCTCGAACGAGTGATAAATCTTCCGAGGGTATTTTAGATCCTAAGTGTTATTTATGAGTGAATACGCAGTCTCTTTTCTAAGGGACTATTTTCCTAATTTGCCCCAAGAGTGCCAAAGAAAAGTGCTAGACTGGGCGAGAGATACATAGTTAGTAGAGGGAGGCAAATATTTTGGGCCACAATTAACTGTGGACGTCGAACAATTATCCTCTTGGAGCTGGGGTTATAACGACTGTGCGCAAACCATAGTTCTATTAGCGACACACTTTGGGTTAATAGACGCAGTGGAGTTAAATACAATCAGTGTATCGTACCACTTTGATTGGTATCACCGCACAGCTTATCGAACGTTTAGAAGAGTAGTGTGGGATGATGTGTTGCCTTGGATACGTGTATCCAGAGGTTTAAAAATTATTTTTGACACGAAATATGTTAGAGAGGTTGCTGAAATTCTAGGTTTAATCCCCGAGCAAGAAGAAAAGTTACCTTTTGGGGAGATAGACCCAGAGCTGCCGACTATTTTGAACCTTCTAAGTGCGCATACAAGCGACAACCTAATTTTATAGCTTCAAATGAAACGAGCGTAATTTTGGAGTATGACAGTAAAAGCTAGTTTAGTACTCGTGGATGAATTCAGAAGAGAGACGGAAGCAGCAAAACGAAGCTAGGGATCAGCGAGTTAGAGAACGAGCAGTGCGAAAAGAGGCTTGGCTATTAGAAAGGCTAGAGAGGGTCAACGCATTGCTGAATTTGGGAGTAGACGCTGTGTCTAACTCAACGGTAGAACCTCTTCAGCCTAGTTTATCAACTGATAGAACACCATCGAAAGAAAGTGAAGCAGCTTCATATCAATGGGATCAAGTTGTCTCCAGTACTAGCAGTGTCACTGGGGAAAGAGGTAGGCAAAATAGTGAAAATAGGGAGAGTGAAGTTAATGCTACGATCGGGACTATTGAATTGCTCTTTGACTGGGATTTAGAGTCAAATTTCGGATTGCGTCAATTATTTAAGGAACCTCAGGAACCTCCGTGGTTTGATACTATCAACGATTTACGGTTAGGGCTATTATTTAGAGAAACAATGGCTCGCAACCCAGTCAGATTAGCTGATTTCATGCAATTCGGGGGGCTATGGGACGAAGATCCCGATGCCCATTCGCAACGATTTGAGGTGACTTGCGTCGCCAATGAGATAATAGATGACGACCAAAAGCTTCATATCTTCCCTGCAACATTAAAAGATGAAGCAGCGAAATGGTATGGGAATTTAGATGCTCAACATAAAGGGACCTATGATGCCTTATCAAGAGCTTTTCTAGAAAAATTTAGACGACAAGGTTTTCAAGATAGATTGGCTCTTCAACTGGATTATCTGTCCCAAGGAGCAACTGAAAGTGTTGAACATTATATTGAGCGCATGGAGACAATCATTCGTAAGATGAATCCTGCTCCTGACGATCCCACGCAAAAACGTAAGTTTATTGATGGACTTAATCCTGAAGTTCATCAGCATGTTAGTTTACAACGACCAGCTACGTTGGCAGATGCTAAAACACATGCTAGATGGTGGGAAGAAGTGCAGCTTAGTCAACAACGACGGAGAGATCTATTCAAAGAATCTCGGACAGAATATCCAAGCACTTCAGGTGGGGTACCTAAGAACGTGTCTTATGTGACCGTTCCTTTAAATCCCTCGGTAACCGCAAGCTCAAACATGTCAAGTGTACCTTTAAATCCGTACACTTCGATTCCAACCTATATGATGCAGACAGGAATGCCTTCTATGCCGCAATCTCAATCTCCTCTAGATGAAGCAAAAGTAGTAGATATTATTGCGAAATCTCTAGGAAAATTAAAGGAGGAAATTATGACTGCAATTCAAGCGCCTTTGAAGGAAATTTATTCGATAACGACACAAGGATCTAGTGCTCAACAATCGTCGGGAAATTCGACTTCAAACCCACCTCGATCTAATATCTGGTGTGGTAAGTGTCATGGTTACGGCCATGTGGCTACAGAGTGTCCGACGCCTTCAAGGTTAATGCCCGATCATCCACCGTTTTGCTCTTTTTGCCACAAAACTGGTCATTTAGATACAAATTGTTGGCATAAATTAGGTCAAGAGCAACAACAAGCTCGTTCAATGCAAACGAATTACAATTACATGGATCGTAATAATAGGACTTATGAGATTGGACCATCCAATCAACCTTTTAGGCCACGAGGATTGCCCACCCAGGGTAGACCCCCAGTGCCTCGAAACAATTACAACAGTGATGGCAATCGAGGAAGAAATTCTCCTTTTAGAAGAAATAATGGAAATTTTCGTAATCCAATGGGACAAGGTGGTCAACAAAGACCTAGGGGACCAGTAATTTGTTATCGATGCCAACAAGAAGGTCACATAGCCACATATTGTCCAAATGCGCGTAAAAATCAAGACTATACTCCTCTTTGCAGGAGGTGCAGTGGTAAAGGACACTATGAAGAGAATTGTCCTAAGCGAGAGGATAATAAAATGTCTGACAAAGGGAAACAAACCTCTAACGAACCTTCAACGGCTGCTGCAAATTTAGTTGAAGTAGAAACAATAAGGAAAGATATTGGAGTTAAGTCAAAATTTATACCTCGCAAGGTGACTTTTAGAGCTGACCCGATGATTGATGTCATTACGAGGGCACAAAAGCAACAACAGAAGGAGCAAGGTTTAGAGGAAGAGAGTCCACAATTAAACGGAGCAGTGAAGGATAAGTCTAAGGACATAGATCCTAATATAGAACTACCTGAATCGGATTCTCCGCAGCATTCCTCTGACCATCCCTTATTACCTGTGCCCTTAGTAAATCCTAAGATTCAAGTGGGAGTAGCTCCTTTTCCCGAAAGATTGGTTCCTCCTAAGGAAGGGAGTAAAGATTTTGTAGAATCCGTAAATAGGACCTATGATCTTTGGGCTGCATTAGAAGAAATATCATTGACTATTAACCTTCGGCAATTACTAGAAATAGCGCCTGTTTGTCGGAAACAACTTTACCATAAATTAGTTCGGTGTCGAAGGAAGAGGATTGAGATAAACGCTTCTAAAGTCAGTGAAAATTCTTCCAAAGGAAAAACAACTAAGGATGTAAAAATAGTAGATTTATTTGTGGACCCAGGAGCTCCAGTTATCGATACTACTATTAATGGCCACTTGCTACATGAAGTGCAGTTGGATGGCGGTTCAGCAGTTAATTTGATGACATAACAAGCTATGCAAGAATTAGGGTTGACAGCTCTAGAACCTACTCATATTGTTTTACGTGTGGCTGATCAAAGGAAAGTAACTCCTTTGGGGTTACTGCGGAATGTGAAATCTGTAGTAGCCGGATTAGAATTTCATGTGAACTATTTGATCGTTCATTCGCAAACAAATATTTCATCATATTCTGTCCTGTTGGGAAGACCTTGGTTATACCAAGCAAGATGCATTCAGGACTGGTATAAAGGTTCAATTGTGATTGGTCCTAGAGACGATAGGGTTAAAATACAAGTTATTTCAAAAGGATTTTCGAAAGAGTCAGGAGATGAAGCAGTTAGTGAAATGGATGAGAAATCCAACAGTGAGTTTTATGATTCAGATAAGGAGGGGACTGATCATGAAGGGCCTTATGCCTGGTTATTTAAAACACCACACCCAGCAGGAGTAGAGAAAGTGGAGGTCAATATAGTAAATCAGCCTCACAAGGTAGAACAAACGGGTATTGGTGAATATGCTGTAGCGTTTTCATCTGACAATGATTCGGATAGCGATATTACTCAGTGGTTATCCACATCCGAAGATACAACCCTTGACTGCTTAATGCTTTCAGCAGAGGAAGCAGAATATCTTGATGATTCGCTTGAAACATGTTTTCAATTATCTACGGATCAAGAAGGAAATAATCAAGAAGATGTATTTTCTGCTTACAACAGGTCGGAAGTGCTTTCTATGGATGGATTAGAGGAGGAAGAAATGCCTGAGTTAATGATATCTGATGTGGTTGACATTTCAATAACCTCTTCAGAAGGTATGGGAGAACTTTCTTATGGGGAAAATGCTTTACTGATAATCATAATAGTATGCTTGAGAGTAGGATTTTAGAAGCTCTTTCTTATGGGGAAAATGCTTTACCCTTTGGATTTGGACAACTGCCAGATAGAGCTAAAAGGATTTATTACTATCAGCTAGAAGCGAAGGAAAGAGAAAGGAGAAGTAGGCATAGGTGCAAACCCTTACAAAGACCACTATCTCGTGAGGATGAGGATGATTCGGCTTCGGCTTTTAACAGGTTTTCACAGACTTCTCGTGAACATCATGGTAATTACGCTAGGATTATTAGAGAATTGGAAGAGGCATTGGGAGTAGAGCGTGAGGCAGCATTGACTGCTGTAAATGAAGCAATGAAGAAGATTACTAAGTTGCAAAAGGAAAAGGCAGAGTTTCAGTTTAGAGAAAGGCGATATCTAGATGAAATCTTGCTTTTAGAATTTTATTTAGAAGAAGAGAAATCTAAATTCAGTAGGGGTGAGTTACAGATGGACCAAGCGTTATCTATGGATACAAATTATTAGGAAGAACATGAAAACACTGATAGGTTTTTGGAAAAAAATAAATCTAAGAATACTTTTGAACCAGAGACTCAAGAGAAAAACCCTACAAATGTTCCCTGGTTGTGTCATTCTTTTAGGCGTTCGACCAGAATTGCGCAGAAGATTTATCGCTGTTCTAGGGGACCGATAATTGGTTATCAACGAGTCCAATCTGAACCTACTAAGGTTAAATTGCACAATATGCAAGCGGTGGTGTTGCCTCATCCAAAAGAAAGAGTAATGGATTTTACTATTTATGGGGATGGGCAAGAGCCACAACTTAGATGGTTTGAACCTGCAGTACCTAGAAATTTTGTGGAACTGAAACAAGTTATACATTATTTGGGCTGTCGAATTCAGGGTGAGGAGGATGAGAATCTACATTCATTAATTCTCAAGCTTAAAGATAATCAATGGTTTTGGAGTTTAGATGATCAGGAATGTCTAGAAAAGAATAACGAAATTTTACGTCGATATCGCCGTAGGTTACATGCTCAATATCCATGTAATTCAGAGCAGATACCTAGCGTAATTGACTCTGTAAGAACCTCATTTACCATGAAATCTCGTAAAAATGTAAATGTCAATAATGGCGGTTTAGATAAATATGGGAAGAGATATACTGAAAAATCCTTTCCTGAGTTAGTAAATGTCTATGGAGTAGAAGTTGATGGTGCTACGCAAGATAACCTGGCTATTATTCCTTATAGGGCTTTACCCTTAGTAAATTCTGTGAGTGTGGGAGAAGAAGCACCGGAATTAAGTACTAAGAATAACCTGCTTGAAAATGTATTGATGCAGATATCCGAAGATGTGCCCACAATTAAGCCACGAAGAATAGACTCTCTATTTATTGAAGAGCCTGAAGTTGAAGTAGTTAAGCTTAAAATGGCAGAAGGAAAATATTTAAATTTAGGAGACCAATTGGAATCGCCACATCGTGAAAGATTCGAAGAAGTCTTACGAGTGCATGTTGACGCTTTTGCTTGGTCATATAGGGACCTTAAGGGTATCAAAGCTGAATTATGTCAGCATTTTATTGATCTAGAACCAGGCACAAAACCTGTATGTCAACGTCAACTACGAACAAACCCTGTGTATGCAGAGTTAGTGAAAGCTGAAATTACTAAGCTTTTAGATGCTGGATTCATTTATCATGTTGCATACAGTGAATGGGTATCTCCTATTGTGGTAGTACCCAAGAAGAATAGTAAGAAGATTCGCATTTGTGTCGATTATAGAAAGCTGAATAGCAAAACACGTAAAGATCATTTTCCTTTGCCATTTACTGATCAGGTACTTGATAAGGTTGCTGGTCATGAGCTGTATTCTTTCATGAATGGATTTAGTGGTTACAACCAAGTACTAATTCATCCTGAAGATCAATCCAAAACTACATTTACTACTGAATGGGGTACATTTGCTTATAGAGTAATGCCTTTTGGTTTGTGCAATGCACCCGCAACATTCCAGAGAGTTATGATTGCAGCTTATCAAGATTTTCTACGTCAATGGATGGAAGTTTTCTTAGATGACTTTTCTGTCTATGGTACGGCAAAAGAAATGCCTGAGCTACTAACGCAAGTATTTGAACGTAGTGATGAAGTAGGTATATCCTTGAATCCTGATAAATGTGTTTTTGGAGTACCAAAAGGAACCTTATTGGGGCATATCGTTTCTAAAGAAGGTATTGCCATGGATCCAGCTAAAATTATTAAGATTTCTGCACTTCCACCTCCAATAAATCTTAAGCAATTGCGTGGATTTTTAGGACATCTAAATTATTATCGGAGATTTATTTCCGATTTTGCAAAGGTGGCATCACCTTTGACAAATATACTTGACTCTGTAAGAACCTCATTTACCATGAAATCTCGTAAAAATGTAAATGTCAATAATGGCGGTTTAGATAAATATGGGAAGAGATATACTGAAAAATCCTTTCCTGAGTTAGTAAATGTCTATGGAGTAGAAGTTGATGGTGCTACGCAAGATAACCTGGCTATTATTCCTTATAGGGCTTTACCCTTAGTAAATTCTGTGAGTGTGGGAGAAGAAGCACTTGAATTAAGTACTAAGAATAACCTGCTTGAAAATGTATTGATGCAGATATCCGAAGATGTGCCCACAATTAAGCCACGAAGAATAGACTCTCTATTTATTGAAGAGCCTGAAGTTGAAGTAGTTAAGCTTAAAATGGCAGAAGGAAAATATTTAAATTTAGGAGACCAATTGGAATCGCCACATCGTGAAAGATTCGAAGAAGTCTTACGAGTGCATGTTGACGCTTTTGCTTGGTCATATAGGGACCTTAAGGGTATCAAAGCTGAATTATGTCAGCATTTTATTGATCTAGAACCAAGCACAAAACCTGTATGTCAACGTCAACGACGAACAAACCCTATGTATGCAGAGTTAGTGAAAGCTGAAATTACTAAGCTTTTAGATGCTGGATTCATTTATCCTGTTGCATACAGTGAATGGGTATCTCCTATTGTGGTAGTACCCAAGAAGAATAGTAAGAAGATTCACATTTGTGTCGATTATAGAAAGCTGAATAGCAAAACACGTAAAGATCATTTTCCTTTGCCATTTACTGATCAGGTACTTGATAAGGTTGCTGGTCATGAGCTATATTCTTTTATGGATGGATTTAGTGGTTACAACCAAGTACTAATTCATCCTGAAGATCAATCCAAAACTACATTTACGACTGAATGGGGTACATTTGCTTATAGAGTAATGCCTTTTGGTTTGTGCAATGCACCCGCAACATTCCAGAGAGTTATGATTGCAGCTTATCAAGATTTTCTACGTCAATGGATGGAAGTTTTCTTAGATGACTTTTCTGTCTATGGTACGGCAAAAGAAATGCCTGAGCTACTAACGCAAGTATTTGAACGTAGTGATGAAGTAGGTATATCCTTGAATCCTGATAAATGTGTTTTTGGAGTACCAAAAGGAACCTTATTGGGGCATATCATTTTTAAAGAAGGTATTGCCATGGATCCAGCTAAAATTATTAAGATTTCTGCACTTCCACCTCCAACAAATCTTAAGCAATTGCGTGGATTTTTAGGACATCTAAATTATTATCGGAGATTTATTTCCGATTTTGCAAAGGTGGCATCACCTTTGACAAATCTACTACGGAAGGATACTCCTTTTATTTGGGATAATGTTTGCCAGAAAGCATTTGAATTTCTTAAACATAAGTTAATTGAAGGACCAGTACTCGCACCTCCAGATTGGACAAAAGAATTCCATATTCATGCTGATGCATCTATGTATGCTGTAGGAGCTGTTTTGTGCCAAGCAGATGATACTAAGGTGGATCATCCAATTTATTATGCGAGTCGAAATTTAAGTGATGCAGAAAGGAATTATACCACCACTGAGAAAGAATGCCTATCAATGGTATTTGCGGTGGAGAAATTTCGTCATTATTTATTAGGGAATAAGTTTACTATATATGTTGATCATGAGGCGTTAAAGTATTTGCTTAATAAAGCAGAACTTTCAGGACGTGTGATTCGTTGGATGTTGTTATTCCAAGAGTTTGATTTTCAAATAGTTACTCGTCCTGGTAGAGCTCATGTGCTAGCAGATCATCTATCACGATTATTAACATCAGACAAGGAGGAAGGTGTGGAAGATGATTTGCCGGATGCATCACTTTTTACTATGGAGACACAAGTTCCATGGTAGTCTGATATTGCGAATTTTCTTAGTACTGCTCGATATCCACCTGGTGCTGATAAGCGCAGGAAACGTCAGATATTAATGCAATCACGCTCCTACGGATTATTAGGGGGTTACCTTTATAAATTTTTTCCACGCGAAGGTATCTATCGACGTTGTGTAAGGGAAGATGAAGTACCAGTGGTTCTTAAGGCATTGCATGATGAGCCGTGTGGTGGCCATTTTGCCGGTGAATTGACTGCAAGAAAAGTTCTATTAGCTAGTTATTGGTGGCCTACCCTATTTAAAGATACTTATTATTATTGTCGCAAATGCGATGTATGTCAAAGGACTGGTCGTCCTTCTAAGAGTTTTGCTACGCCTTTGACACCTATATTAGCATTAGCACCTTTTGAGAAATGGGGAATTGATTTTGTAGGCCCAATTGATCCACCTACTAGATATCGATCGAATCGTTATATCTTAGTCTGTACTGACTATATTACAAAGTGGGTGGAAGCGAAAGCGCTTAAAACGGATAAAGCCATTGATGTGGCTAAGTTTATGTATGAGAATATTATTACGCGTTTTGGTTGCTGAACGTTTATATGAAGCGTTATGGGCCTATAGAACTACTTATAAGGTGACAGTGCAAAATACACCCTTCAATTTAGTTTATGGCACTAATGCTATATTCCCTATTGAGCAAGAGTTGCCCACTTTACGAGTAGCTCTATCATTACGACTAGGTGAGGTTGAATCTTTGAAACAACGGATTTTACAATTGGTAAAGTTGGATGAGGAAAGATTATTAGCTCTACAAAGTCTAGAAGCAATGCAAAAACGTCGTAAATCATGGCACGACCAGAATATTAAAGTACGGGAGTTTAAAGAAGGCGATTTAGTTTTACTTTATGACAGTCGTTATTATAAATTTCCTGGGAAGCTTAAAATTCGTTGGTTGGGACCTTTTAAGGTGATTAATGTTTATGATAATGGTTCTCTTGATGTGCAGGATATTAATGCTGAAAATGAGATATTTAGGGTCAATGGCCTGCGCCTTAAACATTTTGTGATTTAGGCTAGCTAGGTATAGTTAGGTTAGTAGTTACAATAATATTTTGACTAATCCACCCTTGGATGTCTTTTCTTTCTTGGGGGGTTCTTAAATGGGATGCAGGTATGGCCTTTTTGTGGATGGATGCGCTTTACCCTCGTATTGATGCCGATATTACTGATCCTGTTCATGCTGGACCTTACGATATTCCGCGTTTTCAAACGCATGACAGGTTTTTATATGCACCGAGAGGGGAGGCCTGTTGTGGTTCTTCTTTTGTGATTATTTTTTGTTTACAGTATCATCCACCTTTTGGTTGTAGGTCCTGTCAGCGGCATTTATTTGTGCGTGCTCAGCTCTTGTGTTGGCAGTGTCGCACATACTTTCGACGCTATGGTACCACTGCCATGTAGGAAATGATTGGTTATACCTACCAGCGTCATGATTATAATAGTGTTTTTTCTCCTGAGCGCGGCGCTGGTCAGTCTAGGGTAGGTAGAGAGCAGGCAGAATTTGCGAGATATCGTTCGACTGTCTACCGCCTTACTCCATCTTACCATGATTTGCAGACTAGTGTTCCCTGCCCATGTTGGGATTATGTTTGTTGGTACATGGATGCGACAGAGGGGCATTCCTTAGATGCTTTACCAGTGGCCCCTATGCCCTACTATGATGATGCAGCTTCGGCTTCGCTCCATGATGTGATGGAGGTTCTTAGCGATGCACCTGATAGCGGATCTGTGACTTCTGATATGTCTACGCTAGAGGCTATTCTTGAGCATCCTATAGATGATAGTTTAGTTAATAGGTTTGACTTAGATGGAGTTGATGATTTCGGATTAGGATTATTGTTTTCACTAGAAGATCTCAGAGACTTTGAAGATTTTAGTCTAGATATTTTGTTTTCTTAGTCTTTTATGTTTTTCTTTTATTCTACATTTTGAAAAAAAAAAACAAACGAACAAATATATATCGTTTAAAACAAACATACAATGCTTTCAGTTATTGATATCCTGTAGGTTTTCATGCACTTTAGTTTTATTTTCCACGTAGTTAGGTAGTTAGTTGCACGCACGGTCAGGATATTCCTTTCAGTGCTGGAGTTTGGGATATTTAAGTTAGTAAGATGGACAGTTCTATATGCAAGAATGGTTATCAAGTGGAGAAATATACTGCTTCTTAAACAACCAAGCAGTGGGAGCGTTACGACAGTCTAGTTGATCGAGATTGTGACATGAGTATTTGACAATTCTTTTGTACAGGGAAGAGTGTTATTATTTATCTAACCCTTTAACATTGTACTGGCTAGTGTATGTTTCATGTGCAGATTTGACTATGATTTTGTGTTACACACTGTTGTATGCTTCTGTTGCTGATTCTTGGAGTTGCATATCCACGAACATACAAGGTTGTTTCATACCTAAACTTTTTATTTCATATTCATTTTGGAAGAAATACATGAATAAAAAATTGATGGAATGAAATTAGAGATGTCGAAAAAAAAACATTTAAGTAAATTACAGAGGAATTATAAATAAATATTTTAAACAAATATGAATGATATATATATACAATTCTCTCTATATGAAGTCCACTCACAAGGGATGGAACTTAGCATTAGGGAGTGATTAAAAAGGGGGTGACGTGTGTGCATAACATAGTGAATTTCATTGTATGGGTGTCCGATTAGGAATCCTATAGAGTTTTCCCCTATCTTTTGGTCGCTTTTCTAGCGATATGTGGGATAGCTGAATAACAAGGTTCTCTCCACGAAATTTTGACTAGGAGTAGCGTGGAAGAAAGATGCTGAGCTGGTGAGTATTCTTTGCTTATCATTTGCCTAGGCAGAGTGACTAGTATTATGCGTTAGATTAGATTCCTCGAGCAAAGTTGTTGAGCTGAAATGTTTGACCGTTCAATTAAGTGATGTCTTCTTAGCTTTTTAGTTGATCCTTTAAATTTAAAAAAAAAACAACAACAAAACAATCCTTAAAATCCAATCCAAATATTAAAAGTTCGGAGGAGTCTATATATTTATTCTTTTAAAGAAAGAAAGAAAGAAGAAAAAGAAAAGAAAAGAAAAAAACACCCTGAGACTACAGGGTTTGAAAAAAACAACCAAAAGAAGATAACCATCGCCTCTGAGGTCCTGGTAGGCTGTAGGGATTTCCTTGACGGGTGCCCTGCGTCCGATGCCTTGTATCTCTTTGGGGTGGGACCTTTTGGGAAAGAGAATCAATGTATATACTCTTTTGACATTTTAAAAAAAAACCATTAAAATATAAACTTAAAAGAAGAGCCTTGGACAATTAGAAGTTACGAACCATTGGCTGGTTGTTCTAGTAGAACATGGAGGGTTAGCAGCTAAACCCTAGGAGTCCTATTTAGTCTTGTAGTATTAGTTTGCCTTGTTTGGGTTCTTTGCTAAGTAATGACTTTATCAGTGATGCTATTTCAGAAGCAATATTTTTAGTAGGATAGTAGTGTGGCAATTTATTGTTTAGAGGGATTATTGTTGTTTAGCGGCTCTAGACAGTTTCCTAGTTGGTATATTCTATGCAATGGATGAAGCTCTGTTATGCATTTCAGTGTGGAGAGTGAGTAAGGGAGAATGTTAGTTTGCACAAGTTTTTACATCATTTCATTGAAACATTTATATTGTTTGCATTTTAATATGACACAAATAAGTATTTTTTCTACTTTTCCAGTGTCTACTAGTTGTCCATGTGCGGTTTTGCAGATCTTGTAGTTGTGCTCGCGAGGACGCTTCGCAATTAAGTGGAGGAGAGTATATTTTTCTTTCAAAGTTGCGTAGCAGTGCTCGTGGTAACAGTGTTCGTGATGCTGGATGTTCGTGATGTAGCTGTGCTCGCGAGGACGCTTCGCATTTCAGTGGGGGAGAATGACAACACCTAAAAACATGCCATTTATTGCAACGACTTTTTGGCAAAACTGTATACAATTGACACCTTATTACTAAATTTTTACATGAATTTAATGCAGAAGCGGTGTTCGTTGTTGCTGTCTTTGGAGGCCGTTTCCTTGCAGTCTAGCTAGGAGATGAATCTATGGGAAAGTTCTTGTATGAGAGGAAGGTGGAGTTTTAGATAAAAATCTGATAAGTTTACTTAGTGAATCTTAGCTATGACTATTTAAAATTTTACTGTAGGGATTATTACTACTTAGAGGAGATAAGACCTTGTTATAAATTAGGAGTCTTTGGGGGAATTTTAGACTTGGCAAGGTCTTGACAGGTTGATAGGATATCTTAGTATTAATCTAAGGGATGGGGGATTTCACTAGTTAATATGCTACCTCCTACCTCCTAAGGATTAAATTCTTTATGAAGAATGCACAGCATCATGATTGTGATTATTGTCTACAGTAATACTGTAGTGATGATCAAGGGGTGATCATTAGATCATTGATGATTATTATGGAGATTCCTTTGGGGAGGTGTTGAATATCAGGTAATTGGAAAGCTGGAATTTTTTCGCAACCAATATAAGATTTTTTCAATGAGACAGTTAAATTGTCAAGGCCAAGAGTATCAGGGGACTTTTGGTTCGTATCCCTACCATTAGTGTAGCAGAATATCTCTTGCATTGAGGGTCTTCATCATTGCCCATGTTTGAGGATTCTTTACTTGACTAAGAATAACATGTGAAGAATTGAAAGTCTGAAGAATTGCACGAGGTTTGCAAATTGGAGATGTTCTTTTGAATATAGGTTAATTAATTGAAAGATTTTAGAGTGAGTAAAATGAAAAGAAAAGAAAAGGAGGCCGTTGTATTTCTTACGGGAGCAAAATATGGGGCGTCGACCCATAGTCCTATCTGCCCTTCCACCCTCCAATTGTAGTATTCCTTTATGCCTAAAGAAACGTCATTATCTCCATGTCGTCCTAGTATAAAAATTGAACCATTAATGAAGATCAAGGAATGGACATTAGAAGGTTTATTTTTGAAGTAGATTCAAGAGGATAGACTCTTGGCAAGGACGAAGTAATCCAAAGGGGGCATACCAGGCAAAGAGAAGACCAGATGTACCACCTATAGACACATAGGCTACAAGAAGCATGATCTTGGACAAGCTTTAGGAAGACTCTTTTGGTGAATTAATGCCAAACCAATATTGTTATCTTTGTTGTTCATTATTCTTCACTCTTTGTAATCAAATATACTTCATAGATAGAGTGATACGGTATTTGACATTCAATCAAGGGAAGAGTGGGTTCTCAATTGTAAACAATTGTTCCCTCATGCATGCCAGGTGTTAGGGGCTAAAAGGGACACCACATTAATGAATGTAAATGCCCGTTTATGTGGTGCCAAGGGTCACAAAATTGGGCTATGGAAATGAATTGAGGAAAAAAAAAAATTTAGAAGAAGAAAGAGGCCGTTACAAAAACGATCGTGAAGAAGAAGAGGGGGGCATTGGATTTCGAACGACGCCTGCTGATGATGACGAATGTGGAAGAAGAGGGGGTGCCATTTTCTGCGGACGAATTTGCGCCTCGTAGGCTGTGATTTGTTTATGAACAAGGGGGCGCCATGACAGATAGAGAATATGGCGTCATTTGAGGATCATGTAGACGGAGTGTTTAGCATAGACCCTTCGGGGAAACTGTTGGAAACTACATCCATCGGCCGACTGACAAACTCGCCACACACAGACGCAGAGAGAGAGTGTGTGTGTGCGTGTGTGTGGGTGAGAGAGTGATAATTGTTCCTGCTTTTACCAGGGTCCATCTCTATCTGCCATGGCACACCCCAATTTAGGGCTTTGATCTTGTCATGCAACGGAGGAGAGCATCATATTTCACGCTGATAGCATAGTCCCATCATCGCTTGATCGAGGTCTTGCATCTGATCGAGGATCGTCAGATCGTCTCCTAGAGAGAGAGAGAGAGAGAGATTTCCGAGATGGCGGTGTGGTGGCTCGCGATCTCTGACTGAGCGTGTCCCCCATCTCCTTCACGTATGATTGTGCCTCGGTGATATCATTCGTTACAGGCGCTAATTGAAGCGATGCTGTGCCGATATGCAGATTTTATGAGGCTTCCTCGATCTACGGTGGCTTCGACTTTGTCATCGCCCCCCCCCTAATTGATCCTCAACACAGACCCATCAGCGACCTATACAAAACAGGAAGGATACCACTATTTGCAGGATCAAATTTGCTTCTAACTCTAGAGCAATGGAGCAGCCATGTGGTAGGAAAGATTAGCTTTTGGGATAGACCTGGATGCAAGTGATGAGCTTACATGTTCAGACAGTGAAATTGCCTTGAAATAAGAATTGGGTTGGACAACACATCTTTCTTTACGGGCATGTCTTCTACCAACGACCACACCTCTGAAATGTGGAAATTATGTAGGGTTTTAGTGCGCTCACAGAGAGAGAGAGAATAAAAACTTGGTCATTTGGCAAGAAGGGAGAGATAATTATGAAGGGGAGGGCGCCATCAAGGAAGAAAGAAGGGAGGGCGCCTCATTACACTTAATGATTCGTTGTAAAGAATGAAGAACCATCTCCATGGAAGCCTAAACAAGATTGGAAGATCGTTGCAGACATCAATGGAATCCCCATGTCTCTTCTACTTCACCATGCCTTCCCTATAATAGCCAATTTAGAGCTTCAATACGCTGGTATAATCTGAAGTTATAGGCAGGAATAGCATCTGGGGTAATTGTGGGGAAGCAAAACAAAATGATGAGCTCCCATTTGAATCGACTGGATAGAAGACAGACATTGGCTGGACTGTAGGGGGACACGGTCTCCAAGGACGTGACGACGACCCGCTGTTTTACACGTAAGTGTCTTAATTCGTTTATCTAAAGTAAATGATATGGCATGATAATTTCTTTAGTTTAATATTTTTAAAATATGTCTTTAAACCTGTTTTCTCATTCTACATGTTGTTTGCATTTATCTGAATTGGTTTTTATTTATTAAAAATCAAAAACAGTCGAAAATACTAAAAAATGACTCAAAATTATCATAAATAAAATTTTATAAAATTACTGATTGAAATTTTATAAGTTCTGATATTTTTCCTATAAATCTTATGAGTTAGGGAATTTACTGAATTTCTATCAAGATTTTTAAAGATGTTTTGTTATATTTAAAAATTAGAAAAGAGTTATATTTAGGGAAAAAGCATAGTTTTCCTTTACGTAAAATGTGTTATTTATTGATATAAACTATGGATTCTTAGTGAAATATTGGAAACAAAATCTTTGATTTGTTAGTGCATTTATGTTGTAAGGGTTAAAGTAAAGAAATAACAATTTAATAATATTTTACTAAAAAAATGTTTGTATAAAGATATGGTGTTTTGGTTTTGATAAGAGGAATTACACATGTCGTGGACATTTATGAAACATGGGAGGGTATAAATAAATTAAAAAACTTAACAACACCTTATAATGATTAATAATGTTATGTTGCTACTATAAAATTTAGTTTGAATTAAAACCAAAATAAAATCAAATAATTTAACGATTGGATGGCATGGGGGAAAAGCCTCAGCATCTATATTAAATTTTTACATGTTATTCATTTTACAATCAATTACTTAAATACATGGAGTGGAGGGCCACTAGGATAATTTAAAGAAAACTAATGGGATATACGGGATTTAAAATGAACGTTGTATGTGAACCATAAGAGTGTGGAAAGAACTTGTTTTATCATGCTTGATACTGGTTATAGAAGAGGAAAAGAAAGGACGTGATTTTCGCAGAACGAAAAAATTATTTAAAAATTAAAAGCAACGACGAAATTTATATACGGAGTGGGAAACGTCTACCACAAGAGATTAAAATTTAGGGGTTTATGGTACGTCAAAAAATTTGATTTGAATGTTTGTTTAAAATTAAACAAATAAAAAAAATTAATTTTAATTAGGTGGAAAAAAACATAAAAAGGAATTTTAAACGGAGATATACAAATAGATCTAAGAGATCTATATCCCTGAAACAACCTTTACAAAGTAAAACATTAAAAACATTTCCTGGATAAACCGCCACTAGCATGGCAGGAGAACATTATGAGGAGCTGCCCCTGAGAGATGGGGAGAAACCATAGTTATCTTAGGTTTGGCAATTTAGTACCTAATATAATTTATTGAAGTTTAGAATCTTTGCAGTTGGACTACTACAAACAACGTTGTAGATATTAGGGAAGGTTAAGTCGAATTAAAACAATTAGTGCAATAATCACTTGTTTAGTGCAACAACTCTTAGGAGTTGGCTTGTTGACCTGGGTAAAAGTGGCTTGGTCTTTGGCCAGTCACACTTCGCATGTATTGCACAATGTTGAGCATCAATCATAAAGTCAACTAAAAAGGCCTTTGCAGCACACTGTAGAGCATGAAGACATTCTTTTGTGAAGCGATTAGATCTATCCTGACCTTGTGCCAAAAACCACCTCCTGCTTTCTATGCAATAGAGGTCTTACACAATCTCGCGAACAAGTCTCGAGAAGCTCGCCTTCGGAATGATGAGATCAAAAGAGCATTGATACCTTCTAATTTCTCTCAAGGCCACTGTACCTAGCTTCCACTTGCGTTTCTTGTGGGGATGCTGAGGAGGACCCTTGTGAGGGCGACTTGAGGAAGGTGGATTAGGTTGAGAAGGGGGTGCATCTGAGCTAGTAGAGATTCCAAGGGGCTGAACATGATATGGGGCTCTGAGCGGAAGCTTATTTGAAACTACCTTAGACCTAGCCATCTTTCCTGCACAAGAGATGTGAGAACTCAATGAATAAGATAGAAAGTGAAACCCTCTTTTATATACCCTAAACTGTGAGACTCATTCACATAGATGCACACTCTCTCTTTCTCTCTTAAACTATGAATTGCATTCACACTGACTCACATTGTTCATCTTACTATCTTAACGAACCCATTTGTTGCCTTGTCGAAGCCTTGTTTCTAGCCACTTGGCATGGTTTTCTTTGGCACTTGAGGCTTCATAACGCAATCTTTAAGTGACACGACATGATTCCATCATGTCTGTAGCCGATTCATCAGCACTTTCATTTGCTCTCTTTTGCGAGAGTTTAGATTCATCCACTACTATAATCCTATACCACCAAGATAGCAATTGGATCATTGGATTGCTACCATTCACCCCTCCACCATGATTAGTTTTTCTTTGGTATCCACCACGCGCTATCCAATGTGAATTTTCCATCCCTTGTGTGGACCAAATTTCGATGCTTCCCTTTTCTACAAAGTATGGCCCATGTGCCTTAAGGATATGCTACAAAGACACATATCACACATGAATAAAACTATGCTCAATAGTTTATACAATTCATACAATTTTAAAATATTAACTTAGTACGCACCATGTAATGTGTGATAGAGCTTTTGCCCCATGCTTCCACCATGTTTTCGTAGAAGCTATGCACAACATTGATAAATTCTTGCTTATCTTCATTGTTAAACACCATCTTGCGAAGTAAGGGAGCCAATTTGTTAAGACTTATCCAAACCTTAGCTTTGGCCAATCTTGTTTTTCCTCCATTACTTCGATCAGGAACTGCAAAATGTAACTTTTTCCACCCATCGTAGTCCTACAACGGCCCACGAACCATGACATTCCCTTCCTCATTGATGGGTACTGAGAGAAATCTCCTAGCCTTTTCTCCTCCAAAGCAAGGCTTTTTTGGCAAGTTACCAGATTTTCTTGATCTCTTCTCATCTTTTTCAATCGTCACTTGATGCTTATATAGCCCAATTTCTGATAGCACTCGCTCCACATTCCTACATGTTGCAATGGCTTCTTTTTCTGGTTGCATCCTATAAGCAAAGAAAATGTATTCAAATACAAGTTTCTCCATGATTCTGACAAAATCATGCAATGAACAAATGTGAATATGATCCAAGGGAATGTTGAATATGGGCTTCCAAGTTGGATCTTCTCTATTGCGCGTCGGTGCAACACTTGTCACCTTTTGCCAGTTCTTCTTTCCATCCTTTCCTTCCACCCCCTCTGTTAAGCAATATAGGCATGGATTCTTTGTATTTGCACCATTGGAGATTCCACACATGCATTTTAAAGTTTCCAAGTCTCCTGCAAGATGCCATTCAACCAAGTATTGACCATACCCTTCAATCGAGAGCATCTCACCATGTTCCTCACAATCGATGATGCTTGGAATGCTTGTGTACATAAAGAATAACTGCAACACCTCAAATGTTTCCTTAGGAACTTCAAATGCAGCGAGCCACCACACATGGCGTTCAGATTGAACACTAAAGTTCCCTGGGTTGTTCTTGTCGAATTGTAAAGCTCTATTCATCAGAGTTACACTAACTCTTTCAAGCTTTACTCCTTTGACAACCTCACTTTCATCTAATTTTATAACAAACTGCAATTTATCATTACATTCCTCAACAGACATATTGTAGTACATTACCATTGCTGATTGCACCTTGTTCAAATCTAAATAGTAATTGTTGAGTTCCGTGAACTTCACCTCATATGCATTTTTGGTCCCAACCTTTAGTGTTTCCACACATTGAACATGCATGGGATCTCCTATCAACTCCAAAACCTTTGTATTAAGTTGCCGTCGGGCCTCTATTAACTTTGAAGGTTGAGGAAGAGGCACGATTCAATTTCTCTTCAGCACATGACCAAACCCAGCCTTCACATCTTTGAATATCTTTGAGTAAGTTGTGCTAATGTCGGCCCTGTCACAAATAGATTGTGCTAATTTCGGCCCTGTCACAAATCGACAGTTGAGAACTCATTTGACATATCTTTTAATGTGCACTCAATCACCTTTTCCTTCACAGCCTCTTACGATTGCTCAAAGTGTTTTCCAGTGTACTTGCCTTCAGCAATCTACTAATACATGATTCAACCTCACCCTCACCTAGGTTCTCTTTCTGAGCTACCTTACATGCTTTGATACGTCACTTCCACTGGCGACTATTCACAATTAACTCATTGATTGGCTTCTTCTTTCGTTTGCGCTCCTGTGTTAGCTTGCTGTTGGTCTTTCTCAAGTCTTCCAATTGTGCCTTTGCCTCCTCATATGAGATACCAATGTCATCGATAGTGTCCTGCATTGAAATAATTTGATTGTTTTGTTGAATTACAGTGTCATTCAGTTGTACCACTTGTCCTATGAGCTGTTGTATATGAAGTTGATGTGCAGCGATCACATCATGGCAAATTTTTATGGTTTCTTGGCAATTTGCAAATACTTTGAACGCTTGATCATTGAGCCACCTAGTATAACCAAGTAACCCATTTTCACCCTCGCACACATACTTCAGCAAATTTGTGATTCCTGAGAAAGTTGGAGGTCTATTGTTTAAGGGGTCAATTGGGTAGATTCCCCCATCAACCCACAAATCCACATGTTTCAATCCCATTTTCCTGTAACTTTGCAAAACTTGAGGGTTGACACTGGTACATTGGATTCTTTTGAATAATGGGGCATATTCAATCTCTACCTCAATATGTAGCTCCTTCTTTCCTGTATTCATTTTACTATTAATAGAAACGGGGAGCCTACTTGGTTGTCACAAGAGGTAGAGTGGAGATGCACAGAGAGGCACACAAATGTACCAAGGAAAAGGAGGGTGTAAGTAATTCACTCTGTTAATGAAGGTTGCATAAACACAAAGAAGAGGTCATAATAGAGCCATGAGAGAGTATAGATATGGGGGGAAATAGCTCAGATGGTAGGGATGTCCAAGACTTTTTGTATTTTAGATATTTCTATTTTTCCTCCAAAAACATCTCTAAAAAACACAAAATTTGACTAGTTGGTTTGTTTTTTGACCAAAAGCCAGGATATAAAAAATCCCCAAAATATCTTAAAAGGAACTTTCAAAATTTCATTTTCCTTGTTCTCAATTAAAAAATCAAATACCTCGTATCTACTAATCATTTTGCATTGAAAATGAAGCACCACACTCCTGTAACTAACTCCTTTTTTAATATAAAATTTGGTTGAAAAAGACTTCTTGAATGAGGAGAGAGAAGGAATCTGAGTATATCTTTGTAGATAATATAAAAAAGGCAAAATGAGATTGCAAAAGTGGAGAGAGAGGAGGATTATTTTACTATTCTTCTCTCCTCTTTTCCTTGTTTTAAGGAGGAGAGAGGGGGGAGACTAAAAGGCCCATTTGTGAGTTCATTTTTGTCCTAATGTGAATCATTGAAAGAAACTCTCATAGAAGTGGAGAAGGACAAGAAAATTCTACAATTTAATTTACAAAGACACAAGCAAATTCCAATGCACTACAAGAAAAGAAAACATTAAATTCCCATAGGCTACAAGAAAAGAAAACATTGACTCCTATCAATGTTTTTTGAATAGTGGAGCTCAAAATAGATACATGCAAGTATTGAGATTAGCAATATCCCATTAGTAGACTACCTTGATTCACCATATACCTTGATGTTGTTTATGTTTCCTTTTTAGGAACTTTTTTGGTGATGTTGAAGGCTAAGGTGATGATCTATATACTTCGATGTTGTCTACATTCCTTTTTCATGAACTTTTTTAATGATATTGGAGGCCAAGGCACTTAGCAATTCAAGCGTGTGAAGGAATTCTTGAAACATGAACATCTTACTATGATTTTGATAGTCTTAGCATCAAGTGACAACCTTGTTGCATTGAGTAAGGTTTTTCTAGATTTACTTGGTTGTCCATGAAATCATCATTATCATTGTAAAGAGACATAGGACTAGATCCACTTTGCTTGTGAGCTTGACCTCTTAGCTATAAGAAAATAACACATCAATGAAAGGGAACATCATGCTATTCTATCTTTTGAAAACACAATTATTATCACTTCCTCCGATTGCAATTGTGCCTATATCATGAAAAAAATCATCAATTAACCCTTTATTGATGGCAACAATCAACGTGCATGATCATCATGTTTTTCAATCAAGGCACATAGGGCATTCAACACTTACTACTTTGAGTGATTGGTTTGCTCAAATTTTTTAGAAACAACAGACAACATCCATGCCTCTCTTCTTCATGTGACATGTTGCTTCTTATGGGCAAAAAGAGGTGGAAAGATCCAAATTCTCCCTTTCTTACAACTAGAGTAACCAACACTACCCAATCTTGACCAAGCTAGAGTGGCATCAGTGATGTCTTGTTTTCAAAGGAAGATGAGCACCACAAAGACTCCTTTTGCATCAAAGTGAACCAGTAACCCATAAACTATTTTCTTGCTTGTTTAATCGGATTGTAGATTTCAAGAGGACTTAGTTCGATTGTTGCAAAGAAGAACATGACATACCAACTTGCTAATTACTAGGAGATTTGTTATTCAACACACATGGTGTCACTCAAATAAGAGAGAGCTTACAACTTGTTGAGTAGGCTGTTAATAGCATGGGGCCAAGCTCTTGATCACTTTAGATCATTTTCCTTTGACTAGATCAGATAATCTACTTCTAGATCTACTCTAAGAATCCTAGTCTAAAAACTGATTAGAGATGGATCAAGAGTCATAGCAACCAGGTTGCAAGTGTTGGTGTAGTAAGCACTGGTGCATTCATTAATGCTCAAATGAGCTCTATACACACATAGCCGATTGTATCTGGGAAACTCAAGGCCAAGCACGTAAGAACTTGTGCTTTTAGTGATTCTTAAGTGATCTTTTTTCTCAACTTCATGCCTTGGTCACTTTAGATTGGATTCAATTAAGATTGTGATTTGTTTAGGTACTCTAGAAGAGTCACAAAACATAGGACCAAGCAAGCATGCACTAGTGCTTTCATAGTTGTTTGTTGTAGACCACAAAACATGGGACCATACTCAAGAAAACATTGAAAAACTTGAAGATTTTGACTCTCAAGATTGAGAATCAATAAGCAAACACTATTTCTACATGAAGCTCCAAGTGCTGGTGGTGCTTGAAAATTTGAAGGAAAAATTGTAGACTTTAGATACTTGATGCATTGATGCAAGGAAACTTGGAGAATATGCAAAACATGAGAGAGTTGGTGCTTGGTCTACTCATGGTAAGGTGGAGCCTCTTCGACTTTGAGAAACCATACCTTTTCAAACTACCTCCTTCATCAAATAACCATGTTTTGCTCAAGTCTTGGCACAAGATAGTGACAAAACTGTTAATGATACCAAGCACTATTTCTAAAGGTGACCATGCCTACATAATTACCCTAAACTCTAATATTGATGAGCAATGTAAGGATATACCCAATGAAGTGAATGAGTTTTGAGCTGCATGAGGGAAAGAGTGGAAGCTGGAAAAAAGTAGTGAAAGAGAAGGTATATAGAAGGAAGTTGAGATAGGGAAACAAGAAAAGGGAGGCTAAAATCCTAGTGGGCTCCTTTGGAGAGTCCTCATACATAGTGAGATGAGGCTCCACATCTCCTCTAAGTTGTATTCATACACATGTGGATATACATTTGTACTCATGACTTCAAAAAAATTGGTAGAGAGTGGAGATTTTAATCCCCTTTATTCACAATTATGGATGTAGCTTACATGATATTGGCCCACATCTATCAATGCATCATTCTTGGAATATTTTTCAAGGATTTTGTTATCTACATATTATTTTCCTCTCATACTGCAATGATTCTTTTGATTTATATATTCTTGTCCTCTTGTACCCTATGTGCCACATTCTAATTTTGAAAATGGTGCACAAAATAGACATCTAGAGTGATGCTTCTCTTTGAGTCTTGTCTCTACGTTTTGAGTTAAAGATATATCAAAGATGGAGAGGGACCTTGAGGAATGTTTTGATATTAGTGTACTAGATGCTTATCTTCACAATGCTATTGTGCAAGTGTACCTAAATCCATGCAAGAAAATGGAAAATTTGCATATCAATCGACCTCTAACATGAAAAGGGATTGTGTTGTCTCTACTCTTTTGATAACGCATCAAGCATAGACTTGGATAGCATTGTAGAGGGGTCACTCTTAAAAACACTACTTCTACCTCCCAATTGTCATTTGTGGGATCTATTAGACCAACCTCTATGGAGCATAGGTATACTAGTATCCTCAATTTCCTCAAAAGGTTTCCTTTGAATGTCTACTTGGTTACTATAGTGATGAGTGCCTCCACTATTATGCTAGTTGAGAATTGCGTTCTCAATAGGATGGAGACATTGTCTTTGAGTTTGCATCCCTAGATGGCTAGCCAATTCAAGAATGGAGCAAAGATATGATAGTCATGTTTGGGTTGAGTACAAAACTTGTACCAAAACTTTGAAGATGTGGTTTGGTGTAGCTCTTATGTAGGACATTTGAGATGTTTTAATTTGGAGTGCCCATATTATGGATGCACCAAGCAGTACAATTAAACATAGTGGAAGGGAAAGTTAAGTCAAGTGACCTTTGTTTGCATTTTGAGGCAAGCTATCAAGATATGGGTGTGTCACACTACTCCATTGCCCCTAGAGTGCTTGATCGCTATTGCCATCCTGCTAGGAGAACTAATACCACCAAGTGTCACATAAACATGGGGTATCATAGTTACTCTACCTCTAATGTGGTTTTCACGAATGATATATTAACTTCAAATACCTTGGTGTAGCAAAAGGCAATTATAGATCTCAATGAAAAGTGCAAAAATGTGGAAAAAAGTGTTGCAAGGGACTTGGTCTTGGAAATGATTAAGGGGTGTGCTAATGATGCTAAGGGTAAGCATAGTGTTGAAAACCTAATAGAGAAAGTCACAAGTTCCCTAGTGCAATGTAAATGTGAGCATTTTTTGTAGAGGTTTTCATTCATAATGAAATTGAATTATGTTCTAACCTTTTGTATTCTTGTAGGATTCAAAGGACTCTAGATATAGCTAAGAAAAAGATAAAAGGTTTGGCATCATGCTTTGAAGCGTTGTTGGAGTTAAGGATGGAACAAATATGCATTCTTACTTACATAACATCTTGTTTTTGAATTAGTTGACCCATGTAGAGGAGCCACATGTTTTTAAAATGTCTACTATTGGTCTTGAAAGTTGAGTGGATCTAGTTAATCAATGAAACTTGGAGGCCCAATAGAGTGCTGATTTGTGCATTTTGTTCATGTTCACCATACTTATGGATGGAGCATAATAAGTGATGTGTATCACCCTTATGTTAGAGAGTTTCTTGATATGGCTATTGGTGAGTTTAAGGTGGAAAATACAAATGCTCAAGTGCTTTTTTGAACTTTTCTAAATGAGTAAATGGCTTTGTGTGGGCTTCTAGGAGCAAAGTTTGTCTCTAGGTTCATATGAGGCTCAAGCAAATTGGTTGGCAATGCACAATCTTTTCAATAAAGCAATAAGGAATGTGATGCACTTCAAGGAGAGATCATGTTCCTTTCATTGGGAGAAGAGTATATCAGAGTGGGAGATCACTATATATAAACCCTAGACAAAACATGTGTTTAAGGCATGTCTTATATATCCCTATGTAACCTATTTTGTAAAATTTTTAAAACCCTTATGTGTCTTTTTAGAAATATTTATAAATTCCTTCTTGTAAAATCATTTTAATAACTAAATAATTTAATATATCCATATCTAATAGATACAAAATACTAATTTATTATAGAATTGATCACAAAGTAGCCCTCAAGAGTTCATAAAATTTTCTTAGTAGTTTTAGTGCCCATGGAAATATCTTTGTTCTATATGACATCCAAAAGTAAGTAAATTTTGGATTTTTATTCAGGTATATAACTAGAGCATGTAGTTCTTAACTTAAAGCTAGTTAGTAAAGGGGATTCCCATTAGTAGTTTTTCTACCATATTTTAGCACATGCTAGCATGCCTAAAATTTGCAAGATGTGATGCACAATATCTAGTAAGCTAGTTGCTCAAGCCAAGCTCTAAGTCAGTCTTGTAGGTCTTTTAAAAAAATACACAAAACAAATGGTTTGACCATTATATTACTATCTTAGTTCTCTCTTACATTTCAATATTGATCTTTGTGTTGTCCTATTGTGGTGGTAGTGGAGTATATCAGTGTATCTTTTGTTTTTAATTCATCTCAAAATATATTCTCCACCATTCCTACAAACTATTCAAAGGTATATATGCAAAACACACACACACACACACACACACACACACACACACACACACACACACACACACACACACACACACACACACACACACACACACACACACACACACACACACACACACACACACACACACACACACACACACACACACACACACACACACACACACACACACACACACACACACACACACACACACATGCACGCACGCACGCACATGCACATGCACATGCACACGCACACGCACACACAAAAATTCTAAAGGTGACAAGAGATAAATGCTACTTAAAAATTTTCACTTGGTTGAAATCTTATCAAGTCATAGCAAGATATATACTAAATACAAGCTTAATCTGTAACTCAAGGAGGTAGCTACATTAAAGGGAAAAACATGTTACATTTCTATAGGTCACAATGAAATTCTAGAATAATCCATATGATGATGCAATCAATAGTATGATTATTGATGTTTGCATCTTTACAAAACTTATTTTATGTTTCTCACAGTCACAAGCACACGCACACGCACATGTACACACAAAAATTCTAAAGGTGACAATAGATAAATGCTACTTAAAAATTTCCACTTGGTTGAAATCTTATCAAGCCATAGCAAGATACATACTAAATACAAGCTTAATCTGTAACTCAAGGAGGTAGCTACATTAAAGGGAAAAATATGTTGCATTTCTATAAGTCACAATGAAATTCTAGAATAATCCATATGATGATGCAATCAAAAGTATGATTATTGATGTTTGCATCTTTTCAAAACTTATTTTATGTTTCTTTATAAAGCAGATATAGATATACAAAAAGGGTGAATATACAAAATTTTCCTTTGTCCCATTGTTGTGTGATTTGAAATATTTTATATAAAAACTATTTAAACAAATATCTTTGGAAATTACAAAGAGCTTACTTGTAGTGAACTTGTTGGATGAAGAGTGCACTTGTATTGCAAGTGATTAGAGTACTAGTTTGGAAGACATGCACTAAGGTTTCAACCATAGACATAGAATATAATAAAAAAGGAATTAATACTAGAAATAAAGTATGAATTTAGGAATATTAGTGAACAACAATAGTCATGGAGAAAGATATGAGTGAAAAACACAAATGGAGATTGCATACACATTGGATTTAGGTGCCATTTGTGGAAGAGAAGATTCATATATAGCTTGCTTGTACTGTTGGGTGCTTTATGCAAATAAAGAGCTACTCGTGGAGGCCAAATAGAATAGAATTGAGAATTTGGGACTATTATGGTTGAAAAACAAGGGCTACAAACATGCATCTTCTACTAGAGAAGACATGTGGATTGCATGCATGATACTTGTGAATGGCATGGTGGATATGGAGGGTTCTTCTTTAGGGGAAAAGTAGAGAAATATGAGTGATGAAATAAGGAAACATGAACTAAAGTAGAGGAGTTATTCACTGATGTCCATCACCAAGACATAGAGAAGAACATGGCATAATAAGAGATATGTATGGAGTGCATGGTTGATATTTATGGGTTGCTATTTGAGGATTGTTGTATCCTAAAAGTGAACATTATAAATTGATGAAAATAGGGATTTTAAAGTAGCCCATTCCTATAATAAATCTCTTCTTTGTACTATTAGAATATCAAGCTTCCGCTACTCTTTAGTCAGTCTATCTTTATGTGTGTGGCTGACATTAGCTGGATACAGCTGTACATGTGTGTGACATTCAATAAGTCGATGTAGTCAGTGACTTGACCACAATTAGACTTGGTTAGTCATACCTATGTGTGTAAGTCTCTTTTAGTTAGTATGATGGAAGAATAATGGAAGAAGAAAAACAATGAGCTGAGGCTCATCTTCCACTCCACTTTGTCTATCTCCCTCTCTTCCAACATGGTATTAGAGCCCGAATGCCTGAAGCCTGAAGGCTTGGCAGTGGCCATTTGACATCAAGACATCAGATTTGAAGAAAACGTCATCAAAGGAGACTATGTCTACAACCTATTTTTTTGCAGAAGCTACATCTTCCTACAGAAATGGTTTTTGGAGAAACATCCTTGCAAGCCTAATTGTTTTGACATTGTCAAAGAATTTATTGTTCATAATATAAATCATGGGATTCTTATGAACACAGAAGAACTTCACTAGGAGTTAAATGAGGAATTTGCATACAAAATTCAGACATTGTTACCCAATAACCAACTTAGTTACATAATTTCTTTTGTATTTAGCATATAATTTTCAGTTATACCATGTATATTGATGAAAAATAAGTCTATGGAAACCTACAACTTGGTTAATTAGAAGCAATTGACAGTCTGCAGGATAAATCACATTGATTCAGGTGCAAAAATATGGTTAGAACTCAAGAAAATTGCCAAAAGTTGCCAAAAGTCCACTAGGTTCACAAGGGACCTGAAGTAATAGACTAAAGTGACCAGCAAGTAACCTGAGTAGGTCAAAAAGTGACCTGCGCCTGAGCAGGGAGCAGCCCGCATTTTTCGGTGCAAAATGCAAGCTGCACAGCCTGAGCACAATTGGAGAAAGCTGAAGCTATGGTGCATGCTTTGGAGCATGCAAACTGAAGATCAACAGGACCAGAAGCTGAAGATGTAAACACGGTGAGAGCTCCACTTCTTTGCCCATTTGGTCTAATGAAAATGCATGTTGTAACAATCTATAAAAGGGGGAAATCTGAGAGAAAAGGATTCAGCCTGCTCTTATGCACAACTTCTCTCATTTTGTCTACCTCATTCTTGGTCCAATGAAGCCCGACTTGTACCCACCGACTTGTACCCAAGTACTTGAGTGACTTTGGGACAAGCAAAGGGTGAGGATTTTGAAGGTATATGGGCTGTTATGGGCTGAAATAACCAGTCACATAAATAGGGCAGTCCACTGTTCTTGTCCATTTTTATGAGCAAACAAGAGATTTATGTGGTTGTAATAGAAGGAAATGACCTCTTTTCATCAGGACTTTGTTCATTAATGATTAGAGGAGCTTCTTCATGAGTTTATGCACTCATTTTGAGCTTGATTATGGGCTAGAATTTTCTATTTTAAAACAGGGCTGAAGCTAAAAGAATGCTCCTTCAATGCATTTCATGTACCATTGGCCCAAATTTTGAATGTATTTGAAGTCTATCAACATACTACTTGCCCCAAAGGGTTGAAATCCATTTTTGTACTTGAAATAAAAGTCATTAGAACTTGCATTTGATATTCATAATTGAATTGAGAATCTGAAAATATCCTTTATGATATGGTGTATGTATCCAGAGGCATTTGATGTAATCAAGATAGAGTTATTTCTTCCATTCATGTATGCTAAATACATAGAAAAAAAAGCTTGAATTCATCTTCCATATCTAAATCCATTTTAAATCCCGGATCTTATTAAACCCCAATCTATTTCCCCTTCCTGAACTTTGAATCCCATACTCCTCTTCTGCACAAAGCCCCGGTGGTAGACCTTCAACCCTTAACGCGACGACAACGTGGTCTACAACTTTGCAAAAGAAAAGTTTTTCAAATTCCTCACAAATTTTTAGATATTTAGTAAAGACCTGTGCAGACTAGTTGTTTACTGCAATAAACAGCAGGTGATTCCAGGGCACTGGTGGCTTTCATCCTAACAATGTATATGCCCTTATTATCATAAATTTGAGCATGATATTGGAGTGTAAAATGCTCAGTTTTGGAGCTTATTTTGTAGGCTAGAAATAGTGAACTGGTTGCTATCCTGAATTTGGAAACAATATACCTACAGGGTTGAAGTATCTGTGATGCTTATTTGCTAGTGTGACAGATGCTTGGATCATACCACTTGAGTGGTAGATGATTTTTGAGATATTGTGAGTGTTGAAAGTCCAAAGTTTGGACTGATTTGTTGCTAGTTATACTAGGGTATTGACTTGTTATTGTCTGCAGGAAGGATACCTATCATCTTCACTTGACATACATGCAATATATTCTGATCAGTTGGACATGTATCAACTCTTGCATAGAGTGGCAACTGAGTGATATGTTTTGGGACTGTTTTGAGGTTTCAATACTCTTGTTTTAACATAGAAAATATTTTTGGTTATAGTAGTGAGTTGGCTATATTTGTACTGCTACTTGCATACAGTACAAACATTGATACTTGTATGGAGATAGTTTGTTACTGGGATGTTTTACCACTACAATAGAATGTTTTAAACTAATTTGAGCTTGGTTTATGCTCAATTGACTGTGTTTTTTCATTGTTAAAATACAATTTACAACAAGCAGGTTGTCAGGAAAATTGTCCTGAATTGCACAAAACTATCATGAATAGCAAGAAACTGGTCCTGAACTGTAGGAAAAGGAGTCAGATACTTACAGGTTGTATACATCAATGAATACCTAAGCTACAATTATGAATTGTGGGAGAAAAGCTGAACAACAAAAATTTTACTTTATGGAAGTTCCCTATGAAGAATTTATTCGTTGGCAGAGGTTATTGGGACTTATGTACAGGTGATGAGGCTGAACCTGAAATACATGAAAGGAATTCGACAAATGATCAAAAAAGGGCTCATAAGCTATAGACTGAGAGAGCATGCAAGGTGTTACATTGGTTTTCCTTATGTATATCAGGTGCTATGATTGTACAGATTACTGGATGCAATTCTAAGGATGCATGGGACATACTCATGAAGAATTATGGAAATGAAACACATGCAAGAAAGATTCAGCTAAAGCAATAGTTCAATAACATGTCTAGGAATGGTAGAAGCATTCATGCCTATACTACAAAGATCAAGAACATAGCGGATTAGCTTGCCACCATTGGATCTTCAGTGTCTAAGGATGATATGATTGCAATGACATTGAATGGACTTGGTAAAGGGTATAAAGCATTTGATATGTCTATTTCTGTGAGAGATGAATCCCTTGATTGAGATGAGCTGATTGCTTTGCTACAGCATGAGGAAGTTAAGCTTGGGCTGAATAAAGGTTCTAGTGCATCTCAAAACAGAGAAATTGTTCTTTACTCTAGCCAGCATGGTAGAGGCAGCAGAGGCCGTGGCTCTTTTTGAGGTCGAGGAGACACTCGAAATGCTTATGGACAACATCAATAGAATTCCTGTCATGGCACAAATACAAAGAGCCAAGTGGATCTAAAGGCTATAGAGGCAGGGGGAGATCACCCCATGGTAGAGGTGGTGGATTTGGTTCATGGCAGTCAAATGATCAGTCAAGAAAAGATAAGGACTGTCATTACTGTGGTAGATATGGACACATTGCAAAGGACTATTACAAGAAGCAGGGAGATATGAAGGCAAAGGGCAAACAACATGGGCACTATGCATCTTTTAGTGGTGCTCATGATGAGCAAGTTGATAGATTATTTGCAATGCAGCATGTGTCTGAGAATGCATCTATGAAGAATAGAGATGAGAGATGGTACATTGATTTAGGGGCTTCAAATCATATGATGCCCCATGGAGAATGGTTTGATGAGATGGTTGCAGGTTCACATGGTTATGCGTGTACTAGGGATGACACCCAACATGACATTCAAGACACAGGAATTGTTCCGTTGTTGATGCATGATCACAAGATTAGAAATCATATTAACAAACTATGAAGGCTTACATGCATTATAAACATATAGATCTAGAGGAAACCGAACATGAACAACCACCCATAAGAGCATAGGGAACTTAAAGTAGTTCAAACCAATAAAAAAAACTCATTCTTATGTATATAATTTAACTGCAAAACCTTTGTTTTCATACCTCCTTCCACCATAGCTAGAGAGAGGTTGAGAGTGTGAAAGGGTAGAGAGCAAGAAGAGGCTTCCCCTCTTCTCCCCTTCTCTTGGTTGAGAGTGTGAAAGAGTAGAGTAAAAAAAAGCTTCCCCTCTTCTCTTCTTCTCTTGGTTTTGCCTCCTCCTCTCACTTGTAGTGGTTGTGCAATTGAAAAGAGGAGGCAAGGGAACCAATGAGCTTGCATGGAGGAACTTGCTTGGATCACTTGAGCAATGAAGCTTTTCCCTCAATAATAGACTACAAAGAGAGAGAGAGAGAGAGAGAGAGGTAATAATGAGTACAAACTTGTACCTTTTTCTCAAATTTTCCTTTCTTGCTTTCATGGGTATGAGACGAGTCAACATGGATCAATGATGTACTACATATACCTACAATAACCAAGAATCTTTTGTCAGGTGGATAGATGGAAGAACAGAATCTGCAGGTGAGATTTAATAGAGATGGATGCTTTGTTGAAGAATATTGTAATGGCTGCAAATTGATTGCTAGAGGCTAAAGAGATGGCTGAATGTTTACTCTTGATGCGTCAATTCCAGAACTGAAAGCAGCCATGTTTGCACATGATGATGGTGCTATACGGGATGTTGAGATATGGTATAAACGAATTGGCCATGTGAATGTACAAAAGCTAAAATCTATGCAGCAGAAGGAGATTGTGCTTGGACTACCTAAGTTCAAGTATCATGACTTTGGACATGTATGTGATGCACGTCATTTTGTAAAGTAGACAATGTTTCCATTTATGAGACATGTATGGAGTAGTTCACGACCCTTGCAGTTGGTACATTCAAATGTATGGGGTCTGTCTCATAATGCTTCGTTTGGTGGTGCTCGTTACTATGTATCCCTCATTGATGATTTCAGCATGTATACTTGGCTTTACATACTGAAACATAAGGATGATGTGTTTGATGCATTCAAGGACTTCAAGAAGCATGATGAAAATGAGTTCAGCTATAAAATTTCATGTCTTAGATTAGATGGAGGTGGAGAATATGTCTCTAATTACTTTGACAGGTACCTTAGTAAACATGGGATTAGAAGATAGTTAACTTGAAGCTATACATTGTAGCAAAATGGTGTAGCAGAAAGGAAAAATAGGGTACTGATGGAATTAATAAGAGTTGTGTTGAATGAGAAGAGTTTGCCAAATGGTTATTGGGCTGAAGTAGTAGTGACTATTGTCTATGTGCTAAATAGAACCCCTACAACAGAGATTCATGATGTAACTCCGTATGAGAGGTTGTATGGTCATAAGCCTGACATTTCACACTTGAAGGTATTTGATAGCATTGCATATGTGCATGTTCCTAATGAAAAGCGGAAGAAATTGGATCCTAAAGCTGTCAAGAGTGCGTTCCTTGGTTATGCACAAGATCGGAAAGCTTACAAGTGTTATGTACCGTCTACACTTGAGACATTGATTAGTAGAGATGTTGTTTTTGATGAGCTGGCATTGTGGTATGGTAATCTAGTTGTAGTGGCTATTGATAGATCAGCCAGCACTAGTAATGCTAAAAAGACACCTACAATGAGTACATCTATGAGTGGTCCTATAGGTGATGGGTCACCTACAGTAAGTCCTTGGATGCTTGCATAGTTGTACTCCTACATCCACTGACACGGATATGTCAGTGAGAGGGACATTGGATAAGGGAAAAGAAAAGATGCTTGAGGATGTGATAGGTCCACTTATAGCAGGTTATGAGTCATCTAACAACGACAATTTAGATAGTGAGTTTGGCATTCTGTCTATTATGACGCCTAGAGCAAGGCAGAGTCGTTATGTACCGCCTCATGAGAGGCAGAGTGAGCCACAGTTACAAAGATTTGAGAGAGTCAAAAAACTGGTTGACAGGTTTACATACATGGGTTATTCAGCTCACCATTATGCATATATGGCTAGTGTGACAGGTTACAAAGAACCTACAAAGTTTGATGATGAAGTTACAGATGATAAGTGGTGTACTACCATGGATGAGGTGTATGCAACCCTGGCTGAAAAATGAGACATGGGAATTGGTTGAGTTTCCTTAAGGCAAAGTCTTCATTGGTTGCAAATGGGTGTACAAGGTTAAGTGCAAGTCAGATGGTTCGTTAGAACGCTATAAGGCCAGGCTGGTTGCAAAAGGGTATGCATAGCAATATGGCCTTGACTATGAGGAGGCTTTCAGTCCAGTGGCTAAAATGGCAATAGTTAGAAATGTCATTACTTTGGCAGCATGCAAAGGTTGGAAATTATAGCAAATGGATGTCAAGAATGCTTTGTTGAACCGTGATTTGGTTGAGGAAGGATATATGGAGTAGCCTGAAGGCTATGTTCACCTGGACTTTCCTACACATGTATGTAAGCTGAAAAAGGCTTTATATGGACTGAAACATGCACCTAGAGCATGGAATGCTCAGATCAATAGTTATTTACAGCAACATGGATTTAGATTGGGTGATGCAGATCACAGTCTCTGTTCACGAAGAAGACAAATCATGGATATGTATTTCTAGTGGTTTATGTAGATGATCTTATCATCACTGGAGATGATGAAGAAGGCATTGCTGAAATTAAATCATGTTTACAGGCTAAATTTAGAGTCAAAGACCTTGGTGAACTAAACTATTTTCTTGGGATTGAGGTATTCTCTATGCCTCAAGGTATATGGCTGCTACAGAAGCAGTATACTCATGGCATGTTACAGAAGTATGGTATGGCTGAATGCAAGCCTATGGAGACACCTCTTGATAAGAATGTCAAGCTATAGATTGATGTTGGGAATGACATAGAGAATGTGACCATGTATCGACAAATGGCGGGTAGCTTGATATATTTGACTATTACCCGTTGACTATTACCCGTCCTGACTTATGTTATGCAGTGGGGTTGATTAGTTAGTTCATGCAGAAGCCTCACAAACCACATTTAGATGCAGTAAGAAGGATCATGAGATATGTAAAGGGTACTATAGATTATGGACTGTTTTATGCATATGGAAAATCTCCTGACTTGACAGGGTTTACTAATGCTGATTGGGCTGGTTGTGCCTATGACAGGGAGGTCAACCAATGGTTATGCATTTGGATTGGGAAACAATATGATTAGTTGGCAGAGTAAGAAACAACCTACTCTTGCATTGTCTAGTGTAGAAGCTGAGTACAGAGGAGCTGCCTTAGTGGCTTGTGAAGCAGTTTGGTTGATGAAACTGTTGAAAGACTTGGGAATATAGCTGGAAAGCAGAGTGAGATTGCATTATGATCACCTTAGTAGTGTTATTTTGGCAAGCAATCCTGTATACCATGCTAGGTCCAAAAATATTGAGGTTCACTACCATTTCATCAGAGAAATGGTTCTTACAGGGCAGATTGACTTGATTCATGTGAAGACTAAAGACTAGGTGCCATGCATATTTACCAAGTCTCTTGGTAAAGAAAAGTTCATACACTTCAAACAACTACTTGGATTTTATCAGATGGTTTGAGCTTTTGAGGGGAAGTGTTAGAATATCAAGCTCCCACTACTCTTCAGTTAGTCTATATTTATGTGTGTGACCGACATTAGCTGGATATAGTTGTACATGTGTGTGACAATCAATAAGTTGGTGTAGTCAATGACTTAACCATAGTTTGTCTTGGTTAGTCATACCTATGTGTGTAAGTCTCTTTCAGTTTGTATGATGGAAGAATAATGGAAGAAGAACAACAATGGGCTGAGGCTCATCTTCCACTCCACTTTGTCTCTCTCCCTCTCTTTCAACATGTACTATGTACAAGGCTATCCTCTGAGAAAATCAAGATAGATGATTGTTTTGATACTTTCTTGGTCCACTACTATCCAGACTTGTAAGGCTAAACGAGGGGTTCTTTGGTGATCTAGTGTAAGGATTATTATGCTTATATAGGCTGAATAAGTCCCAATCTATTCTCATATTTGAAATGAGTGTTTTGGTTCTACAAATATGTTGTTTTCTATTTAGATTTTTGTAAATGAAGTATATGCATGGAAGATCAAGTCTAAAAAATAAATTTATATGTTGCACTTGGTTTGGATGCAAGTAGTAATGAAATGTATGGCATTTACAATTATGTTTTGGGCATATTAGATTCCCTGTCTAAATCTACATATGTCCTCTCTTTCTTCTCAATTTACAAATTTTGAAAATTTGAAGTTCCATTGTTAGCTAAAAGTAAAATATTTATTCTTGTTTTGGAGTCCCATTATTCTGTAAATGGATTTGAGAAATATGCCACATATGAAGTTGATTCATTCATTTGCAAATTATATGAATCCACAGATAAAAGTAAATATCTCATAAGTAAAACCAAGAGCCCCAAATCATACAATAAACCAACATGAAAAATAAAAAAGGGCTTAGGGCACTCACACAAAAGTAACCCTATGATGTATGAAGTTCAAAAATGAAGAGCTCATTCTTGTGATAGAGGATCGATGTCTTCTAGCCAATACACAGCAAGTCTTATGGCACCATAAATGTGTTCTACTTAGCAAACCATATTTTTCAAAGGTAGAGTCCATGCTAGTTTCCACATTTTTGAATATCCAAACTATTGTACAGTGTGTTCAAGCTTGGGTTACCTCCATTCTACCAACCTGGCCTAATTCTTGTCCTAGTGACCTACATTTTGTATAGCTAAACACGTATTTACTCTTTCTATATCTACTGATAAGATGTGTGACTATTCTACCTACTACATATGTGATTCTCAACTTCTGATCTCTATGTTTATGCTATTGTAGCTTGCATTTTTAAGTTTTGAAACTTTGTAGGCTTGGATGATAGTATTTTTCAATAGGCTTTATAGTTTCCTTATGTGCTAACAAGTATGCATTTGATGATCTACTAGCTATGCCTCATTTGATATTTCTTCTATCTTCCTCTATTCTTAGTGAAAATTTCATCTCTATAGTGCATGAAATCCTAAATAGTAATTCTTAGAAATACTCTCTCTCAATACCTCTTTTTTACTTCTTCTCTTCTCCTCTAAAGTGTCACTCCATGTTGTTTTACTAATGAGAATTTTAAAGGCTTTAACTATCTCATCCACAGTGCTATGATGAAATCTTCATTTGTGCAAACTCCAAAAGCACATATGATCTGTTGTTTTAGGAGATTCCATACATCCCTAAATGTCGCATACTATTCCAAACAAACGAGATTGAGAGAAGTATGAGGAAATTCTTACTTGGGAGATAGATGACACTGATGCCTACTTTCTCTTCTCAAATGCATATCTAAAGAGGTCCTTCCAATGGCTACCTCCTTCAAGATGGCTTCAAAAGTGTGGGAGAAGTTATAGATGTTATACACCATCTCTAGGGATTTGTGACCCTCAATGGTTGCCTAGAGTCTATTAAGTTTGAGCCAACTAATATGATTCAATCTTTTCTCCTTTTGGTGACATATGTGAAGATATGCTAGGGTTTACACCAAGAACACATAGAATATATGAACAAGACTAGAACACAAGTAACTCTAACAATAATGCAAAAACAAAACATAGAAAAAAGAAAACTTTTAAGGAATGAATGATGCAAATGATGAAAAGAGTGTACAAGCTTCTCAAAGGAAGTAGTCAAAGAGTGTCATCCATTGGAGATGGATCCTAATGTCTATAACCACTACTTGGAGTTGAGAGAATTCTAAAAAAGAAAGGGCCTCTAGTTTTGGTAACTAATAAAATTGTGGGTTGAATTCGGCTAAACACAACCTTATTCCACTTAGAAGGTGTTGAAATTTGATCATCAAGTCTAAAAATAGAACAATGATAGTTGAGAAATATGAGTTGGATGCTATACAGGCTTGCACTATCAAAAACACGAGTAGTTTGATGTCACTATGGAAGTTTATCAACAAGGATAACTACCTATGGGGCTGAAAACACAATCATGCGAGGTAGAGAAAGAAATTGCCAAAAATTTAATGTAGTTTCTAACAAAAATGGATAGGCACTAGGTGAGGGCAGTTGATGGAGGCTAAAAAACTAAGGGATGTAGGCTATAGGCTAAAAATTGGGCACCAATAGCAAGAGAGAGAGAGTATTGAATGGTGTCACCTCCAAAACAAGGATAGGCTGAATGGTGGGCATCTTGCTACTAAAAATTTCATTATTTATTGATTAGCTCTTTATTATAGCCCCAAAACTTTATTATTACCAAATTTTCATTTAATGAAGTGCTTTCTTAGAGAGTATCTATATCCCATAAGCTAAACCCTAATTTGGAGGATCCATTCATTTATAAATAGACAAGCTGCCCACCACCACTTAGGCCCATCTTGAAATTTTTCGAACATCCCATCAACTAGCCCCTACATCTTGAGTGCTATTTACACCCCTCCATGGTGGATACCTCAGTTTGTGGTGGTGACTAACCCTCTACAACACATGCCGATCAGCCCCCATAGCCTTTTGAGCCTTGTCTACAACCATTTGAACCTTGCATTTGTAGTACTAACATTGTTAGTATAAAATAAACTATTAATTAACATAGAGGAGCAAAGGAATCACAAATAAAGCTTGAGGGAAGGTGTTGAAGATGAAAATTTAGCAAAAATAATTAGCATGTAGGCAAACATCCCTCTACAAATTAGCATACATCATAGTACTACTAAATTAGCATACAAGCATAAATTTCTAATTATTATATAAATAGGAAAATACTAATTAGCATTCAAGTCACTGCTAATTAGCATACAAAGGAATATGATTGATGAGGATGATATGTCAAAGATGACATGATACAAAAATTGCATTCTAGGATAATAGAAATCAAGTGCACTCAAAAAGAGTACTAGTCAACTTGCCATAAGATTCTTCTACATTTGAGCAATAATTTTATGCATTTATCTTTTCAAATGGCAATTTTGTAAGGCTAATATCTCAAGATCAGATTGTTAAATTTCTCTAATGTAAAAAGACATAAAGAGATCCAAAACTTGATTGTTGCGATCGGATGTATTCAGCTTAGATCTCCAAAAATCTAGGCTACATTATGGTTGGCTAAAAATTGCAAGAAAATAAGGACTGCACCTACCTACCCACTTGGATAGCTGAACATCTTGAGCTATTGCCAAAATATGAGAATATAATATGAAGAAGGGTTGTTCCTTACATCATGGACCATCTACCTACCAAATGGTTTGATGAGATCAACCCTAATATAGCACCAATAATTGAATCTAGACAACACAATTTACTACACTTTGTTGTGGCAATAAAAAGCTCATATCAAGTGAACATAAAATAGAGAATAGATACAAAACTAAGTGTAGAACTCAAGTAGCATATCTTAAAGCTTAAGCTCAGCCTTGCATGAGTGGATTGAGTGATTCTCCATTAATCTAATCATCAGTTTGATTTGGATCATTATCATTTTATACTTTGATAATATATTCATATATCAATCAGGCTTGTATTCTCTCTTCTATTTTGGTTTTGATCATGTTTGTTGTATTGATTTAACTCTAAAATAGTATTTGGTTGCCATATCAATACATCCCATTTTCTTTTCTCATTATTTTTAGACCCTGTCCTATGATAGTGTGTGGCATCATTGTATACTTTATTGAACTCATCAAGCATGATGTGAGAGCGAATGCTATTTTTTACTATATCATGGGTTTAGGGTAGTTAACGAGGCTATTAGTTGGGCATTATGAGCAATTTGCTACCCCATTTTTGGTCTAACTTCTTTTCTAGGATGCTAACTTGAGACCTATATATATGCTCCTCTCTACTCTATTTTATAGCTTGCATTATTGCATTCTTGGAGAGAGTGAAATTGGAGGCACTACTACTTGGTCATCATTCTATTATGTACCTTGGTGGTATTGTAGTATCTGTACATCTCATGATTGTCTCTATGGATTCCATTCCTCATTAATTTTATGTTGCTCTAGTCATATATTTGTGTCAATATTTATGCTTTAGCATTCTAGCTTCCATTCATTTGCACATTCTCACAAAACCAATATATTCTTTGCATGTGTTGCTCCTCTTGGAGGCCAAAGTTCTTTGGAAGCCATTTCAAATACACATCTCCCCTTTTATTATGCAACTTTGTTGCTAAGAACCTTAGAGCTCTTAAGCTATCCAATTTGGAGCTCTTGCAGTTATTTCTCCCACTACCATTGAGTGTGTTCTCATGGATACCATTGCATGAGGTGTGTATATGCTACCTACTTCTCATTGTATTTCTCCTTTATACTAGCTATGGCTTCCCTATACCATATGCTACATATGAATATATGGTATGGCTATGGATTCCCATGGATATGACTTTTATTTTTTGGTTATAAATTAATTTAATTTTAGTTAGAATTTCTTTTCTTTAAGTTTTACGTCGAAAGGGATGATATAGGTTAGGATGTCCATTGTAAATCTTCTTAATCCCAATCTACTAATTACATGAAGCTCTTTCTCACTTAGGTTTCTATCCAAGGAGGGATGATGCATAGGTCTTCTAGAGGTCTCTTATGGGTTAAGGCAAGCATCCTAAATGACATAGGAGCAAGCACCCTAAATGACATAAGTATTCTAGAGGTCTCTTATGAGTTAAGTCTAACACCCTAAATGACATAGGATCAACATATGTTTTGATCATATTTGTTTATCTTTATTTCTCTTAATTTTTTAGCATTTATTACAATCTAATAGTTGACCCTTTTCTATCTAAGTAAACCACTTCTGCAAGAAAGAAGGCTCTAATTTTTCTAGACGATCCAAATCATTTAGGTCTTCTTGCATTGTGTCTAAAAAGCTAGGTTTGAAGGATGTGATCAAGTGACCATGCAAATATTTTTCTCTCAATATTTTTTTCCTATTAACTCTTGCTATATGGTGTGCTTGGTAATTATAAATTTTTTCTCCTCATAGGAGCATGGAATGCTTTTAATCATTTCAATTGTTTTGCTATCTAGAAGGCCTGAATCCATCCGATCATCGCTATGACCAAATGGAGTGAAAATGCTATCCAATCATAGCTACAAGGAGATGGAGTGAAATTACTATATCCATTAATTTTATGCAGATTATAAGAATTTCACTTGTGCCTCCTGCTACTATTAGCTCAAGGATTGAAGGTCTATTATATAATGGGTGTAAACGTAGAGGTGCCTTGTGTCTTATAATACACATTTGTTGGTTACAGTTACTTGATATATTTAATGATGTTGATGATGGACTTGTGATTGGTTTTTCCTTTTAATTTATGGTTATTATTTTCTATGGTTCTTGCTATGTTGGTGGTTTCCCATGGGTGGTGTGTTGATGGAATAGCCATTGATAATTATTGTTTTGATAAACTTTGATTTTCATCATCAAGAAGAATGATTGTTAAACAAGAAGAGGTGGTCATTGTGTCTTTATTATTCTTCTCTTTGTTTTTGGGGTCACTAATTGGCATTGCAACAATAGTTGGTGGATGTGGCAGTGCCTTTTTTGCATAATTAACACCTTATGAGCAACTTGAGGTTATTGTAGTATCGATTTCTTTGTGGTTGATGAAAGTAAGGAAAATACCTAATTTTGTGAAGAGTTTGAGGTAGTAGGTTGCTACTTTGAATTACATCTGCATCACTTTGGTCTTGATTTGTGGGGACAATGTCTACTTTTTGATTGTTTTGCATGTGAACAAACCTCTTTGTAGATAATTTTTGCTTTTGGGATCCACTTTTTCAGGTCTTCCTTAGGGTTACTGACCTTGCTAACCATATGGTTTTTCTTTTACACTTGTGCTTTCCATAGGTATTTGAGGGTGGATACCCCATGCTAATTTCTATATTGGGAAGGGATAACTATATGCACTAGTTATATCAGAGTTGATGTTGCATTTGGCTTATGGCTTAAAAGTTATTTGTAAATAGGATTTGTTTCTAAACTTCTTTTTCTTAATAGCACATAAAAGATCATGGGGAGACTTTCAATCTAGATGCTTAGCATTACCTTACACTTGCCTAGTGAAATGTATGATTTATCCCCATATGATTGGACTTATTACCTAAAAATTTAATAGAATCTTTGTGCTTGCCCACAACCTTATCTAGCTATGGGTCTTCCTATCTAACTTTAGGTGATGTTAGAATTTGCATGGGAGTGACGTACAATAATGAGAAATAACTCGAATACATTGTAGTTGCCCATTTCAAAAAGTCACATCTAATTAATTTTATGGAGCCTAAAATGATCAATATTTTTAAAAATTTCCTAATACATTACACATTTGCTAGGCTTGTCCCTTCTTTTCCATTTATAGTTAACATTACATCCCCCCTCCTAGACAAGGGCCAATCTCATGGCACTCACCATAATAGATGGCAAGTTGAAGCTTGCAGTAAAAATGCAGAATGATTAGGAAGTTAAGATGTTGACCTTGGATGAGTGGCGATATTTTTTTGTGAGGGAAGCTTCATGGCACTAAATGATGGAGGTTGAGGTTATTATGGGTGATAAAGTTACTAAAGTGGTATTGGACTATTAGTCGTACACTTGACAAGGAATCTCTTAAGGTGGATAAGAATTTGTTGGAGTGTAGGATTGGAGGTCATAGAAGGTGGAAGACTTTTTTTTAATGGAAAGGTGGTACTGTGCAAATCCTCCTAATCTTTTGTATACCTACATTGGAGAATCTCTCGTAAGTTGGGAAAGCACTAGTGTTCTTTTTTGTGGACAAGACATATTTTGATGGCTTGGGAGATGGGTCAAACTTCAAGAAATCCTAGAATGTTATTCCATACTTGAAGTCCCAAATCCTTTTTAGGTTGTTTTGTAGATAGTATGTGAGTGTGCATGCATTGTTAGGTATTACTTAGTTAGAAGGTAGCTCCACTTGTTCTTTGTGGTTGCATAACTGATAAAGCTAGGAAATTCAGTAGATGGAAAAAATATTGGTGTTGAGGCAAAAGGGTTCTTAAAGAAAATCAAGGATGTCACCATTGGTAGATCTGGAAAAGCATTGTATATAAGAGGAGTATTTTTGAAGAGCAAGGTCTCCCATGTTCTCAACTACTTCTGGATGCTAGGAAACTTGATTTCTTTGTTAGCTGCCTTTCCTCTCACTTCTATTGTTGATTGAGATGGCATTGAGTTGAATGAGTAGTAGAGGGAGAGAGTGCAAGTGACTCAAGTTGTAGATGAGCTAAGCTCCCTAGTTAAGTTGTAGAAGGGCTATGGTTTAGAGATGATACTAGCATAAGCATACCTAACTTGAAGATCCCTAGGTGTGGTACCATGATTGTATGAGCATATTATTTCTTCTTATTTTCTTTCATTTAAAAAATATGTATACACATATATACACACACATATACATGCACATGCATGCATATATAGATGTGTGCGGGTGTGTGCTATTTCTTCTTATTTTCTTTCATTTAAAAACATATATACACACACACATATACATGCATGTATGCATGCATACATATATACGTGTGTGTGTGTGTGTGTGTGTGTGTGCGCGCGCGCGCGTGCATGTGCATGCGTGCGTGCGTGTGTGTGCGTGCGTGTGTGTGCATGTGATGCTAGGAGGCATATTCCACGGTGGATTCCGTGCCACGGTGGATTCCGTGAGGTTTTACGGTGGATTCCGTAAACTTAGATGACCGGGGCTCATACACAAAGAGGATTCTTTGTGCGAGAAGTTGATGGGGACGCCTGTCCTTTTCGGGCGTTTCATTAATTTAGTGTGTACATGGGTGATTCCGCAAAATGCATATTAAATTAATAAACGTTTATGAGTTTAGAGTGCGCACTCGTAATAAATTAAGGTTAGGATTTATTTCTAACCAGTTGATTTATTTATGTAGCTGAAGACTGCTAGGTATTCACTTTTGTCGGTTTAATTGTATTATTTTACTAACGATTGTGAATGCTTCAGTTGCTGTGTAGAGATAGCAGCAGTGGCGGAGGAAAGCATTGGAGTCTAGCGAGTATTCGACCTTTGGACTATATTTTGATAGGCGCCACGCCTATATTTTGTTATGTCTATTGAGACATTGATTATTGATTATTATTTTGTATGCGCTTATGCGCTCGGATATGTTATTTCTATTTGGACATTGAGATTGGGCATGCCAGACTCTATGGGCACCGTCCATTAGCTTTATTTTCCTATTTTTGTAGAAAGCAAACTCAAAAGCTAAAAGCTTGTCATATTTTTGTAATTGGGCTATTATTGAGCATGAAGATTGGAAATATACATAAAATACATGCTTTGTGAAGCGCTCACACAAGGCATGGGGGAGATTGAACCCAATTTGTCTCTTGCCTCTTGTCGAGCATGCTTTTACATTGTTTTTTGTGCAAAAAGGTAGAGTTCATTGTTCTTGGAGACCTTCAGGGATTCACCACGTAAGCTATCTGCGACCGATCTGCGCACCAGCATGCGTGTGTGCGTGCATGTGTGTGCATGCGTGTGCGTGTGTGCATGCATGTTCGCATGCATGCACGTGCGTGCGTACATGCGTGTGTGTGTGTGTGTGTGTGTGTGTGTGTGTGTGTGTGTGTGTGTGTGTGTACATGCCATATAATGAGGCTTTTAGCTTACGAAAATGAGTGGAAAGTATCATAGATTGAGGGGCTAAAAATGAGAATGGTCTTGGTTCTTTATGCCATCACTACATTTCCACATAAGTAAAGTGAGCATTGAGCCAAGATGATTGAATCATGAGCTTTGATGTTGTAGCAAGTGTTGTCATTGAAGAATTGTGTACATTAAGGAGTCATTCACACATTCTTATGAGAATGTTGACGGTCTTGAGGTAGATGTTAAGGTAGATCCAACCTAATGATTTCAACTTCTTAATGTTGATTGTCTTCTTACATACCCTCAAAGTTAGCTAAGGTTTTTTCTCTCCCTTGCGTCTTTAGCATGTTTTGTATTCTTGAGCTCCTCTCAAAAGTTGTTCACTTTGCTACTTCTTGTTATTGTTACTTGTCACATGTTTAATTTGCATCCACTTGATAAACTTGAAAGTACATGTAGTTGATTCTACCTCAAACTTTTTTTTAAAACATCTATCTATAAATTAAAGTTTCACTACATTACCTATGCTATGATTGATTCACAAGTCATTCCCTACTCAATCAAACTATACTAATCATCACTTGCTTTATAATTCTCAACTTACTTTGTGACAAGTGGAATTTTCAATTGAGCTCTTGATCTAGGCATCACTCCTAACCCGAGTAGAATTGAAGTAGCAAGTGTAACAACTCATGTCTAATAGACATTTGATTAGGAGATTGGAGGTGTTGAGATTATTTCAAGGTTTATCCTCCTATGTGTTTCCTTTGAGTTTGGGTCGTCTTGTCAGGTCTAGGATTCATTTAAGTTCTATCTCTATCTCTTTTCTACATTTTTCTACTCATTGCATTTGGGTGAACCTAGCTAGATGTATCAAGAGATCCTTGCTCAATTTTCTCTTTGCTTCTACATCCACCAATATATCCTCTACTAGCCTCCGTGCATGCTCTACTATATTGTGTCACTCATATCATGTAAGTAATTGTTGGATCTCTAGTGGAAAATTAGTGGGATAAAATCCTAGGTGTTTGACATTTGAGCTTGATCATGGCATTGTTCTAAGCTCTTGTTGACCAATTAAGGCTTTGATGAGACTAATGAGCTCAAGTAATGGAATGGAGGTTCCAATTTGATTCCCCAAGGAAGAATGTCTTACCTTGAGTGTGGATGGAATGATATGGTTTTTTAGCACTACAGGTATTGAGATGGAGAGGCCCTTTACATTCTTTAATCTATATTTTCTTTTATGCACTTGGTTTTCCTAGTGTTTGAGAGATTTAAATCCTCAGTTGAGTCTTTAATTCTTTCCAACCTTGTTTCCCTCACAATGAGATGACTAGCTTGGATTAGTCTATGCACTTTAAGCAAAGATATTCAATTCTAAGTTTGAGATCTCAGCCCACTTTCTTTTGCAAGTTCTCGCTAGAGTTGCATCTCAATTTAAGTAGTTGAATATCTCTTGCTAAGTACTTGATTTCTAGGGTTTGTGTAGGTTCAACTCAATCCTTATTTCTTGATTTAGTTCATCAAAACCTAGTGAGTTTCTTTTTTGACTTTATCCTTTAATATGAAGCAATTATTTGTGGAGTTCAAATAGTTCTTTTAGTACAAATTGTGCAAATAGTGCATGTATTATGTGCACAACCAAGCTTTCACTTTTTTTGAAACAATGCATTTCAATGTGACAAATGTGGCTCACCATATGTTTATGCTCAAACATGTTTTTTCTCTTTAAAAAAGGAGTGTAATGCATAACTAGGATTTCCATGAAATGCATTGTGGCTTTGCCCTTTGGGTCTCAAACATAGTGTTCACTTTAATTCCCTCTATCTATCATGGACCTTTTGCTGCAAACAACTATGTGGATCCTATATGTAACGTAATCTTCTAAGTTGTAGTGCTTATGGAAATGGCCCTAATTTGTAAGACCTTATACCAATTAATGCACTCCTAGTCTCAACCCATTAGAGGGTGAATCCTAAATGTCATGGTTGATTGTGACTCAACTCATTACCTTGCCTACTAATTAAGTGAATAGTTAACTACTTCCTAGCCCTGGGTGAGAAACTCCAAGGGCTATGCACCTAGTTGAAATGAGACATGAGGTATTTAGCAATGCAACTTTAGTGTAGTGATGAAGGTGTCGGATTAGCCTAGGGTCTCATGGTTCCTAAGAAGTTCCTAAGGTATTGCATGCATTGGTTTGATGCCTGCAGTGTACAACTACATGCAATGTGGATAGAATACGATTAGGTGCTCCTAAATGCAAATGGCATTGTAGCTTTTTTTTTGGGGGGGGGGGGGGGGGGGGTAAGGGAAGGGTCATTCATCAACATGTGTGTATCATGTGGGTTCTATAGAAGGGATTTTAAATATATAGCCTTTACACATTTTTCACATATGTAACCATATCATACAAAGAGGTTACTCACAAATTTAATAGAAAAGGGCATGTTTAACACATGGAAAGTTCATGAATAAGGGTATTTTTAAAAATTCCATGAATGCACATGAAGTAGAGGGTTTACATATAATGAGCCTACCTAGTCATTATGGTTACAAGCATGGCATCTGTAGAGATGTTTTAGAAAATTGCATGAATGCACTATCAAGGTTTTCTTTAAAGGTCCTTGAGATGTGAGTACTACTTCCATCTTTAAAAGGAAATTCCAAACTAATAGGTCAAGGATTTCACTCTTGCTACACAATGCCTATGTGGGGAGGAAGTGCTATGAAGATAGTTTGTATTGAGAGTGGCAAACTTTGAGGTGGAGGAGTTTTGTGTCCTTAAGGTGAGGAGTTTTAAGTTCTTGGAGTAAGGCTCTTCAAGCAACACCTTGTGGGTGCTTACTCCTACTACTTGGAGGCTTCTCTTGCAAGGGGAATGAGCTTAAGCTTTTTCCACTAGCTCCTTAAGTAGTTTTGCTATCATGCATAGGCTTAGGCTCAATTGGATGATGCTTATTGTTTCCAAATGCTCCCAATAATAGTTTAAGGGTTGTTTCTAGTGCAAGCAAGGTATCTTTCACAATTTCAATTGCAAGAACCTCTCTACCTACTAATCAAGATAAGAAGCTTTGATATCATGCTAGAGCTCCTCTTGATAAGTGATAATATGATATCATTGCAGTCGCAATGCATGAGGGTCTCCAAAAAGTTGCAAGGAAGAGAGTCTAGCAATGGTGTAGAGCTTTCTATGTTTCCAAAGGATATAGAGGCAAGATCACTAGCTCCTTCCATTTTGGCACTAGCACCTCGAGTGTGGCTTGTGAGAAACTCTAGGATAGCATGTGAAAGTTCAAGTGTAGCCTATGTAGAGGCTTTCAATCAAATGATTGCAAATCTTAAATGGATTTTTCAATTGTAAGGTAGTCTTAAGTCAAAACACTACTTGTGGCTTTGGCTAGTTGGATAGCCCTAGGATAGTGTGAGTAGGTTCAAACTATCATGGTTCTAGGTATGGAATTGGGGTTTGATAATCATCCACGAGTATCCACAACAATCAACCTTCTACTCTAAATGTTGGAGAGTTGTATCTTCCCCACATATTTCCCAACTTATCCCCTTATGTGTAGGTTGGAAGTTGATGATGCAGCTCAAGTAGTGGATGATATGATGGAGGTTTCCAGGTGATTCACACAAAGAGGATGCTTGGAAAGGGTCTTTCCTTGTGTTTCTTAATAAATGTAAAGAGGACCCTATAGAGCTCTCAGATAACTATGCATAATCCTAGGAACCTCTATTTGAGAGGATGATCAAGAATGAGTTTGAGCTTGAAGTCAAAAGTTAGTTTGACTAATAGCCCCTAAATAGGAATTGTCACAAGTTGAAATCATGTTCTCATCTCCAACATGTAGCTAACACAAGCATAGTTCTCCCCTCCTATATAATGAAGATGGTGTTATTAGAAATGATGAACCCTAACCCCATTATTTTGTAGTATATTCAATCCTATAAAGTGACATTTTAGGGTGCAATGCTAATATTTATTATTTGTGTGTGTGTGCCCAAAAAGTGGAATTTTGTTCTTGAATATAAGTATGTAATGACTCAACTCATATGTTTCATTGACAAGACAATCCAAGTGGTCAAGAGGGCATTGAGCTAGAGGATAGGCCTGAGTTACAAGGCCTTGGGGGGCTTTTGTGTTGGCTGGAGAAGACAGAAACTTAGGGTGGCCAAGATTATAGTGCATCGATCAACGTTGGTGAGGTTGATGAGGCCAAATTAGCTTATGTTCAATAAGGTGGTTCAAGAGGTGGGTGTGGTTGGGGACCCGAGCCAAGGGGGCCATGCGGCACCCAATGTGGCTAACAAACCAATTGGATGAGTGCATGGGGGCACCCTATGTGTCTGATAAACCAATTGGATGAGTGTGTGGACTAGGGGCCAAGATGAAGAGCACGAGGGCCAAGTGTATGGAGGGTTGTATGAGCCTTGGGGGTGGCGAGGAAGGCCGTGAGCCGAGTCCCTGGCCTCTGTGACCAAATCACATACCAAGCAAGGGCCTTCCTACATTTAAAAAGCTTTTGTATTGTACATGTGGACTACTAGATATGGTGTTTCTCCTTTCTCTCCTCTTCCTTCCTGCAACAAATCTACAGGCTCCTTCTTCCCTCTCTTACTATTTGTTGCCTTTCTTGCCTTCTTCCCACAACAAAAAAGCTAACCGGGGTGCTTTTCTTCTCCAACATTGACAAAACCCAACAAGCTCAAAAAGCAATGTTTTTTGCCTTTACTTCTCTTCACACACTCAAATTTCTTATTTCAAAGGGGCTATACAAATACCTTAAAACTGAAATTTACTATGGATTTCCAATATGCAAAGGTTATTCTATGGTCTTTCTCTTCCATACCAATAGGTCATCATGTCATCTTGAGAATGCATACCTCCCAGTCTAGAGCCCCTTCCTCTCCCTAATGTCATAATTGAAACCAAGTCTATTATTTATAATGATCACATTTCCCTCTTTGTTAGATTAGAAATAAAGGTCTACATACGGATCCTTATCTAGTAGCTCCTCCACATAGCTCCTCGGATTAGACAATTGGTGTAGAGGGTCTTAGTATCCCTCTTGGGTTGATGCCAACCCTAGATGCTCTCTATCTCTACTTGTTAGGTGTTGTTAAATCTAGGAAAGCTCCTCCACTATAGGGGAGTTATCAATTCATGTAGGGATTTTGGTGATAGAGTTGAGGGTAAGGAAGCCTTCTAGGTGTTTGTAGTTGTTTGCATTATGCCCATACCTTGCATAGTTGGTGTAACATCTCAATCATGGATTGGCACATTCGACCAAAGAGTGGTTTCCTCTCTGATGTATACAATAAATGTTGGGCTACATAAGGCATCCTTTCAGGACCTCCTAGAGCTTAGCAAGCTCTATCTTAAGATCTAACATTTCCTAGGAGAGATCTATCCCTTCTCATTCTCACATACATCAAGAATTATTCTCTCACTTTATATGGTAGCTCTCCCACAGTAATCATGATGATGCATGCTAGTTGCACTACTTTGTCAATCCTCTCCTTTAGCAAGTCATCACACATCTATCAACATGTCACATCTCAAGCTAGAATTACTTGTTGTAAGTGCTTTATTTAGCTCCTCATCCTTCATCCCATTAATGAAGACTATGGCTATAGCCTTCTGATAGGCATTCAACAGTAAGGATTTTTCTATAAAGACAATGCATATAAATAATGTAGTCTTAGATCTCCTCCTTAGCTTTTTGACTCAAGTTTATGAGTTTGACAATCAAGTTATCCACACATCCTACTTTTCAGAACCTCTTTATGAATGTGTCTTTGAGCACATTAAAGTTGTTCTTTTTTGCATTACCAAGACTCATATATCAAGTCCTATCGTTTTCTCCCAAACATAGCCTAAAGGCTCATACTTTTTTATTAGGATCTTTGAGGTCATTAGCCTTATGGACATGCCCAAATTTTTCAACAAAACTATATGGGTTATCACCAACCCTATGCTTGTCAACTTGTTTTGTGAAAATGGGGATCTTAGATTGGCCTCTTGAACATATTGTTCCTCCTAATCTGATTAAGGTTGAAGCAGTAAGAGTAACACTATCTCTTTTTGTGTCCATCTTGTCAAGTATCCACTTGATTAGATTTTGGAGGTTTAAGGTCTATGTTTGATTATCTAGCACCCTTCATTTCTTCCTCTGGTTTAAGTCCTTTTGCTAGGTCTAGGATTTGTTGAATTCTATCTCCATCTCCTTTCTAAACTTATCAAACTTTTATGCTAGTGTAACCTAGACATTTGTTGCAAGAGGTCTCTACCTAGCATTCTTTTCATGGTCCACTAGTATGTCTTCTGATGGTCTCCTTGCATGCTTTATTCTAGTCCATTCATCATATTGCATGGGGATCCATTAGCCCATCTAGTGGAAAATCTATAGCATCAAGCCCTAGATTCTTAATGTTTGAGCTTATATTAGGCATTGTGTTTAGCCCTTCTCTAGTTGTTAGGACCTCAAATAAACTAATTAGTTAGGTAGGGGAATAGAAATTGTAATTTTCTCTCTCAAGGAAGACACTCCTTACCCTAAGCTTCATCAAGAGTTCAAGATCTTTATCACTCTTGATATTAGGGGACATTGCCTTAATTGCCCACTTAGGCTAGATAGGCATAATGAGTTCTATGTTTCTTATGTATTTAGCTTGGGGTGAGGCTTTTGTTTTTCCTCAAGGGTAATTTCTCATGGTTCTAGGCTTTCAACACTTCTTGACTACTTTGCATCTTCTTGGGTTAATGTATCTAAAGCTCCCTCTATTGTGGAGGTTGATCCATTTGATCTCTTGGATTATCAATGGGTTGTGCTCATGCTCTCTTGACACCTAGCCACCCTTGGTAGGTTTTGTGTAATGTGTAATTAAGATATTTTCTCGGTGCTATCTCAAAGTCAATTAGCACTACTTAGAGACAAATCACTCAACTAATCTTAGTCAAAGGAATTGTGTGACACTTAGTTAAATGTGGCTCAAAAAGATGAGATGATTGGTTCAAGTCCTTAATAACATCAAGTCAATCAAATTGTTGTCTCAAAGTTGTATTTTGGCTCAATTCCACATCTTGATACATTCTTAGATATACCCTTGCAATGCTTTGGATTTAATGCAATCGTCTCAGTGACTTGATTTTCTACTTCCCTCATACATGGTTGACTAGTGCCTAAGTAACTATTCCCGTAGCTATACTAGTTTTTAATGCCTAAATCTAGTGTTAGTTAAGCTATTCTAGAGTGCACCTAAAAGGAGCTTACCCTAGATGTGTCTAAAAGTGTCACTGCCTGAAGCAAAAAAGACCATTGGCTGCAAATGGGTCTACAAAATCAAATGCAAGTCAGATGGCAGTGTGGAGAGATACAAAGCTAGGCTGGTCCCAAAGGGGTATGCCCAAGAATATGGACTTGATTATGAGGAAACATTCAACCCTGTTGCCAAGATGGCAACCATTCGCACTGTGATTGCCTTGGCTACTGCTAAGGCTGGAAATTGCAGCAGATGGATGTTAAGAATGCATTTCTTAACGGTGACCTAGCAGAGGATGTTTATATGGTTCAGTTGGAAGGGTATGTTCACCCTGATTTTCAACATTATGTGTGCAGGCTAAAAAAGGCATTGTGCGGGCTGAAGCAGGCTTAGAGAGCTTGGCATGCTAGGATCAGTAACTACTTGCAGAGATTGGGTTTTGCTGTTGGCAGGGCTGATCACAGCCTATTTACAAAGAAGACTAACAATGGCTTGGTAGTGCTGGTCATATACATTGATGATTTGATAATCACTGGTGATGATGACTTGGGCATACAGCATGTAATGAAGATGCTGAAATCTGAATTTGACATGAAAGACCTAGGAGAACTAAAGTATTTCTTAGGCATTGAGGTAGTTCTAGCTGACAATGGGTTATGGCTGATGCAGAAGCACTATGCCATAGAGATGCTGAAGAAGTATGGCATGGCTGAATGCAAACTGCTGGATACACCTCTTGATCAGAATGTCAAGCTAGACATGAACACTGGGGCTGAAGTAGAGGATGTGACTATGTACAGGCAGATGGTTGGCAGCTTGATTTACTTGACCATCACTAGGCATGATTTGAGCTATGTTGTAGGGCTCATAATCCAATTTATGCAGAAGCTTAGAAAGCCGCACTTGGATGCAATTAGATGCATTATGAGATATGTTAAGTCCACTGTAGAGTATGGGATGTTCTATGTCAGAGATAAGCCCTTGATATTGAGTGGATACACAGATGCAGATTGGGCAGGTTGCTCATATGATCGTAGATCTATGAGTGGATATGCATTTGGATTTGGTAGCGGCATGATTAGCTAGAGTAGCAAGAAGCAGCCTACGGTTGATTTGTCGAGTACTGAGGCAGAGTACAGGGGTGCTGCATTGGCAGCATGCGAGATTTCATGGCTACTCAAGCTTATGGCTGATTTGGACATACAGGTAGATGCTCCAGTGAAGTTATTATGTGATCATCTGAGTAGTGTACTCCTGGCTATGAATCCAGTCTATCATGCCAGGACGAAACACATAGAGGTACACTACCATTTCATCAGAGAGATGGTTCTTGCAGGACGAGTTGATCTTATGCACGTAAAGACAGATGAATAGGTTGCGGATATCTTTACCAAGTCCTTGGGTAAAGATAAGTTCTGTGGTTTTAGACAGCTGCTTGGAGTACAGATGCTGTCTTGAGCTTGAGGGGGAGTGTTAGAATATCAAGCTCTTACATGTGTGTTTGACCAACATGAGCTGGACACAGCTAGTCTAGCTAGATCTGTTAGGTACATTAAATAAGTCGGTTCTACTTCTGGTGTGAATGGTATTTATGACCTTAGGTTGTATATGCACAAAGTGTGTGTTGAATGAATAATGAGAAGAATGGAGAGAGGAAGCATGATGCTTCACTCTGTGTCTTGCTCACTACCTGCATCCCTGAAAGCTAACATGATCAACATATTAGGATGGATTTGATCTTACAGAACTCAAACTAAAAAATTTCCTACCTATAAGGACAAATGTATTTCCATACTAACAAATCTTGCTAAGGCCTAAAATATTCCATGAAATCTATTATTTAAAATTAAATCTTCAAAGTAACTTCATGTATGTATTAAATATGTGTGGTGATAGGCCATTATTGTTGTAGTAATTCAATCAAGGCCTACATCCTAGCATAAATTTGGGTTCTACAAGCATCTGAAAGATCATCTTTTGAATTATCTCAACAAAAGTCAAGCGTAAGCTACTTAGTGTCTATAGCATGTCAAAGGCATTTGTTTGACTTACCAATGGACCACATAGTCAATCATAAGCCAATTTCTTTGAGTATGAAAGGAAAGCCTAGTAACTACAAGTTGTGAGAGATAGGTTGGGCATACATTTTATGAAAAAGCATTCAACCAGGTTTAAGAGAGTGACAACAATAAACATGGAACTCATATAATTGTTTTTTATACTTTAAAGCTTGAGTATATACATATGACATATAACACCCATAAACGTCAATGTTCACATCTTGAGATATATGTTCTTATTTCTATGTGGTGAGCATAAATTTGACTTAAGAGCCATGGTCTATATTTCAATTTCTTCAGAGCGCAGCCAAACTTTTTGGTCCACATTATGTAAACTATGTCCCTTGTTCCTTGGGTGTCAAAATTCCAGTACTTGGGTCAGGTTTCCACCAAGTACAACTATCATCTTTTAGCATCATGTGAGAGCTATAATTCCAATCTTGATTATTGAGACTATGATCAAAACTTTGACCTTGCATTTGATTGAAGCACGTTTTAGGTTGAACTTTTGGTGATGTATGTTTGCTTCTTGTGGGTTGTAGCCTGCAACAATGACAAAAACATCTAATATTAATGCAAATAGGCATTGTGATATGGTTGAGATGTTACTAAGAAAAATGAAAAGTGTTATTGGTGATAAAACTTGTCCAAGAGTAGCGCATGTTATTGTAACTTGTTCACAATAGTTCATATTGCTCAACTTATGTAAAGTCTTGTTTGTGTAATTATGCATGCCAAATGGGAGCTACGAGGCTCAACACTCTCATGGGTGTGGCTTGAGCTACTTTAATTCATATGTATGCTCATTGTTGGAAGGTTAGGATCATGGATAATAAAGGCAATGATATGATGTTATAGTTCTACATGATTGCAAGGCTTACTAGCATGGGCACTATCATATATCATTCATCATAAGTTTGTTAAAATTGTTCTTATTTATTTTTAACTAATAAATGTTATAAGCTAGTTATTGAACACACATATAAACTCATGAAACTCTTTCCTCAGCTGATTCCCCCATAAGCTTGATGGCCTAAAGAGAGTGCAATATGATTTGAAAATGCCTATAACAAGGCAACCTCCTTATTATCTTGAACATGTGCGATCAAATCTAGCAACTGTTTTGTGCATCAAAACCAATGGTTATGAGAAATTTCCATGGTCTGAGCACTAATCTAGATATACTTGTATGTTGACATAAGGATTACAAAAGATTGTGATAGAAGTTTCCCTCCCTCCATGGTTTGCAAGGCAAGGATGGCAAATGCCAAATAGTGGTGAGGAGAGAACATTGTTTTTGTTCATGCATGTATAGAAGACATATTTTCATCGAGAATTTAAGAGTAAGATGAAGGTTGTTATGGATGGAGAGAAATCAATCTCTCTCTCTCTCTCTCTCTCTCTCTCTCTCTCTCTCTCTCTCTCTCTCTCTCTCTCTCTCTCTCTCTCTCTCTCTCTCTCTCTCTCTCTCTCTCTCTCTCTCTCTCTCTCTCTCTCTCTCTCTCTCTCTCTCTCTCATTCATATGAAATTTAAACCATCGAATTGAGACTAGAATTGCGCCCCATTGGAACATAAGAATTGTTCTCTATACCGAGGGGGATTGCAGGCGCGCAATCCCAATGAAATGAACAACCTTTCTGACTAAGGATTAATTTGAAAAATGATGGATTTATGGGCTAGCTAGACAAGGTTATAAGGCAGGAAGCACATTATGTAGGCTCAAGCACGTTAGGGTGAATAGTCTCAAGAACATTAAAACATGAATATGAAAATGGACTCCCATTGCTTCATTCACCACTCTTGACAATGCTAGCCAAAACACACTCCTTACTTGTATCCCATTGATTCGACCACCCCTTGTGATGCTTGAAAAGCAACAGGAGAAATTTCTATGGTGCAAATCCTTGAAGACAAGAAGACTCCTCTTTTGGCCATGCACTTGAACACTAGCTATTTTACCCCCCCCCCCTCTCTCTCTCTCTCTCTCTCTCTCTCTCTCTCTCTCTCTCTCTCTCTCTCTCTCTCTCTCTCTCTCTCTCTCTCTCTCTCTCTCTCTCTCTCTCTCTCTCTCTCTCTCTCTCTCTCTCTCTCTCTCTCTCTCTCTCTCTCTCTCTCTCTCTCTCTCTCTCTCTCTCTCTCTCTCTCTCTCTCTCTCTCTATGGAAAGTGCCACAACACAATTTACCACACCTCTAAAGGCATTGAACATATGCTTATATAGCAAGAGCAATTATAACAAATGATGGAGAACATACCTTTCCAATTATTCTCTAATATTATTTTTGTAAATTTTTTACATCTATGAGTCCTATCAACCCTTTCTATGATTTTCCGCAAGATGTAAGTAATCCTTGATTTGTACAATTGATATGAATAGGATGACATGGTCCCCTACTTTCTCCTTCTTTTCTTTATTCCTTAAAGTTGATAGTGTTGTGTGAGCTTCACATCTACCATATCTTGAGCATAATACATCATTATATTCAAACTTTTCATTTCTCATAGGAAAATCAAACAACCCTAATCTAAAGATCACACATTCATATAATTTGCTTCTTTACACCCATAAGTATAACATCAAACAATTTAGTGTTCAAACAAGGAATCTAACCGAGACTGAAAAGATTACCTTTATTGTGGGATGATTATTGGGGGAGTGGTGTTAAGGTGTGTATGGACTAATTAGAGTATAAGCGGAAGTAGTTTCTTATGTGCTGTCAAAATAAAAAGTTTATGCCGCATATTATCACGCTTTGCTTTTAGAATTATTGAATCATTATTTCAACACAATAGTATTTTTAATTCACAACGTGACATGCTCCATAGTAATATGACACCTCACAATAGTATTTTTAATTCACAACGTAACATGTTCCATAGTAATATGACACCTCATTCCACATGAAATGGTCCAAATTTTTCAAATTATGTTTTTTGAGTTATCTTTAGAGTGAGCCCAAAGCTCACTTCATCTATGTCTCTTCGTGAATAATTATTGCAAAATACCACGTAGATTTTGCCATGACATCTTTAATTAAAAAGGGTTGGGGAGTCACCTAGCTCTTACGATTGAGTACATGTTGAGGACATGCATGGTGCAGAAATGTTAGAATCTCACTTTAACCACCATTGAAAAGTTACTTAAATAAAGAAAAGATCAAAAGTGCAATTCAAGGGACTTGGATGGACAAAGAGGAGACTTAAAAGATTCATAATCGTTGTAACAAGCATAGGTTGGGAAAATAAATGCATTAGTATGTGGAATGTGAGATGCAAGTTAGAGTGTAGTGTGATTATTTAGTCTTGTCAAATACCATTTTGATCTTTTGATGCCACCTTTCTGTTGATCACAACTTCTTGCAACTATTACAATAGATCAAGGAAAACTAAAGCATACATTGGCCACTAACTGCATGTTTAAGTTTAAACAATAAGTCTTACATGGTCATGTCTAGCTTTGGTTGCAAACTATATGGTATGAACCTAAGACTTTACCATTTGATTATGTTTCAACTTCTATAAGACTTCTACAATTTGAAGTAAACATTCCTAAAATTGAATACATCTAAGACTTGTACAAATGTTTCTAATAAGATGCTCCCTTTTCAAATTAAAGTAGGAAGAAAATACTCAATAAACATTATGAAGCAAAGGAGCTTTAGAAAGGGGGGAGGGGATTTAAACATATTAAAATAGACTTTGTTTTTCGTAAGTAGGAGGGATCATGTACTTAAATGATCTTACAAATTCCAACCTCAAAAAACATTTTGGATGCCTTTTTTTGTGGGGGCCGAAAAAGGGGGGGGGGGGGGGGGGGGGGGGGGGGGGGGGGGGCGGGGGTGGGTGGGTGGGTGGGTGGGTGGGTGGAGAGGGTTGGTTCTATAGAGAAATATAGCAAAACAATGAGGAGTAATCAAAGACAACATTGAAAAAACGCTTTATTTGTTTAAAATTTTGAAAAGATAGTAAGAGTGCACTCCATGAGGTCATCCTCTTTCAAAATGGTTTTGAGCACATATTTAGTGATCGGTGAGTTTTTTTGAATAAGCTATAGTCAATTTATTAAATAGTACTCATGTCATAATTATATATGAAAAAACACTTGAAAGTAAGTTTTCTAGGCACTTCAATCCATACAATTCTTTTGATAGGTTACCAGTGTTGAATTGGGTGTTTTTGATATAATAATGTGTTTTGGAGCCATCAAAAAATCCCAAAACAACTTTTGAATCACTGAAATTGGACATACATTAATGATGTTAAAAACATCACAATAGAGTTTTTGAAATGGCAAAATGTTGGAAGAGTAAAATCAAAATTTCCAAGCATGGCACATGATGACTCCAATCTCCAATGTGTTATACAAACAATATAGTCAAGAATGACAACTAGTATACATACCTTAGTACCTTGTCAAATCTGCTTTCTAGACCCCAATTAGCTTTCTCTCAAGGTATACATGCTACATTGATGTCTTTTGAACATTTTCTAGATAGGCAACCTAGATATATGAAAATATTTTAGAAATAACCTTTGAAATTTCTTAATATGCTAATCAAAACATAGTCTTTTCATGCATGTTAACTCTACTACTACCCTTCTAGTTCTCTTTTCCTTTTCATGTTGACATGTAGTACAAAATATAGGTTTGGTTTTAGATGTTCACAATCTCTATGCCATCACACACTACTTTGCCACTATGGTCTATTGCCTACAACCAAAACACAACTTTTGGGTACTCCTTCACAACTTGGACATCAACATGTGATATTTCCAAGTGAACATGGAGATGTTGGAGGGGGATTGGAAGGTTTGGATTTGAAGAACTTCAAAGCATGTTTCCAAGTGAACATGGAGATGTTGGAGGGGGATTGGAAGGTTGTATGCAAGGCAATTAGTTTAATGAAAGCTATTTTGCATTTATAAAGGTAGCAAATTGCAAAGCTTATGAAGTATGGCTACTATTTTAATGGAGGCTAAAAAATGAGGGATTGTCCTTTGCATATACAAGGTTCTTATAGCAACAAAGTTGCATAATGAAAGGGGAGATGTCATTAAAATGGTTCCCAAAGACCTTTTGCCTCCAAGGAGAGAAAAATCAACAAAATAATATTGGCCAATTTGTGAGAATATGCAAATGACTAGAAGCTAGAAAGGTAAATCATAAACATTGACACAAAGAGATGAATCATGGAACTTTACAATGAATGAGTACTAGAATCCATAGAGAGGAGATGTACAGATAGTACAATACCACACTAAGATACACAATAGAATGATGGCAAAGTAGTAGTGCCTCCAATCTTCCTCTCTCTTATGCAACAAAGCAAGCTACAAAACAAAGTGGAGAGGAGCATATATATAGGACTCAATTCGGCATCCTAGATAACAAGTTAGCATGCTGAATTGCTCATAACAAGTGAGCTCCAAATAGGGTTTCTAATCGATCCCATGTTGCTTGAGAGGTTTCACAATCATCAACATGATAAATGTAGCTATCATCAAGTTTGAGCTTGATAATAGCTTGAGCCTTATCGTCATTTTTATCCCGTATAACTGAAAGTGCAGCTTCCCTTGGTTTCTTCTCTTGACCACTTGTGATTGACTACAAGCCTTTCTTCATCAAAATCAATTTGATCCTAGTTTTCCATGTATGGAATCCGACACCGTTAAATCGAGCTATTGGTGAGTCCTTGCCCATGTTGAGGTTGCAAGATCAATAGCAAATCAGCTCCAAAAATTTCAAATTTCAATGGTAGAAAAGTTGAGAACAATGCCAAGAAGAACTAGGTGATTAGTATCAAGAGATACTAGGTGACTAGTATGCCCTTTTGAGATCTTCAAGGTCTTGCAGGTCAAATTCTTCCCCTCCTTGATTTGATGTTGGAGTAGCACAAAAAACTCAGATTTGATTAGAGGCAAAGCTGATTGTGTCAGATGACATAGTGACAAGAGTCACTAGATCAATGTCAAGAGACACTATTCTTGAATATGCTTCAATCTTGCAAAAAAAATCACAAAGATCTCCCCTCGTCAATGATTTGTTGTGAGAATGTATGCCAAATCCAATGATATTTGAGTGGTAACACTATGGCTTAAGTGGCAGAGGAAAAAAATGAAGTAAAATAGAAGCTTGAAGTTGAAAGAGCTATGGCTTCTTTGTTAGGATTATAGCAGGTGATTGATTTTTGGTTGATTGTAGCATGTATAGGTGATTATTTAGCAAGAGATTTGATGGGGAGGTAGATTAGATAGTGGGCTTCAAAAGCCCCATGGAAATCGTCAGCAATATTGCATGCACAAACTGCCCAGGCTACTGTACGAATGGACTGCAGGTGCAAATAGGTGCAGTGACTGAGAAACCATGTAATGCTGGAGAGGAGAGCCACCAATCTCACACTATAAAGTGATACGAAGGAGCACCCTGAGTCAAGTAAGAGTTCTTTTAAAGAAAGCCCGAGCTGACATGGCCTGGTTTGAGAGATTCAAGCCCTCCAATGAAGGTAAGTAACAGATTCATGGAAAAGTGGAGCGAGCTAGAAATTCAAACTGGATTGACCCAATAAATGGCCTAATGAATCATTAACTTGAAACCCGCTCTGATACCATGTTAAAATATTGAAGATACATGCTAAGGAGGATCACTAATAAGCAAATAGATAATCATAATGAGGCATAAGTAATGATAAGGAAGAACAATTGATATTATCCAAGCATAATGCAAGTACAACTGAATGAGAATGATTGATGAAATAAGTGTGGGGATGAGTTCCTTTTATAGGCTTATAGTAGGTGGTATTGGTAGGTGGAAAAAGGTGGAAAGTAACCATGGTATTCACCAACTATGGTTTTAATAACCATGCATACATGACCTAGTCTTAGGCTTTATTTGCAATGTGTTTCTTTGCCTTGTTGTTCCTTACAAAGAGGCTATGGTGGATGTGATTGCACATTTCTCAACAAAATGCCCTAAAACCATTATTATATTAAAAATAGAAAAAATTATAAGAATAACTATACATATAACAATGACAATGAGGTAGACCCATGGATACACAAAACATGGGTGATCAAGCCATGGCTAACCATGACTAAGGTGCCTTAGAAAGACATTAATGTCAATGTTGATCATACTCCAACATAACCATAGAAAAGTGGAGATTGTTTGTAATAAAGTAAAATTCAACCTTAGTTCTTCACAAGCATTGTAATAACCTTAGAGACTCATGGGCCCATATAAAATGCAATAATTTTTCCCTTGTAAAGAAATTTTGATCATTTTCACTTGAGCAATCCAACTAGGATCTCGTGAGGTTTAAACCTCCCACTAGCCATTGAGGGTGTGAACTCATTGTACACCATAGCTACATATTTCTCTTCTTCTTCATACCAGATATGGCTTCCTTGTACCACATGCTGAACATGACTATATAGTATGTCCATGGCTTCATAAGGATATGACTTGTAATATTTGGTTATTGATTTATTCTCTTTTAGTTGAAGTCTCTTATATTACATTGGTATTAGAGAAAGTGTAGATCCAACAATGTGATTTTCATGGTTACATATGGTTACAATAGTTATTGTAGAATAACTAGAGGTACAATTTTTTGTTGCTATGATAAGATTGTCTAGGGGAAGACTTCGACAATTAACCATATTTTGAGACATTTGAAGAATTTTTTGGCAAGAATGGTAGGGATTTCACCATTTTTATAAGTCATGGCCACTTTACAAGGCATATTTGAAGGACGATACAAAGAATTGTCCACTAGATAGTTGAGGATTTTTTTTTCACTTTTTTTTGGGGAGATAGGGTTTTCCCTTTTCTTTTTCAGGATCTTTTGAAGCTTACATGGTGAATTTCCTATGATCTCTCCTTTCTAGAGCTTCTATGGCTTGAGTACCCTCTCTATTGTATTTCTAGTGATCAAAAGGAGCATGGACATAATCATAATGAAGTAGTTTTAAGGTGTGAAGGGTAGCAATCCTATTATGCATTTTGCACATATTTTAGCCTTCACATTGAGCATATCTAACATGGACTATGAGTGTGGCTTTTTATATGCATTAAGAAATTCTGGTGGCTAACACCTTAAAGCTTGTGCATCTTCAAGTCCATGTGGGATAATTTCTGGATAATTTGATAGTGAGTTGGTGATTGCTACTAATATGTTCCCACATGGTAGATCCCTTTGGATGGCTAATGTCAGGAATCCATGGTAAATGTGCCAACTATTTAATTGAAGAGACTTCAACTAAAAGAAAATTACTCAATAACTAGAAATTACGAGTCATATCCTTGTGAATCCATAGCCATACCACATATTCATGTTAGCATATGGTATAAAGAAGTCATAGCTAGTATGAATAAGAAGTACAAAGGGAAATATGCAGCATGATACCCACCTCAAGCTATGGTGTCCAATGAGTATACACCCTCAATGGCTAATGGTGGGAAGCCTCAAGAACTCCTAGTTGGATTGCTTAAGTGAAAATGATCAAAAGTTATCTACAAGAAAAAACTATTTCCTTTTATATGGGCCCCTAATTCTCTAAAGTCTTTATAAATCCTTTGAAAAACTAAGATTGAATTTTACACACCATCCCTACTCTTATAAGTTTTGTCCTCAAAACTTGAGAATGGCAAGAGTATAAAGATGAGCCATATGGAAGAGCTTGTTCATAGAGGTTTTTTCTAAATATTATCCATCAAGAAATGAAGAATCCTCCATTAGAACAAAGCACATCATCATTGCAAAACTATGAGAATCTTGAATAATGTCCTAAAGAGGACTATTGTAGTAAAAATGCCATAACTTTGGGTAGGAACCTTCTAATGAGATAAATGATATATACACTCAAAGGGTTCGCTATATATAAATCCTAAATATCATGTGCATTCAAGGAATTTTTAAAAATACCATTATTTGTGAATTTTATATAAATAATATAGCCATTTTCTTATTCCATTTGTGAATAACTCCTTTATATGGTACCTTTGTGTATGTTAAAAAGTGAATAAAAATGGTATTTTAAAAAATCTATTTTTTGAACCTATGTGATATTCCTACAAAATAGAAATGTAAAAGACAACCCAAATACCTATTAGTGTGGCAGAAAAATCAAATTTTGATGTGTTTAGGGTATTTAATTTTACTGCAAAAATTTATTACAAAATGTTATCCCTTGCTCAATGAGTCATGAATCCTCTTGAAGAAGCCATGGAAAAGTCTCCAAATAAGAAGTCAGTTGCCAAGTAGACTCCTAATGTCAAGATTGTGGGAGAGAAGGAAGGAGTCTCACTTGTAGCTTTCTCACTTGCACAATGGGGGAATACACACAAAGGTGGAGGCTGAAAACAGTTTTTCTCTTCTTAGTTGTGTAAGCCAAAAAAGAACTCCAGTACATAGCCATAGAAGAACCCTATATATGGGTCTCAAACCAAACTCAGCTAACTAAGGTGGCATACTAACTGAGCCATGAACTAGAGTAGATAAGGATAGCTATCATCTAGCTATTATTCATGGGCGGTGTACCAACCGCATCTGCAGCCAACAAGTCGGTGACATAAATGCACAACGATCACCCTCGCATATCACGAGTAGAGCTCGATATCTCAACACTCCCCCTCGAGCTCAATCCCAATTCCTACACACCAAGCAGGTCTCTGAACTTGCGCAGCTTCTCTGCGCCCAATGCCTTCGTAAATATGTTAGCTACCTGATCCTTTGTGCTGACATAAACTAGATCAATAAGACCTAGTAAAACCCTCTCCCACACATAGTGATAATGCACCTCAATGTGCTTTGTTCTGGCATGATAGACTGGGTTATTTGCCAAATGTATACTACTCATGTTGTCACAATAAATGACAACTGGCCCATCTGTAGGCTGATGCATATCATAAAGTAGCTTATGCAACCAAGCTACCTCACATGCAGCCATTGCTGCACCCCTGTACTCAGCCTTTGTGCTCAACAAGGCAATTGTAGGCGGTTTCTTGCTGCTCCAAGTGGCTGCAGCACTCCCAAAAGAGAACACATATCCACTGGTAGATCGTCTATCAGAAATACTACCAGCCCAATCAGCATCATTGTATCCATGCAACTGTATCTGAATCCTAGTCTCATAAAATAGTCCATACTGCAATGTCGACTTCACATACCTGAGTATGCATCTAGCCACATCCAAATGCGGTTTCCTTGGAGCCTGCATAAACTAACTTACCAATCCAACAGCATAGCTCAAATCTGGCCTGGTAATAGTCATATAAATCAAACTTCCTACTATGCGCCTGTACATAGTAGGGTCTTCCAGAAGCTCACTTGCTTCTGCGCTCAGCTTCACATTCTGCTCCAAAGGAACTGAAATAGGCTTACAACCTGTCATCCCATATTTGGACAGCATGTCCAATCCATACTGCCTTTGCAAGAGCCATATCCCACTTGGTGATCTAATCACCTCAATGCCCAAGAAATAGCACAGCTCTCCCAAATCCTTCATCTCAAACTTCTGCTTCAATAGCATTTTCACATGAAGGATATCTTCATCACTATCTCCTGTGATAATCAAATCATCAACATAAATGACAAGCAGCATAATACCTTTCTCTGTTTTTCTCACATAAAGTGAGAAATCTGCCTTGGAAATGTGAAAGCCAATAGTGACAAGATACTGTCCTATCTTGTCAGACCATGCTCCAGGTGCTTGCTTCAAGCCATACAAGGCTTTCTTCAACCTGCAAACAAACTCAAGATGAACAGCATGCACATAACCTGGTGGTTGCTCCATATAGACCTCTTCTTGCAAATCACCATGCAAGAAGGCATTCTTTACATCCATCTGATGTAAAGACCATCCCTTTGCTGCAGCCATAGCAATGACTGATCTTACGGTTGCCATCCTTGCAACCGGACTGAATGTTTCTTCATAATCAATGCCATATGTTTGTGCATACCCCTTGACTACTAATCTTGCCTTGTATCTGTTCACAGAACCATCTACATTGTGCTTCACCTTATAAACCCACTTACAACCAATTGCATTCTTATCTTTAGGCAAAGGTACCAATTCCCATGTAGCATTTTCTTTCAAAGCATCCATTTCTTCATCCATGGCTTTCTCCCATTTTTCTTTTCCCATGGCTTGCTCAAAAGAATTGGGTTCTGATTCCTGTATCACTTTGACTATATAGGCATGGTGAATGGATGTAAATCCATCATATTTCAGCCTATCCACAGGATACCTAGCTCTGGTAGACCTACGCAAAGTAGACTCACTTCTAGGTGCTCTCAAAACATCCCTTGTCTTCCTTACTCCAGGTGTAACAATAGAAGGTATACCCAACTCATCATCAATGCTCTATTCTGAGCCACTGTATTCACCATCCACATCAAATATGGGCTGATCTACCTGCATTCACATCAAACATGGGCTGATCTACCTTCTCTTTTCCTTTTCGTGATACCTGCATACCACTATCTGCATTTCTTTGAGAAGATTCTCATGATCTCAATCTGCCTATCCATGGTGAAGAATGTGAACCACTGCTAGAGGACACTCCAGGTCCACTAATATCTTGTGACTGCTACTGTGAATTCTGTGCAGCATTACCATTTTGTGCATCTACATTATCAATCACATTTACTGGTTTATACCAGCTACTCATCTCATCAAAAACAATATCTCTGCTCACTGTAAACTTACGAGTAGAAGGGTTATAGCATCTATACCCTTTCTACGCAGAGAGTAACCAATAATGATGCACTTCTCAGCTTTTGGATCCAACTTGGATCTCAACTCATCTGGCACATGAACATAGGCAATGCAACCAAAAATTTTCAAATGAGAAATATCTGGTTTCCTACTAGTATACCTCTCCTCTGGAGTCATGCCATGTATTGCTGCAGTGGAAGTCCTATTCATTATGTAGACTGCTGTAGCAACTGCCTCAGCCCAGTAAAAATCTGGCAGGTCTTTTTCATTGAGCATGGCACGAGATACCTCTCCAATATGCCTATTTTTTCTTTCTGCAATTCCATTTTGCTGTGGGGTATGACTACATGAATATTGTTGCTTTATGCCATGCCCCTACAAGAACCTTGTAAACTCATTTGAGAGGTACTCTCCCCCTCCATCTAACCTTAGACATTTTATTTGCAGGCCTGTTTCTTTTTCAACCATAGCTTTAGGAGTTTTGAAATGTCCAAAGACTTCACTTTTCTTTTTCATAAAATACACCCAAACTTTTCTGCTATAGTCATCAATAAAAGTGACAAAATAATGACAGCCTCCAATAGATGCAGCTTTAGTAGTCCACACATCAGAGTGGATTAATTCCAATGGCTTCTTACTCTCTTGAACATGTCTAGGAAATGGTTTCCTTGCCTGTTTTCCAAATTGACAAGCTTCACATACCTTATGCATTTCTGCAACCTTGAATTTAGGCAATCCTGCAACAATATTTTGGGCTTGCATTGATTTAAGTCGTTGTACATTAACATGACCAATGCATTTATGCCAGATATCAATATCTGCAACTACACCGGTCCCATATGCAAACATTGCTGCACTCAATTCAGGCATGTCTGCATCCAATGTAAACATTATGCCCTTCTTCTTTCCTTTTGCTATCAAGCGAACTTTATTTTTCATATCCTCAACAAAGCATCCATGAGGATTAAATCTGACCTGCAAGCCTTGCTCAACCATTTGACCAACAGAAACCAGATTCTTGGTGATATTCGGGACATGAAATACATCTGACAAGTATTTCTTTTTTCCATCCTGCATAGACAAAGGAATTTTTCCAATCTACACAATAGGATGTGCAGTATCATCACCAGTCTCCACAAATCCTAGTTTTTCCATTTTCCTTGCATCCTGCATCCAATCTGCATGACCTGTCATGTGGTTTGACGCATGTGAGTCAACATACCACACTTCGTTGCTTTCTTCTGCACTTTTCACAAAATTATTCATGTGCTGCACCATAAACAAATGCTCATTTTTGTCATCACCCTGTCTACTAGAAGATGCATAATTCCCTTGTTGCAATTTTCCATTCATGATGTCATTCTGCTTTTTATAGCAGTCTTTAGCCATATGACCCATTTTACCATAGTAGTAGCATTCAAGATTGTTGTTTGCATTTTGGCCTCTTTGCCATCCACCACGACCTCTTTGGCTCCCCTGCCTCTAGAGTTACCACGTCCTCCTCCATAGGACTGGTTTTCTTGAGTTTGCTGCATATTCTGATTTTTACCACGGCCTCCAGATCGGCCTCCTCTACCTCTGCCTCTACCTCTTCCAGCATTTGAGTAGAAGACAGCTTCTTTTGAAGTTCCTCCTGAAGAAGATGCACCACCATTTCTCTGCTCCTCAAAAATTAAAAGAGCAATCAACTCCTCAAAATCAGGAAATCTTTCATGAACTGAAATGGATGTTCAGAAATGTGCATAATCCTTTCCTAGACCATTCAAGGTCACCGAAACTAAATCATCATCTTCCACTGGCGACCTAATGGAAGCAAGTGCATCTGCAATCTTCTTCACCTTCATGTGGTAGTCATTGATGCTCATACTTTCTCTTTGCACATTGTGCAACTCTTGCTTGAGCTGCATTTTCCTAGCTTGCGTATTTGTGCTATACATTTTTGACAAAGTATCCCATGCCTCCTTTGGCGTACTTGCATCCTAAATATGCACAATCATAGAGTCTGAAATACTGATAGACAGCCAGTACATAACTTTTCTGGCTCTCTCATGCCATCCTTTAAATGCCTGCATTTGCTGTTGATTGGGAACATCAGGAAGAACTAGTTCTTCTTCATTTCCTGCAACAAATTCCCAATATCCTTTTCCCGTAAGGAAATTTGTCATTCTATACTTCCATGCTTGGAAGTTGTTCTTGTCAAGCTTTTTAGTGACAATCTGTGAAAGAGAATCAGACGCCATTACAGAACACTGCAAAAAATTCTGTCACTGTAAAAAACACAGCTTCAGTCTCACAAGGGCAAATCTGCAAAACTGACGAAAGTGGTATTCGACCACACAGTCACTTCCTAGTGACGATTTTGCATCAACAAGCAACAAGGATGATTCTGTAACTCCCAATGTCTCTGCGCATAGGCATATGATGCAATTTCTACGATAACTTTTCACCGACCTGTAGAATAGTGGTCGCACAGCATAAAACAGGGCCTTTTCCTAAGTGCGTGCAGAAAACTTCTGCCTCCAAAACAGGCCCCGCAATGGCCTCAAATCAAAAAAACAGAGCAACCGAGGGCTAAAGCCCATTCCCACAGCATATACTGCCCACTTGCTACACCGCGAAGGGCGTCTCAATCTGAGACAATGCACTCTTGCACTTTCCGGCTGTGCTACCTGCAGAGATCTCCCAAAACAGAAAAATGAAAGCAACACTGGTCCTCTTACCAGAACACCGCGAACTTGGTTTGCTTTCTTGAGCTCCTTACCACGAACAAGGCTCTGATACCATATCAAGATTGTGGGAGAGAAGGAAGGAGTCTCACTTGTAGCTTTCTCACTTGCACAATGGGGGAATACACACAAAGGTGGAGGCTGAAAACAATTTTTCTCTTCTTAGTTGTGTAAGCCAAAAAATAACTCCAATACATAGACATAGAAGAACCCTATATATGGGTCTCAAACCAAACTCAACTAACTAAGGTGGCATACTAACTGAGCCACGAACTAGAGTAGATAAGGATAGCTGTCATCTAGCTATTATTCATGGGTGGTGTACCAACCGCATGTGCAGCTAACAAGTCGGTGACATAAATGCATAACGATCACCCTGGCATATCACGAGTAGAGCTCGATAACTCAACACCTAATAGGTAAGCCTTGCCATTTGATAAGGTATTCCATGATTGAACAATTCCTTAGAACCTTTGCACATTGTCTAGTAATCTTTCTGGACTCATAAATGATTAGACCGTCCTCATCAATGGATGGTAATCCTTTAAGTACTTGAATATCAAGTCCCACACATTTCTTGAGTTGTGATGTATGAAATACATCATTTGTGCACATAGAAGAAGGTAATTGAAGTGGATATGCAAGCATACTAGCTCTTTTAGTGATTTGGTATGGACCATAAAATTGATGAGCCAATTTGCTGTCTCCACCTTTAAGAGAGATGTACCAAGACTTTGATACCTTCAAGAGCTCCAACTTCAAATTCCACATGCCTTCTTCTATCATTAGTGTATGATTTCATAGTGTCTTGAGCTTTGCAAATATTCTCTTTACACTACTTTATAAGTGCTTACATCCTCACTAGCTCTTCCCTAGCTTGAGCATCAACATCATCTTGAAATAAAGCAGAGGATGCTTGGACTTTGTAACCATAAAGCGACTCAAGGTGATATTCCAATGCTCATACAATAGGTGTTATTGTAGAAAAACTCAACAAGATGAAGTCATTTCTATCATGAAGATTGTGTGATAGACTTTTAACCAACGATTTACTATCTCTCCATTTGGCCATCCATTGCTACCATGAAGACATTGCTCCCATGAAGATTGTGTGATAGGCTTCTAACAGTTTACTCTCTCCATTTGACCATCCATTTGAGGATAATATATACTACAAATAGTATAAATAGTACCTATAGAGGTGAACAAATTCTTCCAAAAGTTGTCTCTTAAAAATTGTGTCCCTATAAAAAATAATCTTCATAGGCATACAGAGAATATTAAAGACTCCTTTGATAAATTGTTCCACCACTTGTTTGGTTGAATATTGAACTTTGATAGGGGTAAATTTAGCTAACTCTATTAATAAATAAACCATGAAAAAGATACCATTCAACTCATACTTGGTAGTTAGAAAACTCATGATAAAATATATACTAATATCAATCCATTTACCATGTGGAATTGATAATGGCTATAATAAATCATTGAGTAGGAAAGAAGAGTCCTTGCTTTGTTAACATAGTAGACATTCAAATACATAATCTTTCATTTCTTTCCAAATCCCCTTCTAATAAATGCTCTTTTGGATATTATCAAATGTCTTGAATGGTCCTAAATGTCCTGCCACTCACATTGGAATGAATGCATCTCCTAAAGAATTATTTGTTTGAAGTTTGTTAGAGGTGTCAAATAGACTCATCCTTTGAACGTAAGAGACCATTATACCACTTCAAATTAGAAAATTCTTCATTATCACCTTGTTGTAGTTTCTATATTAACATGGCAACATGATCATGCATTTTTGGAGCCTTTTGATGTGTTCTTCTAGACCATATTGTCTCTCACAAGGAATAGCAACAAACCTTGCCAACATTGAGAAGATAGCAACTCTCACAGCATCATCCAACCTCAAACAATTGAGGGGATTTCTTGGCCATGTGGACTATCATAGTTGGTTCATGACACACTTTGCAACAATTCAAGTCCCCCTACATAAGCTTCTAATGAAAAAATGTACATATAATTTTTGATAGATGATTGTGAACAAGCCTTCAACACTCTGAAGCAATATATAATTAAAGCACCCAACCTGCAACCTCCTAATTAGATGCAAGAATTTCATGTGTATACTGATGCATCTATAGAAGGCTTAGGCACCATCTTATGCCAAAAAGGCTCCTCCAAGTTGGATCATCCCATCTATTATGCAAGCCGTTGTAAGGTCATTGATCAGGAGAGGAACTACACAATGATTGAGTTGGAGTGCCTTGCAATAGTGTTTGCCTTGGAGAAGTTTTGAAACTACTTGATGTCTCAATGCACTTTAAGTTTATGTGGATCATAAGGCATTGTCCTTCATGATGAATAAGGCGGATGTTAAAGTTCTCATGATAAGATGGCTCCTTCTATTCTAGGAGTTTGATTTTGAACTAGTTACCAAGCTTGATCATTCCCATGTTTTGGATGATTATCTATCACAAATCCCTCAGAGACTGAAGAAGAGAAGTAGGATGATTCAGAACTCCCTAATGCTTTCCTATTTTTGGTTGAAACAATAATCCCATGGTATGCAGACATTGCAAACCTCTTGGCCACACAACAGTATCCCCTTGGAATCTCTAGCAAAGAGAAGAAGAAGCTTCTATTGGAATCAATCCCCTACACCTTTCTAGGTAGCACATTGTACAAGAAAGGCAAAGATTAAATGATGTGCAAATGTGTAACGAAAGAAGATATTGGGAATGTGTTGAAAGCATGCCATGGCAAGCCGTGTGGTGGATACTTTATAGGAGAATCCACTGCCAAAAAGGCTCTACTCACAGGTTATTAGTAGCCTACACAACATAAAGATGTTGACAACTACTACAAACATTGTGATACTTGTCAACGAATGGGGAAGCCTACCAAAACCAATGCCATGCCACTACAACCTATCCTTCCCTTGAAGCTGTTTGAGAAGTGGGGCATCAACTTCGTAGGACCAATAGGAAACTGCAGTAGGCACCACTGTGCATATGGGATAGGTTAGCCTGCATGTCCTTGTCCCTGAAGCTCCATACAAAGAGGTTGTTTAGTGAGTGTGATTGCTGAATCTCAACACCCCTCCTCAATCACAACTAGAAAGGCACAAAGTGTGTAGAGGCTGTAATGAGAACCACCTGCAAAGTGTGGGCACACCACAAACATGGTAGACACTAGAGGCTGTCGCAGAAAAGGCTAAGTGTGGGCACCAAAACATGATGGACATCCAGAGGCTGTAACAGGGGCCTCACAAAGTGTACAGGGACTGTAATGCCAAGTTACATAAGGAGTTTACAAAGCTTATGGCAGGAAGCATTAGGGCAAGGAAATACAAGGCTTTTAAAACAGTCTATCAGAGTAATGAGAGTAGAAGGACTTATGAGTCTTGTCCTTCCGATCCTGGTGGTCTTCATCTTCATCTTCTTCTTCATCTTTTGGTCCATGGTCTTCTTCCTCTTTCACAGCTGCAAGATAGGCCTTTTGGGACCTCTTTCTAGCATGACAGAACTTCTCAATATGTCCGTGTTGAGATATCGAGCTCCACTCGTGATATGCCAGGGTGACTGTTGTGCATTTATGTCACCGACTTATCAGTTGCAGATGCTGTTGGTACACCGCTCATGAATAATAGCTAGATGACAGCTATCCTTATCTACTCTAGTTCGTGGCTCAGTTAGTATGCCACCTTAGTTAGTTGAGTTTGGTTTGAAACCCATATATAGGGTTCTTCTATTTCTTTTGTACTAGAGCTCTTTTTGGCTTACACAACTAAGAAGAGAAAAATTGTTTTCAGCCTCCACACTTGTGTGTATTCCCCCATTGTGCAAGCAAGAAAGCTACAAGTGAGACTCCTTCCTTCTCTCCCACAATCTTAACATGGTATCAGAGCCTTGTTCGTGGTAAGGAGCTCAAGAAAGCAAGCCAAGCTCGCGGTGTTTTGGTAAGAGGACCAGTGTTGCTTCCATTTTTCTATTTTGGGAGCAAGTCTCTGCAAGTAGCACAGCCGGAAAGTGCAAGAGTGCATTGTTTCAGGTTGAGACGCCCTTCGCGGTGAAGCAAGAGGGCAATAAATGCTGTGGGAGAGGGCTTAAGCCCATGATGACCCTGTTTTTTTTATTTGAGGCCATTTCGGGGCCTGTTTTGGAGGTGGAAGTTTTCTGCACACACTCAAGAAAAGGCCTTGTTTTATGCTGTGGGACCACTATTCTACAGGTCGGTGAAAAGTTACCACAGAAATTGCATCGTATGCTTGTGTGCAGAGGCATTGGGAGATACAGAATCATCCTTGGCTCCTGTTTATGCAAAATCGTCACTAGGAAGTGACTATGTGGTCAAATACCACTTTCACTAGTTTTGCAGATTTGCCCTTGTGAGGGTGAAGCTGTGCTTTTTGCAGTGACAGAATTTTTTGCAGTGTTCTGTAATGGCGTCTGATTCTCTTTCACAGATTGTAACTGAAAAGCTTGACAAGAACAACTTCCAAGCATGGAAGTTTAGAATGACGAATTTCCTTATGGGAAAAGGATATTGGGAATTTGTTGCAGGAAGTGAAGAAGAACCAGTTCTTCCTGATGTTCCTAATCAACAGCAAATTCAGGCATTCAAAGCATGGCATGAGAGAGCCAGGAAAGTTATGTACTGGCTGTCTATCAGTATTTCAGACTCTATGATTGTGCATATTCAGGATGCAAGTACGCCAAAGGAGGCATGGGATACTTTGTCAAAAATGTATAGCACAAATACGCAAGCTAGGAAAATGCAGCTCAAGCAAGAGTTGCATAATGTGCAAAGAGAAAATATGAGCATCAATGACTACCACATGAAGGTGAAGAAGATTGCAGATGCACTTGCTTCCATTGGATCGCCAGTGGAAGATGATGATTTAGTTTCTGTGACCTTGAATGGTCTAGGAAAGGATTATGCACAGTTTCGAACATCCATTTCAGTTCGTGAAAGATTTCCTGATTTTGAGGAGTTGATTGCTCTTCTAATTTCTGAGGAGCAGAGAAATGGTGGTGCATCTTCTTCAGGTGGAACTTCAAAAGAAGCTGTCTTCTACTCAAATGCTGGAAGAGGTAGAGGAGGCCGATCTGGAGGCCGTGGTAGAAATCAGAATATGCAGCAAATTCAAGAAAACCAGTCCTATGGAGGAGGACGTGGTAACTCTAGAGGCAGGGGGAGCCAAAGAGGTCGTGGTGGATTGCAAAGAGGCCAAAATGCAAACAATAATGTTGAATGCTACTATTGTGGTAAAATGGGTTATATGGCTAAAGACTGCTATAAAAAGCAGAATGACATCATGAATGGAAAATTGCAACAAGGAAATTATGCATCTTCTAGTAGACAGGGTGATGACAGAAATGAGCATTTATTTATGGTGCAGCACATAAACAATTCTGTGACAAGTGCAGAAGAAAGCAACGATGTATGGTATGTTGACTCAAGTGCATCAAACCACATGATAGGTCATGCAGAATGGATGGAGGATGCAAGGAAAATGGAAAAACCAGGATTTCTAGAGACTGGTGATGATACTACACATCCTATTGTGCAGATTGGAAAAATTCCTTTGTCTATGCAGGATGGAAAAAAGAAATACCTGTCAGATGTATTTCATGTCCGGAATATCACCAAGAATCCGGTTTCTGTTGGTCAAATGGTTGAGAAGGGCTTGCAGGTCAGATTTAATCCTCATGGATGCTTTGTTGAGGATATGAAAAATAAAGGTCGCTTGATAGCAAAAGGAAAGAAGAAGGGCAGAATGTTTACGTTGGATGCAGACATGCCTGAATTGAGTGCAGCAATGTTTGCACATGGGACCGGTGTAGTTGTAGATATTGATATCTGGCATAAATGCATTGGTCATGTTAATGTACATCGACTTAAATCAATGCAAGCCCAAAATATTATCGCAGGATTGCCTAAATTCAAGGTTGCAGAAATGCATAAGGTATGTGAAGCCTGTCAGTTTGGAAAACAGGCAAGGAAACCATTTCCTAGACATGTTCAAGAGAGTAAGAAGCCATTGGAATTAATCCACTCTGATGTGTGGACTACTAAAGCTGCATCTCTTGGAGGCTTCATTATTTTGTCACTTTTATTGATGACTATAGCAGAAAAGTTTGGGTGTATTTTATGAAAAAGAAAAGTGAAGTTTTTGGGCATTTCAAAACTCTTAAAGCTATGGTTGAAAAAGAAACAGGCCTGCAGATAAAATGCCTAAGGTCAAATGGAGGAGGAGAGTACCTCTCAAATGAGTTTGCAAGCTTCCTGCAGTAGCATGGCATAAAGCAACAATATTCATGCAGTCATACCCTACAACAAAATGGAATTGCAGAAAGAAAAAACAGGCATATTGGAGAGGTATCTCGTGCCATGCTCAACGAAAAAGACTTGCCAGATTTTTATTGGGCTGAGGCAGTTGCTACAGCCGTCTACATAATGAATAGAACTCCCACTGCAACAATACATGGCATGACTCCAGAGGAAAGGTATACTGGTAGGAAACCAGATATTTCTCATTTGAAAATTTTTGGCTACATTGCCTATGTTCATGTGCCAAATGAGTTGAGATCCAAGTTGGATCCAAAAGCTGAGAAGTGCATCTTTATTGGTTATTCTCTGCAGCAAAAAGGGTATAGATGCTATAACCCTTCTACTCGTAAGTTTACAGTTAGCAGAGATGTTGTTTTTTATGAGATGAGTAGCTGCTATAAACCAATAAATGTGATTGATAATGTAGATGCACAAAATGGTAATGTTGCACAGAATTCTCAGCACCAGTCACAAGATATTAGTGGACTTGGAGCGTCCTCTATCAGTGGTTCACATTCTTCGCCATGGATAGGTAGATTGAGATCAGGAGAATCTTCTCAAAGCAATGCAGATAGTGGTATGCAAGTATCAGGAAAAGGAAAAGAGAAGGTAGATCAGCCCATGTTTGATGAGAATGCAGGTCACTCTTATGTGGATGGTGAATCTAGTGGCTCAGAACAGAGCATTGATGATGAGTTGGGTATTCCTTCTATTGTTACACCTGGAGTAAGGAAGATCAGGGATGTTTTGAGAGCATCTGGGAGTGAACCTACTTTGCGCAGGTCTACCAGAGCTATGTATCCTGTGGATAGGCTGAAATATGATGGATTTACAGCCATTCGCTATGCATATATGGTCAAAGTGATACAGGAACCAGAACCCACTTCCTTTGAGCAAGCCATGGGAAGAGAAAAATGGGAGAAAGCCATGGATGAAGAAATGGATGCCTTGGAAGCAAATGCTACATGGGAATTGGTACCTTTGCCTAAAGATAAGAATGCAATTGGTTGTAAGTGGGTTTATAAGGTGAAGCACAATGCAGATGGTTCTATGAACAGATACAAGGCAAGATTAGTAGTCAAGGGGTATGCACAAACATATAGCATTGATTATGAAGAAACATTCAGTCCGGTTGCAAGGATGGCAACCGTAAGAGCAGTCATTGCTATGGTTGCATCAAAGGAATGGTCTTTACATCAGATGGATGTAAAGAATGCCTTCTTGCATGGCGATTTGCAAGAAGAGGTATATATGGAGCAGCCACCAGGTTATGTGCATATTGTTCATCCTGAGTTTGTTTGCAGGTTGAAGAAAGCATTGTATGGCTTGAAGCAAGCACCTAGAGCATGGTTTGACAAGATAGGACAGTATCTTGTCACAATTGGTTTTCAGATTTCCAAGGCAGATTTCTCACTTTATGTGAGAAAAACAGAGAAATGTATTATGCTACTTGTCATTTATGTTGATGATTTGATTATGACAGGTGACAGTGATGAAGATATCCTTCATGTGAAAATGCTATTGAAGCAGAAGTTTGAGATGAAGGATTTGGGAGAGCTGCGTTATTTCTTGGGCATTGAGGTGATTAGATCACCAAGTGGGATACAGCTCTTGCAGAGGCAGTATGGATTGGACATGCTGTCCAAATATGGGATGACAGGCTGTAAGCCTATTTCAGTTCCTTTAGAGCAGAATGTGAAGCTGAGCGCAGATGCAGGTGAACTTCTGGAAGACCCTACTATGTACAGACGCATAGTAGGAAGTTTGATTTATATGACTATTACCAGGCCAGATTTGAGCTATGCTGTTGGATTGGTAAGTCGGTTTATGCAGGCTCCAAGGAAACCGCATTTGGATGCGGCTAGACGCATACTCAGGTATGTGAAGTCCACATTGCAGTATGGACTGTTTTATGAGACTGGGGTTCAGATACAGTTGCATGGATACACTGATGCTGATTGGGCTGGTAGTATTTCTGATAGACGATCTACCAGTGGATATGTGTTCTCTTTTGGGAGTGCTACAGTCACTTGGAGCAGCAAGAAACAACCTACAGTTGCCTTGTCGAGCACAGAGGCTGAGTACAGGGGTGCAGCAATGGCTGCATGTGAGGTAGCTTGGTTGCATAAGCTACTTTATGATATGCATCAGTCTACAGATGGGCCAGTTGTCATTTATTGTGACAACATGAGTAGTATACACTTGGCAAATAACCCAATCTATCATGCTAGAACAAAGCACATTGAGGTGCATTATCACTATGTGCGAGAGAGGGTTTTATTAGGTCTTATTGATCTAGTTTATGTCAGCACAAAGGATCAGGTAGCTGATATATTCACGAAGTAATTGGGCGCAGAGAAGTTGCGCAAGTTTAGAGACCTGCTTGGTGTACAGGAATTGGGATTGAGCTCGAGGGGGAGTGTTGAGATATCGAGCTCCACTCGTGATATGCTAGGGTGACCGTTGTGCATTTATGTCACTGACTTGTCAGTTGCAGATGCGGTTGGTACACCGCTCATGAATAATAGCTAGATGACAGCTATCCTTATCTACTCTAGTTCGTGGCTCAGTTAGTATGCCACCTTAGTTAGTTGAGTTTGGTTTGAAACCCATATATAGGGTTCTTCTATTTCTTTTGTACTAGAGTTCTTTTTGGCTTACACAACTAAGAAGAAAAAAACTGTTTTCAGCCTCCACCCTTGTGTGTATTCCCCCATTGTGCAAGCAAGAAAGCTACAAGTGAGACTCCTTCCTTCTCTCCCACAATCTTGACAGTCCGGTCCTTTTGCAGAAGTCACAGAAGAGCGGTTCCTTTTTACCTTTGTATCTGTTGTTTACATATAACATTTGTTCATCCTTTTAAGTGCTAGGCTCTTCTTTGCTTTTAAGTTTCTTTTCTTCCTCTAGCAGAGAGGCTTTAATATCAACAAGTTGAGGATCATGCATATTGGTCTGAGTGGTTGATACATTATCATAGGCAGGAGGCAAACTTTTTAACAAGACACCAATACAAACATCTTCATCCATTTTTAGCTTTATCCCTGCAAGTTGAGTAAGTAGGCTTTCCATGTAGTTCAGATGGGATGCCAAGGATGTATGAGGCTTCATATCAAGTCGAAAAAATTCAATTAATAGACAATACTTAGATGACTTTGACTATGCACCAAATAGGGTATCCAATTTATCCCAAGTGTCATGGGACGTGTCACAGGCATCCACATGATGGATGTAGCTGTCATACAATTCCAGTTTAATGATGGCTTGTGCCTTGTCATCATTCTTCTGCCAAGTAACTGCAAGGTGCGCATCTCGAGGTTTCTTCTCTTTGCCATTTGTGATGGCCCAAAGACCCTTCTTCATCAGAATGAGCTTGATACGGGTTTGCTAAGTGTGAAACCCGACTCCTTTGAATCAAGCATTTGGAGAGTCTTTTCCCATGTTGAGGTTGCAAGATCAGCAGCAAATCAACACCAGAATTCTGAGATTTTATCAGTAGAAGAGCAGATTACAATGTGTCAAGAGACACAGGTAATAACAGTGTGAAAACACACTATGTCAGTGTTGATGTTGAGCTTGATTCTTCTTGTTCCGTCATTCTTCGATCTTCTCAGGTCCTTCCCCTCGCTGGACTGAGCTCAAACTGAGCTAGATGAGAGTGAACTGAAGTTGGAGGAGCAGTGCCATGCCCGTCTGTGCTCTGATACCATGTTAAAGATACGGGATCTAGGACATGGCAGTGAGTTATGGTGGATGGAAGGAGAAGTGTGGACTCATGATGGAGAAGACAAAGACACTGTTTGTTACACAAGTGAATTAGGTTCCAAGATTGAGACTTGGACTCATAAACACAATCTTGTGTATGTGGACAATGACATTGACACTTCAGTGAAAAGAAAAGAGTACTATCATTGCATTAAGAAAAGGAAGCAAGTACAATGCTTTATAGGGAAGTAGGAAACTGCAGTAGGCACCGCTGTGCATATGGGATAGGTTAGCCTGCATGTCCTTGTCCCTGAAGCTCCATACAAAGAGGCTGTTTAGTGAGTGTGATTGCTGAATCTCAACAACAATGTGGCCATATTCTTGTACGAGAATATCATCATTTTTTTTGGCAGTCCCAGAGATGGTAAGTGATAAAGGCACTCATTTTTTTAATAAGATAATGGAAGAGCTGATAGAGCTTTACAAGATCTTCTACCACAAGTTCACACCCTGCTAACCTAGAGCAAATGGCCAAGTCGAAGTCACCAATTGCATCCTTTGCTCGATCTTGACAAGGATGATTATTACACCACCTAATTGGGATGATTTCCTTACAAAGGTCTTTTGGACATATAGAACCTCCCATAAGGTTGCAACAAGACAACTGGTGTATGGCACAGAATCTGCCTTCCCTATCGAGCTAGAACTACCCTCTTTGTGAGTAGCTATCAAAGAGTAGCTTGGAGATGCTGAGTCCCTATAGTGCCACTTCCTGCACTTGAAATGTTTGGATGAAATACGAAGATGGCTTTATAGTGTATGGAAGCCACGCAGGCTCGACGAAATGCTTACCATGACAGCTTTATCAAGCACAAAGAATTCAAGGAAGGTGACCTAGTCCTCACCTATGATTTGCACTTTGGTAAGTTTCCAGGAAATCTTGAACAACACTGAATGGGCCCCTACAAGGTACTTGCTATCAATCCTAATGGCTACGTCTAAGTGCAAGCCATCAATGCCTCTTATGATCCCTTCCAGATAAGTAGTTACTAACTGAATAAGTATTTCCCTCCCTGGGGTTCCTGACAATCATAGCCCACACTTCCTCTCCCTCTTGGGCATCACTCCTTACTACTTCTCATGTTGTTATTAATATCCATCATTCTCATCCTAATGAAGTGGTGCCTTTCTTTTAGCCCTTTGCATCTACCTTTTGCCTCAATTCTATTACCCTCCTATTCAATCCGAAAAATGTGGCGATGATGGTTCTGATATAGGTGTTTCTACCATTTACCTAAATAAAGAAAAAACAAAAAAGAAAACATTAGATCATGAGAGAAAAATGACTTTGGTCCTTGTTATGCCAACTTGCTGAAAACACCCTCGAGGGTAGGAAAAAAAGAAAAAAAATAGAAAAATAATTAATAAACTATTATGGAAGAAAAAGAAGAAATTTCTTATCATAATAAGCATCGTTCCATGAAAACTACAAACATCCTTGGACGAGAAGCTAGATGTGGAAAAGGTGGCAATACCCCACAATCCAAAACAACTAACTTCTCACTTGAAATCCCCAAGATGCAGTTTTGAAGCTACCTCCCTCGGTGAGTTGTGTCTTATGCTTCCATTAGTGCATTTGACCCCTATAGTAGATGGCCGCTTCTACATGCCATTCAAATTTCTATTCTATGGTTGCCTCCCTGGGTATGCCTATTCATTGGCCAACACTATTTGGCATCAGTCAACAAGAGGAAGTGGATCTTTATCGACAACCCTTGAGTGATATGAGCTTTCATCATAACTAGATGGGGATGTAACTATGGGGCTACCCTCCTATATCTATTGAGAGTATATTTTCGGAGCTGATTTTACAACACAAAGAGATTCCAGAAGGCGTAAAAGAGTAAATTTTCATGGAAAATGAAACAATTGCAGATCAAGGAGCTGGAGTTTCCCGGATGCATTTTGACCCTAGAAAGTCGCCCGTCCAGTTGGATCGAAATTCTGAGGTCATTTTACCCTCTCAATTGGACCGGAACCACTTTGGGTCAAGTTTGCAAAGGCCAAAATGAACTAGGTAAGTTGCTTTATATTAATCATGCTTAAGAAGGGCTTAACTTCAATAATTCAAATGACATGATTAATAAATCAATATTTCTCTCTCACCATAAACGTGGTTCATATGGATTAAGAGATAGATCAAGAAAGCACCAAGGGAGTGTCAACGGCTATAAACAAGCATAAGCAACTTTCCATTTTTGAATTATGAAGCGTGCGTATGCTATTTTATGAGTAAGTGGGCCTCCTCTTGGTTTCATGATGCATATTGGTTTCCTATGGTTGAAATTGGTTTCTATTGTTTGAAAATTGTTCATTCTATTAAAAATATCAATATAACTAGCAAGTCTTAATATTTATATATTTCATTCAAAATACGTAAAAGTGTGATTTTATGCTAAGAAAATTGTGTTCCCATGGAGGAAAATGGGGAATAATAATGAATCTCAGTATTCTTAAGAGATCTATATAAGAAAATGCAAAAAATCCATATTTTTAATTACAAATAATTGTGAAAAATAGAGAAACTATGAGTTTTAATCGATAAAAAATTAGATATCACGTGTGGAAAATTATGAAAAATTAGGGCTATGTTTGTGCAAGCATAATGGAGGTAAGGCATGATGATTTTTCTCAACTTACCCCATTTTTATGTTTTAGTACATATTTATTTCTTATATTATGAAAAAACATACATGAAAACACCTCTTAACGCACCCATCGCAAGCAAAACTTGAAATGGTAGGGAGAGAGGGGGTTCTATGTGCTGAATATGGTTCAAAATTTGATTTGTTTGCTACACTTTTTATATAGTTTTTTATCTTATTTTAAGTATTAAGAGGTACAGTGGCACAGAGTAGTTTGACACTGCCTTATCATCACATAGCAAAGTCGTTAATGAACGTTGTAATAGCCCGCCGCTGTAATAATGTCAACCCCCATTTTTTTAAAAAAATATTATTTGTTATTATTTTAAAAAAGGGAGGGGGGAGGTTATTACGACGATGGGCTATTACATCCTTCCCCCCTTAAAGTGTCCTCATCTTGAAAGGAATTGGGGGTATTGTTGGTTGAGAATGCTCTCATCAATCCATGTGGCATCTTCTTTTGGATAGTCCTTCCACTAGATGAGGTACTCTTTGAGGGTTCTATTCCTCAATCTCTTTTCCTGAATGTCTAGGATTCTATTTGGACAGAGCTCAATGACTCCTTGGCTTGGCATTACAACTTGTTGATCATTGAGCACATGGCTAGGATTGGATATATATTTCTTTAGTAGGCTTACATGGAATACATTGTGAACTTTTACATTCTCAAAGAGTTGGAGTTTGTAGGCATTGGGCCCTAGACACTTGAGGATCCTGTAGGGTCCGCAATACCTTGGACTTAGTTTCTTCAATTCTCCCAGTGGTAAGGAACTCTTCTTGGGTCGTACGCGAATAAAAACCATATCTCCTTCTTTGAAGAGTCACTCTTGTCTATTTAGATCTGCATAGGCTTTCTACATATCCTTGGTGGCTCTAATATCTTGTCTGATGGCCTTGACTTGCTCATCCATCTCCTCAAGCATTTTTCTAGAAGCTTCTACCCTCAAGGTAGGATCTGAAAAGTTCAGGAAATCATGCCCATACAATGCTTGAAAAGGTGTCATTTGTATGCTTTGTTGGTAAGAAGGATTATAAGCAAACTCTACCAATGGTAGATATTGGATCCATTTCCTGGGTTCAGGATAGCAATATGCCCTAAGAATGTTTTCAATGACTTGGTTGACTCTCTCCATTTGGCCATCATTTCGAGGGTGATAGGCTGTACTGAAATAGATTTGAGTCCCAATGGCCTCGAATATTCCTCTCCAGAAATGAGATGTGAAGAGGGAATCGCGGTCACTAATGATCCTTCTAGGCAACCCATGGAGTTTGAATATCTCCTTGTGATAAACAATCTGGCAATGTCTAAAGCTTTATAGTTTGTCTTGACTGGAATGAGGTGTGCAACCTTGATGAGCATGTCTACTATAACCATACTTGAATTGTATCCTCCTTGGACTGAAGGTAACCCGACAACAAAGTCCATGCTAATAAATTCCCACTTCATTTGGGGGATGTCAAGAGGTTGAAGATTTCCAGGAATTTTGACATGTTTTGCCTTAATGCGGTGGCAAGACAAACATTCTATGACATATTTGAGCATGTCTCCCTTAAACCTTTCCCTATGGTAATTTTTTCTAACCATTTTGAGGGTCTTGACATATCTAGGATGGGTTGAAAAAAGGGAGTCATGTGCTTCCCAAAGTATTCTCTGTTTGAGTTTCCTGCTCAAGGGTATGCATAATCTTGTCCTAAAATAGGCAAGTCCCTCATTGACTGAAAATTATTGATACTTAAACTTAAGTTTAGGGTCTTGGTCCCTTTCCAGAATCTCTTTCATCATCTTTAGATATTATGGGTCATGGCTAGCTTCCTCCTTTGCTAATTCAAGGATAGGGTTGCTAGGCATTGATACCATGGTTGGCAATGATTCTTCCATTGAGGGTTCCTCCATAATAAGAGAGTTGAGGAATGCTTTGCAACTTAAGGCATTGGTGACTACATTCTCTTTGCCAAGCCGATACCTGATCTCAAAGTCATATTCTTGCAAAACCTCAATCCAACAACGTTGCCTCTGGTTTGGGTGAAGATCCATTTAAGGCTCTTCTGGTCTATAACCAAAGAGAACTTGTTGCCAAGCAAATACTGTGGCCAAATCTTGAGATCATGAATAACTGCTAGTAGCTCTAGGTCATGGACAGCATAATTCCTTTCATGGGTTTTTAGATTCCTCAAAGAATATGCTATAGGATGACCTTCTTGCATTAGTACATAGCCTAGTGCAAGTGAGCTAGCATCCATGACAACTTCAAATTCCTTGCTCAAGTCAGGGAGTTTCAGAATCTATGCTATCACTAAGCTATGCTTGAGTTGATCAAAACTTGATTGTTCAATGGGCGTCCAGACTATGGCAACATACTTTTTCAGCAAATTGGTGAGGGGTGCTACGATTAAGGCATAATCCTTAATGAAGATCATGTGTACCAACCTATTAATCCAAGAAAGCTACGCACTTTTTTAATAGTAGTTGGTGGAGACCACTCGTGGACATCCTTGACCTTTGTAGGATCTACATAGATTCCTTCATTTGACACAATAAATCCAAGGTATTCAATATTCCTCTTGAGGAAGGCACACTTTTTCTTCTTAGCATAGAGCTTATGAGTTCTCATGGTCTCAAGGACGATGCAAACTTGGGATTCATGATCCTTCTCTTCCTTGGAATAAACCAAGGTATCATCAAAGAAGACAAGCACAAAATCGTCAAGATATGGTCTAAAAATGTCCTACATTAGCCTGTTAAAGGTGGCAAGGGCATTAATCAATCCAAAAGACATCATTGTGAATTTGAAATGACCATATCTTGTGTTGAATGCCATCTTAGGAATATCTTCTTCTTTGATGCAAATCTAGTAGTATCCTGACCTCAAATTGATTTTGGAGAAAATTTTTGCTCCCTGAAAATTGATCAAATAACTCGTTTATCCTTGCGATAGGATATTTATTCTTGATGGTTACTTGGTTCAGGCCTCTATAATCAATGCAAAGGCAAAATGCACCATCCTTCCTCTTTTGGAACAGGGTTGAAGTTCCCCAAGGAGAACTATTGGGCCATATGTACCCTTGGTCCAATAGCTATTTGAGTTGTTCCTTTAACTCATTGGCTTTCGGAATGGACATCTTGTAGGGAATTTTTGCGATTGTTGCAACTCTTTTTGTTAGCTTAATCTCATGATCCACTTCCCTAGGTGGTGGTAATTCAGTCAACTCTTCTGGGAACACGTTCGCATACTCTTTTAGCCATGATGATTCTTCATTGGTGTCCTCTACCTGTTCTAGTTTATTTAGCTTGATCAGATAGACGGGTAATCCTTTCCTTATCCCTTGAACTATTCGCATTGCTTTAGCTAGCTAGATTTTTGGTTTACCTGCTTCTCCTTGTGTTGTCACCTGCTCGCCTTTAGGATTATGGAAGGAGACTTGTCCTTTCCCACAATGAATGTGAGCATCATTGGGGACAATCCATCCTGAGTAGACATTCATGGACTCCTAAATCCATTATCCTGAACTTAACAGATGTGGCCTCATTTTTTAGTAGGAATTCCACCTTAGCAGTTTGTCTAGTGCAAGTGATTTCTCACCCATTTGCTAGTTCGACAAGCAAAGTGGATGTATCTATAGTGGCTATCCCTAACCTTCTTGCACAAGTTGGTGAAATGAAAGAATGAGTGCAGCCACATTCAATCAGGGTTTTGAATTTTTTACCTTGGTAATCTGATGTTATCTGGATCACCGTGAATTGGCAGTTTGGCCCCTTTTTATGGAGAGTGGCATGAACGGATGCCCTCTCAATCTCAGCTTCCATGGACAGGTCTTCTTCTCCGTTGGTTTCTTTAGAGGAGATATTGGAAGTTTTTTCCCTTCCCATTGTTGCACATCCACGGCCACGGGTAGCTCTAACTTGGCCATTGAATTTTCATTGGTGATGCTCTCTGCCAAGTTTAGGACATTCCCTTTTGAAGTGTCTAGGTTCATTACAATGGAAACAACACATGCTTTGATCACTTCATTGAGTAGGGACAAAGTCATTGATTGCATTTACCCTCAGCTTCTTCCATTGACCTTGACTCTGTCCTTGTGCCCTTTTGAATTGAGCTTTCAACATCCTTGGATTCTAGTCTTTGTGAGACTAGGGTCTATTATTTCTGGGCCTCAGATGGACTTCTTGAGCAATAGGTCCTGCTCTTATCAATGCATCTTACAAATCAAAAGGACACATTGATTCCAACCTAGTGTTCAATGGTGGGTTCAACCCATCACAGAATTTTGAGACTTGTTGGGAAATACTCATTGTCGGGGCAGAGACAAATCTTGAGTACTACACCTCCAGAGACAGGCTCAATTTTTTCAGCTTGAAGAACTCATTCATCTTCTGAGTTTTGTATGCACGTGGCATGTATCTTCCTTGCACTACTTCCTTTAGTTTATCACAAGTTATTGAGTTTTCAGAGACTGCTTGTTCCTTACACCATTGCTTCCACCAGATTCTACCTATAAGCTTGAGCTTGGCAGTCATAGCATGGTTTACAGGTGTTGTTCCCGTTGCACTAAAGTAATCCTCCATCGATTCAATCCAAACTTCGACATCAGCTTCATCAAACTTTCCATTTCCGTCAAATTGTGGTGGTTTAATCTTTTTGAGAAAAAACCTCTTCTCTTGTGCCTCCGTTGGGCTTAGTTCGGAAACAAGACTCTAGTTATGTGCTTGGGGTTGAATCTAGTTTTGGATTAAAACCTTTATGTTAAGATAACATTTACATATCTCTACATGTCTTGAATCAATGCACAATTTATTTTTCATTACTACTGTGTGAAAAATCAAATAACATAAAATTCTTATTTATCCATAAAGAAGCATAAGCTTCAAGTACAATTATTCGGGGATAGATAGACATTGGTTAGGATGATTTTCTTTCCAATAGATAGATCAACGACAAGTTAATAATTCCCTATTGGATTCAGCTATAGGGACAGAATAGTAATATGGATTGGGAGAATGGATTCTTAGAAAACTGTAAGTCATGGGAAGCTTGGGAAGTCCCCATTTTTGATAGCCATGATGTTCGCTTCACCACATTACTTTAATTCTATTAGCTGGCAAGACTTTGACAACCTCGTCATAGATATAGTGATTCTGTTCTACTTGCTGGCATTTGATGTGTAGGATTGAATTTACATGGGCCTCATGGAAGATGAATAACTTGATAATCTTCAAGTCTTCCAACCATTTTAGCCTCTTCAGATTGTTTTGAAGGTAGGCGAGTCAATTGGCATCAATGTAGCAATATCCCGCACTCCAAGTCCAATGCCTTTTCACATACAATGGTGAAGGGTTGTAGAGTCAATCCAAGTTCCCCATCATGTCGGATCATCGATGATAACTTGAAGAGATCATAGCCCACTTGAACATGATGTGAAATACGAGGAACTTGCTCCATGCCTTGTAAGTCTAGAAGTGGCAACAATCCACAAATGAGTAACATAAAAAATATTTTCCTAGTAAAAATATCACTTCTCCCTTCCTAATTTATTCCTATCTAGATTGTTTTATTCATTGGTTGGCTCTCATACCAACTGTAACGTGTCCACCTGTCAATTATCCAAGCACATTCTAGCAATCCATCGAGAAAGGAATCTAAGTGTCACCGCTCAACACTCCCATGGAATGTTTTGGGGTTTATCGCCTAGGGTTTCCTAAGTCTGCCTCGCAATGGAACGTTCATGGCTAGCAAACCCACTAGGATCGACCTGAAATCAAGGTTCCTAGTGGCCAAGGTCTCCTAACAATATTCTAGCATTGGATCCTGGACATGGATCCTGCACATCTTATTTTACGCAGAGATACCCAAGTCGAAGTAGACCCACGTTGCACTTGGTTCAAGGAGAATGGAAAACGAGAGGAATGCAATACTCAACCTCTCTTCCCATAGGAAATAGTCAAATTCCAGTCCCCTAAAATAGCATGAATTGGGTTCTAACCTAATATTACCTAAAGGTCGTATGACTATAGAACTTTGTGAGAAGCCTCCTAGCTCTTTGGGACCACGTCCCTTCCGTAGGACGGACCCGTTAAGGGTTCTGCCCACCCGCTTCCCTCAATGGGCGTTCTTTAGTTATCTAATTAGGACCTATCACATTTATGTGTGACATTTAAAATCAGCTTCCTTAATTAAGTCTTTTAGGGAACAAGGTTCGTTTGCGTAACTTATGGCACTAGCACGAAAGCAGTTTAGACAAGTTCCTTGGAAGTAAACTTTATATTAGCATCTTAATTGAAAAACAGGTCTCCAAAAAAGGGTGGATTCCGAAATTCGTGAGGATGCATCTTATTTCTTCCAAGTTTTTGCCCTTGCACTAGTATCAGGGCCTCGAGCATCCATCTCAAGTCACGTAAATCGTTTGAATAGGATCTGGAGGCAAGGAATTTATAGTCAAAGCCCCCTAGCAGTTATACTCTAGGGTCGCATAATGGTCCATATCCTGTGGATGAATGCCCACTTGCATGACATAAGTTAATACATCAATCAAGAAGTCACGGGAGTTGAGTTAACCTGCAATGTGGGGTTCCTCCTCTATTAGGATCCTATCCAAGTATGGGTCTTTAGTCTCACAGACCTAAGAGCCTTAAATGGATCTTCACCCAGACCAGGGGCAACACCGTTGGATTGAGGTTCTGCAAGAATATGACTTTGAGATCAAGTATCAGCCTGACAAAGAGAATTTAGTCACCAATGCCTTAAGTCGCAAAGAATTCCTCAACTCTCTTAGTATGGAGGAACCCTCGATAGCAAAATCATTGGCAACCATGGTATTAATGCCTAGCAACCCTATCCTTGAATTACCAAAGGAGGAAGCTAGCCATAACCTAGAATATTTGAAGATGATGAAAGAGATTTTGAAAAGGGACCAAGACCCTAAACTTAAGGTCAAGTATCAAGAATTTTCAATCAATGAGGGACTTGCCTATTTTAGGACAAGATTATGCATACCCTCGAGCAAGAAACTCAAATAGAGAATACTTTGGGAAGCACATGACTCCCCTTTTTCAGGCCATCTCGAATATGTTAAGACCCTCAACACGGTCAGAAAAAGTTACCATTGGGAAAGGCTTAAGGAAGACATGCTCAAATATGTCACAGAATGTTTGTCTTGCCAACACATTAAGGCGAAACATGTCAAAATGCTTGGAAAGCTTCAACCTCTTGGCATCCCCCAAATGAAGTGGGAATTTCTCAGCATGGACTTTGTTTTTGGGTTACCTTCAGTCCAAGGAGGATACAACTCAACTATGGTTATAGTAGACATGCTCACCAAGGTTGCACACCTCATTCCAGTCAAGACAAACTATAAAGCTTCAGACATTGCCAGATTGTTCATCAAGGAGATATTCAGACTCCATGGGTTGCCTAAAAGGATCATTAGTGACCGCGATTCCCTCTTCACATCTCATTATTGGAGAGAGATATTCAAGGCCATTAGGACTCAACTCTGTTTCAGTACAGCCTATCACCCTCAAACTAATGGTCAAACGGAGAGAGTCAACCAAGTCATTGAAGACATTCTTAGGGCATATTGCTATCGCGAACCCAGGAAATGGATCCAATATCTACCATTGGTAGAGTTCCCTTATAATGCTTCTTACCAACAACAAAGCATTCAAATGATACCTTTTCAAGCATTGTATGTGCATGATTGCCATACTCCATTGAACTTTTCAAGCATTGTATGTGCATGATTGCCATACTCCATTCAAATGATACCTTTTCAAGCATTGTATGTGCATGATTTCCATACTCCATTGAACTTTTCAGATTCTACCGTGAGGGTATAAGCTTCCAAAAAAATGCTTGAGGAGATTGATGAGCAGGTCAAGGCCATCAGACAAGATATTAGAGCTATCAAGGATAGGTAGAAAGCCTATGCAGATCTAAATAGACAAGAGCGACTCTTCAAAGAAGGAGATGTGGTTTTTATTCGCGTATGACCCAAGAAGAGTTCCTTATCACTGGGAGAATTCAAGAAACTAAGTCCCGGACCCTACAGGATCCTCAAGTGTCTAGGACCCAATGCCTACAAACTCCAACTCTTTGAGAACGTAAAAGCTCACAATGTATTCCATTTAGCCTACTAAAGAAATATGTATCCAATCCTAGCCATGTGCTCAATGATCAACAAGTTATAATGCCAAGCCAAGGAGTCCTTGAGCTTTGGTTCAAATAGAATCCTAAACATTCAAGAAAAGAGATTAAGGAATAGATCCCTTAAAGAGTACCTCATCCAATGGAAGCACTATCTAGAAAAAGATGCCACATGGATTGACGAGAGTACTCTCAACCAACAATACTCCCAATTCCTTTCAAGATGAGGACATCTCAATTCCTTTTAAGGGGGGAAGGATGTAATAGCCCACTGCTGTAATAACATCATCCCCCTTTGAAAAAAAAAAGTAACAAACGAAATTATTTTTTTCATTGCCCCCCCCACTGTCGATGCCATCTGGTTGGTAGAGGGAGGGGGAGTTCACGACGAGGTAGGGGGAGCTAAATTCACAGAAGACGAGGGTGAAGGAGGAGACATCTATGAGATGATAGAGAGCCAGAGATGGTAGCAGCAATGATGAAGACGATGGAAAAATAAAAATAAAATAAATGAACAGTTATAGAAGATAACGGTGATGGGGAGGGAGGGTGCCCCTTGTCAATACCTCCCCATAATACCCGTCTCCCCGACCCTATAAAAATCTCCCCCCTCCTTAGTAGGGTGTGATAATCTTTTTTTTTTCTTCCTCCTCAATCATCACCATCTTTCCTTATAAATCATTTTCCTCCCCTTTCCTTTCAAGGGACCCGTTATTCTTCTCCCCCCTTTTGTTGCCAAAGTTGTGAGAAAGAGAAGGAGAGGGAAAGGTAGTGAAGGAGAGAACGAGAGATAGAGGAGAAGGAAGGGAAATCTAGAGTAAACAAGAGTAAGAGAGGGAGAGAAGTGGTTCAAGAACAAATCCCTTATTGGGCAAAGGCTGGAGTACCGCCTCTCCCCATCACAAGTCATGTAGCCACTCCATCGCTGCCTCTAATTGACAAGGAGACCGCGAAAGTCAAGACAAGGCATAGGGAACTCCAGCACCAAGGAGTCCTTCTTCGAAGGAAGTGAAGATCAGTTTCCAACCCCGAAATGGCCCCAAAGTGTAAACTCTCCCATATGTAAGTAATTTCTTTATGTGGGACCCTTTTGTATGTAAAAATGTCTAAAATTTATCTTTTAAAAATCCCATATATTGAACCCACATAATACATACATATATTTATGATGACTGATCTCCCCAAAGGTGCATAGGGGAGACTGGTGGACTCACGCTATAGAACTCATTAATCTCAATCTCTAAGATGGGATTTGCATTGTGCAGGTGCACTTGAGCTTCTTTTACCCACTCCTTGACTTCGTCCACAAGTTCTAATTGGTATTTCAAATTGGGGTATTCTCCAACCTTGGCACTTCTCTTTTCTGCTATCTTAGGAGCAAATGTTACTCCCTCTTCTATGTTTGTAACCTATTTCCCTTTGGTCAGGGTGGTGGCACTCCCATTTCAAGTGTTATCTTGGCATTCACTTTCTTCATTCTCCTTCTCTAGTTCTTTTTGTCAAGATTGTGGGAGAGAAGGAAGGAGTCTCACTTGTAGCTTTCTTGCTTGCACAATGGGGGAATACACACAAGGGTGGAGGCTGAAAACAGTTTTTCTCTTCTTAGTTGTGTAAGCCAAAAGAACTCGAGTACAAAGAAATAGAAGAACCCTAGATATGGGTCTCAAACCAAACTCAACTAACTAAGGTGGCATACTAACTGAGCCACGAACTAGAGTAGATAAGGATAGCTATCATGTAGCTATTATTCATGGGCGGTGTACCAACCACATCTGCAACTGACAAGTCGGTGACATAAATACACAACGGTCACCCTGGTGTATCACGAGTGGAGCTCGATATCTCAACACTCCCCGTCGAGCTCAATCCCAATTCCTGCACACCAAGCAGGTCTCTGAACTTGCGCAGCTTCTCTGCGCCCAATGCCTTCGTAAATATGTCAGCTACCTGATCCTCTGTGCTGACATAAACTAGATCAATAAGACCTAGTAAAACCCTCTCCCGCACATAGTGATAATGCACCTCAATGTGCTTTGTTCTAGCATGATAGACTGGGTTATTTGCCAAGTGTATACTACTCATGTTGTCACAATAAATGACAACTGGCCCATCTGTAGACTGATGCATATCATAAAGTAGCTTATGCAACCAAGCTACCTCACATGCAGCCATTGCTGCACCCCTGTACTCAGCCTCTGTGCTCGAGAAGGCAACTGTAGGCTGTTTCTTGCTGCTCCAAGTGACTGCAGCACTCCCAAAAGAGAACACATATCCACTGGTAGATCGTCTATTAGAAATACTACCAGCCCAATCAGCATCAGTGTATCCATGCAACTGTATCTGAACCCCAGTCTCATAAAATAGTCCATACTGCAATGTGGACTTCACATACCTGAGTATGCGTCTAGCCGCATCCAAATGCGGTTTCCTTGGAGCCTGCATAAACTGACTTACCAATCCAACAGCATAGCTCAAATCTGGCCTGGTAATAGTCATATAAATCAAACTTCCTACTATGCGTCTATACACAGTAGGGTCTTCTAGAAGCTCACCTGCATCTGTGCTCAGCTTCACATTCTGCTCCAAAGGAACTGAAATAGGCTTACAGCCTGTCATCCCATATTTGGACAGCATGTCCAATCCATATTGCCTCTGCAAGAGCTGTATCCCACTTGGTGATCTAATCACCTCAATGCCCAAGAAATAACGCAGCTCTCCCAAATCCTTCATCTCAAACTTCTGCTTCAATAGCATTTTTACATGAAGGATATCTTCATCACTGTCACCTGTCATAATCAAATCATCAACATAAATGACAAGTAGCATAATACCTTTCTCTGTTTTTCTCACATAAAGTGAGAAATCTGCCTTGGAAATCTGAAAGCCAATAGTGACAAGATACTGTCCTATCTTGTCAGACCATGCTCTAGGTGCTTGCTTCAAGCCATACAAGGCTTTCTTCAACCTGCAAACAAACTTAGCATGAACAGCATGCACATAACCTAGTGGCTGCTCCATATAGACCTCTTCTTGCAAATCACCATGCAAGAAGGCATTCTTTACATCCATCTGATGTAAAGACCATCCCTTTGATGCAGCCATAGCAATGACTGCTCTTACGGTTGCCATCCTTGCAACCGGACTGAATGTTTCTTCATAGTCAATGCCATATGTTTGTGCATACCCCTTGACTACTAATCTTGCCTTGTATCTGTTCACAGAACCATCTGCATTGTGCTTCACCTTATAAACCCACTTACAGCCAATTGCATTTTTACCTTTAGGCAAAGGTACCAATTCCCATGTAGCATTTGCTTCCAAGGCATCCATTTCTTCATCCATGGCTTTCTCCCATTTTTATTTTCCCATGGCTTGCTCAAAAGAAGTGGGTTCTGGTTCTTGTATCACCTTGACCATATATGCATAGTGAATGGCTGTAAATCCATCATATTTCAGCCTATCCACAGGATACCTAACTCTGGTAGACCTGCGCAAAGTAGGTTCACTCCCAGGTGCTCTCAAAACATCCCTGGTCTTCCTTACTCCAGGTGTAACAATAGAAGGAATACCCAACTCATCATCAATGCTCTGTTCTGAGCCACTGGATTCACCATCCACATAAGAGTGACCTGCATTCACATCAAACATGGGCTGATCTACCTTCTCTTTTCCTTTTCGTGATACCTGCATACCACTATTTGCGCTGCCTTCAGAAGATTCTCCTGATCTCAATCTGCCTGTCCATGGCGAAGAATGTGAACCACTGCTAGAGGACGCTCCAGGTCCACTAATATTTTGTGACTGCTGCTGTGAATTCTGTGCAGCATTATCATTTTGTGCATCTACATCATCAATCACATTTACTGGTTTATACCAGCTACTCATCTCATCAAAAACAACATCTCTGCTCACTGTAAACTTACGAGTAGAAGGGTTATAGCATCTATACCCTTTTTGCTGCAGAGAGTAACCAATAAAGATGCACTTCTCAGCTTTTGGATCCAACTTGGATCTCAGCTCATCTGGCACATGTACATAGGCAATGCAACCAAAAATTTTCAAATGAGAAATATCTGGTTTCCTACCAGTATACCTCTCCTCTGGAGTCATTCCATGTATTGCTGCAGTGGGAGTCCTGTTCATTATGTAGACTGCTGTAGCAACTGCTTCAGCCCAATAAAAATCTGGCAAGTCTTTTTCATTGAGCATGGCACGAGATACCTCTCCAATATGCCTGTTTTTCCTTTCTGCAATTCCATTTTGTTGTGGGGTATAACTGCATGAATATTGCTGCTTTATGCCATGCTCCTGCAAGAACTTTGCAAACTCATTTGAGAGGTACTCTCCCCCTCCATCTGACCTTAGGCATTTTATTTGCAGACCTGTTTCTTTTTCAGCCATAGCTTTAAAGGTTTTGAAATGCCCAAAAACTTCACTTTTCTTTTTCATAAAATACACCCAAACTTTTCTGCTATAGTCATCAATAAAAGTGACAAAATAATGACAGCCTCCAAGAGATGCAGCTTTAGTAGTCCACACATCAGAGTGGATTAATTCCAATGGCTTCTCACTCTCTTGAACATGTCTAGGAAATGGTTTCCTTGCCTGTTTCCCAAACTGACAGGCTTCACATACCTTATGCATTTCTGCAACCTTGAATTTTGGCAATCCTGCAACAATATTTTGGGCATGCATTGATTTAAGTCGATGTACATTAACATGACCAATGCGTTTATGCCAGATATCAATATCTGCAACTACACCGGTCCCATGTGCAAACATTGCTGCACTCAATTCAGACATGTCTGCATCCAACGTAAACATTCTGTCCTTCTTCTTTCCTTTTGCTATCAAGCGACCTTTATTTTTCATATCCTCAACAAAGCATCCATGAGGATTAAATCTGACCTGCAAGCCCTGCTCAACCATTTGACCGACAGAAACCAGATTCTTGGTGATATTCGGGACATGAAATACATCGGACAGGTATTTCTTTTTCCCATCCTGCATAGACAAGGGAATTTTTCCAATCTACACAATAGGATGTGCAGTATCATCACCAGTCTCAACAAATCCTAGTTTTTCCATTTTCCTTGCATCCTCCATCCATTCTGCATGACCTGTCATGTGGTTTGATGCACCTGAGTCAACATACCATACATCATTGCTTTCTTCTGCACTTGTCACAGAATTGTTCATGTGCTGCACCATGAACAAATGCTCATTTCTGTCATCACCCTTTCTACTAGAAGATGCATAATTCCCTTGTTGCAGTTTTCCATTCATGATGTCATTCTGCTTTTTATAGCAGTCTTTAGCCATATGACCCATTTTACCACAATAGTAGCATTCAACATTACTGTTTGCATTTTGGCCTCTTTGCCATCCACCACGACCTCTTTGGCTCCCCCTGCCTCTAGAGTTACCACGTCCTCCTCCATAGGACAGGTTTTCTTGAGTTTGCTGCATATTCTGATTTCTACCACGGCCTCCAAATCGGCCTCCTCTACCTCTGCCTCTACCTCTTCCAGCATTTGAGTAGAAGACAGCTTCTTTTGAAGTTCCTCCTGAAGAAGATGCACCACCATTTCTCTGCTCCTCAAAAATTAAAAGAGCAATCAACTCCTCAAAATCAGGAAATCTTTCATGAACTGAAATGGATGTTCAGAACTGTGCATAATCCTTTCCTAGACCATTCAAGGTCACCGAAACTAAATCATCATCTTCCACTGGCGACCTAATGGAAGCAAGTGCATCTGCAATCTTCTTCACCTTCATGTGGTAGTCATTGATGCTCATACTTTCTCTTTGCACATTGTGCAACTCTTGCTTGAGCTGCATTTTCCTAGCTTGCGTATTTGTGCTATACATTTTTGACAAAGTATCCCATGCCTCCTTTGGCGTACTTGCATCCTAAATATGCACAATCATAGAGTCTGAAATACTGATAGACAGCCAGTACATAACTTTTCTGACTCTCTCATGCCATCCTTTAAATGCCTGCATTTGCTGTTGATTGGGAACATCAGGAAGAACTAGTTCTTCTTCATTTCCTGCAACAAATTCCCAATATCCTTTTCCCGTAAGGAAATTTGTCATTCTATACTTCCATGCTTGGAAGTTGTTCTTGTCAAGCTTTTCAGTGACAATCTGTGAGAGAGAATCATACGCCATTACAGAATACTGCAAAAAGTTCTGTCACTGCAAAGAACACAGCTTCAGCCTCACAAGGGCAAATCTGCAAAACTGGCGAAAGTGGTATTTGACCACACAGTCACTTCCTAGTGACGATTTTGCATAAACAGGAACCAAGGATGATTCTGTAACTCCCAATGTCTCTGCACATAAGCATACAATGCAATTTCTACAGTAACTTTTCACCGACCTGTAGAACAGTGGCTGCACAGCATAAATCTGGGTCTTTTCCTGAGTGCGTGCAGAAAACTTCCGCCTCCAAAACAGGCCCCGAAATGGCCTCAAATCAAAAAAATAAGGTCGCAGCAGCTACTGCCCTCTTTCCCGTAGCTAAAGCTCTTTCCCGCAGCATATACTGCCCTCTTGCTTCACCGCGAAGGGCATCTCAACCTGAGACAATGCACTCCTGCACTTTCCGGCTGTGCTAGCTGCAGAGATCTGCTCCCAAAACAGAAAATCAAAGCAACACTGCTCCTCTTACCAGAACACCGCGAGCTTGGCTTGCTTTCTTGAGCTCCTTACCACGAACAAGGCTCTGATACCATGTCAAGATTGTGGGAGAGAAGGAAGGAGTCTCACTTGTAGCTTTCTTGCTTGCACAATGGGGGAATACACACAAGGGTGGAGGCTGAAAACAGTTTTTCTCTTCTTAGTTGTGTAAGCCAAAAGAACTCGAGTACAAAGAAATAGAAGAACCCTAGATATGGGTCTCAAACCAAACTCAACTAACTAAGGTGGCATACTAACTGAGCCACGAACTAGAGTAGATAAGGATAGCTATCATGTAGCTATTATTCATGGGCGGTGTACCAACCGCGTCTGCAACTGACAAGTCGGTGACATAAATACACAACGGTCACCCTGGTGTATCACGAGTGGAGCTCGATATCTCAACACTTTTTTCCCTGAGATGTTATATCTAAGTTGCAAGGTCCAACTAATGAGATACTAAGAGCAGAGTTTTGAGCCCGAGATGTGCCTAAAATTTGCCAAAAAATCCAAAATTTAGGGGAAAAATATTTAACATCGAAGGCAATGACTATAGCTAGGACGATTTTAAGCACCAAGTGAAAGACGACTTTTAAAAGGTGCCCGAGAAACACTTGTGGATTTTTTATCATTCTTACAACTACCGTACGGGATGCCGGGAGTTGCCAGTCAGTGTAGGATGCCGAGACGGATGCGCAGGATTTTTCAGAGGTCGAAATGGAGCCCGAACACGGAAGATGCCAAAATTTGGCCAAGATTTGAAGAGGTGGACAAAACTTAGGACCAAAGGGGGGGTGCCCTTTGGGACCTTGACCCCCCCTCCCTCGTTTTTCACAAAACGTGGTGGCAGCACGTTGTGGACAGCCATGGCGATGCAAATTTCGCCATCCCCCTCCCTAAAATCGAATTGTGGGGCTGCAAAGAAGCTATGCAACCGACAATACCCGGCAACTTCTCCCTCTTTCCTGATTCTATCGCTCGCCTTTGCGTAAGATATGGTTGTCTGGATGAAGAGATCAGAACCTAGTATTTCTCTCTCCTCCCTCTCTCTCCTCTCTATGGGCTATTCATGTGCACTATCTTGAAGGAGTAATCGGGAAGGGGGTTGAAGGAAGCGATGATGGAGATTGATGGAGATGTTGAAGATTGATGTACATCATTGGATTGAGAGCAATGGAGGCTCCGTCTACTGGTTATGCAGCCATTTAATGTACCTCAGGTTATGTAAAATCACGGTATGACCATTTTTATGAAGAAAAATGAAGTTTTTTGATAGTTTATGATAGTAATGATGTTCTTATTGGATGAAAATTTGCTTGAGTGCTGGTTGCATCATGAGTAATTATTGTTTATCAAAAAAATTTGATTTTGCAATGATTTACATGCTCTATTTAATTCCCGAAAATCCAAAATGTTATTTTTAAGCACTAAAATGGTAGTTTTTTCGTTTCAGGTGGGTAAAAGGTGTTCCCATGGGAGAAAAATGGAAGATAAATTGAATGTTAGTATGCTGAAGTGATTGGAACAAGAAAAATTAGAAAATAGCATATTTTATTAACAAATAAATCAAGAAAATGGGAAAAATAAGGGGAAAAATAGAAATACGTCTCACAAAAATAAGAAAAAATAAGTGATTGTTTGTGGATGTATGGTAGTGGCAAAGCATGAGATTTAGCCTCAGTTTGCCCTATCTCCTTGTCAAAGTTTGTGATTTACCGCTTTTCATACATTAAAACATGACAAGATGAACCTCTACACCTATGCAATGAAAGCAATACCTAAATGTAGGGGGTTGAGGTGTTTGAATGATGTGATTTACGTGCTGATTGTTGTTGATTTTCTGATGCATATCATGACATAGAGTTTGTTGCATTTTAATTAAGAGGATAGTAGCATGAGTGTTGTCTCAGTACTATCCTACATTGCCACAAAGAGTTAGTGAATGAGCACTGTAAAGCCTGGTTGTGCACAACACGTGTCTCATTGAAAATGATCTTTGAGCACTTTAGGAGCATCCACTTTTTCATGTGCATGTCAACCATGGTATTAGAATAAAAAGGACTGAATGCATAGCACCTGTTTTCAATGACAATGACCCATGCTTGAGTGTGAAAAGGCAACTTAAGCCGTAGGATAGTTGTTCGTTTCTTGGGGGTTTATTTAGTAAGGACACATGCTATCTCCTGGAATGTGTTCAAGATGAAAGAGTGGAGTTTGTTCGTTTGTTTTATATGTTGAGCAGTGCATCAAGGGGCTAATCCCTGCGATGTAGGAGAGTTGCAGTGGGGCCACGGTGATTCCACTGAGAGGTTGCCTCCCATGTATGTGATTATCGTGGTATTTATTGCCAATATGTATGGGTTCTCCCTCTATGGAGTTTATAGAAAGGGAAATGTTGGACTACAAAACTATAAATGCATAGATTAGGCTTGAGGACAGTTCATCCTTTAGCAGCAGATAGATGCTCCTAGCCCGCGAGGCCGTGAGGGTGTGTTTGTCTGTTGTGAGCATGAGGTCCGGCTAGTGCCATAGCCAGTGTCGGCCCATTTTGAGGTCCCATCAGTGGTGCATCTACTAGGAGTTGCCAACAAGTGGTGGTTCTCGAATCTAGAGTTTTTAGGGGTCAAAAAGTTGGTTTATGTCCTCTGACAAGGACCGTCAAGCCGAAATACAAAAAGCAGAACGTGCTGAGAGGGCTAGACGGTGATTGGAGATTGTAAGTCGCTATTCTCCTCAAAGGAGTAGCCCAATACGCATAAAAGGCAGTGGTCTTAGTAACCCAACTGCTGCACATTGTCCTTTAGGTGTAGGAGAAAGTGCAAGTTCTTCCTCTCTTCCACCAAGTCAACCCACTTCAAGTGGGGGTGTGATCCCATTAGTCCAAACTCCCATTGTTAATCCGATTGTCATCATGGCACAACCCATTGCAATTCCTGCAGGGACGCCGGATCTGCCAGCTTTAGGAGTGCCTTTTCCCATTTTTAATGGGTTGGCTGAAGAAGATGCGAAGTTTCACATTTGTGAATTCCAAAGATTAATGTTTAATTATCGCATCCAATATGAGGGACATCTTATGATGTTCTTTAACATGACATTAAAAGGAAGGGCTGCAGTATGGTATCATAGCATAGAGACTGGAACCATAACCACAATCGACCAATTTTATGCAGCTTTCCGAGGAGAATATGCCCCTGAAAGAGGTGGCCAATACTAGTTGCATGTTTTGAATGTAATACGCAAAGACCCCCATGAGAATGTGAAAGCCTATGCCAAGAAGCTTAAGGAAGTATTTTGTAAGTTACAAACTTACATTCCCATTCCGTCGGCTGTCCAATTGCAATACTTCTTGCATGGATTGGATTTCAATATTCAGGTACAATTGAGCAGTGTGGCTTTGGTTGATATAGAAACCGCCATCACGCAGGTAGAAGGAGTAGAGTCACGATTACAAACAGCCTACTCCTCTCGAATAAATCTTAATGCGGGTCTAGTACGTGGAGGCAATTTACCATTGATGAATGGAAGTCAAGGGATGCCTATGAATAACCCTAATGGGAGAGGAAGCATGGTTCAAAATGTACCTTTGCTGCCAGCTGCTCCCAGTGTGACTATGCCTATGGCTAGTCAGTTGGCTCCACCAAATGTTGGAGGCCAAGCTTCAAACCCTAATGTTGTTCCTGTGAGTCAACAACCAATGCCCAATCAAATTGTTAGGCCAATGGAATGACGGATAGATGATCAAGGCTATGAGTCGAGTGCCTTTAATGTCCTTGGCGAATTTAAGAATATGATGAAGCACTACACTGACATGATTTCTGAACAATATTGACAAATAGCTATTGACGTCAATTTCGTGAAGAAGCAGTAGAATCTGATAGGGAGTTGACACCCTGAAGAGGGTGGCCCCTCAAGATTCAGCTGAAGTGGTGTGGCGGACAGCATTTCCCTAGAAATTGTCCAAATGTTAAATGTGATATTTGTGGGAAGTCGGGCCACTTAGCCACTACCTGTTGGAGTAAGATTAGTTCCCTCCAACAAGGGAGTAAATAGCCAGGTCCAGTTAATCATAGAGCACAAGGTAATAACCTCCAACAAAATGATGGACCAAGACAAATATTGCAAAGGGAAAAGACTACTATAGAAGAGTTGCCACAAGGCAATGGAGTCAGCCTTATCGAGGCTGTACATGTCAATGGCGCTGAAACCTCTAACCTACGAGTCATGACAAGAGGCCAAAAGGCTAAAGAGGGTGATAAAGATAATGCAAAACCGGTCGAGGAAAACCCTAAGCAAGGGGATAAGGGGACGCAAGTCTTGAATCCTAGGGTGGAAGGTGGACCCTTAGGGCCTATTGACAGAAAAGTTGATCCTAAGAAGGATGAGGAAGTGCCAAGAAAGAATGCAAGAGCTAAAAAAGAAGCACCAAAGCCAGTCCCGAGACCAAAGGAAAGGATGGTTTGGTGAGAAAAGAGAGCTTTGGCTACCTATCATGATTTTGATTTAGCAAGTTCTCTTTGCGAAGTCAAACCAGATGCAAACCTCTTACACTTGATTAAATTATCTCCAGGAGTACACAAGGAATTCAAGAAGATCCTGCGTATTGGGTATATTGTAGAACCTTTGGGCATAGCACGAGTAGGGGAAGATTGGTTTGATCATGCTGAAAAGAATTGCCCTAGGGTTCCAGCATACGTGGATGGAATACTAGTGGAGCATGCTATCGTAGACATTGGGTCCTCTGTCAATATCATGAGTTCAGAGTTGATGGAGAGGTTGGGTCTAGGCATCCAAAAAGACAGCTCCACCCTTCTTAGAATGGCTGATGATAGTCTAAGGCAACCAGAAGGTTGCGTTACTAAAATCCATGTTACAGTTGCAAGTGTAGAGTGCTTCTTCGACTTTAGGGTGATAAGATTTGCAGGACGTCCTAGCTATTGAGTCCTGCTAGGTAGGCCTTGGATTTTACGAACAGACTGTCAAGTCGATATACCCGCCGGTTGAGTGGTTCTAGGTAGAGGTGCTAATCGAGTAATAGTCGATGCTTACCCTGAGTCTCCTCAGAGTGAGAGAGCTCCTTTATCCTCTACTGAATTAGAAACAGCAGATGATCCATCTGGTAGTGAGACATCATCCAGTGATGAATCTAAAGAGGGGTCCACTACAGAGGATATTTATCAGATAACTCTGAATGAGCCAATAGAGCCGCAAGATAGGATAAGAGATGCAGATGTGATTGAGTTGGACCTTGGCATGCCGAATGATTCACGGCCAATTAAATTAGGTTCCATGCTCAGTTCAGCAGAAAGGGAGGACTATGTGTCCTTGATTCAAGAATTCCGCGACATCTTTGCTTGGAGTTATGACGAGTTGAGAGGCATTCCTCCCAGCCTGGCTGTTCATACTATTCCTGTAAAAGAAGGCAATCGTCCTGTGCGTTAGAAAGTACATTTATATTATTTTCAGCCTTTCGCTTCATTGCAACTTTGATTTCAAATTACCTGATTTGCTTCCGCATTCAGTGGAAAATTTGTAAGGGACTAGACACTGCCCTTGTCCTAACAAGTGGCAAGACCTTCCCAATGACCACAACATATGCTGATGTCCGTCCTCAAATTCAAAAGTTTGATGGCAAAGATTTCCACCCATGGCAGGTACTTATAAAATACAAAATGATGGAGAGAGGGTATTGGCCTCTCATTCAAGGCATATGCCTTTTGAATTGAGGGACGGGCTGTTTGAGGAGTTACAGAAGTTACGGAAAGCTAGTTTAATCTTCCCTATACAGCACACAGAATGGTGTTCACCAATTGTTATCAAGAAGAAGAAAAACAACCAGATCCGACTATGTGTAGATTTTAGAGAGTTTAATAAGCAGATGGTTAAGGATTACTACTCCTTGCCATTTATTGACTAGATTTTGGATCAATTAGCAAGTAGGGAAATATATTCCTTTATGGATTGCTTTGCAGGATACAACCAGATGGCAATTGCAGAAGAGGACAAGTTGCAAACAACTTTCATTAGTGTCTTTGGTACTTTTGCATACCATGTGATGGCCTTTGGTTTGTGCAATGCACCTGGATCATGGCAACGAACAGTAGACAAGACCTTTGGCGACATCTCCCCCAGATGAGTTGAAAGTATTTATTGATGACCTGGGGGCAACCACTGTAAGGAAAAGGATGTTGATTATCTTAAGAAAGTGCTTTGAGCACTGCAGAAAATTTTGTATTGCTCTTAACCCACGGAAGTGTGTCTTTGGAGTGCCTTATATGGGCTATTGCTAGGCCATGTGGTCAATTCAGTAGGGATCGCAACTGACCCTAAAAAGATCAAGGTTATAATCGTTATGAGTCCACCACGCACTCCGAAAGAGGTACATAGCTTTTTGTCATCGATAGGGTACTATCAGAGGTTTATAAATGCCTTTGCAGAAAAGATGTTGCCACTAACGAACTTATTATCCTTTAGTTGTCTATTTGTATGGAGCGATCCTTGTAAGGTAGCTTTCGAGGATGTGAAACAGGAGCTAGTAAAAGCACCAATTTTAAAAGCACCTAAAAGAGGTGAGGTATTTTACATATTTTCAGTAGAGCCACCATGCATAGTATCAGCTACTGTTTAGCCCAAATATGGGAGGAAAAGTGGTATCATCCGATAGCTTTTGCTAGTCGAAAATTGGGCATATCAGAAATTAACTACACCTACATGGAGAAGTTGTGCCTTGCGATGGTCTTTGCGACTAAAAAATTCAGGCACTACATCCTCTATGAGAAGGTAGTTTTCTATACGAAGGTGGAAGGGCTTAGATTGCTTATGAACAAGCTACAACCACCTGATCGTCTGGCAAAATGGTTAATCACTTTGCAAGAGTTCGATTATGAGATTAAGAGTAAGCCACCAAGGTTGCAGGGTATTGTGGAATGCCTTGTGGATTTCGGGGAGCTGAAAGAGACTTTGGCTGAAGGAAGTGATATTGAAAGAATGTTTAAAATTGATACAGCTTCCATCCCATCTTGGTATGCTGCTATCATGCATTATCTATCAACGGGAGAAACTGGAGCTGATTTATCAAAATTAGAAAAGAGGAAAATCAGACAACATGCTTTAAAGTTTTCCTTGATCACAGAAACACTATATCGGCAGGGTGTTGATGATATCTATCACCGATGTGTGATGCCTGACGAGGTTCCTTTCATCTTGGAAGAGTGCCATGACTCTACGTGTGGAGGGCACTTCGCTGGACGGTTGACAGCACAGAAAGCTTTAAGAGCTGGATATTGGTGGTCGTCCATCTTCCAAGTTTCCTTTGAGTACGTTAAGAGATGTGATACATGTCAAAGACATGACAGCAAAGAGAATAGGAAATGCCCACTTACGCCTATCATGGCTATCCTTCCATTTGAGAAGTGGGGCATTGACTTTGTGGATCCTATCACCCCACCGTCTGCTACTCAGAAGAGGTACATTATAGTAGCAACTAATTATTTTACAAAATGGTCAGAAGCGTGGACAACGAGACATGACAATGCAAAAGAGATTGCAAGTTTCCTTTTAGAGCAAATTATCTGCCGTTTCGGTCCACCGAAGGAACTAATATCGAATCGTGGAACCCACTTTTTGAATAAAGTGATCAAAAGCCTGACTGAAGCTTGGAAAATCAAGCACAACAAAACAACCCCTTATAATCCGTAAGCCAATGGACAAGTCGAAAGTACTAATAAGCAGCTTGTGGGTATCTTGTCTAAAATAGTCTCGAAGAAGAAATAAGACTGGGACAGGAAGTTGTATGTGGCAGTATGGGCATACAATACAACGTTCAAGCGAGCTACTTGCCATACTCCATTTAAATTAGTTTATGAGAAAGAATGTGTGTTACCCCTCAAAATTGAGTTTCCAACCATACGGTTTGCAATTAATCACTCATTGGGAGATGAGGATTCACTCTTTGAACGGTTCACAACCATAGCCCACCTGGATGAACTGAAATTGCAGAGCTTACTACACCAGGAGGTAGCTAAACGTCGGATGAAGCAGTTGCACAACCTTAAAGTGAAGACGTATACCTTTAAAAAAGGGCAATTAGTTCTGTACTACGATGCGCGTAGGGAGCTGTTTCCAAGGAAGCTAGAACCTAGATGGGATGGCCCCTACAAGATTGTTAGGATAGGAAAAAATAGGTCTACGGCTCTACTAGCTGATCTGTAAGGAGTAGAATTTAAAAATAAGGTTAATCTTAATAAGATTAAACCTTATTATTTCTAAGTATGCTAACACAAGAAAATGCATTGCAGGTCCATGCTAGGGCTGATTAGAGACCTGCAAAAGAGCTTAAAGCTGGTTGATGGGGCGGATAATTCCTTATTTGGAGCACCCATATCTGGAGCAGAGATACCATCAGGGGAGACTTATCTAGTGGAGCAAAGGATACAAAGTGATTGAGCAAGAAGACGAAACCTTTGTGTGGGAGATTAAAGTCTTCTGTCATCACTGCTTACGAATGTTGACAAGTATCCCTGTTGAGTTTAATGAAGTAGGTGGGATGGAGTCGTCAGTTCATCCTCTAAACATGCTAAATTTTGACTATCATAATTACGAATAGAGGAGTTCGTGATGGCAGGCTGTGTAAACCCATTGTGGACGTACACATTATATTTTGACGGAGCATCCAGGGGCCCTAATAAAAAAGGGAGTGTTGGAGTAGTAATTTGAGATCCCCACCATAGAGTTACGATGAAGTTAGCTGCTTATCTTGGGGTAGGATTCACTAACAATATGGTGGAGTATAAAGCTTGACTATGGGACTGTATATTGTCAAGCAAGGTGGTATTCGGCGGTTGTTAGTAAAAGGGGATTCCAAGTTGATCTTGAATTAGCTAGATGGGACATACATAGTGCGGAATCCCATTCTTTGTATGTATCATCAAACTGCCATGACCCTACTTGAGGAGTTTGAGAGAGTGTCTTTTCAGCTGATTTCACATTACTGGAATCAGTTTGCAGATTCACTGGCAAATCTTGCTTATGAAGAAGACCTTTTCTTCAACTGTGGTCCTAGTTTGGATATTGCAATCAATAATGAGACAGGACACGATCGCTTGTGGGGAATGTTATCAGATCATGCAATATATGGCAGGCGATGGTTGATATGGGTGATGCAAAGAGTAGCCGAGACCCATCTACCGTTGTTATCCTGGACCCATAGGCTGATTAGCCAACATGTTATGCGTACGCCTCTTGCTATATATGCAGGAGGGATGGGTCATAATCTTATGCATTTAGCTTAGGGTTGCGAGCCCTATTTTTCCTCCTTGAAAAGGAGCATATTATTGTATATCTGTACTATTTCAGGGAGGGATGCATAGGTGCTATTATGTTTTATTTCATTAGGCCAAGAGGGTCAGTTTTGTGAGGTTTTAAATGTTTTATTTCATTAGGCCACGAGGGCCAATCGTTTGTTTAGTACGGGTGTGGTTAATGGTTTCTTGTTTTAGTCCTGTGTTAGACAGGTTCAAAGAAGAGCTTTGAAGGAGCCTATGTCGGCGGAGACTTCTCATGGCCTTATCCAAGTGATATCTCTCCTTTACAAGTATCGTGGTTTTTATGCTTTATGTGTGTGTGTGCTTGTAGGGGATTTTCTTTTCTTGGTGGGGACCGGCGTCCAAGGCATGAAGTCCCAGGTTTAGGTTAGGTATATCTGAGGGTGGTCTAAGTAGTCATTGCCTCCTGTAAGGACATTGCCAGCCATCGAAAGACCTGTTTCAGAAAGTAGTCCTAGTGACCCTGTTCTGCTAGCCTGCTAGGCAGCCATTCTAGGAGTTCTTGTTAGTTGTGAGGCAATTAGAGAAGCCTACCAGAGGAAAAATGATGATGATATCTCAAAGAAAATAAATATATACAAAAGTGTGTAAAAAGGGGTTCTAACCCCTATAAAAATAGTTATGTCATTGGCACTGTGTCTTGCCTTGGTTTGAGCTCTTGAGCTCGTACATATGGCTTTTGTGCCAGTGGGAGCATTCTTGAATGCTTATCAAACATTGAGCAGGCGGTACCTTTCTGTATTGAGCAGTTACATGTTATTGAGCAGTTACAAACACTTAAGACTTTAGGATTTCTTACCATTTGGGATGATACATTATATGTCTTGGTTCATTGTATGCTTATGAGCTGAGTCTCATATTTGGATCTGTATCTTTGTCTACTTGTGTCAAGTTTTGGTAGTGGCAGTAACACTTTGCCTCGTTGACTGGGGGGTGTACCTATTCACTGGCAGATATTTGTATCACATACTTGGGTGTTGGATTCATGCTTATCGACCATCATATGCTTATGATATGCCCGCATGATGCCGGCTTTGGTCTTGGCAGTATCTGATTGCCTTGAGATCCGATTTTGGCACTGTTAGCTCTCTTTTACTGAAATCTGAAATTTATTACAGCAAGCATATATGTATGGACTGACATGGATTTTTCATGCTGAAACACTCTAAAATGATGTACTTTCACTAGTACTTGGTAGGCAGCAGCTTTGATTCCACTTTCCTCGCCATTTTCCCTCGATTTTTGTGATTTTTTGGTCATTTTCTGCAGTAAACAAAAAGCAGTTTTGAACTATCTCTACAGTTTTTCAGCCTGCATTATGGCAAGTTTGTCCACTGATCATGCTATTTTCAACATCACTAAGCTTGATGGTACAAACTATTCTTATTGAAGAGCCAGATTTGGCAGGTGTTGGTGCAGAAATCGCAGATCAAACCTTTGAGGTTAAGCGGACACCCGCCTACAACTATGCCAGATGAGGAATGGCTTGAGCTTGATGAGTTATGCAAGTCCACTATTGTATTGTCTCTACGGAATAGGTTCACTATAATGTCTTTGAGGAAGAACAGAGTGCATGGCAGTTGTGGAATAAGATCAAAAATCTCTATGACAAGAAAAGTCCAGCGAGTCAAATGTATTGGCTGAAGCAGCTTATGGATCTGCGCATGAAGAAGAATGTGACTATGTTTGCTCACTTGAGCCAGTTCCATGCTATACTCAAGAACTTGACTTCACAGGACATCACTTTTGTAGAGGATGTCACTCCTCTTTTCTTGCTTGGTACTCTTAATGAGTCATGGGATGTATTCCGCATTGCATTATGTGCCTCTGCTGCTATCTTGAAATTATCTGATATTGAGAGTGCTCTTCTGCAGGAAGAGGTTAATCATAAGAATTTGGATGCCTCTCATATGTCGCATGCTATGACAGTTAGAGGCAGGAATGATGGATATGGAAAGTATGGCAGTGGCAGTGGCCGTGGACGGGATTCTCAGAAATCTCGGTCCAAGTCTCGTGGGAAGTCACGTAGCAAATCCCATGGCAGGAATGCAGATGTTACTTGTCACCATTGTGGGAAAACGGGCCATATTAGGCCACAATGCCATGAATTGCACAATGAAAGATGCAAAGATAAGGGAAAAGACAAAGTGTAGGATAAGTCTTCTGATCGCACCATAGTACCTGCAACGTAGGATAAGTCTTCTGATCGCAGCATAGTACCTGCAAAGTCTAGTGTTAAAATTGAAGAGATCAATGTTATGCAGCTTGAGAATATTGATGATGATGATTATATCCTAGTAGCCTCTTCTAGTGCTTCGCAGATGACAGAGGCCACGCATGAGTGAGCCCTTGGCATTGGTACACTTGGATGTCTGTGGGCCTATGCCTTGTAAATCTATGGGTGGTGCAAAGTATTTTGTTACGTTCATAGATGATTTGTTAGATATGATCAATGCCCCACCCTCATTAGGTGCTACCAATGATCCATGGTGCTCAAAGTTGTAAGGCCCCCATTATGAGAAGAAGCCAACTGTGAGCTCGGACATTGGTTGAGTCCTGACTTGTATATCAGATGAGGTCTATGTGACCAGATGGCAAAAAGGTGACCGTTGTGGGTCTAATCTTTGGGTTAGATGGAGTGGTTAAGCTGGTAGCAACTCCAGGCACATTGCATCGAGTTGCGGGGTAAGGGAGTTAAAAGGGGCCCCTATTGTGGGGTCCGGGGGCCACGGAAGCGGCCCCTGGCTGGGGGGTCCCAGGGGGGCTAGCGGCCCCCCTGGCGGGGGTCCGGGGGCAGCACCCCCAGCCCGATGGTAAAGGGAATATTCCCTGGCTGACTAGTGGAGGCTCATATGGTAGGTCGGCAGCAGGCTGACCTAACGACCTTCGCGGGCTATAAAAGGTAAACCCCTTCACAGCCATCGATCACTCATCTTTCACCCACTCAGAGTTGTTGTTCCAGCTAGCCTTAAGCTCTTCACCTATCTTCTGTCTAGATTGCCATCTAAGCTTTACACAGTGGAAGCGCACGGGTGGACAGAGCCATCTTTGTATCAGTTGTTTGGAGTTAAAGAATTTATTGATTCTCCTCTTATCTGTTGTGTACTCTCTATCTCTTTCTCAGATTCTGTTCGCTGCGCCGTGTAATATTTTACATGGTATCAGAGCCCAGGGGACTCTAGAGATCGGAGAGTGTGCAAGAGGCAAAGGCTTCAACAGCAAAGAGAAACTATGTCGACTTCCGGAAGCAGTTCTAGCACATCAGGAAGCGGTGCAGGAGGTGGTGTTGCTGTACCGGCTATTCAAACACTGAGGATTCGTCCACCAACCTTCAGCGAAGGCAAGTTAGATGGTACAAACTACACCTTGTGGAAGTTCAAAATTACAACTATCCTTGATTCTTATGAGCTTCTTGAGACTGTGCTGGGGACTGACGCAGAACCACAGCCTACCCCCGACCCATCAAATCCTAGTATGATGATTCCTCCAAATGCAGATCTTCTACAAGCTTGGAAACGAAGGAATGCAGATGCATTGTGTGCCTTAGTTACAAGTTGTTCTGACAGTGTTCTGACTTTGATTCAGCATACAACCAAAGCGTCAGAGGCTTGGAATGTACTAAGGAGTCAGTATGAAACACGAAACCAAACAAGGATTCAAAACTTGGAGAATCAACTATCAGCGGAGAAGTTTTCTGAAGGAGAGACAGTTGAAGCATTCATCACTCGGATTAAGAATCTGCGCGACCAGATGGCTGGCGCTGGGATACAAAAGACTAGCCAAGAGCTAGCTCGGAGGTGTCTTCGGATTTGTCCACAAAATTTTGATGGACTAGTAACTGCCCTTAATACTTAGGTGAGACCTCAAGCTTTGACTTTTGAGGAGTTTTGTGCATTATTAATGGAGGAGGATTTGAGGCTGAAAGCCCGAGAAGGAAGCAACAATGGAGATGCTGCATTCTCTGCCAATGCAAAAGGCAAAGGTGTTTCCTCCACCAAAAATGATGGTGATAAAAAGAAGAAGGGCGGCAAGAAGAAGTTGCAAGGAGAGTGCTTCTACTGCAAGAAGAAAGGACATGCAATTGCAGATTGTCGTGTCAAGAAGGCAGATGAAAAGAATGGTACCCTTAAAAGTAAAGGGAAAGAGACAGCCAATACGGCTAAAGCAGAGTTGGAATTATTCGTGGCAACCATTGAAGAAGTGTACTCCTCGGCGTAAGAAGAATCTACCACTGACTCATGGGTGTTGGATAGTGGGGCCTCCCATCACATGACCAACAAGAAAGGTCTATACAGTTCTATGCAGCCTCTACAAGAATCCATCACTGTGACGGTTGGAAATGATGCTAAATGCCCTGCTGCAGCACAGGTACTATTTCTTTTGTTGCTGCAAATGGTGAAGTCAAAAAACTTTCAAATGTGTTGTATGTTCTCGAAATCAGGAGAAACATCTTATCAGTTGGCTACCATAACTGGTCTTGGTCATGAAGTAAGGTTCAAGAAGACAGGTGCAGAAATTCTTGATAGTGCTGGCACCATTGTTGGCAAAGGAGAAAGAAGGAACAACCTGTATGAGCTAAGTGCTCTTACAGCCACCGCTGGAGTGGGCACAAGTAAGCTTTGGCATGAAAGGTTTGGACACATCGGATTTGCAGTGTTGAAGGAGATGCAAAAGCAAGGTATGGTTGCTTACCTACCTACAATAACTGAATTGAAGGAACCATGTGAAGCTTGTATGATGGGCAAGCAACAGAGAAAGGCATTTCCACAAGAAAGCAAAAATAGAGCACAGGCTCCTCTAGAGTTGGTGCATGCTGACTTGTGTGGTAAGATGCCTACACAGGCCTTGGGGGGATCTTCTTATTTTATGTTGATTGTCGACGACTACAGTAGGAAGATGTGGGTATACTTCCTTCGTGATAAGGCTCAAGCTTTTGGTAAGTTTAAAGAATGGCTAAAACTTGTTGAGAATGAAATAGGGAAAAGTGTGAAGAAATTTAGAACAGATGGTGATGGTGAGTTCAACTCAAAGGAGTTTGAAGGCTTTTGCAAGAGCAAAGGGATCAAGCGTCAATTGACGACGCCTCACACACCTCAGCAGAACGGTGTTGTGGAACGCAAGAATCGCACCATTGTGGAGATGGCAAGATGCATGCTAAAGGGCAAGGGATTGCCTAACCATTTTTGGGCTGAAGCTGTTAATACTGCAATCTACATTCTAAATCGGAGCTACACAAAGGCTCTCAAGGGAAAAACACCCCATGAGGCTTACACTGGTAAGAAACAATCTATCTCACATTTCAGAATTTTTGGATGTGAATGTTATGCACATGTTCCAAATGAGAAGAGAAACAAGTTACAACCAAAAAGCAGAAAATGTATCTTCTTGGGTTATAGTGATGAGCAGAAGGCTTACAAATTGTATGACCAAGAGGCAAAGAAGATCATCGCGAGCCGTGATGTGGTTTTCAAGGAGGAGCCACATACAGTGGAGGAGGAGAAGGCAAGTTCTTCCACTTTATCATCAAGCGAAGAAGTAGTCCACTATGAACCTGTCCCGAGAGCTATCCCTATCCTTAAGGAGGAGGAAGCATCATCTTCAGATGATGATAAAAAAGTTCACCAACCTGACATTACCCCACCGGAAAATCCATTGCCGCGTTGGGTGAAGCAGCTCTATGACCACAATAATCCTATGCCTGCATCTGTTGAGGAGAAGGCAGACGGACCAAGGAGGTCTCAGAGAATAGAAGAGAAAAGGAGGACTTCTGCTCACATAGTCAATATGGCCTTGATGGTTGAGATTATGAGAGAAGTAAAGGAGCCAACTAACTTAGAAGAAGCACTTGCAAATCCATCATGAAAGGCTGCTATGCAGGCGGAGTATGACAGCATAATGAAGAATGACACTTGGGAGCTAGTGGATCGACCGGCAAAGCGGAAGGTTATTGGCACCAAGTGGATCTGGAAGGTAAAGTACAAGGCTAATGGTACCTTAGAAAAGTACAAAGCTAGACTGGTTGCCCAAGGATTTTTACAAGTTGAAGGGTTTGATTTTCAAGAGTCATTTGCCCCAACTGCCAAAATGACCACTATTCGTACGGTACTTGCAGTGGCTGCCCACAAGAAGTGGCCAGTGTACCAAATGGATGTTAAGTTAGCGTTCTTAAATGGTGACCTCAAGGAGGAGGTGTGTGTGGCTCAACCACCAGGGTTTGAGGCCCCCCATTCTGAGAACAAAGTATGTAAGCTGAAGAAGGCATTATATGGGCTGAAACAAGCCCCCAGAGCATGGTACCAGCGGATAGATAAGTTCTTTTTAAACCTAAACTTCAAAAGATGTGCCTCAGATGCTAACTTGTATGTTTACAGGGATGGTAAAAAGTCTGTAGTGATTGTCCTATATGTGGACGACCTTCTTATTATAGGTGACTATGAAGATATGATCAACCAAACTCGAAAGGCTTTAAGTTCTGAGTTTGAAATGATAGACTTGGGCTTGCTGCACTATTGTTTGGGGATTGAAGTCTGGCAAGAGCCAGAAAAGATCTTCATCTCTCAGAAGAAGTATGCATGGGAGATCTTGAAGGCATTTGGCATGACCGAGTGCAAGGAGATAGCTACACCTATGGAGGTGAATGCAAAGTTATCCGTCAAGGATACATCAGCACTAGCAAACATTGGGAGGTATAGGAGGTTGGTCGGCAGTCTGATCTACTTGTGTAACACCAAACCAGATATCAGTTTTGTTGTTGGTATTTTGAGCAGGTTCTCAAACAAACCTCATGAGAGTCATTGGAAGGCTGGGATGCGGGTGCTCAAATACTTGAAGAAAACTCTTGACTATGGTATCACATACAGTTTCGGAACTTCTCTTGTGGGGAACTATGACTCAGATTGGGCAGGAGATAGTGATTCCAGGAAGTCAGTTTCTGGTTATTATTTCTCTTTGGGTTCAAGAATTTTCTCTTGGATTAGTAAGAAGCAGCCAAACAGTGGCATTGTCTTCTACTGAAGCAGAGTACAAGACAACTTATTTTGCTGCATGTGAAGCAGTATGGTTGAGAAGGATTCTATGGCATATGGGAGTGCAGGATGAAGAACCAACTGTGCTGAGATGTGACAATCCTAATTTTAATCGCCATTGCCAAAAATTCAGTGTTTCATGCACGCACCAAACATATAGAGATCCAGTATTACTATGTGCGTGATTTGATGGAGGATGGGATAGTGGAACTGGTCTACTGTCCAACAAAGGAGAATGGAGCAGATATCTTCACCAAAGCACTTACGAAGGATCTACTTCAAGTTCATCTTCAGAGACTCGGCATTGGGCCGAGGAGATAGTTCACCTATGGGTGGACATTGAGGGGGGGTGTTAGATATGATCAATGCCCCACCCTCATTAGGTGCTACCAATGATCCATGGTGCTCAAAGTTGTAAGGCCCCCATTATGAGGAGAAGCCAAATGTGAGTCTGGACATTGGTTGAGTCCTGACTTGTATATCAAATAAGGTCTATGTGACCGGATGGCAAAAAGGTGACCATTGTGGGTCTAATCTTTGGGTTAGACGGAGTGGTTAAGCTAGTAGCAACTCGAGGCCCGATGATAAAGGGAATATTCCCTGGCCAACTAGTGGAGGCTCATGTGGTAGGTCGGTCAGCAGGCCAGTAGGCCGACCTAATGACCTTCGCAAGCTATAAAAGGTAAACCCCTTCACAGCCATCGATCACTCATCTTTCACCCACTCAGAGTTGTTGTTCTAGCTAGCCTTAAGCTCTTCACCTATCTTCTGTCTAAATCGCCATCTAAGCTTCACATAGTGGAAGCACACGGGTGGACAGAGCCATCTTTGTATCAGTTGTTTGGAGTTAAAGAATTTACTGATTCTCCTCTTATCTGTTGTGTACTCTCTATCTCTTTCTCAGATTCTATTTGCTGTGTCGTGTAATATTTTACATGATTTTTCACGGAAATTTTGGGCTTATCCCACTAAGCTGAAATCCGATGTCTTGGTTGTGTTTCAGAGATGGCTTGCATTGGTTGAGAACCAGTCTAGGTATAGGCTAAAATGCCTAAGGACAGATAATGGGGGTGAGTATGTCTCACATGCTTTTGAGCAGTTATGTGATGAGAGGGGTATTAAGCGTCAGTTGACCACCCCCTACACCCCCCCAGAATGGTTTGGCTGAGTGGATGAATAGAACCATCCAGGAGCGTGTACGTAGTATGCTTAGCCAGCCAGGCCTACCACAGAGCTTTTGGGCTAAGGCAGTTAGTACAGCTGTGCATGTCATAAACAGATCACCTTCTAGTGGTTTGGATTTCTAGGTTGCAAAGGAGGTATGGACTGGAAAACCTCCCTCTTATGTGCATCTCCATCTCTTTGGATGTGAGGCATTTTGCCATGTGCCCAGGGACAAGAGAAGTAAGCTGGATCCTAAGAGTGTCAAATGCATTTTCCTTGGTTATGGGAATGCAGGTGAGATGGGTTACCATCTTTGGGATCTGCATATGCACAAAGTCATCTGCAGTCATGATGTAGTCTTCCATGAAGACAATGTGCATCGGCAGCCTGAGAGAGTTTTTGAGATTCGTAGGGTCATAGCAGGAGCCGAGAGCTCCTGCACAGCCAGTTGGACAACCTACAGCTGTAGTAGATGTTCATGCTCAGGGTGTTGGACAGGCAGCTAGGCAAGCAGCAGAGCCTTGCATGAGACGGCGGTCTACTAGAGACAGACGTCCACCTGATAGATTTCAGCCCCCCTCGATGCATTATGTGTTACAGATGCAGGAGAGCCTTTCACTTATGATGAGGCTATGCGCAGGGGTGACAATCACTCCTGGGAGAGGGCTATGCAGTCTGAGATAGACTCCTTGCATAAGAATGAGACTTGGGATTTGGTTTCCTTGCCTACAGGCAAGAAGGCTTTGCCATGCAAGTGGGTGTACAAGCTAAAAAGTTACCCCTGGACATCCCAAGCCGGCATACAAGGCTATATTGGTAGCAAAGGGTTTTAAGCAGGAGCATGGTGTGGACTTTGATGAGGTATTTTCTCTTGTGGTTAAGATGACCACCCTGCGCTTAGTCTTGGCTTTGGTTGCTTAGCTTGACTTGGATTTATACCACAAATGGATGTCAAGACGGCTTTCTTACATGGGGACTTGCATGATGAGATTTATATGGAGCAGCCTAAGGGCTTTGCAGAACTTGGCAGGGAGCACCTAGTGTGAAAATTGAAGAAAAGTCTTTATGGCTTGAAATAGCCACCTAGGGAGTGGTATCATAAGTTTGATGCCTTTATGCAGTCACAGGGGTACAGCAAGAGTGCTATGGATCCATGTCTTTACACGAAGAAATCCCATGATGGTTCTTTATTGATTTTGGTCCTCTATGTGGATGATATGCTGATAGCAGGGAAAGCTCATGATGAGCTAGATCCTCTTAAGGCTCAGCTCAAGAAGAGATTTGAGATGAAAGATCTGGGACAGGCTGCTCACATACTTGGTATGCACATTAGACGCGACAGGCATCAAGGACTCCTCTGCTTGTCACAGAGGGAGTACATTCATAAAGTCCTTGAGCGCTTCCGCATGCAGGACGTAAAGCTTATTGCTGTCCATTGCCTTCTTATGTGAAGGTATCACAGGCTGATTGTCCGTAGACAGATGAGCATAGGGCCGAGATGGCAAATATTCCCTATGCATCCGCAGTGGGTAGTCTTATGTATGCCATGATAGCCACTCGTCCAGATATTGCCTTTGCAGTTGGTATTGTGGCACATTGTATGGCTACACCTAGCAAGAAGCATTGGGATGCCATGAAGGGTATCGCGAGGTACCTAAAGGGCACTGCAGATATGTGCATATGCTATGGTAGCTAGGATACAGGAGTTGTGGGGTACACTAACTCTGATTATGCAGGACATCCAGATAGTAGGAAGTCTACTTCTGGCTATGTATTCACATATGTTGGAGGTGCTGTTTCTTGGATGTCCACGGTGTAGAAATGCACGGCCCTTTCTACTACAGAGGCTGAGTATGTTGCAGCCACTGAGGCTTGCAAAGGAGGCCATTTGATTGGATCTTTTGGTTTCTGACCTTGGTATTGATGCTATCCCTACACTGCATTCGAATTCTATGAGTGCTATTCAGTTAGCCAAGAATATTGTCTTCCATGCGAAGACGAAACACATTGAGGTCAAGTATCACTTCATACGTGGGGTCGTTGAGGAAAAGTTTGTTGATCTTGTCAAGATCTCGACTGACTAGAATCCTACAGATCTGCTCACGAAAAGCCTCTCTACAGAGTGCTTTGCCTTCCTCAGGAGGTTGATGGGCCTGGGATGAGATGACGTCTTTCCTCATCCTGTTGTACATGTGTACATGTTGTACTATCTTTTTTCTTTTTCTTTTCACTCCTCACTAGGGTAGATTTGCCTTTAAGTGGGAGGTTGTTGGGGGTAAAGGCGCGTCCACCTAGCCGCGTGTGTATTACTACACTAACAGTCACCGCCATTGCACATTGCAGGTGGCGGGCGCCTGTCACCATCACTTTATTCTTTATTCTTTTAGTGACAGTTTGAAGAAAGCAAGGCCCGATCACACGTTGTGATTGTTGGAGTTTCCATTTCTAGTCTCTCCCTTTCTTTCTCTTGCTCTCCCGCCATAGCTCTCGAGTCCAAGCTTCGATCCTTCTCTCCCTTTCAGATTCCCACCACAATGCACACACTACACGTGGCACACTGGTCTTCTCAACATCTCTTGTAGCTTGGCTATCTCTAACTTGAAATCAGCTATTTCTTGGTTTCAGTTGATGTTTTTTCCCTTTTCTTGTTGAGATATCGAGCTCCACTCGTGATATGCCAGGGTGACCGTTGTGCATTTATGTCACCGACGTGTCAGTTGGCAGATGCGGTTGGTACACCGTCCATGAATAATAGCTACATGATAGCTATCCTTATCTACTCTAGTTCGTGGCTCAGTTAGTATGCCACCTTAGTTAGTTGTCTTTCGTTTGAGACCCATATATAGGGTTCTTCTATTTCTTTGTAAGTGAGTTCTTTTGGCTTACACAACTAAGAAGAGAAAAACTGTTTTCAGCCTCCACCCTTGTGTGTATTCCCCCATTGTGCAAGCAAGAAAGCTACAAGTGAGACTCCTTCCTTCTCTCCCACAATCTTGACATGGTATCAGAGCCTTGTTTGTGGTAAGGAGCTCAAGAAAGCAAGCCAATCTCGCGGTGTTCTGGTAAGAGGAGCAGTGTTGCTTTCATTTTCTGTTTTGGGAGCAGATCTCTACAGGTAGCACAGTCGGAAATTGCAAGAGTGCATTGTCTCAGGTTGAGACGCCCTTCGCGGTGAAGCAAGAGGGCAGTTTTTTTGATTTGAGGCCATTTCGGGGCCTGTTTTGGAGGCGGAAGTTTTCTGCACGCACTCAGGAAACGGTCCAGTTTTATGCTGTGCGACCACTGTTCTACAGGTCGGTGAAAAGTTACCACAGAAATTGCATCGTATGCTTGTGTGCAGAGACATTGGGAGTTACAGAATCATCCTTGGTTCCTGTTTATGAAAAATCGTCACTAGGAAGTGACTGTGTGGTCAAATACCACTTTCGCCAGTTTTGCAGATTTGCCCTTGTGAGGGTGAAGCTGTGTTTTTTGCAATGACAGAATTTTTTGCAGTATTCTGTAATGGCATCTGATTCTCTTTCACAGATTGTAACTGAAAAGATTGACAAGAACAACTTCCAAGCATGGAAGTTTAGAATGACGAATTTCCTTATGGGAAAAGGATATTGGGAATTTGTTGCAGGAAATGAAGAAGAACCAGTTCTTCCTGATGTTCCCAATCAACAGCAAATTCAAGCATTCAAAGCATGGCATGAGAGAGCCAGGAAAGTTATGTACTGGCTGTCTATCAGTATTTCAGACTCTATGATTGTGCATATTCAGGATGCAAGTATGCCAAAGGAGGCATGGGATACTTTGTCAAAAATGTATAGCACAAATACGCAAGCTAGGAAAATGCAGCTCAAGCAAGAGTTGCATAATGTGCAAAGAGAAAATATGAGCATCAATGACTACCACATGAAGGTGAAGAAGATTGCAGATGCACTTGCTTCCATTGGATCGCCAGTGGAAGATGATGATTTAGTTTCTGTGACCTTGAATGGTCTAGGAAAGGATTATGCACAGTTTCGAACATCCATTTCAGTTCGTGAAAGATTTCCTGATTTTGAGGAGTTGATTGCTCTTCTAATTTCTGAGGAGCAGAGAAATGGTGGTGCATCTTCTTCAGGTGGAACTTCAAAAGAAGCTGTCTTCTACTCAAATGCTGGAAGAGGTAGAGGTAGAGGTAGAGGAGGCCGATTTGGAGGCCGTGGTAGAAATCAGAATATGCAGTAAACTCAATAAAACCAGTCCTATGGAGGAGGATGTGGTAACTCTAGAGGCAAGGGGAGCCAAAGAGGTCGTGGTGGATGGCAAAGAGGCCAAAATGCAAACAGCAATGTTGAATGCTACTACTGTGGTAAAATGGGTCATATGGCTAAAGACTGCTATAAAAAGCAAAATGACATCATGAATGGAAAACTGCAACAAGGAAATTATGCATCTTCTAGTAGACAGGGTGATGACAGAAATAAGCATTTGTTTATGGTGCAGCACTTGAACAATTCTGTGACAAGTGCAGAAGAAAGAAACGATGTATGGTATGTTGACTCAGGTGCATCAAACCACATGACAGGTCATGCAGAATGGATGGAGGATGCAAGGAAAATGGAAAAACCAGGATTTGTGGAGACTGGTGATGATACTGCACATCCTATTGTGCAGATTGGAAAAATTCCTTTGTCTATGCAGGATGGGAGAAAGAAATACCGGTCCGATGTATTTCATGTCCCAAATATCACCAAGAATCTGGTTTCTGTTGGTCAAATGGTTGAGCAGGGCTTGCAGGTCAGATTTAATCCTCATGGATGCTTTGTTGAGGATATGAAAAATAAAGGTTGCTTGATAGCAAAAGGAAAGAAGAAGGGCAGAATGTTTACATTGGATGCAGACATGCCTGAATTGAGTGCAGCAATGTTTGCACATGGGACCGGTGTAGTTGCAGATATTGATATCTGGCATAAACGCATTGGTCATGTTAATGTATAGCGACTTAAATCAATGTAGGCCCAAAATATTGTTGCAGGATTGCCCAAATTCAAGGTTGCAGAAATGCATAAGATATGTGAAGCCTGTCAATTTGGAAAACAGGCAAGGAAATCATTTCCTAGACATGTTCAAGAGAGTAAGAAGCCATTGGAATTAATCCACTCTGATGTGTGGACTACTAAAGTTGCATCTCTTGGAGGCTGTCATTATTTTGTCACCTTTATTGATGACTATAGCAGAAAAGTTTGGGTGTATTTTATGAAAAAGAAAAGTGAAGTTTTTGGGCATTTCAAAACTCTTAAAGCTATGGTTGAAAAAGAAACAGGTCTGCAAATAAAATGCCTAAGGTCAGATGGAGGGGGAGAGTACCTCTCAAATGAGTTTGCAAGGTTCCTGCAGGAGCATGGCATAAAGCAGCAATATTCATGCAGTTATACCCCACAACAGAATGGAATTGCAGAAAGGGAAAACAGGCACATTGGAGAGGTATCTCGTGCCATGCTCAATGAAAAAGATTTGCCAGATTTTTATTGGGCTGAAGCAGTTGCTACAGCAGTCTATATAATGAACAGAACTCCCACTGCAGCAATACATGGGATGACTCCAGAGGAGAGGTATACTGGTAGGAAACCAGATATTTCTCATTTGAAAATTTTTTGTTGCATTGTCTATGTACATGTGCCAGATGAGTTGAGATCCAAGTTGGATCCAAAAGCTGAGAAGTGCATCTTTATTGGTTACTCTCTGCAGAAAGGGTATAGATGCTATAACCCTTCTACTTGTAAGTTTTCAGTGAGCAGAGATGTTGTTTTTGATGAGATGAGTAGCTGGTATAAACCAGTAAATGTGATTGATGATGTAGATGCACAAAATGGTAATGCTGCACAGAATTCACAGCAGCAGTCACAAGATATTAGTGGACCTGGAGCATCCTCTAGCAGTGGTTCACATTCTTCGCCATGGACAGGCAGATTGAGATCAGGAGAATCTTCTCAAAGCAATGCAGATAGTGGTATGCAGGTATCATGAAAAGGAAAAGAGAAGGTTGATCAGCCCATGTTTGATGTGAATGCAGGTCACTCTTATGTGGATGGTGAATCCAGTGGCTCAGAACAGAGCATTGATGATGAGTTGGGTATTCCTTCTATTGTTACACCTGGAGTAAGGAAGATCAGGGATGTTTTGAGAGCACCTGGGAGTGAACCTACTTTGCGCAGGTCTACCAGAGCTAGGTATCCTATGGATAGGCTGAAATATGATGGATTTACAGCCATTCACTATGCATATATGGTCAAAGTGATACAGGAACCAGAACCCACTTCTTTTGAGCAAGCCATGGGAAAAGAAAAATGGGAGAAAGCCATGGATGAAGAAATGGATGCCTTGGAAGCAAATGCTACATGGGAATTGGTACCTTTGCCTAAAGGTAAGAATGCAATTGGCTGTAAGTGGGTTTATAAGGTGAAGCACAATGCAGATGGTTCTGTGAACAGATACAAGGCAAGATTAGTAGTCAAGGGGTATGCACAAACATATGGCATTGACTATGAAGAAACATTCTGTCCGGTTGCAAGGATGGCAACCGTAAGAGCAGTCATTGCTATGGCTGCATCAAAGGGATGGTCTTTACATCAAATGGATGTAAAGAATGCCTTCTTGCATAGTGATTTGCAGGAAGAGGTCTATATGGAGCAGCCACCAGGTTATGTGCATGTTGTTCATCCTGAGTTTGTTTGCAGGTTGAAGAAAGCCTTGTATGGCTTGAAGCAAGCACCTAGAGCATGGTCTGACAAGATAGGACAGTATCTTGTCACTATTGGCTTTCAAATTTCCAAGGCAGATTTCTCACTTTATGTGAGAAAAACAGAGAAAGGTATTATGCTACTTGTCATTTATGTTGATGATTTGATTATGACAGGTGACAGTGATGAAGATATCCTTCATGTGAAAATGCTATTGAAGCAGAAGTTTGAGATGAAGGATTTGGGAGAGCTGCGTTATTTCTTGGGCATTGAGGTGATTAGATCACCAAGTGGGATACAGCTCTTGCAGAGGCAGTATGGATTGGACATGCTGTCCAAATATGGGATGACAGGCTGTAAGCCTATTTCAGTTCCTTTGGAGCAGAATGTGAAGCTGAGCACAGATGCAGGTGAGCTTCTGGAAGACCCTACTATGTACATACGCATAGTAGGAAGTTTGATTTATATGACTATTACCAGGCCAGATTTGAGCTATGCTGTTGGATTGGTAAGTCAGCTTATGCAAGCTCCAAGGAAACCGCATTTGGATGCAGCTAGACGCATACTCAGGTATGTGAAGTCCACATTGCAGTATGGACTATTTTATGAGACTGGGGTTGAGATACAGCTGCATGGATACACTGATGCTGATTGGGCTGGTAGTATTTCTGATAGACGATCTACCAGTGGATATGTATTCTCTTTTGGGAGTGCTGCAGTCACTTGGAGCAGCAAGAAACAGCCTACAGTTGCCTTGTCGAGCACAGAGGCTGAGTACAGGGGTGCAGCAATGGCTGCATGTGAGGTAGCTTGGTTGCATAAGCTACTTTATGATATGCATCAGTCTACAGATGGGCCAGTTGTCATTTATTGTGACAACATGAGTAGTATACACTTGGCAAATAACCCAGTCTATCATGCTAGAACAAAGCACATTGAGGTGCATTATCACTATGTGCGAGAGAGGGTTTTACTAGGTCTTATTGATCTAGTTTATGTCAACACAGAGGATCAAGTAGCTGACATATTTACGAAGGCATTGGGCGCAGAGAAGCTGCGCAAGCTCAGAGACTTGCTTGGTGTGCAGGAATTGGGATTGAGCTCGAGGGGGAGTGTTGAGATATCGAGCTCCACTCGTGATATGCCAGGGTGACCGTTGTGCATTTATGGCACCAACGTGTCAGTTGTTACAGATGCGGTTGGTACACCGTCCATGAATAATAGCTACATGACAGCTATCCTTATCTACTCTAGTTCGTGGCTCAGTTAGTATGCCACCTTAGTTAGTTGTCTTTGGTTTGAGACCCATATATAGGGTTCTTCTATTTCTTTGTAAGTGAGTTCTTTTGGCTTACACAACTAAGAAGAGAAAAACTGTTTTCAGCCTCCACCCTTGTGTGTATTCCCCCATTGTGCAAGCAAGAAAGCTACAAGTGAGACTCCTTCCTTCTCTCCCACAATCTTGACATTTCTTGCATGCCATGCCCTGATTGCTCGCTAAGGATTATGGTTCTCTTGGTGTTTCTTGAAGTGATATTCTCTTGTGGTGTGGCTCTTGAGCTTCTCTCCCTCAGCAAGTCATCCACATGTATTACCTCTTCAAAGACCCTAGTTAACACATCCCTTTGCAGATTCGAGTTATAGCTAAGGCCTTATAGAGTTGTTTGTTTTAGATTCCATTAATAAACATAGTGGAGATGGCTCTCTCATTGTGTCACTTCATCACACTAGGATCTAAGTGACGTAGTCTCAGATTTTCTCCTTGTCTTTTTGGTCAACATTCATCAATCTAATGATAAGGTTGTCTAAGTAACCTACTTTGAAAAATCTTTTAATGAAAATATCCTTCAAGTTTTTTAATTTTGTGTGCTTAGCATTGTCTAGGCTAGTAAACCAAGGTCGCCACTTGTCTCCTAGAAAGATTCCAAAAGCTTGTGCACATTGAGAAGGATCTAGGAGGCTATTTTCCTTGCATATCTGCCCAAACTTCTCAACAAAGCTATAAGGATTGTTACTTGTCAAGTTGCATACTTGCTCAAACTGCTCAACAAAGCTATAAGGATTGCATACCTGCTCAAACTGCTCAACAAAGCTATAAGGATTGATACTTCTCAAGTTACTTTGCAACTATTGGTATCTTGGTTTGACTTCTAGCATTTGAGGTAATCCCTAGTCTAGCTAGCAATGGAGTTGCTAGGGCTACTCCGCTTTGCTTTGTAGTAGTGTTATCTAATAGCTGCTTGACGAGGAGCTCACTCAACATAAAATAAGCTTCTAAAGCTCTCTCTCTATTAGCATTTCCTATGGCTTTGTTTATACTTGTGATAGCAAAAACTCATTAGACTTTGTTAAGCTATATTTCCTAGTGTAGCCTCTAAGCATGTTGCTCCTAGTTATAACTCACTAAGCATTACATGGCAACTCTTCCTAGCCTCCTCTCTTCCTTGATATTGGCTATGATTTCATTTGTGAACCTAATATGGTGTGCTATTTTTGTTTGCCAGACATATTATGATATGAGTTGATGTATGTCGACTGGCAAATTGCCTAGATCGAGGCCTTGGTTACTTGTGTCTGTGCTAGCACCTGCCATGTTAGCGGTCTCTTGGACCACTAAGATGTCAACAAGGGTGATTAGGACAACTAAGGACATGTCTCTAATTATAGTTTGTTTCTTTCTTCACTCAATTATTTGGATTTTGTTTTCATGGTCCCACAGTTTTTGCAAATCCTACTAGTGGGTTCATTTCTTAGCTTAATTTCCCTTTAGTGAGTTCCTTGTGTTAATGAAGTCACTTTACAAGTCACACACTTGAATACAATATTAGTGAGTTTGGGAATCTCCCAATTTTCATTTTTTGAATACTAAAAACATGGCACTCGAATAACATGCCCATAAGTTTCTCAAAAGCATATGATCTGGTCCATCATTGGAAAGTGCTTGAAAAATGGAATCTATTGAGCTATAGAGCACTCAATTTGGAGTTATAGTGTTCAAGTTATGAGAAATCCAAAGATTTGACCATGTGTCCCAAACTTATGGGAAATTCCCATATTCCCCAATATGGTGTTCTTGATGGTGCAATGCAAGGTGAGCTATGCACAATCTAGCTTTCAATTTTCCTTGCACCTAAGTGCCTGCAATGTAATGTGTAACCTTCAATGAAATCATTCACACACACACACACACCAAGCATTCAAATAGAGTCTCTACTGGGAAGTATGCTGCAAGTGATCAGCTGATTCAGACAATTCTTAAGACTATTAAAGAGAATTCCATGTTGGTAAGCTCTATGGTCACACTCGCAGGTTTGGGATCCAGTTAAGGTCTCTCAGTAACTAGCTTACAGTCTTTGGTATGTTTAGAAGGTCTTGATAGCCCCTAAGATAATGTTCTAGTCCTGGCAATTTTCCAATTTAGATGTTTGTTGTAGGCATGTGAACGTCCAAGTCCCAATGTTGACCATGCGATGGTGATTTTGGCTTGTCCAAATGGTCAAGGACAAGGTTACACATTTGAGTCTAAAAAAAAGTGTATGGGTGGACAATTCGGCTATCTAAGTGTTTGATTGAGGACTATCTGAGTGGACTTTCTTAAGTGTCAAATTGGACCAAAGTGACTTGCCCATCCGAGGTTAGGATGGCAATGATTTGCTTAAACATGCTGAATGGCAAAAAATCAATGGCAATGATTTGCTTAATCACAAATATGCCTAACTATGATAATTTTCTCATTCATCATTTAGAAACAAGGAGGATTTTGAGCATATTTGGAGTCATTGAGGGCAAGGACACATGGATTTCTACTACTTCTTTGGCCTACTACTCTTCCTAGACCTATTGCTCTCTCTCTCTCAATTTCTCACAAGGTGAGATGAGCTATTTCCTCCCCCCCCATTTTTTTCCTTTTAATACTATCTCTCTCTTTCTTCCCTTACAATTCATTTTCCTTCCCAAATTTTTAAAAAATCTATTTTCTTCTCTTTTGTTTGCTTCTCTATTTTCTGGTTATTATAGAGAGTTATCTTTTTTTTATTTCTTCCTTATTTCCCAAAACTTAATGCATCCTAATTAATGAAAATCAACATACCACTAATCTAACTAATGCTCCTAAATCTTTCAACACCTAAACTATCACACAAAGGAGATCAAATATCCTCTGACTCCCTTGCTTTCTACCTAAACCAAGCACCATTTTGGAGATGAACTCCTACTTCGTCGCTCAATTTGGAGCACACAAGCACTCAAGCTTGAATCGTTGGTCCCGACAATAGAACCAAAATGTCATCTCTATCACTAGTAACCACTGAGACCCTACTATAGACTATTTATTAAGTCAAGCATTTCAAGCAACTGGCTATGGCTACCTCTCACATAGTCGTGCATGCTCTCACACAAGGATGTAGTGAGCTTATTGTTGAATTTGATCATTTTAGTCCTCCTCTTAGAATCCTTCAATGGCTCCATGATTCAAGATGCTAGCTCAAGCAAGCTCCATCTCCTTGCTCCAAGCTCCAAGCTCCATAGCTGCGCATGGTCTGAGCATTTGGGGTCGAAAGTCTACCGTGGGGGTAAGAGACAACAGGGTGAAGGAAGATTCAAGGAGGAGACGAGTAGACGAAAGAGAAGGGGTTTGAAAAAATAGAAGATGTAGAAGAATGCTCACAAAAAGAAATAGAAGATGTAGAATAATACTCACAGAGATGAAGCCTCTCAGTCTATTTCTACATTATGAGAAGATAAATCTCGTGTAGACAAAAACGTGCATAAAATAATACCTTCCTCTATGCTACTCATATCGCCAATTTGATGCTTCCATTGACTTCTAAAGGGGAGTAAAATATCAGCACACTGGGCTAGAATTTTGTCAAATCACTCCTTCATCTCCCACTTCAGAGTGTTGTTCACTGCCTGAAAACAATGATCGTGCATCACACAATTTTGCCAATCTTTGTTTTTACATGAAATCCTCTCAAAATGGCTGAAAGCTACCTAATTTCTTTTACATGTCATCCTAATCTAGAGGTTGTCTATAGTTTTATGGATTTTTACAAGCGATAATATCTAAAATATCAAAAATTGGCTAAACTTGTCCAAAAATCTAGTATTTTTGAACCATCCACATTACGAACACTGTCATTAATGACTAATATAGCATTTGCTCTCTAGATCAATAAGAAAGCCGCACTCTTAGAGTTTTTCACATGGTGTGCATGTGGCGGCATGACATCTACCCCCTCCTAACCTACACATCCTCTGGCATGTGCCAATGTCTTATGGATCTATAGTGTCAAAAGAAGTATCCTTTGCCATGTCAATGTCTTCATCTTCTACCTCTTCTTCTTCCATATTCTCATGTTCATGCTTAGTATCCAACTCCTTTAACTCATATGTTGAAGACTCCCTACGTTTAAAGAGCTTGATATGTTTTCCAACCACTGGAATCCTTAGAGTTTTCCCATCCATCTCATTTAATGAATAGGTATCATTATCAAAAACAAACCTTACCACATATGGACCAAACCACCATTTTTCCAACTTCTTGCGGCTGGAAATATACTGATTTTCCAAGTTGCTGTCATAAACCAGCACCTAGTGCCCTTCTGGTATAGCTCATGGTCAAAGTCTGTGTTGTAACGTGTCCCCTTGTCCGCTTGTAGGACACATCTTAGCAGCCCATCAGGAAGAGAGTCCAGAAAGCGATGCCCGACACTCCCAAGGAATGTCACGGGGTTTGCAATCAAGGTCTTCCCGAGTTTGCCACGAAGCAGAAGCATCTGGCCGTTCCCACTTAGGACCAACCTGAGTCAGGGTTTTCCTAATAGTCAAGTTCCTAGGAAGTAGCTAGCGTCGAGCCCCAGACGAATCACTTTACGTAGAAACATCAAGGTCGAAGCGGATTTATACTGCACTTGGTTCAAGGAGAACGGAAAACGAGAGGGATGCGAAGCTCGACCTCTCTGCCCGTAAGGCATAATCACATTCCGTTTCCCTAAAACAACACAAATCAGGACTCTAGCTCTATAGATTCTAGGTCATTGTTACCTTGCTATCAATTCCTTTGAGAAAAGTTCCCGGCCAACTGGGACCACCCTTCCGTAGAACGGACCCAAAGTCACGTCCACCGCACTTTCCTCGAGTTGCTTAGTTATCTAATTACCTACCACATTTAGTTTGACAAGCAAAAATAACTTCCTTAATTAGCCAATTAATCACTGGTTCCTTCACTTAACTTAGGCACTAACACAAAAAACAATGTCAAGCAAGTTCCTTTTTCAACATTTGATCTTTATTTATCAGTCTTTGGAATACATCAAATAAACTGCCCGAAGGCTATTCTAGCAATCCTCAGGGATCGCTATTCCAAGTTCCGCCCATTGACTAGTATACGGGCCTCGAGATCCCATCTCGAATCATGTCGGCCTCTTGTGCAGGATTTGGAGACAAGGGATTTACGGCCAGAGACTCCCCTGGCACCCAAGCGTCCTCCTGCTCCAAGTAGCACCCACGGAGAGACCTCTCGTGGCGGGTTCGGTCCGCGTACCCGGCGTGGCTAACAACCCCCTTAGATAGGGTTAGGTAGACAGTCGGAGGTAGCTGGTACTGCCTCTCCCTCCAAGCTTTCAACCTGAAGCATTAGTTATTTTTTCGGCATTAGTTCCTTGAGCAAAGAAGTACAAGCAGTGCTCCTAAGTGTACAATCACGAGCATTCCAGTGGTCGTTTGTATGGCCAACTGCTAAGGTGTGACTCCTTCTCCCAAATACTTCCAACATTAGGTCCTGGATCAATCGCGACTTGGCAAGATCCCCAAGGGTTTCGTAAGTTGAGTTTCTTGTTTACCCCTTTTTCCTTGGGTTAGGGTTTATACCCTGTTGACCCAATTTGTCACTACCTTAGGTATCCTTAAATTATAGACAATAAATCCTAGGCAACCTCGTCGCCCTAACTTGGTCAATTGCTTCCTTGGCAACTCACCACTGCCCCAAACTTGGCAAGGCAGTTCCCAAGGGGAAGTATTGTAGTAGGGCAACTACTCAATTCTCAGAGAATCTAATTTGTGATTAGAACTTTCCAACCTTGGTCTAAGGTGTAGGGGTAATATTTTGTAATTTAGACACAAGAGCATATGACGTAGCAGCTTGTAGCACGAGATAGGTGTCAGTATCTAACTTGTGGGATTATACCTTTCTTTGTACGGTCTTTCTTGATCAAGAATACCATTGATCAAGATAAGGGCTTGGGAGTCCTCTTGACCCAATTCCAAACCCTAACCCTACTAGGCCGATAAACGTTTTGGCCCTAGGGTTCTTAAATTCCTTGCGCAGGTCTAGCATTTTGGTCAACTGATCCTTAGGGTGAGAATCCTAGATCATCCTTGCATGGGTGATTAGATAGTCCTAACATTTCGAGAATGTGGGTAAGACCTCTGAGATCGGAAATATTAGATCGACATCCTAAGTGCGATACTAGGCAGAATTTTAACACAGCTTAACCCTACCTAGCGCATTGAGGTGATCGTCATATGCTAATTAATCGTACCTTTATGACTTTCATGCAAGCTACTCAATTAAACGCGAATTACTTAGTTGATCTAACCAACCCACGATTAAAGATGACCTTTCCTTTAAAGATGCAAATACTTCCTTCTAAATTTGCGAGTACTTTCCCCTAAAGATGTAAGTAACTGCAAGATGAGTGAGATGTATCATTCCATGCAATTTCAAGACCATTGACCTTTCTGCCTTTATGCAACTAAAGGATCTACAGAGATCTTTCTTTTCCTTGCCCTATACTATAATGATTGACATTTAGAGATAACTCTTATAAACCCTACGTTGATGCATCGAATTCAAAGCTTTCATATTTTAATGAAGATGCATCCTTTCCCAAATTCAAACTTTGATAAAAGAACTCCATGTATGAGCGAATTCCATGAGTCCATCATTGATTTAATCCGTCCTTTTTCACTTAACCCAACCTAGAATGTAACTATCATCACATGCAATTTGCAAAGTTCATAAATCTTTTCCATGCATTGCAACTATTTAGACATCATTTAATGGACGTCTATGATTATCTTATACGCGAGTCACAACCAGGAATTTACTACATAAGTGCATTATGAGTTTATGCCCTATCCTTTGCGTGATGCAACAAGGATGCCTTTGCACAATTTCAACTTATAACTTATGCATCATATGTTCCAAATTGTGACTACCCTTGACCATCGGAGTGCAAGCAAATGCAAATACTCGTCATGCAACTAAACTTTGTAAATCGGACGAGTAAATAAATTTTTCCAATGCATTTAAGTTTCCTACGTGAATTAAAACATGCTTTGTGCATCCTTTCCATGCGGGAATATTATTCGTAACCTGGGCATTCGATGTCGGGGCGTTGTCCACTCTCGTACTTTGGGTGGAAGCTCTCGTGTGCACTCCTCTTGACTTTTCCTTAGGAGCCATTAACGTAGTAGATTTTGACTCAGCGAACTCCCCTTTGGCTCTCTCATGCGTTTTGAAGTCGCTATTGCCCGATACCTCCTTCTCTGCGCAAGACATAGGCCTTGCAAGACACGGTTTTTAAAAACCGGGAGGCATGGGTGAACTTGACCTAGAAGCTTTAATAGAAGCTTCCAATCCTTCTGGATAACCAGGAAGATGACATGGGACGTGATGGGTGGAGATGATTGGGATGATGATGAAGATGACGATGGGGGAAGTTGAAGACGATGATGATGATGATGATGATGATGATGATGATGATGATGATGATGATGATGATGATGACGATGATTACGATGATGGGGGCGGCGACAGGAGCCTGGTGGCGCAGCAGTATGGCGGCAGTAGGGCATGAGGTGGCGACAGCTCCATGATGGACGGCGGCAGTAGCACACGATCCTCCTCCCAAGCTTGGGAGCGAGGATTTATATGGGAGGAGGGTGGGGGGTGTGGCCACACAAGTGGCAGGGTGCATGCTTCCCTCCCCCATGCCCCTCCATAACACCTACTCCACACATACTCCCTCTCCCCGCCATGCAACAGCTAAAGGGGAGGGGGTTTAATAAAAAAAATTGCAATTAATTCATTATCTTTTTGTCCCATGAAGGGGTGTTCCCGTGGAGGCCTACGGTGGCTTGTGATTTTCGAGCCACGGTTGCATATGCACTACACGGAAATGGTATTCTAAATGCATGATGTTGGAGCACTTAGGCCAGTGTATCTTTATTGTGGGAGATTACTTTGGGTTTCTTTTTTGCGCGGGGTGTGCGGGGTCTAGGGTCGTTAATATTTCATTGCGAAAATATTACATTCTCTCCCCCTTAAAGGAATCGAGATGTCCTCATCTCGAGAAGATTTGGGGGTATTGTTGGTTGAGAGTACTTTCATCCATCCAAGTGGCATCCTCTTTGGGGTAATCTTTCCACTCGATGAGGTATTCTCTCAGGGTTCTGGATCTCAAATGCCTCTCCCTAACATCTAAGATCATATCAAGCCGTAGCTCAAGGACTCCTTGGCTCGGCATTACAACTTGTTGATCGTCAAGCATGTGACTAGGGTTAGGCTCATACTTTTTCAATAGACTGATATGAATACACTATGAACTTTTAGGTTTTCAGGGAGTTGCAGTCTGTAAGCATTAGGCCCTAGGCACTTGAGAATCTTGTAGGGTCCACAATACCTTGGACTTAACTTTTCGCATTCACCCAAGGGTAGGGAACTCTTCTTTGGATGCACGCAAATGAAGACCATGTCACCTTCAACGAAGGATCTATCTTGACGTTTCAAGTCTGCGTAGGCCTTCTGTCTGTCCTTGGCGGCTTGGATGTCCTGTCTTATTGATTTGATTTGGTCATCCATGTCTTCCAACATCTGCTTTGAAGCTTCAACCCTCAAGGTTGGATCCGAAAAGCTTAAAGGAGTATGACAATCATGCCCATATAATGCTTGAAAAGGGGTCATCTGAATGCTTTGTTGGTAAGAAGCATTGTAGGCAAACTCAACCAGTGGCAAATATTGAATCCACTTTTTGGGTTCGCGACAGCAGTGTGCCCTAAGCATATCTTCAATGACTTGGTTGACTCGTTCCGTTGAACCATCGGTTTGGGGATGGTAAGCTGTATTGAAACAGATTTGAGTCCCAATGGCCTCGAAGATAGCCCTCCAGAAGTATTGTAATATTTTCGTTTTAAAAAAATTACTAGTCTGACTTTCCACAACCCGCATGAAACTCATGCAAAGGTCGATTCCAACATTGCAATTACCGACGGTGCAATCTTTAAACTATACGCGAGGTATCATGACTCTCCACTGGCAAAACGGGACCGAGGTTTAAAAACCCGCATAACTGCAGGTGACCTCCCTCTTGGGAGGAGGTCAAGAGGATAATAATAGGTTTATTGCAAAAAAAAATTCAATTACCTTCCCCCAGCCGAAGTGTGGCTAAGGGAAGGGGATGGGCTAAAATGGGAAACTATGGAGGTGGAAGGGAGGATAGCATGCAGGGGCCACATGGGGGAGGGAGCTTTCTCCCCCCTTATCCTATAAAAACCCCCCCTTGGGGGGAGTAAGATAGCATGAGGGGAGAAAAGAAGGTTGTGACGACTGTGGAAGACCATTGTGTGGAGGAAGGAAGAGAGTGACGTGCTGCGCCGTGTGGAGGAAGGAGGAGAGAGCCACGTTGTGCCAGCTACTGCCAATCTAGAACGCCATCCCCTGGGCTCGTTTGGCTGCCAGCAAGCCTCCAAGTCACCACACCACGTGCTGCAGCCCAAAAGCTCCTTAGAAGCTTCTAAGGGGGCTCTCTAAGCCCCCTTTTCCATTGCATTCCTACTCAAGCGGTTTTTACCCCCCCCCCCCCCTCGGGATTTAAGCCCCCTTTCCCCTTGCATCCCCCAAAATGCATTTTACCCCAGTTGTAAAGCCTTCCCGTGGATTCCCCACACAAGCAAATTTTACCCTGGTTTTCTTTTTTTAAGCCCCTTCCTGTGAAGGCCATTTTATTCCCAGAATTTAAAGCCTTCATATTGGATCTCCGTAAGTTCATTCCAACCCCGGAATTTTCAAGTCCCCTTCCCATAGCATCCACCACAAGCAAATTCTTTACCCCTCCGGTTTTAAAGGCCTTTCCTTTAGATTCTCAATAAGCCCATCCCGGCTTTGAAGCAAAGGAAGTTACTAAGGCCCTAGCCCCGGTTCTTGTAAGAAGAAGAGGGGTTTCTCTAAACCCTTCCCACCCGATTTCCCCCATAAATCCATCTCTAATTTTTCCCCCACACTCCTCCACAAAGATCCTTATCCTTGGAACTTCTATGAAAGGAAGGAGAAGTTCATAAGTTCCCATTTCTGCAAAGCCCATAAAACCATTCCTAACCGAAATTTCAAGGAGAAGAATCTCTCAAGCCTCTGTTTCCGCAAGGCTTTCGCAAGAACCCTCTCACGAATCCCTCTTTTCCGAAAGAAATAAGGTCCAAGCTCCGAACCCTAAGGCCTTCCAAAGCCCAATTCCGCAAGTCGGTACTTCGGTCAAGGAAGCCGTACCTCAAAGGGAATTGCCAGTACGAGGGAGATGGGCCAAGATCATAAGATTACGGCCAAGGCAGGAAGGTTTTCTTCCTATTTTTTTCTTCCTATTTTTGGTTTACGTCGAAATATTGCAATTATGCATGGATAATTTATGGAATTAGGATGCACTTTTGCGATTGAAATACATTGGCTATTTTAAAGGAAATAACTCACGATTGAAGATTGCTCAATTGTATTTTTTTAATGGAATAAACTAAAGATGTCTATGCATTCTTAGCAGTTGCTTCTGTGCATTGCAAAGTAACGAATCTGACTATCATTACAAAGTTGAGATTATTGAAGTACACTTTCGATTATGCATGGAAAGATTAAATCGCATGTCACATTATTAGACAATCTTTCTTCATAATGATTCATTAAGAAAGTTGCTAACAACCGTAGGAATTTGAATGGAAGTTGAGCTATTGAATAGATGAAGATACTTGATCAAACCCAAATGGAATCTCATCCATCTCCATAAGAGCAAAGGTAATAGGTGGATTCTTCATTGTTGTGTTGCTACGCGAACATAGTGTGAAAAAACCTAGAGTAGATCAACATGCGACTTTCTTATGAATCTCGAAATTCAATGTCATCTTAGTCATTAGTGCTAGTATCCATAGTCTGGTTAGTTCCAAAGTATGGGATTTTTGGATAAGTTTATATTTTTTTATATTTTGGATATTATTTATTGTAAATATCCTAAAAAGATGTAGAAAACTTTTAGAATAGAGTAACATGAAAAAAAAAGTGGCTTTTTAGCCAGTTTTGGTGGGGAGATCTCATGCAAAAAGAAGGGGCTTTCAAATTTGTGCAGCGCGCGATCGCAGTTTACAAGCAACAAATAGCACTCTGAAACAGGGAGAAGGAGTAATCTTGAAGAATTCTGAGTAGGTGTCCTAGGGTTTGCCCCCCTTTCAGAGCCAACGGAACCATTAGATCTGCGGTCTAAGCAACAGAGAAAAAGCTAATGTTTGGTGGATGTTTTTTGTCTACTTCTCTACTTCTTTCTCTCTTTGATCCTCTGTGGATATGACTCTTTGACTAAAACCCCTCCGACACAATTACCATTTCACTAATCTCCAATATTATTGTAAATTCTTCAATATCTGTTTCATCACTTGTCTCCTCTATTTCATCCTCTGATTCTTCTTCTTGTGTAATGACTTGAGAATTAAACTCAAAGAAGAAATCATGGGAATGATCATGCTCTTGTATTCCCTTAATAGTTGAACTAGTGCACTCCTTCACTAAGCTTCCAACATCAAGCCTAGAAGTCTCCCATTCTTCTTCCACATTTTTCTCATCCACAAAAACTTCTAGTAGATCGGATAAGGCACTATCAAAAGTAATCAACCAATTAGCTATATCACTTCACTGTCATCTTCTAAAAAATAGTGCATGGAATATTCACCCATTCCCAAGGGTTTTGTAACATTCTTTTAGTGCACCATTTTGATTGTTGTCTTATTTTTGTCTAATGAGGCTCTATGATGCAAATCCCTATATAACCAAGCATAATTTTTCTCAGTCTTGAAGCTCTCATTTAATTCATCATCGATTCAAGCGGCACTAGATCGGTTTGTACCCATGCTCTCCTCCATGGGTTCATGCAAAAACTCCATGGCCACAACTCTCAGTTGTACCTAATCATACTTCGGTCCTATCATTATAATACCTTTGTGCCAACTTTGGTCGCACCAAGATTGAAACAACTAAGTTCTGCCTAAGGTAAGACATAGCTTCTTGAATAGGTCAAACTACCAAAAAGTTAATGCTAAAGTCTAACCCCGCAATCACAATCAAAATTTGACATAAGGGACCTAAGGGTGTCACTTTCTACTGATCAAGTAAACATAGAACAATACTTGTAATCTCCTTCTTGTCATTTAATCCTAACTTAAGCATTGTTGCTTCTATCATGAAAGTCATTGCCACTCTACTATCCAACTAAGCCCCAAATATCGTGTGCTTCATCACTTCCATGTCTACAACTGGAGCCCTTGGATCTAAGAATAAATCCACGATTCTTACAAATCAAACACCTTTATCCAGATTAGTAACTTTTTATTTGGCAAGATAGTTGTAGGATTGCTCCTTATAGCCCTTTGATGTACTAATCTGCAATATGTCTCTCTTCTACAAGTAGGAGCAATTTTTAATTATTGTCTCAAGTTAATGGACAAGTGTAAACTTTCATGTTCATTCCATACATCAAAAGATTTTCCTCTCTCCTTGTCATTATCTTTATCTATTTTTAATTCTCTCAATCTTTGAGGAAATGGAGCCACTCCTTTCTTAATCTTTAGGGAATTTAAAGGTATGGGCAATGCAGGCTGATCTTTTGAATTAGGTCATTTCTTTTCTATATCATGATCTTTCAAATGTTTTGTTGAAGACCTCTCTGATTTTGGATCTTCAAGTGCAACATCATTGGGATCGATCAACCTGGACCCTTCCTTCTCATAATGACCTTCACAGCCACATTTGGCACATTAAGGGATGTAATCCTTTCTTTTCTGCTCATTTGGGCAAAAGCTAGCCACATGTCAAGGTTGCTCACATCCCTAACAAACCACACTTGTTTCTATGTTGTTATTCCTTCTAGAATTAGGATTTCTTATGGTGAAGGCCTCCTCTCATCTCTAGAATATCCTCCTTTTCCTTGATTTCTAGGCATTGGAGGTGTCCCCTAGGTTGGCATACCTCTCGCATAAATGATCTATTAGGAGGTCCTATCGGATATGTCACATTTTGACTATCCATGTAATTATAATTTGTTTGCATCTGGGCTGCTTCTTGTCATAAATGAGTTTGCCTAACCCAACATTGATCCTCCACATGATTGTTTCTAAAGTAATTCCCGCACACAAAATACATTTCTTAGCTAATCAGGAACCACTCTACTTTGTATGGGGCATTCTACTCTATAAAGGGTCACAAACAAAAAATGAAGCTCAAGGGGTTGGGACCTTTCAAATTCCGCAACATTAGTAGAACAAGCAATGTGGAGCTTAAAACCCTAGAAGGAGAGGGTATATGATTGGGACCTTTCAAAGTTTGCAACATTAGTAGAATATGCAACATGGAGCTTGAAACCTTAAAAGGAGAGGGTATATGCTTTTTCAATGGTAGTTGCATCATCAAGAAGTACTACCCTCCATCACACCCACTACACAAGCCTCTAATGATAACACCACCCATGAATGTTTGAGTGGCAAAGGATGAGGACAAAGAAATAGTAGCACTAGCCGACTTGTGCATAACAGTGAAGACCCAAAATATATATACCTTTGTTGCATTAATTAACAACAATATCTTCACATATGACCATTGGACCCTCAATTGGTCAGTCCCAAGTGCCAATCAACTAATGCCAAACTCAACCCATTTGGGTGGTAGCCCTATCCACTATTAGGGAAGTGCAAAGTGATGGTTTCTATTGAGACTGAGAACCTTCCAATCATCTTTTACTTATTGCCTAACAAAAAAAGTGCTGGCAAGGAATCACTTTTGGGTCATGTTTTCAATAAATAGACTCATTGCAATGTGGACTATGACTCTCAATGCATCCACCTTGCCATAGGTAATGTTAGGATAGTCATGAATTTAAGAAAGGGCCTCGTGGCTCCGCCAAAGCTCACAATGCCACCGGTAGTTAAATCTAGTGTCATCCCTAAGGATGGGGTAGTGAATCCACAAAGATAGCCACCCAATAGAAAGTACTTTCAACACATGGAAGCCTCAATCAAAGCTATAATTTAGATAACCAAGTGGGTTCCAAAAAAAATTTGTAGCCTAGCAAGGACACTTCCACAATAATTTGTGGCTCTCAAGTCCCATACACCAGACCTAAGCAAAAAATATGGCAATACATGAATAGGCAAAGGACCAAACCATGATGGGTGCCAAAAGCCTATTGCCCGCCCAAGGTTTCTATGAAATCAACACCTTGGTGTGAGTGCCTAAATCCACGAATGGCACACTTTCCCATCCATCGCAACCTTCCAACCAACATCCACATAAGCGCAAGCCAGTAGGAGGTAAAAATCAAAGCAAGCAAGAAGATACTTAACCCATAAACACTCAATGGGCCTATCGCCCAAAAGTCAACCCCACTACCAATAGGCCTTGCCCTAATACCTCCAATGCACCACCCACTACACAAATAGAGATCCACATTGTCCCTAAATCTCAAGCTCTATCACAAGAAACAAATAACAAACACTCCAATGACCAACACATAGCAAAGGCCACCATAGCTCAGCAGTCCAGCCTAGCCATAGGCCTTAAACCATCTTATCAATGTCGATTAATTCTTGAATTGGTGTCCGATATGACCATGAACATGGGAGATGACTTACTGACTTATATTAGATGATTGGACTCAACTTTCACACTATTTGCTAGAAGCTATGAATGCTTAGACCTAGGTCTACTTGAAGAATACATAGCAAATGATGTACGCTCTTTGCCTTGTTCTTGGGAGGAATTTGAATTCATATTCAAAAAAACTTCCATGATCGTCGCAGAGAAGTTGATTGCCACTGAAATGCTTTGAGAAAACCTTAAACCAGTGGCGGCTAATCACATCCTTCAAGAAAAGCAAAGTTCCAATGTAGCCGAATGAATTGGATGAGCTAAAAAAGCTAGTTGAATCTGAGTTCTATTTTCTATGAAAATGGTACTCGTGGCTAATCACATCCTTCAAGAAAAGAAGAGTTCCAATGTTGCCTGATGAATTGGATGAGCTGAAAAAGCTAGCTAAATCCAAGTTCTATTTTCTACAAAATTATTACTCTCTTTGCGTCCGATGGAAACACGTGGGTTGTCAAATTATGACCAATGTAGAGCAAAGACGCACCATCAAGACTTTCGAATGTGACCCCACCTACATGGTCCCAACTTTTTTTAGAGTACTGGCCTTAACAGGAAATAGACCATTAGAGAACAATGTCATGTTGAATTCATACTTAGGTAGGATCTTGACAGAGGAAGAACTTCATGTTGCTAGCAAAATGAATTTAGGTGATGATCTCTTGATTGATGTCTAGACCTATATCATCACATATGTGGGCATCCGCCCACAAGACATGGACCGCCAAGCCACATTGGAGTATAATCCAAGCTTCTATGAATGGCTCTTGCAACACTAGAGCCCATTAAGAGTATCCCAAATGCCCTTCTCCCTTCATTCTCCAATCCTAGGAAAGATCCTCATCGCTCCAAGAGGGGAGGGAGTAAGGTGAAAAGTGAAAATGAATCAAAAAATTATTGAATTCCAAGAAGAAAGATGAATTGAATTTTCATTTAGTGAAAGATGAATTTAATTTTCATTCATTGAAAGATTATGCACAAATTTCTTAGTGAAATGTATGGATTGTTCATATGGATAAAATTGCATTCCTCGGCTTATACATTTTACTATTTGATCATGTTTCCTTCTAACTACTTTTCTTTTAAGCAAAAATTGTCCTTCAAAGAGAACTCATTGTGAGCTATTGTATTATGTTAGGGATACAAATGGCATGACTACTATTTTTCAAAGAAGAATGGAACTAATATCACATGATTATGGAAATGCAGGTGTTCAACCAATTACGATACCGAAGCATATACAACTTGGAAGAGCTCGCACAACTAAGGATGTGGCTAGGCGAATTGTCAATCAATGCAATCTAGCTAGGTACCTAGAGAAGGTCTACCAACAAATAGATCACAATAGGTGCATAGAGTTCCTCAAATACTTCGATGCTAGGAAGAACAATGGTACAATGAAAATAAAAAAGGGAGACAAAACCAGGAGTGTGGAAGTTATGCTCAGCCTAGAGTTGGTTGAGAAGACTCTAGGATTGGTGGACAAGTCAAAAAAGAAGCAAAAAAGAGATGTATATGACATGCTGGGGATGAATAAGCAATAAGTATACACAAATGATGGAATCAACATAGCAAATATCCCCAAGCCTACTACTGTCAAGTTGTAATACAAGATGATGCATGCTCCCTTTTCGAGCTAGAGATACAATGCACTCACAAAATAGAATAGGGGTATCACTGCTCGGGAGCATTGCAGTTGAGGCCCTAGATGAAGTAAACCCAAATTCCTCTGTTCAAATAACAATCCAAGTGTTGGCTAAGGTATTGGCATCAATCCTAAGAGCCATGGGTGGAGAATCCCCAATTATGAGGGATGTGTGTCACTGTTCCATTTAGATCATTTGTGTTGCACGAAATTCATTGTCCCTCATATCAAGGCCATAGAGATATTATTTCTACTTTAAAGCTGCATTGTCTCGGGGTTTTGCGTATTTAGCATAAAAATATTATACGATTGATTTTTTGTGCTTTCTTCAACATGGCTAATAAATCATAACATTGGCAATTAAATACAATCATTTTTAACAATAATAAAAATCCACTTTAACAAAGAGATAGGGCTGAATTGAGGCTAAACCTCATGCTTCATATTTACCATACATTCACAAACATAAATCTTATTTTTTGGATGTGAAAACCCTTTTTTTTCTTTTTTCTTATTTGTTCCCTATTTATTTATAGAAAATTATTGATATTTACTTATTTACTCATTTAGACTAATTGTCTTACTTAGAATGATTTCTTATGATGTTTCAACCCATGGGAATAGCATACACATGACAAAAACCCAAAAACGATGTAATTTCCCTTAAACCGCACAGTCTTCACTTTTGTGTGTTTAGCATAAAATTATTATACGAGTGATTTTTGGTGATTTCTTCAACATGACTGATTAATCAAAGTAATGGCAATCAATTACAATAATTTCCAACCATTTTCAACCAAAATTGATCATAAAACAATGAAATCAATGACTTACTCATAAAATCGTGCATTATGAAGTAGATATTTTGAAATTGGAGGCCTACACATGCTCTTTAATGAACCTGCTAATGATCATCCAACCTCAATTGATGTCCTTTCTCACTCCCGCATCATTGCATGATCGAAATCTTTCCTCTCAGCCCACCCCCTTCTCTCAGACGCTAATCCATGAGAATAGACCACAAGAGGATAGAGGAGAGAGGAGAGAGAAATACTAAAATCAAATATTTTCATAGAATGTGTCAATTTTTGCACTGTTTATGGCGATGGAGGGTGAGAAAATATGAGATCTCAAGGCTTGGAGCATTCCCTTCCATCTCCACAATAGCAAAAATCATTTCTTAATCATCAAATGGAGGCACCGAAAAAAACGGTGCCTCCCTCCCCCCCATATTTCAAAAAATGGTGCCTCTTCATTTCCTATCCACTAAACAAGCTTACGCTTTGTTTTGAAAAAACTAATTTAATTTTTTGTGTTTACACTTTGGTCTAAGTGATTTTTTCACAAAAGCAGAGGTCCTGAACGAACCCCGATTCAAGATCTGACTAGACGGATGACTTTGTGATGTTGAAATCTATAAACCTGGCCATCGTCATACACTTTCTGGCTCCCATATCTCATAGCTACATCATAATGTGAAACCTTGCAGGGATTAAATGGGGGGTCAAATGGACTCTAATGAGAAAGCCGAGACTTGCGTTGGGTTCTTGGCATCAAACTCCATCTAGGAAAACTCTAACTCATCAATTTGCAACCATTTCATTTTGCATGAAAATTTGGTCTTTGACGGCCTCTTGGGCTCTTTTCTTGCTTCAAAAAATATCCTCTAAAATTCAATCTCACTCTAACTCTATCTTGATCTAATTGCACATGAGTGTGTGGTTTCTCAATTGAATTTCTTAACCTCCATAACAAAAATTGGACGAGCACTTAGTAGAGGACGTGATGAGGGCAAAGGAGGCCATTTCAGCCAAAAAGCTCTTCCAAAGGCTTATTCTTTAGCTTAGGGCAAAGCATCATGGCACTTCAGAGCCTGACATTGGGTAGTTGGAAGGCCAACATTGAAGAAATTATGAAAATACATACAATTTTGGTAGCATAACATTTAGCATAGTGCTGCATGCTATGGATGGTGCAATTTTGGCGAGCTCTATAGAACTTTGAAAGTGCCCCATGTGGGCTATCTAACCCTAAAAGGGTTTGGACTAATTCCCTCTCAGCTGCTCACTCAAAGCAAAAGCCTAACTGCGGGTCCTAGTAGCCATGAAAGCTTCATTGCAAGCTTTAGATTTTTCTTAAACCCAATCATCAATTCACCTCTATCAGTGATTCTAATCACTACCAAGAAATCTTATGTTCCCATTGCAAGTCTAAAGACTCATCCTTGAAGGTTCTTCTCAAGTGATGGGGAGCATAGACAGTCTTCAATCATCTCATCATAAGCTTGGTTGAGTGGTGCTTTTTCTAAGCATCAAGAGTGTGTTTACACATTGAGCCATTATTGATTGTTGCACAACTCAGTTCTTTTAAGCACTTAGAAGAAGTTCTTAAAGTAGCACAAGTGGACAAGCATTCGTGTCAAGTGTATGGTTAACATCTAAACCTACATCTCATCACTTTTTCTGTACCATTGTAAAAGCTTAACTAAAGTATTATCTTCTTTTTGTAAGGCTATGTGTAAGCTATAAACACATAAACCACTTCATCAATTTTGATCTAATATCTCTTGATTTAAATATGAATTTACTTTAGCATTTATTGCCTACCTTATAAAGGATTAGACATTATCACTAGCCAATGCAATCAATAAGACCTTCCTATCATGGCATGTGTTAACGTAAAGCCTCAAATCTGCAAGTTTAATGGGAGAGACTTTCATCCATTGCAGGTATTAGAGAAACATAAAATGATGAAGTGAGGTTACTAACCCTTCATCAAAGGGACCAAATCCATTGACCCATCCAACCATATAGATATCAAAGATTATAAAAGAGCCCAATCCATAATAATGTTGCACTAGGAAACACACACCATAAAAGGTATTATGAGATACCTTAAGAACACTATGAATATATACATTTATTCTCTATGAGAGCAAGCCAATGCTGAAACACGGCCAAGACATCAAATTTCTACTTTATGGGATAAGCCCAAACCCTACATGAATTATCACCCCCCCTAATGACTAACAAGGCATGGGTCCACATGCATCTGAATGCACAAGAGCCAAAGGTTCACCCATGTGTGAAATACCATACTTTTTATGCAAATTCCTAAGTTTCCTACCATATAAGCAATGATCACACAACTCAAAATGCAAGTAGTCAAAAGGCGGAAGATACTGCAAAGCACTAAGCATTTTCATTCCCTTAAGCAACATATGCCCAAGACGAGCATACCAAAGAGATACATGTGGGATAGAACCCATTGACAAAACATAGTCAATAGTACCAAATACAACCAAGGGGTAGAGGTTGCCAGACTTTGCACCTTTGCAAGAAAAATCCTACCACGAGTTATCTTCCATGCAGAATCATAAAAGCATATATGATAACCTACATCATCAGGCTGCCCCCAGGAGACATAAGGCTTCTAGTAAGTGGTGTGGGTATATGACGTACATTATGCATAACAAAAGTGCTACTAGATGGAATCAAAAGAGTGACATCACCAATGCCAATCATCACCTAAGTGCACATAACCAAATACATTGTAATAGGTATGAAACCACTCACGGTAGGGGGTCACATGAAAAGACATACCCGAATCCAAGAGCCAACACTATGCATACATAGACTAAGTTTTGATCAACTGAGAGGTATCACATGAAGAGGTTGCTAATATGTAGCCACTATCATACTCCTCAAGCTACATGGCATTTATCTCCTCAATCTTTACGCTAGACTTTGCAGGTATAATACTGTGATCATTGGATTTCTTGTGCACTTTCTCTCTCCCCTTTTCTTTGTGCTTGTCATCATCGCGCATCCTATGGCACTACCATTGTATGTGTCCTACTTTCTCACAATAATTGCATGTAAGATCAAACTTACATCCATGGGACTTGCTGCATCCATGTGACTTAGACCAAGAATTTTGAGAGTCCTTCCCACAAAGATCATTATCTTTCTTACCACTTATGCCACCTCTAATGGATAAAGCATGCAAACTACATGAAGCATCCCTTTTTTTCATGTCAATTTTTAGCCCATCAATTTTGTTGCTACAGATCGCAGTGTTAAATACATCCCAAGACTCAAGTAGAGTGCCAAGCAGAAACAAAGGATGCATATTATCTTGAAACTCAATACCCTGTTGAAACATATTATTCATGATAGAATGGAACTAACTAAAGTGATCAGATAATGGGGTCCCCTCCTTCATGCAGAGATCCATCAATTATTTAAGCCAATGCATCTTTGAAGCAAGGCTCTACTTTGCATAAATATTAGAGTCAAAAATGCTTCAAAAAAGGCACTTGTAAAAGAATGATTAAGTTTCTAATTAGAGGAGGTTTTGAAAGAAAAAACCCTCCAAATTTGGCTACTTGGATGTGATTAATGAGAGAATATATGATTCGTTGAAGAGGTCGGCCATTAAATATCTTCATTCGTTAATGGACGTTAAGGGTAACCATTTTAGTCATATTCTATTGGAACTTACAAAATTTTGTATTTTTAAATATTCGCACCAAAAGACACTCTTTTGTTCCTCGACATTCATTTTCTGCACCTCTATTCTTTTTCCTTCTCTGTGACATTGTTGCCCTATTAAGGGTTCTCCACCAAAATGTTTACCAGTACCTCTTCTAGCAACACAAGCGCAGCCCCACCATGAAACTATAAACTTACTATTCAACTAGATCATGTTTATTCATCGTGGAGGAGTATACACCATCGAGCATTGTTGGACAAGGATGAAGCTAATAGGTTACAATTACAAGGAAAGAAGCATGTAGACTTATGGGTGGATGGAAATATTTATCCACTAGACCCTTCTACATGTAAACATCCTCCTTTTTACAATATTCACAATTTCATAAGGTACGTTGGAGATGGTTGTGATGGGATGATTGGCTATTGTATGAGGTTATATTCAGCATCTTATGCATTTAGAAAACAAATACATGAAATGAAGGAATCATTAACATCAGCACAAACTACTATTTCTGAGCTAACGAATAAGAATGATATTCTAGAAAATTCTAACAAGTGATTGCAAGAAAAATTACTATGCTTAAAGGAAGCTCCAATAGGATTTAGAGAGAGAACAAGACTGCTAAAAAATATAATGGGTTTGTGTAGTCGAGTGAGAAAAAGGAGACTAAATCTTGTGAAGAGATGTGTTTCTAATATTTCAGGCATTAATATTCGAGAGAACGATGAGAGAATTAATCTTATTAAAGAAACCATGACAAAGAATAAAATTTTTAGGATTCTAAAATCACCTAAAAATATAGACTTGAGAAGTCAGACTCTGAAAGAGTTAGTGAAAGATTTGAAAGGAATAGTCAAACCAAATGAAATAGTGGAGATGTGTGACAGTATGGGTATCAACCATAAAGGTTATCATGCTCTCTCAAAATTTGGTTTACAAACCTTAGATGTCATAGGATAAGTGCATTTGGTTTGTCTCGACCTTTTGCAATTTCAATTGCTAGGACAACCATGAATCATAGGATTCCATATGTCTTTGGGAGTATAATCATATAAAAGGATCTATGCACTATGAAAAGCATAAAACAAAGGCTTTTTTTAAATACAACACATTTAATAATATTTGGATTGATATTAAAAGAGTCCAAATTGCAATGGTTCGTATGTATAAATTTACTATTCAAGAATGTGATGGTATTTTGAAGTTTGCACTAAAATTGAATGAAGTCAAAGTGAAGGGAAAATGTTAATAGTCAATGGTGTTGGTAGTTTTAATGTTGAGTGGCATATAAGTGCTGACTTGAAAACTATCAAATGTACGCTTGGAGTAAGTAATGGGGCCAATGCAAAATATCCTTGTATTTATTGCATGGAGAGTTTGGAATCCAAAGAATGGAGTACTTTGCGGCCAGCAAGAAGAGTCCCAACTAAGAACTCCATAGATTTGATCAAGTTCAAAACAAGACATGTCTTAGCAGATGTCTCTATGGGGGGTGCAAAAGCTAGACGATTTCTAGGATGAGTGCATTGTGGGAGTGCTGGAGAGAGTTGTGTGCAATCACAACAAATGTGGCTAGTACACCACGAGCGGCATTCCTACGAATGGAGGTTTGGAGACATGTTGACATATCTTTAAAAGTACTCATGGAACAAAAGATAAGATCCAATTATTCAGAAGAGTACGAACGTTCAATTGTTAATCTTGTTCAAGTAATTAAGGAATCTTGGGGAGAAAAGGGTATTACTTTCTGCTTGGTTAGATAGACATAAATTTGAGTCTTTATGCTTTGAAAACAAGGTTTAATGGTTCAAACTAATTTTTCCTTTTATGGGTCATCACAGCATATTCTTCTTGTTCATGGGCCTTATTTTGTGGAAGAGCAAGGGCCCCTAGCAACTTACAGTAGCCAAGGTATTGAGAAATCTCACTACCAAGCATGTACGTGTTTCTTTCGGAGCACTAGACGTGAAGGAGGAGTATTTAAAACCAATGCCCTTGAGGAATTATTCAATTGGTTTTTTTAAAGACAACTTCAAAGACTGAAGAACACAACAAATTGCGATGGAATCTAGAATACCCATACTATTTTCAAAATAATTTATACATGGCTAGCTTTCAAGTGCCTTTACATCCTCATCCTTCTCAAGCATTTTTCCTCTATAACGTAAAAACTTTCTTCTCTTGTATCCTGCTATGGACTTGATATCTGTTTTACTTACTGCTAAAGCATAAGATGAGAATGCTAGGAAGTATCCAACCATGGAGGCAGAGAAGTCCGGACCATAACCAAATATTCGGATGGCTGTAGAGATTCCAAGCTTCTCTTGAAATTTGTCAAACTCATTGTCACCAACCTATAACTCTCTCTCAGCATCTCTTATCTTGCTTAAACATAGGGAAAATGCATCTAATGCATCTATAAACTTATCATCTAACACTTGAGTATCTAATTTTAGTAAGTCCTCCTTGGATTCATTCTCAATATCCATTATGCCTTCTGCATCTGATGCCTCTGCAATATCTGCCAAGCAATAATCCTCCCTCAAATTGAAAAACATTTATAGATCAGGCAATAATATGTACTCTTTGTCTTTAATTGGGAAAGTTGGCAAGGATGGAACAATGAGGTTGGAAGGGGCATCTGATACTTCATCAACCTCTACATTGCTCTCTTCAATCACTATCTCTGCTTTAAATTGAGTAGCAACGTCTAGGTCTTTTGCAATTGATGCTTCCATATGTGGGTCTACTTGCTCCTCAACATCCACATCATCTGCTAACCCTTTAAGAAGACAACAACTACACAATTTTGAGGCTTCCTTGAGCTTTTCATCAGATTTTATGGGGTACTTCACAAGAGCAAATACAATAAATACAGCAAACTTAAGCATAAGCTTACATTTTTTTGGGTGTAAAAAACATAACTCATATGCATACAATCTACCAAGATAATGATAGCACCCATTTCTTGGTGAAGGAAGACTTCTTAGTGGTTGACTGACCTCCCAATAGGAGTGTGAACTTGATCCTTGGAATCCAACTGAACAATAGGATATGCTAACTTTTCAAACTCTGCAAAGTCTTCCCTACAAAAGTCCTTTGAATAGTTCATAACCTGATCAAGATCCCACTCTGGATTGAAAATCTCCCTGGCTGTTGCAAAGATGGACAAGTCAATATTGTTTTCAATAAGGAAATCTAGAAGTCTTTTTTAGGCTTTGACCTCTGTAATCTAAGTGAGGCATGGGGTCCTCACAAAAGATTTTCCATTTTTTAAAGCCTCCTTTGTAGTCATAGCACTTGTCACTGACACATGAGATGCAGCTAAAGCTTTTGAGGCAACTGACTCCCTGGACAATGTGGATTTAAGCATTTTTTTAAATTTCCCAACTATGAAGGGTGACATGGGTGTGTTCTCACTTGACATTTTGAACTAGCACAATTATGGAGCTAATACAATGCCACTTCAATCTAATACAATGCAAAGGCATACATGTAGGACCTAGAATGTATTCCTACCATGACGTATCAAACCAACCTCAAAACGATGCGATCATCGCATGTGAAAAGACACAGCACCATGCTATCGCGTCATATCAAAAGCTACTACACATAAGCACAAAGAAGCATGGGCAGGTCAAAGGACACCATTGTTGATGGAGTAGACCAGGTGGACAAGAAGAGGTGACAAGAGAAGACAATGATGATAGGAAGATGACCTAAACAAGAGGTGGATACGACGCAATGAGGACGACGAGAGAAGAAAACAAGAGAAGACAGAGGGAGGTCAAGGACACATGGTTGTCGGACAACAACGGTAGAAAATCATGAAAAGAGCACGAAGTGAGAGCTCGATTCATTATATAGGCCATGTGGAAGAGTCTCAAACCGTTGGGAAACCCTAACTGGAGAACGAATAGCAAAAAGACACATGTCCAAAAACTCCCGTGCATATCTAAGGGCCCCCATTTCACACGAAGATCATTTCACACTTTCTGTCTTCCTCGCCATATGTCCAACATTCCTGTCGATTCCCTTAGTCATACATGTTAGACATCCAACACAATCACAATTTTTGACATCTCTTTGATAGAGCTTATATAGCATGAATACTAGCCCTGCAAAATCCTCCAACACAACCGCTCATGCCGTATCGGATACCACTCAACAAGTGCACATATGACACGATTGATGCACAGTGGAGTTCTTCTCTTTCCCTCTATTGCATGGTATAGGTATTTCTTCTGATATCACATGATTGTGGGATTTTTGCATGAGGAGCATCGTCTAATTGCATCATATTAGCATCTTTTTGATATAGAGCAATTGTGATATTTCTTCATCACAACAATATGATCTTATCACTCCATTACGATGCATGCATTTCAATCTAAAAGTTCCTTGTCCTTGCATTGCACTGGTGTGTTTGTCTTTAACATCGGTGATCCTATAGTTCTAGCATTTTTCGGATACGGCACGATAGTGTTAGTTAGACATCAAGAGCCTCATCTCATCGCGTTGTATTGTCAAATTTATTCAAAGTCCTCTTGAACCTTAGCCTGCACAAATGATGGCTAGGAGAAAGAAAACTGCAAGGAAGCTTTACCTAAAGAAACCTTCAAGGGAAGGTGAAGAGGAAACAGTCAAGTAGACACGTGAAGATATTGTTTTCCCTGCTACCCCTGTTGGTGTTGGAGGTGAAGGTGAATCCTCACAGAACTCCAAGTCAGCTGGTGAGGTTCAACCTTCAAGTTCCCTTCTTAATCCTACCCAAGAAACCATTTTTAAGAGAGAGAGAAAATCTAGATGGTTCTACATGCATAGATGTTTAGAGAGATCAAGAAAGCTCAAAAGACCATTGGCCATCTCATTCCTAAGGCTCCTTTTTTTAGAGTGGTCAAGGAGATAGTTGACAGGTTTCCTTCAGTTGCTTCTGTGGAGGGCCTCAATAAGAAATGGCAGTTGTCTGCCCTACTCTACTTACATAAGGTAGCATAGGATTTTTTAATTGATTTTTTGAACGATGCATATATTGCAGCTACTCATGCACATCGAATTACATTGATGAATAAGGACTTTAGTATGGTTAGTAGACTTAGGTATAGGTTTGACAAAGTTTTGAAGCCTCTGCCAACTACTGATCAAAAGGCATTTGAAATCCTCAATATTCCACCCAAGGTGTCTAGAAAATGGAAGGAGCCACTGGCGCCCAAGGTTGAGGATGTTACTCACTTGTATCCTACAAGGGTTGCAAGTGAGCATGAGGTTGTCTTGGAGGAGGAGAAGAAAGAGATAATAGAGAATGAAGATGTGATCTAGAGAAGAAAGATCAAGTCTCTTGGCCCTATGAACTACGAGAGGATGGCAATGTGTATGGTCAAATGGTCGTAAATGTTTCTATTAATCCTGAAAAAGAAGAGTACATCAGCATATCTCCTAAAGATAAGGCCCTATTCGAGAAAAAGGATTGTCAACTAATAGATTCAGTAGTTTTATGTTGTTTGAGGTAAGGTATTTTGCTTCTCTTTGTTTATATTGAATTTTTACAAGGGTCCTTACATTGCATTCATTCTCTTATTCATTCTTTACTTTGTATATAGGTCATATATTGCAATATATTTATTGTTGATCCACTTCTTTCAGTGGGTTTGTTTTTAAAATCTAGTTCAAATATTACAATTGTTTAAAGCACTTTGATAATGTCCTAAACCATCATATATTTCTTTCATATGTTGAAAGGTATATCCCTTCAACATTCTATCTCTTGATGATTTGTCTTTAGGGTTTTTGCTCACTAGTACTTTGGTTTCCCAGAGAGCGTTGTAGCCTAATCTATATCAACATTCGCGTAAGAGAGGTCATCTTTATGAATTCTCTTTCAAGAATTCATGGCCAATCAAAGATGTATTGTCAATGGACACTCTTTATTTTGACTTTTATTGGTTAAAGTTTATACTATTTGCTAATAAGTTAATATTTACATTGTTGCTAAACTTGTTACTACCCACTTGGACACCAACTTTGAAAACGTTTTTGATCCTCAAAGGCCTTTCAAGTTTCTCCTTCAAGAGGTCCCATTGCAAAATGACATATATAGTTGTGGGTGGAGAGTGATTTCAAATGCTTAGAGGATAATAGATTCAAAGTTATTGAAAGTAGAGGGGTTGAATGTAAGTCTCCTATGTCTTATCTTTTTTATTTTGAAAGTCTCTTCTAATTCAAATAGCTTATATACTTTGTTGTAGTGCAGAGACTACCCTGAGTCATACATGTGGTGGATACGCGAGAGGTGTATTGAACTAGTTTTGGATAGGGCAATTACTCCAGTGGACCTCCACTCCCCTCTCCCATCTAAAACTTCCAAGGAATAGGCAACAACGAAGGGCAAATGCAAGAAAAAGACAACCACCAAAAAGAAGTACTCGGGATTGAAAAGGAAGGGGTCCAAAAAGAAGGGGATCTTGAGCTATCTCCATTGAAATTTAATCCATCTCCTCTAAAGCCCCATGAGAAAAGAGTGCCCTAGAAAATCAAGTTCTTTGAGCAACCAAAGAAAACACCTACTAAGAGGAAACTAGTGATGATGAATGAAAGTGATGAAAATGGAGAAACTATTCCAAAGAAGGAGAAAAGTCTTGAGGGTGGAGAAGTTGAAGATCAAAGAGAAACTCAACCTAAGGGTGGAGAAGCTATAGACCAAGGAGAAGCCAAAGAACAACCTAAGGGTGGAGAAGCTGAAGATCAAAGATAAGCTAAAGAATAGCCTATTTTTCTATTTGTACATCAGTAAATTCCCCTTGTATATTTATAGTACAATATTCTAACCCATGATGCAATGTGCTTGCTGAGAAAAACATTCTTGTGGAGCAAAGTAGATATCTCTAGCCATGTAAACATGTTGCATCAAAGCAAACTAGCCTTGAGACGTAGATTTGAAAGCAATGATGTGTCCCTTGCAGTGATATTTAATATCCTCCCATTTCGTTCTTTTCACCTTATGAGAGTCCTTGCAAGATGGTAGCATTCTAACCCAATCATTTACAGTAAATATTTTGGGCTCCCATTCTCCATTTGCACTTTTGCTATAAATGGTGCAAGAGTTTATGGAATGAGAAGGATGCCTTGTGGACGCCATGTAAAAGACATTGAGCATACAAACAATGTACAGAGAAAGACATTCCAAGTAGCATCCATTTCTAACATAAGCATCAAAGCATCAAGCCTAGATGTCAAGCATAGACAATAGGCATAAACTGTCACAAAGAATGCCAACTATAGTCCAATGCCAATAAGTCTAGACCAAAACATAGCTTAATCACTGCTCAAAAGCATTCTGAAACCAAAACAAAGAATTTTCCAACCTCCATATACATCTAAATGGTCAAATGAATCACCTAAGAAGCACCCGTAATAAGCAATAGTAGGTAGAGCGTACATTGACCAAATAGGTTTCAGTCCTAGTTATTATAGCAATAAATTCATTGTCAAAACTAAGTAAATCAGTCCTCAAATCAAGCTCAAAGCCACCTCAAATCATGGGCATATGATATACCAATGTACTAGAATCAATGGTACACATTAGTAGTGCATATAGAACACCTGAATCATAGCCAGGAGCCATAAGCATATAATATCCATGTTCAAAGAGGTTCAGCTCTGTTGTATACAGTAGTGAATACACTATCAAACCAAGCTATCTCATTACCAAAATTAGCTCCAAATCCAACCCATAACACGGGCATAGCATTCCTGTACATGTAGACATCACCCTAGCTTAACAAGCATCATAAGAACAACAAAGCTGACCATAGAAGCATCAAAGGGTGTTTTCTTGTATTTCTAGTCAGCAAATCTTAGCCAAAACAAAGTAAATGAAGTGGTTAAATCAGTCCAAAATTGACTCCAAGCAATGACATAGCATCCCCGAATATATAAGCATCAACAAGGCATAACCGGACATCATCCAACCAATGGCAATGAGTGTAGACATCAAAGATAAGCAATGCCCTCTTATATGAAAATATATGGACTATTATAATAGTCCAAAACTAAAGCTTAACACCCAAATTGAATGCCAAGTGTGGAAGGATCAATGCCAAGCATCAAAACCAAGTGTATAAGTGCTTGTATAGTTGCCCAATGAAGAAGATATGCTATAGGAGATGAAAAAGGTGAGATGCTACTAAAAAAGGGCATGTTCCACTCAACATGATGCTACACCATCAAGGTGAGGGCTATGGGGGGCTACTCCAAGACTTGCTCGAGAAAGCTCAACAAGTGCCCAAGAAGAATGCAACCGATAGGAAGCTCGAACGGAGTGGCTATGGCTGCCAAAAGAGAGATGACTCTTGTAGGTATTCAAATGGAAGCTAAGAGTGTGATGGACCAAGCTCAAGCTCACGAAAAAGAAGGCTCTGATACCAATTGAAGGAAGGTGAGTCCACCCCGAAATGGAAGCATGAGCGAAAGCAAGAGCTATGGTGAAAGAAGCAAGAGCAAGAGAGAGGGAGACTCCAAATGTGGGAGCTCCAACAATCACAAGCTGTGACCGGCCTTCCCTTTATTCAAATATCACTGAAAGAATAGAGAATGAAGTGATAGTGATGCACACCCACTGACTGTAGTGTGCAGGTGTGAGTATTGTCAGTGTAGTAATATAGGGGCAGCGAAGGAGAGACACCTTTAACCCCAACATTATTATATTAAGAATAAGCTTTGTTCACTTGTACAATTTAATAGGTATTATTATTTTATTGATGTATTATTATGTATATCTTATATTATTTATGTGTTGTCCACAAGCCATTGTAGGAGAGAGAGAGAGAGAGAGAGAGAGAATGTGTGTGTGTGTGTGTGTGGACACTCATAACATGAAGTGTACCTTAAAATGTAAAGTCTCCTAACTGATACTAAAATAAGCACTAGCCATTCTCCTCATGCTTAGCATTGGGAGAATCTAGGCGCAAAGCATGTAATATACATGAAGATGACAAATTCCAACATATTCTCATGTGTCAACATCACAATATCTCCCTTGTAATAAATATCAATACTAGAATGAATTCAACCAAAAAACATGGATGACCCAATGTTATACAATTAGTTTTGCTAGGACAAGTTCTTGGTTTGTTGCCACTCATAGTTGCATGTGTCTACCTATTTGTTGCCCTTGATTGGAGATGTGTACCTAGTTTATATTGTATGAATAACACATTCATATTAACGTTACCTAAATATCTTATTACTATATTATTTTGGTTGTAGGTTCAAGAAGCCTCAAACCTCTAGAGGGCTTCTCGAACCTACCCCTTTTCCAAACCTCCCTTTTTAAAATTAAAATCCCCTTCTCTCTCTCTCAAGTATAATCTCTCCCTTTCTCTTCTCCCTCCCCTTTTTAATTAAATCCCCCTCTCCCCTCACGTGTAGGGGCTAGGCTCTCTCTCTCTCTCTCTCTCTCTCTCTCTCTCTCTCTCTCTCTCTCTCTCTCTCTCTCTCTCTCTCTCTCTCTCTCTCTCTCTCTCTCTCTCAGATTAAACTTTTTCATTTAAACTTCTTTAATTTATCATTTTAAAAGCTTTTCTTAAGTTAACTTTTTTTGAAAAATATACACACACTTTGAGAGGAGAATAGAAGTCAAAGAATGTGTGTGTGTGTGTGTGTGTGTGTGTGTGTGTGTGTGTGTGTGTGTGTGTGTGTGTGTGTGTGTGTGTGTGTGTGTGTGTGTGTGTGTGTGTGAAGGAAGAAAAGAGGATTATAGAGAGGAATGATAAATTTTAAAAGAGAGAAGAAAAAAATGAAAAAAAGAGGGGGGAGAGAGAGAGAGAGAGAGAGAGAGAGAGAGAGAGAGAGAGAGAGAGAGTGTGTGTGTGTGTGTGTGTGTGTGTGTGTACGTGGGGGGAGAAAAGAAAAGAAAAGAAAAGAAGAGAGAGAGAGAGAGAATAAGAGGAAAGAGGAAAGAGGAAAAGAGGAAGAGAGAGGGAAGAGAGTAGTCTTTTTTAAATTAAACATTTTTTGGCAGTTTTTGACTTAGAGAGAGAGAGAGAGAGTAAATATATAATTTGAGAGAGAGAGAGAGAGAGAGAGAAAATAGGGGGAGAGAAAGGAGAAAAGAGGAAACAGAATAATAGAGAGAAAAAAATCTATAGAGAGAAAAGAGAGTGAGAAAAAAAACTTGAAAGAGAAAAATAGAGAAAAAGAAAAGTAAGGAGACCGACATATATATATATATATATATATATATAGATAAAAAACAAAAAAATGAGAGAAAGATATAGAGTGAGAAGAAAAGAAATAAGAGAAGAGAGAAGGGGAACAAAGAGAGAGAATTATAGATAGGAAATATGAAATTTAAAGAGAGAAAAAAAAAGGAGAAGAAGAAGAAGAAGAAGAAGAAGAGATAATATGAACACACACAGAGAGAATTCTATTATTTTGGTTATAGATTCAGAAAGCTCTGCCTCCAAAGGGCTTCCCGAACCTACCCCCCTTTTCCAAACTTCCCTTTTTAAAATTAAAACCCCCTCCCCTCTCTCACATATGTTATCTCTCCCTTTGTCTTCTCCCTCCCCTTTTTAATTAAATATCCTCACATCCCCCCCCCCATGTGTAAGGTCTAGGCATTCTCTCTCTCTCTCTCTCTCTCTCTCTCTCTCTCTCTCTCTCTCTCTCTCTCTCTCTCTCTCTCTCTCTCTCTCTCTCTCTCTCTCTCTCTCTCTCTCTCTCTCTCTAGATTAAAATTCTCTTGATTAAACATTTTAAAAGTTTTTTAAACATAGTTTTTCACACACTTTGAGATAGATATAGATGTGTGTGTGTATGTGTGTGTGTGTGTGTGTGTGTGTGTGTGTGTGTGTGTGTGTGTGTGTGTGTGTGTGTGTGTGTGTGTGTGTGTGTGTGGCAATCGCTCTTGTCCTCTACACTAGGTTTTGTTTTAATAATATTCGCAATAGGTAGAGATAGTTACATGTGGTGATGAAGGCGAGATTGGGGCATGAGGAGTAGTCTTTGAGGAAACCTACTATAGATGGACAGAGGTCCTTTCAGTGAAGATCAAGCTTTCTAGAAGAAGAAGAAGAAGAGAGAGAGAGAATTATAAAGAGAAATGATAAAATTTTAAGAGAGAGAGAAGGGAAATAAGAAAAACTAAGCGCGCACGCACGCACACACACACACACACACACACAGAGGAAGAAGAAGAAGAAGAAGAAGAAGAAGAAGAAGAAGAAGAAGAAACATAAAAAAAGGGAGAGAGGGAAAAAATGAGGAAGGAAAATAGTCATTTTTAAATTAAACATTTTTTGACATAGTCTTTGACTTAGAGAAAGATTGAAAGAAAATATATAATTTGAGAGAGAGAAAATAGGGGGAGAGAAAGGAAAAGAGGGAAAAGAAAAATAGAGAGAAGAAAAAATATATAGGGAGAAAAAAGAGTGAGAGAAAAAAACTTCAAAGAAAAAGAGAAAGGAAAAGAAAAATGAGAAGAGAGAGAGAGAGAGAGATAGAGACAGAGACAGAACAAAAAACTGAGAGAAAGATACAAAGAAGAAAAGAAAGAAAAGGAGAGAGGGGGAACAGAGAGAGAATTATAGAGAGAGGAAAGATTAAATTTAAAAGAGAGAGAGAGAGAGAGAAGAAGAAGAAGAAGAAGAAGAAGAAGAAGAAGAGGAAGAGAGAGAAAGAGGGAGAAAGAAAGAAAGAAAAGAGAGGAGAGGGGGTGAGAGAGAGAGAGAGAGAGAGAGAAGAAGAAGAAGAAGAGATAATATGAACACAAAGAGAGAATTCTAGAGAGGAAATATAAAATTTAAGACATAGAGAGAGAAGAAGAAGAAGAAAGGAAGAGAGAGAGAGAGAGAGAGAGAATAAGAAAATCGAGGAGAGAAGAAAAGGGAAGAGTGAGAGAGAGAGAGAGAGAAGAAGAAGAAGAAGAATAAGAAGAAAGAGGAAAGAGGGAGAGAGAGGGGCAAAATAGGAAACAAAATAGTCTTTTTTTAATTAAACATCTTTGCCATAGTTTTTTACTTAGAGAGAGAGAAAATAGGGGAAAAGAAAGAGGAAGAGAGGAAAGATAAAAATAAAGAGAGAAAAAAATATGTAGAGAGAAGAGAGCGCGAGAAAAAAACTTGAAAGAGAAAGATAGAGAAAAAAATTAGGAGAGAGAGACACAGAGGACAAAAAACCAAGAGAAAGATATAGAGAGAGAAGAAGAAGAAGAAGAAGAAGAAGAAGAAGAAGAAGAAGAAGAAGAAGAGATAATATGAACACATTGAGAGAATTATAGAGAGAGAAAAGATCAAATTTAAGAGAGAGAGAGAGAGAGAGAGAAAAGAAAAAAATATAAAGAGAGAATGAAGAGAGAGAGAGAGAGAGGAAAAAGATAGGAAAGAGAGAAAAGAAGAAGAAGAAAGAGAAAAAGAGAAAAGAGGGGGAGAGGCTGGAACAGAGGAAAGAGAATAGTCTTTTTTAAATTAAATTTTTTTGACATAGTTTTTGACTTAGAGAGAGGGGGTGGGAGGGGAGAAGAGAGGAAAGAGTAAAATAGAGAGAAAAGAAAAAATATATAGAAAGAAAAGAGAACAAGAGGAAAAAAACTTAAAAGAGAGAGGAAAAGAAAAATGTGTATGTGTGTATGTGTTGTCGAAAGGGTTTTTGTCGAAAGGTCGAATCCACCAGGGATCACAAGTAGAAGGAAGTAGAGATAGGAGATGGAAGAGGAGATAAAGAATACACAAGAGGTAAACACAATAATGACAAAAGACAAAGCACAATGAATCAAATCAATATGTATTGACAGATTTTGAAATCCTTTGTCTGGTACTACTCAGAAACACTCTCCAGGCATTAGATCTCCTAGAGCTCCCTCGTAGAATAAAACGTGGATCAAAAAATAACAGCTCTTCTCTACTGCTCGGAACCCAAATCTGACGGCTCCGTTGGCTTCGAAAGGGGGGTAAAACCGTGCAGGAGACCTGCTCACAGATCTCCCAGATCACTCCTTCTTCCTCTTCCAATTCAAACTACAGTTTTCAGCCTATCAACAACAATTGTGACGCGCGTGATTTTGCCAATCTGTCTTTTTTTTTTATGAAAATCCTATAACTTGCTAAAAAAGTAACTTGCTTTTTGCATGTCATCCTAATTTAGAAGCTTTTCTAACTTTTTTAGATTTTTACAAAAAATAATATAAAAAATAGGCTAAAATTATCCAAAAATCTAGTATTTTTGGATAATCCACGCCACTCACACTAGTACTAATGACTTCGATCACATTGACTCTCTTAATCAATAAGAAAGTCGGATGATGATGCATTCTGTGCTTTTTCACATTGTGTCTGCATAGCATCACGACATCCACCCCCTCTAAACCTGCACATCCTCCGGTATGTGCCAAAATCCTAGTTATCACCGTATTCTAAGTCCTCCTCATCCTCTACAACCATATCCTTTGCTTCTTCATCTTCCCTAGCCCCTATATCATGGCCACTATTTTCATCCAATTCTGGCAACTCATAAGCAGTAGATTCCCACCTCTTGAATAATTTGATTCTTTTCCCTACTTATGGTTATCCCATCTAGCTCATTTAATGCATAAGTACCATTATCAAACACCTCTCTTACCACATAGGGTCCAAACCATCTTTTGGAAACTTTACGCATGGCACTATATTGGTTGTCTAAACTACTATCATAAACCAATACCCAATCCCCATCTTGTATGGTTCTTGGCCTCAATCTATCTCTTTTGTCAAACTGTTTCTTGTTCTGTATTCTTGTTGCCCTTAACTTTGCAACTGTTGCCTCTATGTCTTCTGATTTTCTTTCCAACTGTCTAATGTGTAAGGCCAACAACTCCTCTCGATTCAACTCCTCTTTCCAAGGTAGCACACTCTATGTAACTATCATTTCTTCTATCGGCATGATAGGTTTTTGACCATACATCAATTCTGCAGGCATATATCATGTAACACCACTATGAGTTGTTCTGTCAGCCCACAAAGCATAAGGAAGTAATCGTGGCTACTCTTTTATCTACTCTCCACATGCTTTTGCCAATGCCTTTACAATAGGTGGATGACCTCTTTCACTTTTTCCATTTCCTTCAGGGTTATAGGCTGAAGTTAGAGCAAGCTTTATCCCCAACCATGTAAAGAAATCATGAGCCTCATCTGCATCTAGCTCACCCCTATCTGCTGTAATTTTTCCCACATAGCCATACCGATAAAAGATCTCTTCTAAGAAAAAAGTACGCACGGCATTTGTTGTCTTAGTATGTAGAGCTCTCCCTTTCACTTGATTAGTCAAGTCTTCACAGGCAAGTACAAGATGCCTCATTTGCCAAAAACCTGTAGGCATCATGACTAAATCCACCACCCACTTAAAATGAAGAGACAATGGATATGTGGGCTGCAATCCATCCCAATGTTTCATAGATGAATACATTTGACATTGTTGAGAATCTGCCAATCACACCCTATGTATGCCCCTTTGTATGGAACAACGAGGCTAGGAAGATGCAGTTCATTCTAGGAAGAGAGATAGATCCCATAGGCACAGTGATGAAATGTATTACCAAGCAATCCTATATAATGATGTACTTGACTATCACTTTCATATGATGATAATGCAATAGTACTTGTCTCTTTCTGTCAAGTCTCTGTGTCATTGTCAGTCCTACACGAGATTGTGTTTATGAGTTCAAGTCTCAATCTTGAAACCTAATTCACTTGTGTAACAGTTGTCTTCTTTGTCAATGTCAACATGAGTAGTATCTTCATCTTCCATCCACCATAGCTTCCGTCTTTGCCATGCTCTAGATCCCCCATTTCTCACATGATATCAGCCGCGTATGTTTCCACAAAGTGAGCAACATCCTTATACATACCCTGCCACCAATATCTTTATTTGATCTTTGCAAAAAAAATCCAAACACCTCTATGACCAGCCCATAAGATTTCATGAAATTCTTACATAACATTTACTTGTGAAGCTCTGTCACCAAAAACTCGCAATGGCATACCCTATTTCTTTTTAGCATGTTTCCATAAATATCCATATTTTAAGAAAAACCCATAGGCTTTCCTCTTGATCTTCTTAAACTTCTCATCTGACCATTCATCTCTCTTTGTTAATGTACTGAGATATTGACCAATTCTCAGCCACTCATGCATATTTGTCTTCCAGAAGCATTTATACACAAGATGCAAAATATCTAAAATGTCTTCTCTTTGTTGTCCAAGCTTCTATTAATGTTGTAGCAACACCTTGCATTGCTAAATTCACTCTTGCAACATCATTTTCAGCCGTAAGAAATTCATCTTCTTCCTCCTCATCCATCATCCCATCTTCATTCTCATAGCATGCTTGAGATAACATGTCTACCACTGGGTTATCTCTTCCTGCAATATACTGAAATTCAAGGTTCAAAGATTTAATGTATGCAATCCACTGGAGCATAGTAATGTCCGGGGTAGCACAACTAGTAATCATACCCAATATCAGCAAACAATCAGTCTCAATGACTACATGAGCACCCATAAAATACTCATTATCACATTTAAGGGTTGTCACAATTTTCCATAATTCTCTTTTAACCTATGGATACCTTCTCTGTCGTTCATGTTGGGGGTAAAGGCACCTCTGTCTAGCCGCCCGTGTATTACTACACTGACAATCACCGCCACTACACACTGTAGGTGGCGGACACCAGTCACCATCACTTTATTCTTTATTCTTTTAGTGATAGTTTGAATAAAGGAAGGCCCGGTCACACATTGTGACTATTGGAGTTCCCATTTCTAGTCTCTCCCTTTCTTGCTCTTGCTCTCCCGCCATAGCTCTCGAGTCCAACCTTCGATCCGTTGCTCCCTTTCAACTAGTATTAGAGCTTTGCTTTCCGACTCTTGAGCTTGGTTCATGGCATTCTCAGCATCCCATCGACTCCCTACTTGCATTGGATCTCCTTCCCGGCAGCCATATCTAACTCCTTCGAGCTCCCGTCACTCCCCGACTTCCCGAGCACATTCATGGCATTGTTGGACACCTTCAAAGCATTACATCAGAGGTATTTGATCATTTTCTTCAGGGTTTACTTTAGTTCTTAGGTCTCACAGGCTGTAAACAAGATTGGAGCAGCCACCATTGAAGCTCCCTTGCTTCATATCTCACTTGCCTTTGAACAACACTTGTTAGAGCTTGTTTGAAGCCTTCCTTGGCTTTAACTGGACCCCTCCAAAGCTTGGCCACCATTTTTTGCAGCCTCGAGACTAGCATTTATAGTTGGTGAAATCACACAGCCCTCCCATATGTGTCTTCAGCATTGACAGTCACAACAGCAACTCTTCCCCTCCATTGGCACTTGGAAAGGCTCCATTCTGAGCATATGAACATGCTTTGATGCTTGGTTTTGATGGTTGATGTGTTGGCATAGCATTTCGACTGATTTAGCACTATTTTGGGACTATCATAATAGTCCACAGGCAGTTTATGACAGTGTTACACTAACATTTGATGCTATATCTTGTTTGGCATTGTCATTTGATGCCTGGTTGGTCCCATTTGATGCCCGGATGTTAGGGGAATGTATGCCTATTTTTTGGCAACCATTTGGAGCTGATTTTGGTGCTGAAATTCTCAGTTTTGAACAGTAAATCACTACTATACACACTTGGGCTGAAGTCATTTTACTCATGTATACTTATGCCTATGCTTTTCGGGCTATGTTTCGGGCATATATGGTGATGTATTGACACTTGGGGCTCAACATAGAGCTTGGTTTTGATTCAGGATCATTGGTTGAGCTTGAGCTCACTTTGCAAAGCATTTGGATGCTCCATCTTGGATGTACTTATGGCATGTATGTTACTTATGTCTAACCGGTCTTGACATGCTTAGCCTATGCCATTATTACATGCTAGTTACATTGTTTGGAGCCTATTGTTACTGGAGCTCGGTCTTGGCTTGACCTTGGATTCTTGGAGCTTACTTGAGCTATTTATTGGCTTGCCAGAGTTGTATCTTGGGATGTACTTGATGTCTTACATGCTTATGGATGCTACATACGGATGCTCTACCGCCTACATGTTCGGGATGTACTATTGATGTATTGTCTTGGACTTATGTCATTGGCACTGTGTCTTGCCTTGGCTTGAGCTCTTGAGCTCATACATACAGGTTTTGTGCTAGTGGGAGCATTCTTGAATGCTTATCATACATTGAGCAGGTGGTACTTTTATGCATTGAACCGTTACATGCTATTGAGCAGTTTACAGACACTTAAGACTTTGGGACTTCTTACCTTCTGGGATGATACATCATATGTCTTGGTTCACTGTATGCTTATGAGCTAAGTCTTAGTTTTGGATCCGTATCGTTGTGAACTGACACCTATTTGTGTCAAGTTTTGGTAGTGGCAGGAACACTTTGCCCCGTTGCCCGGGGGGTGTGCCTACTCACTGGCAGATGTTTGTATGACATACTTGGGTGTTGGATTCATGCTTATCAACCATCATATGCTTATGTTATGCCCGCATGATGCCGGATTTGGGCTTGGTAGTATCTGATTGCCTTGGGATCCGATTTTGGCACTGTTAGCTCTCTTTTATTAAAATCTGAAATTTATTACAGCAAGCATATATGTATGGACTCACATGGATTTTTCATGCTAAAACACTCTGAAATGATGTGCTTTCACTAGTACTTGGTGGACAATAGCTTTGGTTCCACTTTCTTTGCCATTTTTCCTTTATTTTGGTGATTTTTTTGTCATTTTCTGTAGTAAACAGCAAGCATTTTTGAACTGTCTACAGTCTTCCAGCCTGCATTATGGCGAGTTCGTCCACTGATCATGCTATTTTCAACATCACTAAGCTTGATGGTATGAATTACTCTTATTGGAAGAGCCAGATTTGGCAGGTGTTGATGCAAAAATCACAGATCAAACCTTTGAGGTTAAGCAGGCATCCGCCTGCAACTATGCCAGCTGAGGAATGGCTTGAGCTTGATGAGTTATGCAAGTCCACTATTGTATTGTCTCTCACAGAACAGGTTCACTATAATGTCTTTGAGGAAAAATAGAGTGCATGGCAGTTGTGGGAAAAGATCAAAAATCTCTATGACAAGAAAAGTCCAGTGAGTCAGATGTATTGGCTGAAGCAACTTATGGATCTGTGCATGAAGGAGAATGTGACTATGTCTGCTCACTTGAGCTAGTTCCATGCTATACTCAAGAACTTGACTTCACAGGACATCACTTTTGCAGAGGATGTCACTCCTCTTTTCTTGCGTGGTACTCTTAATGAGTCATGGGATATATTCTGCACTGCATTATGTGCCTCTATTGCTACCTTGAAATTATCTGATGTTGAGAGTGCTCTTCTACAAGAAGAGGTTAACTGTAAGAATTTGGATGCCTCTTGTGTGTCTCATGCTATGACAGTTAGAGGCAGGAATGATGGATATGGAAAGCATGGCAGTGGTAGTGGTCGTGGACAGGATTCTCAGAAATCTCGGTCCAAGTCTCGTGGGAAGTCATGTAGCAAATCCCGTGGCAGGAATGCAGATGTTACTTGTCACCATTATGGGAAAAAGGGCCATATTAGGCCACAATGCCATGAATTGCGCAATGAAAGGCGCAAAGATAAGGGGAAAGACAAAGTGCAGGATAAGTCTTCTGATCGCAGCATAGTACCTACAAAGTCCAGTGTTAAAATTGAAGAGATCAATGTTATGCAGCTTGAGAATGTTGATGATAATGATTATATCCTAGCAGCTTCTTCTAGTGCTTCGCAGATGGCAGAGATATGCTCTATGTATACACAGTGTTGGCTCTTGGACTCAGGTGCATCCTTTCATGTGACACCTTGCCGAGAGTGGTTTCATTCATACTGTACTATTTCGGGTTCTGTGCGCATGGGTGATGACAACTCTCTTGATATTGTGGGCATTGGTGATGTTAGGCTGCAATTTCCTTCTAGCAGTAGTTTTGTTATGCAGGATATACGTCATGTACCTGCTTTGATATGCAGTCTCAAGTCAGCTGGACAGCTTGATGATGCAGGATATCATGTATGTTTTGGAGACTCTACATGGAAGATCACTCGTGGCAGACTTGTGATTGCGAGAGGTGCCAAGGCTGGCAGTCTCTACCCCTTGATTGTATTAGCTTCTTCCCTTGATCATGTTTTGTCTGTGGGTTCTATCCCACATATATCTCTTTGGCATGCCCGTTTGGGCCATATGTCTTTGAAGGGAATGAAAATGCTTTCTGGTTTGCAATACTTACCGCCCCTTGATTATGCATGTTTTGATTCATGTGAGCATTGTCTTTATGGTAGGCAGACTAGGTCTACGCATAAGAAGTCTGGTAGGCCATGCATGAGTGAGCCCTTGGCATTGGTACATTCGGATGTCTGTGGGTCCATGCCTTGTCAGTCTATGGGTGGTGCAAAGTATTTTGTTACGTTCATAGATGATTTTTCACGAAAAGTTTGGGCTTATCCCATTAAGCTGAAATCTGATGTCTTGGCTGTGTTTCAGAGATGGCTTGCATTGGTTGAGAACCAGTCTAGGTATAGGCTAAAATGCCTAAGGACAGATAATGGGGGTGAGTATGTCTCACGTGCTTTTGAGCAGTTATGTGATGAGAGGGGTATTAAGTGTCAGTTGACTGCCCCCTACATCCCCCCCAGAATGGTTTGGCTAAGCAAATGAATAGAACCATCTAGGAGTGTGTACGCAGTATGCTTAGCCATGCAGGCCTACCATAGAGCTTTTGGGCTGAGGCAGTTAGTGCAGATGTGCATGTCATAAACAGATCACCTTCCAATGGTTTGGATTTCCAGGTTGCAGAGGAGATATGGACTAGAAAACCTCCCTCTTATGCGCATCTCCGTGTCTTTGGATGTGAGGCATTTTGCTATGTGCCCAGGGACAAGAGAAGTAAGCTGGATCCCAAGAGTGTCAAATGCATTTTTCTTGGTTATGGGGATGCAGGCAAGATGGGTTACCGTCTCTAGGATCCGCAGGCGTGGAAATCATCCGCAGTCATGATGTAGTCTTTCATGAAGACAAAATGCATAGGCAACCTGAGAGTTTTGTTGAGATCCCTAGGGTCATATTTCAGGAGGACCCGAGAGCTCCCGCACAACCAGTTGGACAGCCTACAGCTGCAGCAAATGCTCATGGTCAGGGTGTTGGACAAGCAGTTGGGCAGGCAACAGAGCCTATCGTGAGAGGGTCTACTAGAGACAGATGTCCACCTGATAGATTTCAGCCCTCGATGCATTATATCTTGGTTAGAGATGCAGGAGAGCCTTTCACGTATGATGAGGCTATGCACAGGGGTGACAGTCACTCCTCGGAGAGGGCTATGCAGTCTGAGATAGACTCCCTACATAAGAATGACACTTGGGATTTGGTTTCCTTGCCTACGAGCAAGAAGGCTTTGCCATGCAAGTGGGTGTACAAGCTAAAAAGTACCCCTGGACACCCCAAGTCGGCATACAAGGCTAGATTGGTAGCAAAGGGTTTTAAGCAGGAGCATGGTGTGGACTTTGATGAGGTCTTTTCTCATGTGGTTAAGATGACTGCCCTGCGCTTAGTCTTGGCTTTGGTTGCTCAACTTGACTTGGATTTATATGGGATGGATGTCAAGACGGCTTTCTTACATGGGGACTTGCATGATGAGATTTATATGGAGCAGCCTAAGGGCTTTGCAGAACCTGGCAGGCAGCACCTAGTGTGCAAATTGAAGAAAAGTATTTATGGCTTGAAATAGGCACCTAGGGAGTGGTATCATAAGTTTGATGCCTTTATGCAGTCGCAGGGCTACAGCCGGAGTGCTATGGATTCGTGTCTTTACACGAAGAAAGCCCGTGATGGTTCCTTATTGATTTTGGTACTCTATGTGGATGATATGTTGATAGCAGGAAAAGCTCATGATGAGCTGGATGCTCTTAAGACTCAGCTCAAGAAGAGCTTTGAGATGAAAGATCTGGGCCAGGCCGCTTACATACTTGGTATGTGCATTAGACGCGACAGGCATCAGGGGCTCCTCTACTTGTCACAGAGGGAGTATATTCATAAAGTCCTTGAGCGCTTCCGCATGCAAGACGTAAAGCCTATTGGTTGTCCATTGCCTTCTTATGTGAAGGTATCACAGGCTGATTATCCGCAGACAGATGAGCAGAGGGCCGAGATGGCCAAGATTCCCTATGCATCCGCAGTGGGCAGTCTTATGTATGCCATGATAGCCACTCGTCCAGATATTGCCTTTGCAGTTGGTGTTTTGGCACGCTATATGGCTACACCTGGAAAGAAGCATTAGGATGTCGTAAAGGGTATCATGAAGTACCTGAAGGCCACTGCAGATATGTGCATATGCTATGGCAGCCAGGATACAGGAGTCGTGGGGTACATTGACTTTGATTATGCAGGACATGCAAATAGTAGGAAGTCCACTTCCGGCTATGTATTCACATATGCTGGAGGTGCTTTTTCTTGGATGACTTGGGTGCAGAAATGCACGGCCCTTTCTACTACAAAGGCCGAGTATGTTGTAGCCACTGAGGCTTGCAAGGAGGCCATTTGGTTGGGTCGTTTAGTTGCTGACCTTGGTATTGATTGAATCCCTACACTGCATTCGGATTCTATGAGTGCTATTCAGTTAGCCAAGAATCCGGTCTTCCATGTGAAGACGAAACACATTGAGGTGAAGTATCACTTCATACGTGGGGTCGTTGAGGACAAGTCTGTTGATCTTGTCAAGATCTCAACTGACTAGAATCCTGCAGATCTGCTCACGAAAAGCCTCTCTACAAAGCGCTTTGCCTTCCTCAGGAGGTTGATGGGCGTGGGATGAGATGACGTCTTTCCTCATCCTGTTGTACATGTGTACATGTCATACTGTCTTTTCCTTTTTCTTTTCACTCCTCACTAGGACAGATTCACCTTTAAGTGGGAGGTTGTTGGGGATAAAGGTGCCTCCGCCTAGCTGCCCGTGTATTACTGCACTGACAATCACTGCCACTGCACACTGCAGGTGGCGGGCGCCCGTCACCATCACTCTATTCTTTATTCTTTTAGTGAGAGTTTGAATAAAGGAAGGCCCGATCACACATTGTGACTGTTGGAGTTCCCATTTCTAGTCTCTCCCTTTCTTGCTCTTGCTCTCCCGCCATAGCTCTCGAGTCCAACCTTCGATCCGTCGCTCCCTTTCAGTTCAGTCAATACTTTAGCACCAAAGCATATTGCATATCTTTGCCATTCCTCATCATCTTGCCCAATTACCCATCCAATCTCGATTGGGCTTGTATCAAAAGTAATAATGATAGGCTTTCCATGTGAATAGTCAGTCTTTCTCAATGTAGGAGCAAATTTTAAGAGTTGTTTCAATTTCTTCATTGCTTTCTGATGCTTCCTTTCCCAAATGAAATATCTGACCTTTCCTCAAAAGTTGATATAGAGCATCGGCTACATGTGCAAAGTGAGGAATTCGTATCAAATAGAACACACATGCTCCCAAGAATCTACGCACCTCTTATACATTCATGTACACATCTTGCATTCTATCAATCCCATCTATTTTTGCTGGTGATGGTCTTCACCCATAAGGCCTACACATATGCCCAACAATCAAAACCTCTTCAACTCCAAAGATAGACTTTTGTTCAAAAAGAGTTAAATGCACCTCTTCTAGACACGTCAAAATCCTCTCACAATCCACAATATGATCTACAACAAACTCTCTGCATCCATGAGCATCCATCTCTTCATTCTTTTCATCCACTGCACACCCTTTGATTGGAATATCATCCAAGAAGGGCATTGTCAATTGTGGTATAAAATCCTTGAGTAACCTATTCATAGCATTTGTCATGTGTGCCACTGAGTTTGTTGCACAATGTGGAAGAGTACACATTCGTACTAACCCCAAGGGAGTCTTCATGGTTGTGATATCCCTGCTTTCAATTGCAAAATGAAATGATCATACCCCGAGTAAAGATCACCCAAAGAATAGATCACTCTGCTTGCAAAAGCCTCTATAAATTCATCAACCACAAGACCTACATCCACATTTCTTATGGTGGTCACTTTATTGATCAGTTGCATCTCTTGAAGAAATCTCAAAGCCTCATTCTTTTTAGGCACAGTAAACCAACGATGTGAGTACGGGGCTGAAGAGGGCTCCAAGATCTTCATGCAAATCTTTTCATTTAGCAAATCCATCAGCTTTGGTAAGTAAGCCTTAGGCACTGGAATAGGCCTCAAGTTCCATGGTACATGTGGCACAGTAAATATGACCATAGGAGAGACAACATTTGGATCCACACAACCTATTTCTAAAACACTCTATTTTCAGTCTCATTTTCTGCATGTATAGTTGCAAAAATTTCAGCTATAGTATCATTAATATTCATCCCATAAAAGATGCCTGAAATGCCTTCATTTTCAGCCAACAATCCCAATGCTCTCAGTTCCTTAGTAGCTCGTTTCATAGATATGTGTTCAACCTTGCACATAGCTTCCATAGGCTTAAACCAACATGAACTGTTTGTTGTAAACTGAGAATAACCAATAGTAAATACATGCTTCATTCCATCAAGAGGCGAGTACATCCTTTTTGAACAACACTACTATAGTCCCACATTACAACAGTGCTTAATGAAAATGCAGGTCTTTGAATTCCCTTGCATTTGGAGCCAAATGAGACTCTCGAAGTGTATCCCAATTTCTAGGATGACTAACACAAACAATAAGAAATTGGATTTCTTTCTTCCCATCCTTGCTTCTAACTCTTGCATAAGCAGAACCATCATCAAGCACCTTTGTTTCCATATGCACTGCTGTAATATAGGGCTATCCCAAAATCACTACATATGAGGAATTATCTTGCACAAAGAAGTGTTGCTCTTCTTGAACATCACCAATTGTCACTTTTACATTAGGACATGCAGCATAAAGCTCTCCCGAAGAATTATTTGCAGCCCTCATATGCCACCCATGATCAGTGTCTACAGGCCATGCACCATTTTCATACAATCCACGCTCAATGACATTTATCTCAGATCCATGGCCAAGTAAAGCAACACAAGGAGTTTCACGTTCCTCTATTTTCACTACCATTTTAGTGGTATCCCTAGCCCAATGATTTCTTGTGTAGTGACTTCGATGAATAAATCTTAGAGTCTCTTCCTCATATTGTTGCATTTGCCTTACTCCACCATGCATATTACTACGAGACAATGCATTTTTAGCCACTTTCTTCTCTTTTCCACATGTTGTCCAACCACTGATTAGTAGCATCCTGCATAGATAATCTAGTACTTACTTCATGCTCATATTCAGCCCGAATATCCAACAAACTAGTTTCCTCTTCAAATTGCAGCAATGCACTAGTGGTATCACCAAGAAACTGACGCTTCCTCTTAATTATGTCAATGATCTCATCATGAAATTCTCTCTTGGAGATGCCAAGCACCTCTCCCAAGGTGAATTCCACCGACTGTTTAAGATCCATTCTTCAAGAACCTTCTTAAGATCTGTGGCTGTCTCAAGGTCAAATTGCAACTTATATCTTGGCTGCTTGCCCTTCTTTTTACTCTCTTGTTTGCTATCTTATTTTTGCTCCTAACTGACCTCTTCCATAACATGCTCGGGAGGTGGCTGATTTGTAGCTTTAGGCTGATCCACACTTCTTCTTGTCATTCTTTTAGATGTCCCTACATTATCTTCATCTCTCTTTTTTTTTTCTTCCACAAGTACATCCGTGTTTTGTACCTTTGCTAAATATGCATACACTGAATATGCATCTACCGGTGATTCCCAACCAGTTATGCCACGAATGTCTTGCCCTACATGAGACATTTTACTATCAGTGACCTTTCTCTTTTTAGCTGCATGTAAAGCATGTGTCCATATTTTAGCCTTTGGGCCAACCATCACTTGGTCATGCATTCTGTCCAACTATAGACTAAAAGTAGAAGCATGTACCGCCGCATAAGCATTTCGAATAGTCAAGTCTTCCAACAACTTCTGTATACCTCCCTTTCCAAAATTCAAAGCAAGAGGCAATCCCGTTTCTTGTGCATGGATCTTGCCATCTTTCCAAAAGATGAGCTGTCGTGCCAAGGCCTCCTGATAGGCAGCACAATCCTTTCTCTCAAGCTACAAACTATCACCACATGCATCTTTTTCCTGGCTTAGGGACTGTTGCCCATCCCCTTTCCTCTTGTCCTTTTTCATCCAATTTTTCAACCTTCACTTGAAGATCTCGCATGCCTTTGACCAATTCATCTAAGACATCTTCCCTAACAGAGGGAACAATAGCATGTACAATCATAGGGTTCGCTACAAAAGTAGGTGGCTTACTGGATACATCAATTGTCTTGCCCGTAACAGTGGGCAAGCTAGAGACATGCAATCTTTCTCTTCTTCTATGCTTCTTCACAAGTGCAATAACAACTTCCTTGACATGTCTCCACTCTGTTTTAAGACCTGCCTCTGTAGTTTGATCCTCCAGCAAATCAGCAAGCTTTCTTGAAGCTCAGGATCAGCTGCGTGTAAAAACAATTCAATTTTCTAACTTGCAAGAGCTTGCTGCTCGCAAGATCCAACTGCTCAAATCGACTTTCAAATTCTCTTAACAATTTTGTAGCCACAAGACCCTTATTGGATTGTAAAATCCACACTTGAAAAGTCTTGCGCGTAATCAAACTAGTATCTTCAATGTAAAATTCTTCCCTGAGTGTCCTCTTGAAAGCTACCCAGTCAGCATCCTGCAAGTATAATTCAGTAATCTGTGCTTTCAGTTCATGTACACTAACATGTACAAAATACCGGCTCCATGTAGGTTGAGCCATCCCAAAGAATTCCATCTTTTGAGCATAGGTATGTACATATGCAGATACATTCCTGCCATTGAATAACTTCACCTCACGCTCAACTACTTGCAAAGCATTCATCACAACACTTTTTGTTTGAGCAGAAGCTTATATCACATGTTGTTGTACCTACATAAGCATATTCATATTTTGCACCAACTGTTGCAAAACATTATTGGAGATTGTGTTCGAAGGTTCTTCCATCTTGTCTTTCCTTCTTCCGACGACCTTTCACATTGGGTTCACCAATGTCGGAGGGGTTTTTGTCGAAAGGTCAAATCCACTAGGGATCAGAGGTAGAAGGAAGTGGAGATAGGAGATGGAAGAGAAGATAAAGAATACACAAGAGGTAAACACGATAATGATAAACCACAATGAATCAAATTAATATGCATTGATAGAACTTGAAATCCTTTGTCTGACACTACTCATAAGCACTCTCCAGGCATTAGATCTCCTAGAGCTCCCTCGTATAACAAAACGTGGATCAGAAAATAACAGCTCATTCTCTACTACTCGAAACCCAAATCTAATGGCTCCATTGGCTTCGGAAGGGGGGTAAACCCTCAGGACACCTGCTTATGGATCTCCCAGATCGCTCCTTCTTCCTCTTCCAATTCAAACTGCAATTTTCAGCCTGTCAACAGCAATCGCGACATGCGTGATTTCATCAATTTGTCTTTTTTTAAATGAAAATCCCATAACTAGTTGAAAAAGCAATTTGCTTTTTGCATGCTGTTGGGGGTAAAGGCGCCTCCGCCGTGCCGCCCCGTGTATTACTACACTGACAGTACCCGCCACTGCACACTGCAGGTGGCGGGCGCCCGTCACGTCACTTTATTCTTTATTCTTTTAGTGACAGTTTGAATAAAGGAAGGCCCGGTCACACATTGTGACTGTTGGAGTTCCCATTTCTTGTCTCTCTCTTTTCTTGCTCTTGCTCTCTCGCCATAGCTTGCGTGCAAGCTTCGATCCTTCTCACCTTTCAACTGGTATCAGAGCTTGGCATTCTCTTGCTTGAGCTCGACTCGGTGCTTCCCGACCTTCGCATCGACTCGCTTCACGCATTGGGTCTCCATCCCGGCAGCCATAGCCGACCTCTTGAGCTCCCGACTCTCCCCGGCTTCCCGAGCTCCATCCTGGCCTTCTTGAGCTTCATCAGGGCCTTGCCCTTGAGGTATTGCTTCAGCATTTGCAGGCATTTGAGTGTATTCTCAGATTGAAACAGGGCAGGAACAAAGGGCAGATTGCATCATTTTTTCCAGGCTGTGAGCACTCATCTACTTCAGCTCCACACTTGGCCATTGCTTCTTGCTCTCTACCTTGATCAAGAGGGCTATAGACTTCATGTTTGATGTCATTAAAGCTTTGGGCATTGGTCTTGATCTTTCGGGGCTGATTTCTTCAGATTTGGGACTGTCATAAACTGTCATAACAGGCTGAAAACAGGGCAGCACCATTGGCATTAGCATTTGTTGCTTATACTCCATTCCGGTTGTGTTATTTGATGCCCGTATGCGGTCTACATGATGCCTAGTGCCTTGGGAATGTATGCACATGATTATGCCATGATTTTGGCTTGAAATATTGGCTGATTTGGGACTGTTATTTACTGTTATACAGTGCTGGAAACAGGGCAGCCACACTTGGCATTGGCATTTGATGCTTATACCCTACTCCGGTTACCTTGTTTGATGCCCATATGCGGTCTATTTCCTACCCGGATGTATTGGGGATGTATGCATTTGGTTTGACCATGATTTTGGCTTGAATTCGGGGCTGAAATCTACTGTTTAGAACAGTAAATACATGCTGGAATAACAGTGGGCTGAAGGTACTTTACATGCTTTGGCACTTACCTACCGATACCGGATGTATGCTTTGAGCTTTGGCATGATGTCTCTGACATTTGGGGACGACTTGGAGCATATGTATGAGATTATGGGATGCTTTTGAGCTTCGCATTAGCTCTGTCTTCACTGGCATTTGGACCGACTCGGCATGCTCGTGGACCGCCTATGCCTCATGTCTCTGCTTGACAGTTAGGCTTTTGCATTACATGCTTTGGTTCGTGACATATGCTATTTGGTTCGTGTATGCCATACCGACATTTGGAGCTTGGATTTGGATGTATTTGAGCATTCCCGGCTTACTTGATCACTGATCTTGGTTGCTATTTGGATGTCATTGAGTTGACCGAGAGCTTATTTGGGCTTATGTATTGCTTCATGGTTAATACGACCGGTGCTTCATGTATGTCATGCTCTCTTGGATGCGCTTGATGCATTGACAGGGTCACTTATCACTGGTGCTTTCTCTTGGGTTGTCTGAGCTTCTAAGCTCGCCTTGTACGCCTTTTGTGCTAGTGGGAGCATTTTACATGCTTGCTTGACCTTTGACAGTTGCATGCTATTGGAGCACTTACATGTATTTGGAGCAGTTTATGTCTTGAGCAACTACATATGCATTGAGACTTTGGGATCATACTCCGATCTTTATGGATATGCATTGATGTACTCTTGGTTCACAGGATGCTTATGAGCTGAGTCTCATATTTGGATCTTTCTCTTTGAGCAGATGTTATTTTGACATGCTTGGTGTTGAGCTCATGTTCTTTTCACTGTCATTGGCCTTGCTTATGTCCGTTTCATGCCGGCTTTGGACCTAGCATTGTTTGCTTGACATTGGATCCTATTTTGGGACAGTTTGCTCTCTAGACTGCATACCTGCAATTTATTACAGCAAGCAGTTATTGGTGGACTGAGGTGTACTTTTCATGCTGAAATATCCTGATTTGGTGTACCGCACCTAGTACTAAGTGGGCAGCAACTTTTGGCACACTTTGCTCACCCTTTGGACCCCGTTTTTGGTCATTTTTGGGCAGTTTCTACAGTAAAACAGCAAGCAGTTTTGGACTGTTTGGGCATTTCCAGCCTGCATAATGGCGTCATCTTCGCATGATAGTGCCATCTTTAACATTACAAAGTTGGATGGTACCAACTACTCTTACTGGAAGAGTCAAATATGGCAGGTTTTGGTGCAGAAATCTCAGATTAAGCCACTTCGGTTGAGTGGGGAGCAGCCTGAAACTATGGACATTGACGACTGGCTTGAACTTGATGAGCTATGCAAGTCCACGATTGTATTGTCTCTCACTGAACAAGTACATTATAATGTATTTGAGGAAGCACAGAGTGCATGGGATCTATGGAATAAGATCAAGAATCTTTATGATAAGAAAAGTCCGGCGAGTCAGATGTACTGGTTGAAGCAGCTTATGGATCTGCGCATGAAGGATAATGCGACTATGTCTGCTCACTTGAGCCAGTTCCATGCTATACTGAAGAACCTGACTTCGCAGGATATCACCTTTGGAGAGGAAGTAACTCCTCTTTTCTTGCTTGGAACTCTGAATGAGTCATGGGATGTATTCCGCACTGCTCTTTGTGCCTCTAGTGCTACTCTAAAATTGGCAGATGTTGAGAGTGCTCTTCTTCAGGAAGAGGTGAATCGCAAAAACTTGGATGCCTCTCGTGGTAGTCATGCTTTGACAGTTAGAGGCAGGAATGACAGGTATGACCGTGGTAATGGCCGAGGCCGTGACTCGCAGAAGGGTCGGTCTAAATCTCGTGGTGGCAAGTCGCGTAGTAAGTCGCGTGGACGCAATGCAAATGTCACTTGTCATCATTGTGGGAAAAAGGGCCATATTAGACCACAGTGTCATGAGTTGCGCAATGAGAAGTGCAAGGATAAGGGGAAAGATAAAGTGCAGGAGAAGTCCTCTGATCGCAGCATAGTACCTGCGAAGTCCAACGTCAAGATTAAGGAAATTAATGTCACGCAGACTGAAGAGTCCGATGGTGGTGATGAGTTTATACTTGCAGCTAGTTCTTCTGATGCTTCACACTTGACTGAGACACCTAGTATGTATGCACAGTGCTGGTTATTGGATTCAGGTGCGTCCTTCCATGTGATGCCTTACCGTGAGTGGTTTCACTCTTACCGTACTGTATCTGGATCAGTCAAACTTGGAGATGACAGGTCTCTTGATATTGTGGGCTGTGGAGATATTCAGTTGCAGTTTTCCACTGGCAGTTCCTTTTTGCTCAGGGATGTACGTCATGTACCTGCGCTTACGCGTAGTCTTATGTCTGCAGGACAGTTGGATGATGCAGGATTTCATGTCTGTTTTGGGGATTCTACCTGGAAGATTACCAAAGGCAGACTTGTGCTTGCTAGAGGCGCTAAGGCTGGCAGCCTCTATCCTCTTGTTGTATCTGGGTCTTCTGTAGACCATGTTTTGGCAGTGGGCTCTATCCTACATGTATCACTTTGGCATGCCCGTTTGGGGCATATGTCTTTGAAAGGAATGAAAATGTTATCTGGTTTGCAGTATCTTCCGCCTTTGGATTATGCATGTTTTGACTCATGTGATCATTGTCTTTATGGTAAGCAGAATAGGTCTATGCATAAGAAATCGGGTAGGCCACGCATGAGTGAGCCCTTGGCATTGGTGCATTCCGATGTTTGTGGGCCTATGCCTTGCATGTCTATGGGTGGCGCGAAGTACTTCGTTACCTTCATTGATGATTTTTCTAGGAAAGTGTGGGCTTATCCCATAAAGCAGAAGTCCGATGTCTTGGCAGTTTTTCAGAGATGGCTTGCTCTTGTTGAGAACCAGACTGGGTATAGGCTGAAATGCCTTAGGACAGATAATGGGGGAGAATATGTCTCGCATGCTTTTGAGCAGTTTTGTGATGACAGGGGTATTAAGCGTCAGTTGACCGCCCCTTACACCCCACCCCAGAATGGTTTGGCTGAGCGCATGAACAGGACTATTCAGGAGCGTGTGCGCTCTATGCTTAGCCATGCAGGCCTACCCCCGAGTTTTTGGGCTGAGGCAGTTAGTACGGCAGTGCATGTCATAAACCGATCGCCTTCCAGTGGATTGGATTTCCAGGTTGCAGAGGAAGTTTGGGCTGGTAAGCCACCCTCTTATGCGCATCTCCGTGTCTTTGGATGTGAGGCATTCTGCCATGTGCCCAAGGACAAGAGGAGTAAATTGGATCCAAAGAGCATTAAATGCATATTCCTTGGCTATGGTGAGTCAGGAGAGATGGGCTATCGCCTATGGGATCCGCAGGCGCGGAAAATAGTATGCAGCCATGATGTCGTCTTCCATGAAGACAAGATGCATAGGCAGCCTGAGAAGGTGGTTGAGATCCGCAGAGTGATCTTTCAGGAGGAGCCTAGAGCTCCAGCACAGCCAGTAGTACAGCCTGCAGCAGTTTCTCCACAGGGCGAGGGTGTTGGACAGGCAGTTAGACAGGCAGCAGAGCCTGCGGTGAGACGGTCTGCTAGAGACAGACGTCCACCTGACAGATTTCAGCCCTCTATGCATTATGTTTTGGTTACAGATGCAGGA